>NC_087497.1:4846989-5499925 GCF_036417665.1 Passer domesticus | reverse complement strand
AGGTTTTATTTTGTTCCCCCTCCCCACCCTCCCAACCCCCCCAAGGCAAGGAAATACCTTGGAGGACAGACCCTGGAGTTTGTCCTGGCTCAGTTACAGGGAAGCCACGTGGGGTAGGACTGATTGCAAGGCAGGAAGGGCTGCACGTGGGTCACGTAGTAGTTGAAGTTTATTTCACTGACATAAGGGGCTGGCTGGTAGAAGCAGGTAACGTTTGTGACGGTGGGGATGATGTTCTGCTCAGCCAGGACCCTCACAGCCAGCATGGCAATGAGGTTCAGGGTCTGCCTCCTCTCGTGTCCCATGAGGCAGACCGTGCTCTCATTGACCACCCTGTGCAGGGTCATCAAATAGTCATATCTGTTGCTCTCCATGCCCACAAAGTGGCTCTGCAGGTAACACTCCAGCTTCCTCAGCTGCTCGCCGATGTCAGAGAAGTCTATGAAAAACCTGGAGCACATGTACCTCTGCAGGGCCTTCATATCCACCTCGGACTTGGGCTTGAAGCCCCTGACCAGGAGGTTGCAGTACTTGAGGAGCCCCCCGCCCCGGATCTCCTCGGGGTTGCGCGTGGCGATGACGCGCTGCCGCAGGTGCTCCATGGCCTCCTCGAAGTCCCCGTACATGCTCTCCCCGGTGACCGTGGGGTGGAAGTTCTCGGCCATGGGGTTCTCCGAGCACTCCCCGAAGAGCAGGAGCGAGTCCAGGATGATCTGGAAGGAGTCCACGCTGAACTCGAACTGGCGGCGCAGGGAATCCACGAACTTGAGCTCCACGTTCTTGCCGCTGTTGTTGGAGAGCGAGATGAGGCTCCAGCGGTCGGTCTCGTTGCACACCTTCACCAGCTTCTGCACGTAGGCCTCCTTCAGGGTCACGGGCGTGATCTTGTCCTTGTTGACTCCTTCGGGGAGGAAGTCGAGCAGGCAATCCATGACCACATCTTTAACCAGCTGGAAAACGTCCTCGGTCTTCAGATCCACGCCGAAGATGAGGTCCAGGTCCTTGTAGCCCAAGCCACTGTCCTGGTGGAGGACGTGACTGGCTGCTGAGCCGTTCAGCCTGACGTTGTGCACTGGGATTCCCTTCTTCTCCAGGCGGCTTCGGACAACCTGAGACAGAGACAGAGTCAGTGAGAGGTGGGAGGGAGTCCTTGGAGCAGCCTGGGGACAGCGGGAGCGCTCCCAGCGCTTATGTGGGTCACTCCAGTGCAAGACAGTAAAATAAAAAGCTAATCCATTGGAAATAGGTCACTTTGGAAAGCATCCCCAGACCTGCCAGCAGCTCTCCTTTACTGACTCCTGGCATTAGAGATCTGACTGCACATGTTCAGCTGCTCTGCTTCCAGTGCAGGGTCTGCTCTCCCTGCCTTCCCCACTCCGGCCTGGAGAGCCGTCCTGACCCCATTTTTTGGGGTGGTCCCTGCCCTCTACATCCCCTCCCAGCTCCAGTGACCAAGCCAAGAGCAGCCGACCCCAAAGTGACCCCAAAGAGGAGGTGGCAGCACAGTCTGCAGCAGTCCCTGTGGATTTCATCAGGGTGGCTCACTCCTTTTAGCCATCCCTTCGGCCTGTCAAGATTCATTAAAGGCAAATCAAGATGCCAGAGCAGCTCAAAAGCCCAGCCAGGCGTATGCAAGTTCATGTCCCAACTGGTAAGTGTATCCTAACAATTTCCAGTGTGTCAGAGCTTCGTGCTGAGCTTGGCGTGCTATCAAGCACAAGAGGCAGCTTTCATCTCACGGGTGTTACTCCAGTGATTTTAATGCTGCCTGCTCAGTCCTGGCACACCCAGCAGCCCCTCCAAAGCTTTGTTCATTTACTGGGAAGCTGAATCACCTGCCTGATTACTTAACAAGCAGGAGGCTAAAATAACCCCCAAGACCATAAAATAAACTATCTGGACACCAGCTTATAATTTGAGTTTAACTCAGCTCAAAGATCCCAGGAAGATTAGGTTTACACCTCCCAGCAGAAGCTCTTCCCACGTCTCATCCTCATCCTGCTTTCGTGTTCCCCTCCAGCCATTTCCCATTTTCCTGCCAGTCCCAACCAGCCAGCCTAGAGCAAGGCCGTGGCTTGAAAGAGCCGAAGCTTGGGACACAAATGGACAAATTGGATCACCAAGAGCCAGTCTGACTGGGCCCTTTGGCCCTGTGAGCCTGCCCTAGTTTGAGAGGCCCCACAGACTCTGCATTTCGGCTGCCCAAAATGTGAATTTCAACTCAAAGCTCCATCACAAGGGCCAAAGCCTCCTGGCTGCCCTGGGCCTGAGCAGCTCTGGGGGAGATCAGAAGTGCTGCAGATCTGGTCCCAGCAGCAGTAAAATCACCTCTCCATGTGTTTTGTTTGGAAGGAAGAACACACAAAAGGCCAGGGCTGGCAGCATGGAACCCTGGTCACACCCCAGACCCTCAGTGACTGCACCAAGGGCCACCAGCACGTTCTGCTGCCTTCCCAAAATCATCCCAGAACCAACCCTCTGCTGTTTGCACACCTGGGAGGTTGTCAAGGCTCGCGAGGCAGCTTCCCTGGTGGTGCTTCCCCTCTCTCCTGACATGAGGCACCCCTGCTCTGGCTGGAAGGGCAGCAGGGCTCCTTGCCAAGGCCGTGGTGACAGTCACATGTCAGGCAGCAGTCACCAGGGGCTGCTCACCCCTGGGAGCCCAGGCCACACCAGCCCGGGCAGTGAGAGAAGCTGTTTTCCAGGGCAGACAGTTTGAAAAGATGGAGCTGCTCCTGGAAGACACGCAGGGCTGTTGCCCCAAATGAGCAAACATCACCCAGGGGAGCTGCTGGCCTGCCCCTGCTGCCAGCTGGAGTCACTCACCCGGGGCACAGCTCCAGCTCTGCTCGTGCAGGCCAAGAGTCCTGTGCTCTCAGGCTTAGAGAGACAAGATATAGGTCACAAAGCCTTAGTGCAGAGCTGGGCCCAGTGCTTGGAGAAGATCTCGTTCCAGATTAATTTCCTAACCCCAAAGAACACCTGCTTAACCCCTTTCTGGGCACGGCTCAGGACCTGCAGCACTCCAGAGCCACAGGCTCCAGGTTTACTCAAGTTCCCCAGTCTGTCTGTGTGAGATACATTCAGAAAACAGGGGAAAGACCCAATTGCTCGAGTCAGCATTGTCCCAAACCATCCCAGAAGTCTCCAACCTGCTGAGCAGCAGGGAGCAGAGCGCTCTGCCATTCCCTGGGAGCTTCCACCCACCAGCCTTCACCTGGAGCTCGTCCCCCCTGGCTGCAGGCTGTGGGTTCAGGGCTGCATTTTCCCCCAGAGGGCTGGATATTTCCAGGGTTAGGCAGCTGCTGACCTGCTTCCCAAAACAGCAGCTCACCTTCCGTGTGGTTGGGATAATTGAGTGTGACAGCCAGGCAGGAGCAAATCCTGCTGCGTCCTGACCTGCGCCTCGCAGCTCCCACAACAACAACAACAGGATAAATAACTGCCTTTTGGGTTACTTGTTCCAGCTTAGTCAGCCCTAAACACAGGCTCTGGGCACAATTACAGCCCTCAGCTACCCCGTGCTGGAGGCTGCTGCTGGCAGCATCCTCTGGGCAGCGAGGGAGAGCTGCTGCAGTGCTCGGTGCTGCCCCGGCCGAGGGCAGCCTTTATCTGAGCCGTCCTGCCCAGAGCAGCCAAGAGCCAGCGCTGTCAGCAACTCGAGGAATCCCAGAGCAGCCTTTCAAATGTCACCTTTCCGTCTCCCAGGCTTAACTCTAACTATTTCTCAAGCAGCTGAGGCTCCAAAATCCCGGTTATTGTGAAAGCCAGCTGGGTCTTAGCGCCGTGAATAGGCTTTTTAATTAGAAGCCAACATGCCCGATTTTACATTTGATGAGTCATTACTGAGGAATGAAGTCGCCTCCCAAATATGAATATGCATCAGCTCATTCGAGCTACATTGTTAGTTTAATATTAAACACGGTTATTACTTGATGGTTAAACTAAGAGGAGCTCGTGAACGAGCCGAAGTCTCGGGCAGGCTCTGGAGAATTCAGCCAGGGGTGCCCAGAAATCAAAGGACACGGACATTTGATCCGGCCTTTGAATTAATAACTCTGCCTCTTCCAACACGAGCCCAACATGTCCCCCAGCACGAAGCCATTTCGTGGAAGCAGCTCCAAAAAAAGCCACTTTTGCCCTGGCCACACACATTTCACTGCTTTTAAGGGCAATAAACGAGCTCAAAGAGAGCAGCACAAGGTAAGAGGGGAGGAAGCTCAGCAGGAGCTGTGGCACAAGCTGCAGCAGCTCCAGGGATGGGCTGAGCTGCTCAGGAGGGTCCGTGCAGCTCCGGGCGTTGCTGCTGGCAGGACCAGCCCCAGCAGGACCCCCGGAGTGGCAGCGAGCACACAGCACCCCGGCACGACGGGGGACCAGCCCCCCAAAACTTCTAACCCCCCTGGAGCAGCCAGGCCAGGCTCGGAGCGAGCTGCTCCAGCAGAAGGTGCCAGCCTGAGCGCTTTTCCCGAATTCCAGGCCTGGCAGGAGCCAGGCAGCATTTGCAGACACTCAGCGGGATCTCCGGGCTTCCCGTGCGGAGCCGTGCCCGGCTCCCTCAGGCCCGATGTTCAGGCCCCTTCCAGCCCAACCATCCAGCGGCTCGCGGTGCCCCGGGCCCGGCGGGGCAGGCCGGGCTGGCTCGGGGCCCGCCGGGCCGCTTATCGCCGCCTCAGCACTTTTATTTTCTCCCTGAGCCCCGCAGGAGCGGGGCAGAGTCCAGCGGGGCCCGCAGCCCTCACGGCCCCCTCAGGGCTCCCCTCACGGCCCCCTCAGGGCTCCCCTCACGGCCCCCTCAGGGCTCCCCTCACGGCCCCCTCAGGGCTCCCCTCACGGCCCCCTCAGGGCTCCCCTCACGGCTCCCCTCACCTGCACGATGGTGCGCGGCCGCACCGACAGCGTGGGGAAGTTGCCGCGGCCGTGGATGGGCACGGCCTCGCCCAGGATCTGGTCCAGCCGCTGCACCTGCTCCCACGTCAGGACGCTGAAGCGGCTGCCGCGCTGCTCCGCGCCGCCCGCAGCGGGCCCCGCCGCCGCCTCCAGCATCGCCCCCGCCGCCGCCGGAGCCGCTCGCCCGGAAAGCGCCCGGAAACCAGCCGGAAGTGCCGGTGCGGAGGGGAAGCGGGAGGAAAACTTAAAAATGGGGGGTGACAGCAAAAAAAAAAAAAAAAAAAAGGAAAAATAACCCCCCGAGTGGCGCCGGCGAGGGGCGGGTGCGCGGGGCGCGGCGGGAGCGCGGTCGGTGCCCGCAGGGACTCGCACAGAACCGGCCCCGGCCGCCCCCCGCCCGCCACCGGCTCCGCCGAGCGCTGCGCCCGCCCGCGCCCCGCCGCGCCTTTTATGGACCCGCGCCGCGCCCCATTGGCCCGGCCCCCCGCCAATCCCGGCCCGAGCCCGTGCCCAGGGGGAGGAGCGCGGCTGGACCGGGGCCAATCCAAGAGGCGATGAGGGGAAGGAGGCGGGGCTGGCCCGGGGAAGCCCCGCCCCCGCGGCGCGCGGGAATCCCGGCCGTGATTGGCGGGGCGGGCGCGCGCCGGGGGGACACGGGGGGACACGGGGGGACAGGGGGGGACAGGGGGGGACACGGGGGACAGGGGGGGACACGAGGGGACAGAGGGGAACAGAGGGGGACGGGGGGGACACGGGGGGACAGGGACAGACCCGGGGTACACGGGTGACAGGGGTGACAGGGGGGACACGGGGGGACAGGGACAGACCCGGGAGACGCGGGGGACATGGACCGACACGGAGCGACAGCCCCGGAGGACAGCCCCGAGGGACAGGGACAGCCCCGGGTGGCCCTGGGGGACACGGGTGACACGGACAGCCACGGGGGACAGGGACAGACCCGGGGGACACTGGGGACAGGGTGGCCCTGGGTGTCCCGGGGCGTCCCGCGGGGCCGCAGCGACGGCCTTGGTGTCCCGCTGAGTGACACTCGTGCCACACGGGTGCCCTCGGATGTCCTGCAGGTTCCCTTCGGTGCCCCATTGCCGCCCTTGGGTGCGCCCTTGGTGCCCTTTGACGTGCCACTGATGCCCCAACGATGCCCCCTGATGCCCCATTCATACCCTGGTGCCCCGGGGGTGTCCCGGTGGTGTCCCGGTGGTGTCCCGGGGGTGTCCCGGGGGTGTCCCGGGGGTGTCCCGGGGGTGCCCCTGCTGCCCCCCAGGTGCCCCGGGATCCGGTGCCCATCGGTGCCCTGCAGGTGGCTCTCCCTGCAGCGATGTCCCGCGGTCTGGCAGCCCGTGGTCTGTCCCCGCACAGCTCAGTGTCCCCATCCTGGCCCGCCCAGCTCCCCCAGGCCCTGTCCCCTGTCCCCATGTGCCAGCCGTGGTCCCTCCCCGGGGTGACAGAGCTCCGGGAGCTCAGGGCCAGCCCCAGCCCGGCCACCGCCCCTTGGGGACAGGCGTGTCCCCAGCCCCTGAGCCCCGTTTCCTTCCATCCCAGCCATTCCCGGCAGACGATTCCAGCAGGGAATCCCCGCTGAGCCGGGGTCCTGGGGGGCACAGAGCGACCCCAGCCCCACTCCTGCACTGCCACTCCCGTTCCCGCTCCTGCTTGGAGCTGGGATCCACCCTCACAAGCCAGAGCCCGCTAGGAGATGAGCCACGGCTGATTATTTTTTACACCCTGGCGGGGTTTTATTGCAAGAACTGCCCTGAAAACTGCCGAGCATCCAGCCCGGGGCTCTCCCCCTGCGGGCAGGCACTGCCAGGCTCTTCCCGGTGCCAGGTGTCTGGAGGATCTGCCACATCCCAGGGGTTTGCTGCTGGGAGCTGCAGCAGAAAGAGGAACTGGGGGAACTGGGATGCTCGGGAGCACCCACAGCTGGGGTTGGAGGGGAGAGGAGGGAAGTGGAGCTCTGATTGCCTCTGAAATCCTCCCCGTTCCCCGGGGCACTGACAGCCCGGGGGGCTCCGGGGGGCTGCCCGCTGGGGTGCTGCTCCTGCTGCGGTGCTTTGCTCGCTGCTCCTGCCCGTGGCACCGTGGGACTCCGCCGGGATGGAAAGCTGCTCCCGGTGCTGCCCCTGCGGCTCCCGGCTGGGCACAGGACAAGGGGAGCCCTGCTGGGAAGCGATTTCCCGAGGAATGAAAAATGATGAGAAATTGATCAAAAATTAGGAAAATTGACGAAAAAATCAGGCAGCTGCCTCTCATTGCAGAACCCTTCTGACGGCGCTGCAGGAAAAGCTGGGTCAGGGAGGGTTCCCAAGAGGCTGAGAGGGGCCGAAGGGCTTTGGGATGGCTCCAGCCGGGGGAAGGGCTGAGGGGGCTGAGCACCCCCGGGCTGCGGCAGCCCCGGGGGGATCCAGCGGGGCCAGGGGGCTGCAGACCCCTCTGGGCCGGGCTGGGTGCCCGGGCCCGGGGGCAGAGGCGCTGCCGGCTCCGCAGGAACGCTCGGCCGGGCCCGGGGATCCCTCGGTGCCGTGCATCGCCGGGATGAACCCGGGAGCGAGCCCGGCGCCGGGAACGGCACCCGGGCCGCTTCCTCCCAGCTCGGCCAGGGCCAGCCCGGCCTTTATTCGTTTGTTTTGTCGGCAATTAAGGAATAATCATCGTCCCGGGGTGAAACGCGGGCGGATCCTGCCTCCCGGGGGTGGCACGGGGGTGGCGGAGCCCCTTTGGCCACACGGGGTGGGACAGGGCTGGGCAGGGGGGCGGCTCGGGAAGCCGGGACCCCCCTCCCCACCCTTGCCGCACGGATTTGGGGTCGCAGCTCCCCGGGGATGCCCGGCGGACCCTGCTCTGTGCCCGGGGAATCGGAGCGGGGCCAGCCCGGTGCCGGGGCACGGGAAGGAGCACGGGGGGCACAGAGGGACCCCCCACCCCAGCTGAGCCCCCTGGGCAGCCCCGGGAGCCCGGCCAGCGGGGAACGGGGGCACAGGGGCAGGGAGCGGCCGGCAGCGGGGCAGTGGGTGAGAATCTCCCAGCCTGCAGGGGAAGGCACCGCGGGGACTGCGTGACTCGCGTGGGACGGCTCCGTCCCACTCGGCATTAAGCAGGGCGTGTGCCAACTCCCTGAGCAAGCAGCAGGGACCAAGCCCTGCTCCCGGAGCCACCAACGTCACCCGCCGCCCCGGGGGAGCCGCAGCGCTGCTTCCCCGGCACCGCCACCGTGCTCACGTCAGCCGTGTCCCGGGCTGGCCCTGTCCCCGTGCCCGCAGCGGCTGTCACCGTGCGGGCACCGCTGCGCGTGGCCGCCCCACGCTGGCACAAAGTGTCCCCACGATGGCACAAAGTGTCCCCACGATGGCACAAAGTGTCCCCACGCTGTCCCAAAGTGTCCCCACGCTGGCACAAAGTGTCCCCACGCTGGCACAAAGGGTCCCCACGCTGGCACAAAGTGTCCCCATGCTGTCCCAAAGTGTCCCCACGCTGTCCCAAAGTGTCCCCATGCTGGCACAAAGTGTCCCCAAGCTGGCACAAAGGGTCCCCACGCTGGCACAAAGTGTCCCCGCGATGGCACAGTGTCCCCCACGATGGCACAAAGTGTCCCCACGCTGGCACAAAGTGTCCCCGCGCTGTCCTAAAGTGTCCCCACGCTGGCACAAAGTGTCCCCACGCTGGCACAAAGTGTCCCCATGCTGTCCCAAAGTATCCCCACGCTGTCCCAAAGTGTCCCCATGCTGGCACAAAGTGTCCCCAAGCTGGCACAAAGGGTCCCCACGCTGGCACAAAGTGTCCCCGCGATGGCACAGTGTCCCCCACGATGGCACAAAGTGTCCCCGCGCTGTCCTAAAGTGTCCCCACGCTGGCACAAAGGGTCCCCACGATGGCACAAAGTGTCCCCACGCTGTCCCAAAGTGTCCCCAGGCAGAGTGCAGCCATCCCCGTGCACAAAAGCCACCGTTGCCAGGCGATCGCTGTCCCCAGCGCAGCTGCTGCTGTCCCCACGCTCGTCACCGTCCCCACGCCCACGCTGCCATCCCCACGCTCATGCCCCTGTCCACGTGCCCGCTGTGGGTTTAGGAGGTGGAGTCCGTCTCCACGGCCTCGTCCCAATCCTCCCTCGGCAAACAGAGCTCCTGGACGCCTCCCAGGCACTGGAGCTCGCTGTCCAGCCCCGCTCGCGCCCCACAGCCCGTGCCAGAGGTGCCACCGCGGCTCGCTGGCCTCCCTGGGGCAGTGCCACCAGCGGTGTGCCCATCCAGAGGGGTGTTTTCCCCCTGCTGGCTGCAGCAAGGCTGGATGTGGCATGAGGGGCATTGTGAGCACCCACTGCGTGGCATGAGGGGTGTCACTGCGCTGCCACTCTCTGATGTCAGCCTGGCATCCCTGTGTCACCACGCTGGACCCCCTGAGCCGGCCACATCCCATCCTGGAAGGGATGATGAGTGATGCTGCCGGAGAGGGGCGGCCCGGGAGGCCCTGAGATGAAAGGGAGCGCAGGGTGTCATTACTGCAGGTGACACAGAGCTCGGGAATGACACCTGTCACCTCCCCTGGCTGCTGCAAAATGCTGCCCGGGGAGTCGGGGGACACAACACCGCCAGGCTGGGGACAGGGACACGGCAGCAACGTGGCCCCAGCACTGATGTGCCCTCCCTCCAATCTCCCCGGGGGTGTCACTGCCTGGGGACATCCCTGTGCCCTGGCAGCACGGCCTGTGTGTCCCCAGGCTCGGTGGCTCCCCGGTGACACCACGTGCTGTTTTTCTTGGCGTGGCTTGTGCCTTTACAGCCGTGGCAGGGATGACCCATCTCAGTGCCACTAATCTGGGGCTGGCAGGGAGCGCAGCCGCTCCCCGCGCTGCGGGTTTTTGGGCCCCGGGTGGCACCTGAGCGCCCTGAGGGTGGTGGCAGCTCCGGGACAGCCCGGAGCTCGGCTCTGGAGGCTGCTGAGCCCGGAGCCATGACTCGGGCTGGGATTTCACGGGTGCTTCCAGGGCTCTCGGGGCCTGCTGGGACAATGGGGACAGTCACTCCCCTCCTGCCACCCACTGGACCACAGAGGGAAACTGAGGCACGGGAAAGCCCATCTCCTGGCCGGGGCAGTTTCCTGAAGCTGCAGAGGCAGCAGATCTTTAACCCTGATGGATGGGGGCTGTGGAAGGGCATAAATACGGTGGAACTCACGTGGAAGGACAAGGTCATCCTGCTCAGGGCCCCTTTTCTCCCTGTTCTTGGTGCCACCACCAAGGCCCAAAGGTGCTTTGGGAGGGAGAGGGGGATATGGGGCACGGGGGGTGCACACAGGGAAAAGACATCACAGCCAGGGCCGGGGGGACACGCTGGGGCCCCTCCACCCCCGGCCCCAGTCCTGCGAGTGCTTCGGTGGTGGCTCAGCGGTGACAGCCCAGCCCCGCAGGCATCATTAGCCCTCCCTCATTAAAAAAAGTTACTCACTCTTTGAGGCAGAAACAAGAATATCCTGGAAATGCCTCGGTTTGGGGAGTTCTCGCTCTAAAGGTATGACTGAAATCAGGCTGCAGGTGATGCTGCCCAGCACGTGGGCAGGTGAGTTACCTGGGCACTGCCCGGGGCTGCTGAGCTCCTGCTGCTCCCTCCGTGTCCGGGGTGGGCAGAGTCAGGGTGGGCAGTGTCCAGGTGGGCAGTGTTTGGGTGGGCAGAGTTTGGGTGGGCAGTGTCCGGGTGGGCAGTGTTTGGGTGGGCAGAGTTTGGGTGGGCAGTGTCAGGGTGGGCAGAGTCAGGGTGGGCAGTGTCCAGGTGGGCAGTGTTTGGGGTGGGCAGTGTTTGGGGTGGGAAGTGTTTGGGATGGGCAGTGTTTGGGTGGGCAGTGTCCAGGTGGGCAGTGTTTGGGGTGGGCAGAGTCAGGGTGGGCAGTGCTGGGCAGTGTTTGGGTGGGCAGTGTTGGGGTGGGCAGAGTCAGGGTGGGCAGTGCTGGGCAGTGTTTGGGTGGGCAGTGTTGGGGTGGGCAGAGTCAGGGTGGGCAGTGTTTGGGTGGGCAGTGTCCGGGTGGGCAGTGTCCAGGTGGGCAGAGTTTGGGTGGGCAGTGTTTGGGTGGGCAGTGTTTGGGTGGGCAGTGTCAGGGTGGGCAGTGTTTGGGTGGGCAGTGTCAGTGTGGGCAGTGTTTGGGTGGGCAGTGTCCAGGTGGGCAGTGTTTGGGTGGGCAGTGTTTGGGTGGGCAGTGTTTGTGTGGGCAGAGTCAGTGTGGGCAGTGTCCAGGTGGGCAGTGTTTGGGGTGGGCAGTGGACAAACTACCCCAGACCCTGCGTGGGATGCAAGGGTGGCACCCACCAAAGCGGCACCACCTGTCACACATCCCTGGCCACCTCCTCCTGCCCAGGGAGCCCTCGGGCCCCCCTGCAGCGGGGTGACCCAGCCGAGTCCCGCCCCGGGGGGGACCCTGGCGTTCAGGTATTTTGGGCAGGTGAGTGATGGCCGCGGGCTGAGTCACGGCTCCCGGCTCAGCGCTTTGCTTTGCAGCCGTGGAACGCGTTCCCATCGCAATTCCCCACAGCGAGGGGCTGGGACACGCCTGCCCTGCAGCGGGGACTCTGCTGGGAGGATCTGAGAGGATCCCGGGGATTTTGGGGTTGTGGTGCTGCTCCCCAGCCGGGCGCTGCCTGGAGCCTCTCCCCTCTCGGCAGTCCCGGGATGCTGGTGGGAACTGGCTCCTCTGGGAGGGCTCCTGGGGAAACCCAGGATGAAAATCACAGAGCTCAGACGTTCCCAATCCCCTCCCCTGGCGATGGAACCTTTACTCCCCAAGCCCTGCTGCAGTGCCAGCACAAGGCAGGTGCTGGCCCTTTCTCCCTGGGGACAACACACCGGGGTGGGGACGGGCAGAGCCGTGCTGGGACACCGGGCCGGCATCCCGGGGCTGTGCCGGGTGATCCATCCCCCCGGAGAAGGACTCTCCCCCGGGAGACCCTCCCTACACACCCTGACACCCGCGCAGCTCCAGGGAGGGATTTGGGAGCCCGGGCTCTCTTGAGCCTCTCTTTGCCAAAGCTGGGAGCGGCTTAAAATGTCCCCTTGGGAGGGGCTCCAGCTGTCCCTGAGCCAGGCAGGAGGGCGAGAGGCAAACTCTCCACGCCAGCGATGGGGATGAAGTGTCCCAGCCACCTTGTTCCTCTGGGACAGCCGGGACTGTGCGGCAGCGGCAGGATTCCGAACAGCTGGAGAAACCCCCACTAAAAATTAACATTAATTTATTAGAATATTTATGATAAAAACCAAGAATCTCTTTACATGTGGGTTTGGTTTTTTTTTTTCCTTTTTATACAAGAGAATTTCCATTGCTTTTTTTTTTTCCTCCTGGAAACAGAGCAGGGCAGCAGGCAGGCGCAGGCGGCGGCGTGGGCGACGCCGGACCTGGGGGTCCCAGCGGGGTGGGCAGCGGGTGGGATGTGGGGCAGGAGCCCACCAAGGCAGCGGGGCAGAGCGTGGCAAGGCACAGCACGGGGAGGGGACAGCGGCCGGGGTCCCCGGGGAGGGGGTGGTGAGCACCCCGTGGCACATGGCAGGGGGACAAGGTGACAGACACAGGACACCCCTGAGCCTGGGGAGGGCTGCAAGTCACCAGAACACCCACTGATCCCTCCCAAGCCTTGGGGAAAGATGGGTTCTTCCAGGATGCCCGGCACCCCCAGTCGTCCCCTTGCTGCCAACCTTCCTGCTCCAAGGTGTCCCCACGCTGGGGGAGCTGGCACTTGGCTCTGCCCCAGCTGCTCTCGCTGGCAGGGGGACAAAAAATCCCCCCTGGCACACCCCGGGCCTGTCTTTGGTTAAGGAGCAGCCGCTGCCGCGCTGGCACGGGGCGAGGCTGGCAGAGGGTCCCCGTGGGGACAGGTGACAGCAGTTCCAGGAGGGATGGAGAGGCTGCTCAAAGCGAGGGGGGTCCCAGCTTCCCCCCTGCATGGCTCTAGAATATTTCTTTCAAAAGACCTGGCATGAAATGTGAGGCCAGGAGGGAGGACCCCAGGCACAGCCGGTCCCACGGGGAAGCTGCCAAGGCGAGGGAGCAGCGGCAGGAGCCCGGGGAGGGCGCAGGGGGAGTGTGTGTGTGTGTATCTGTGTGTCTGTCTGTGTGTCTGTCTGTGTGTGTGCCAGCCCTGGTGACAGCTCCTGCTGTCCCATCTCTCCGCTCCGGAGCAAGGCGAGGGGGCAAGAAAGCACAAGAGGGGAGAGGGGAAGCGGTGCCATGGGAGTGAGTGTGGAGACCCCTGGTCAGAGCCGGCCGCAGGTCCTGAGTGGGTGGGCACCTCTGGGAGAGCCCCGCGGGGGCTGTGAGGCACCTGCAAATCCCAATCCCGGGCGGAAAATTGTCCATCACCCCCAGGCCACGCAGCACAAGGAGCCCGGGGCATGCCAGGGCTCCTTCCCTGCTCACTGGGGCCAGCCCAGGGCTCGCTGGGCAGAGCTGTCCTGGCAATCCCAGTCCATCCAGGACAGTCTCCCCTTCCTGAACCCAGTGTGTAGTGACAAGAAACCAAAACGGAGAGCAAAGAACGAATGAATGAACAGAGAGAGAGAAACGATTTGGAGGCTTTGTGCCAGCAGCTACTCCCCCTTGGGGATGAAGGGCTCCCCCTCCTCGGGCTCGGGCCGCGGGCCGGGGTCGCTCAGGCACCGCAGCATCCGCTGGTTGCTGGGGCTGTCGCTGGTGCCCGGGGTGAAGACGTCGTCAGTCCCCGGCGAGGAAGGCTCCTTCACCCGCATCACCAGCCCCTCCTCATCCTCCTCAGGCGAGGGTGGGAGGCCGCTGCAGCCCTTGGGCTCCTCGCTCATCAGGTCCACGGACTCGGGGGACTGCGGCGAGGCCGGGTCGATGGTGATGATGGGCAGGTTCTCCGAGTCCTCCTTGGGCTCGTAGGCCAGCGGGTCTGGGGGGCACAGAGGGGTCAGGCAGGGAACGGGGGGGGGTCTCAGGGACCCCCGGTGATGCACCCCAGATGTTTGTGTGGGGCCGGGGTGCCTGGGCTGTCTGGCTGATTCCCAATTCAGCTGTGTAATTCCTTTTCCCTCCCACAGCCCAACTGGAGCTGCCGGCAGCCCGGCTCCATCGGGAAGGGCGAAGCTGCCCTCTGCTGATGAACCGCCGGCTCCGCAGCCGCGGCACAGCCCGACACCCTGTCCCCGGAGAGGGAGGGGACACGCAGGACACGAGGAACCGAGGGCGCCAAAGAAAATGTGCGATGGACAAACTGGGCTCGGGGACGGAGCTGGAGAGCCACAGGGAGCTCAGGAGGTGCAGCACAGCTCCAAGGGCTCCAGGAGCTGGCAGTGCCACCCCTCCTGCAGCCCCTCCCACCTACCTGAGCCGATGCGAGCCCGGGACATGGTGGGAGAGTCCACCCTGTGCGCCGGCACCGTCAGGTAATTGTTCATCTGCAACGGGAGCAGGGCACCGTCAGCGGCGTGGCCAGGGCAGGCAGGGAGGGCAGGCAGGGAACTGGGCACAGGGATGGGCAGGGGACTGGGCACGGGGATGGGCAGGGGAGTGGGCATAGGGATGGGCAGGAGACTGGGAACAGGGATGGATGGGCAGGGAACTGGGCACGGGGATGGGCAAGGAACAGGGAACAGGGATGGGCAGGGGAGTGGGCATAGGGATGGGCAGGAGACTGGGAACAGGGACGGATGGGCAGGGAACTGGGCACAGGGATGGGCAGGGGACTGGGAACAGGGATGGGCAGGGAACTGGGCACAGGGATGGGCAGGGGAGTGGGCACAGGGATGGATGGGCAGGGAACTGGGCACAGGGATGGGCAGGGAACTGGGCACAGGGATGGTGGGGGAGCAGCAGTGGGATGCAGAGGACATGGACACAGATCCTCCCAGCCACACTCCACGGACTTGCTTGTGGTGTGGGGCAATCACAGGACCCCCAAGGCTTGGGGTCACCTCTGTCATCCAAACCTCAGCCCCCTCCCTTCTGCCTGGCCCCCATCCTGCCCAGCCCTGGTGTTCCCCCAGCACCTTCTGCTCCAGCTGCCGGGCCTTCTGCCTCCTCAGGAGCATCTGGTTCCAGGCTTCCTCGTAGGGGTCAGCCACCAGCGTGTGCCGGTTGTAGGATCGCAGCTGGGAAGAGAGCCCGAGAGAAGGAGAAGGGTTAAAACCCCACACGGACAGGGAGAGAAAGGTCACAGCCCCATTCTTCCTGGAGATGGATGGAACAGCCACCAGTGCAGAGCAGGTCCAGGCAGGCTCGTGGCTCATCCCTTGTGTGCCACCACGGGATGCCTGACCCTGACCCACCCTGGCCCAACAAGGGTTTAAAGGCTGGGCTCAGCCACTGACCAAATCAGCCTGCCCCTCAGACCATCCCAGCACCATCCCACGAGGAAAAGCCTCCTGGGGAAGCAGAGTCAGGCCAGGAGCACAGGGCAAGAGCAGGGGCAGCAGGGGTGAAGGGCCCAGCTGAGGGCTGCTGGGCAGTGTCCCTGCCACTCCCAGCATGGCACAGGAGGCACGCACAGTGCCAGGGGACACCTCACCCTCTGCCTGGTTTTCTGCAGGTTCGTGCGGAGGATT
Organism: Passer domesticus; assembly: GCF_036417665.1. NCBI lineage: Eukaryota > Metazoa > Chordata > Aves > Passeriformes > Passeridae > Passer > Passer domesticus. Next base: position 5,484,482 of record NC_087497.1, on the reverse strand, counting down.
TTCCGGATCTCCTCCTCCTTGTCCTTGGACAGAGCTGGAAGGACACGCTCCAAAGGGAGGGTCTGGGGGTTGATGTTCCTGCACGGACAGACAGGATTCAGAGCCACACACCGTGGCCACGCAGCACCCAAGGGCTGCTTGCCCTGTGGCCACCAGCAGGGAGCACCCACGGGAGGGTGCCCAGGGCAGGGAACTCACTGGATGGAGACGGTGGAGACGGCAGAGGGGATCTTGCCGATGCCCCCGCTCTCCACCAGCTCGATGGCCTGCTTCATCTCCATCTTGTGGTAGAAGGCGATGAGCTGGGGCTCCTTGGAGCGCTCCCCTGCGATCAGGCACTTCTTCACATACTTCTTGTTGAAGCGGTTCAGCCTTCCCGCGGCGTGGCACAGGAGGGGAGGAGCAGCCACAGCTCAGCCCTGGCCCCGGCCCCACTCCTAATCCCACTCCCACTCCCACTCCCACTCCCACTCCCACTCCCACTCCCACTCCCCAGCCCTGCCCAGGACAGCACTGCTGGGCTCACTGCTGGGTCCAATTCCACCAGCACAGCTCAGGCCACGCTTCCCTGAATCCCTCCCCAGGCAGGGTGTCTTCAGAACACCCAGCACTTGCTGGTGCCCACTAGGGATGGTCCTGAGCTCCTGCAGGGACTGGCCACTGGCAGCTCCCACCCTGCCATGGGCCTGCTGTGGGTGGTGTGGCCAAGGGGTGCAGCCCTGCAGCCCTACTTGCTCTCAATCCAGGGCCATAATTCCCCATGGTGAGTCTGTGTGTGCACATTAAAGCCTGGCACAGAGCTGTGAAACTTTCTGGGTGGTGACTGAAACCCCTCCCCAGCCACCAAAGCTCCCCACTCACTTGTCCTTCCAGTGGTGATGCCCGTAGTGACCACAGATATCCTCGATCCCTGTCAGAAGGTGATCCAAGAACTGCAAGAGATGGTCCAAGGCGTGAGCAGCTTGGAGGGCTCTTGCCCTCTCCCTCCCTCCCCTGACACCCACACTGACACATGGGGAGGGCACTCAGGGTGTGAAAAATCAGGGCTTTGGGAGGGCAGGATGCACCCACACAATCGGGCTTGGCTCTACGGGCACCGGGGGTCTGGGTCAGAGCGGGCACTGGACGACACAGACAGGGGAGAGGCCTCGCTCTGCCCCCCTTACCTTGGGCTCTGATTTAGGGGCAGGTCCCAGTGACAGAGGTGGAGTGGCAGAAGCAGAGAGAGCAGAGGGCTAAGGCAGCGCGCGGCGCGGCCGGAGCGGCGCGTTACCTGCGTGTGGATCTCCTCGTTGATGGAGCGCTTCGTCTCCTGCTTCTTCTTCACAGCCAGCAGATCCACCAGGGGCCGGATGGTCATGCCCTGGCGAGGGGGATGGGGGGTCACACCTCTGCCCAAGGCACAGGGCTGGGAGTGGGATGGGCTCAGCAAAGCCAAGGTGCTGTCGGTGTCACAGCGCAGCGCTTTGGGGACGCGGGGCAGTGACAGAGGCTGGGGATGGGCTCCCCACTCTCCCCACGGCCATGAAGAGCCCCCTTTCCCTCTGAAAGCACAGCCTGGGTGGGTGCCACCAACCTGCACGAAGACGGTGAAGAAGATGACAGTGATGATGGCAGTGAGGAACATGTCCCTCATGCCGAAGTGCTTGTAGTCCAGCAGGTAGCCCAGGGAGAAGGCGATGGCTCCCCGCAGGCCCCCGTAGGCGATGATGAACTGGTCCTTCGGCGTCAGCTTCACGATCCGGAACTTGTTGATGAACCAGGTGAGGACAAGGACACCTGGGGGAGCAGCACAGTCCTGTGGGAGTGGTCAAGGATCCCCTCCAGGCCCAAAGAGCCCACCCTGCAGCTCCTCAGGGCCGTGGGTGCAGGTGAGAGCTGTCTGCTCATCTCAACATCCCTGAGCAGCTTCCACCCCATGTCTGGCACAACCACGGCCTCAGCCCCATCTCCCCACAACACCAACCACCAGCATGGGTGGTGCCCATGGTGCAGCAGTGCCACCCAGGCATCTCCAACCTCCCCAGCAAGGCAAACCATCGCCATGACCCAGATGGCCGCTCAAGGCCAGGTTGGACAGGTCTTGGAGCAACCCAGTATGGTGGAAAGTGTCCCTGCCTGTGGCAGCTGGAACGAGATGGGCTTTCAGGTCCCTTCCAGCCCAACCCATGCCATGATTCTTTTAGCTTTGCCACCACACTGCCACCCACCCAGCACTCTGGCGATGAGGCAGAAGAACAGCGTGCTGATGACGAAGGTCCAGTTCCAGTAGTGATGACCAGCCACCGTGGAGACACCCAGGAAGATGAAGATGAGGGTCTCGCTCACACTGCTCCACATCTTGAGGAAATACTTGATGGTGGTGTGGGACTTGTGGGAGATGTTGGCTTCCACATAGGGCCGCATGACCACACCAGCAGCGATGAGCCTGGGGGTGAGGTTGGGGCCCTCAGCAGCCATGGGGACATGGGGACAGCCCCAAGCCCTGGCCCTGCAGCAGCATTTTGTGTTGTGACACCAAACTCCAGGGCAGGACAGGCATTGGGAACCACCAGCAAATATTCAAGGCCACCAGAGAAGGCAACACGAGGTTTCTCCTTCCCCTGGCAGGGCAGGAGTGAGCACTGGAGCACAAACCCACGGTGTCCTGAGTGCTCAGCAGGCCCTGCCTGCTCCTGCGTGCCCAGGAGAACAGGAACAGGCTGCCAGCACCCCGGGATGTGTGGGACAACTCCCCAGACTCACTTGTTTGCTGTGCCTCCTTGCACATCCCAGCCCAAACACCCCTGGGCCTCGCTGGGCCTGTAGTGAGCATGCTGTGGTGGTGACACAGTCCCACAAATCCCCCAGGGCTCTGGGGACAGGAGGGCACCTCCCCGCCGCTGCCAACTCACGCCATGATGCCGGAGAGGTGGAAGAGCTCAGCAGACAGGTAGGCCATGTAGCTGTAGAGGAACACGAAGAGGGGCTCGATGACGCGGATGTGCGAGGTGAAGCGGGACGTGAAGGCGGCGATCACCCCGTAAATGACGCCCACCAGGACCCCGCCCAGGGACACCACGAAGAAGCTGAGGAAGCCGAGGATGATGTCCAGGATGGTCACCTGCTCGAAGCTGGCAAACTCCTCAAAGAGGTGGTACAGGACCTGGCAGGGAGAAAGGAGAGCAGGGTTCAAACTGCTCCTCTGGTAAGGGATCCTCACCTCAGAGGAGACCTGCCCAGGGACCTCCCTTGGGAGTGTGGCACACCTGAGCTGAGCTGTGTCACTGCCTGGTGACCCTGAGCTGGGTGCTTGACCAAGACTCACGCCAAAAACAGCTGCTGGTGCTTTGCTGTGCCAGACACAGAACTGGGGGGACCAGCTCCCTGTCCTCTGTGCCCACAGGGACACACAGAGATGTGTCTGGGACAGCTCTGCTCTCCAGCTGTGCCAGGAGGGCCTTTGGTCACCAGCCAGAAGCTGTTCCTGTTTTCTCAATGAGCAGGTCAGGATAGATCCAGGCTGGGAACTCCTGACAGATGCACAGAGAGAAAAGCCCCCATCTGCTCTGCCCAGCCCGGAGAAGAGCCCAAACCCTTGAGGTGGCTTCTGCAGCTGAGGGAAACCTGAGGGAAAGACTCTGGGCTGTGCTGCCTTCTCCCAGCCCCAGACACTGCAGAAATGTTAAAGCACATGTCAGGATGGGAAACAGGATTTAGGGCATCCTGCAGGAATAGCAGCACTTGCAGGCAGGGAGAGGGCAAGGTGCCAGCTCCTGCCTGCCAGGGCCAGGCCCTGGGTGGGACAGGGGCAGGGGCAGACAAAAGCATTCCCCACGGATGAGAGTGGGGACACAGACCCTGCAGGCATCCCTCTGCTGAAAAATGGGGGAGAAGTGCCTGGAAAAAGCTCCGTGGTGGGACAGAGTGTTCTTTGTCACCAGGAACCTTGTCAGCAGGGGCTGAGCAGCCAGCTCCGGAATGGACAGCTGGGATATGGGAAAAGAGCCAGGAAAAAGCAGTGGGTTGGGAGTCAGTTTAGAGGTCAGCTCTGCAGAGAGAAGGCCACACTGGCAGCCAAGCCAGCACCTGGACAGTGATGTCCTTTGGAAAGGGAGCAGGCCTGGCCCCACCTCCCAAAGGTCCCTGCAAAGCCGCTGCTTGCAGTGGGGCAGAGGGCTGATCCAGGTGGGCTGCCAGCCTGGCTTCAGCCCCTCCAGTTCTCCCCCCTGCCATGGCTGATGTGCTGCTCTGCCACCTCCTGGGAGCTGGAGGACAGCAAGGGTGCCCACGTGAGAGGAGACAGATGCAGCAGCAGCTACAGGGCAGCTCTGCCTGCCCCAGGGTCAGCCCCTCGTGCTTCCCCTGGCAGGACAGGCACAGGCACAGCAGCAGCTCCAGCCAGGAGAGCAGATCCCAGAGCCCACGGCACCAAGAGGCTGACCAGGAACATGCCCTCAGCCTCCCCAGAGAAACACTCCACCTCTGCAGTGCTTTAACCCTCTATCTTCAGCTTTGCTCCTGGACAAGGTCTGGCCCAAGCGGAGCTACCAGGAGGCACCCGGCACCTTGGGACGGCCCTGACAGCTGCCACCACCCCGAGACGCTCCCACCCCACTCACGACGGTGACGGCGTCGTTGAGCAGGGACTCCCCGAAGACCAGGATGTGCAGCAGCTCGTTGATGTGGATCTCCTCGAAGACGGCCAGCACGGCCACGGGGTCCACGGCCGAGATGATGCTGCCGAAGAGCAGGTTGGCCAGCAGGCCGATGTGGTTGAGGCCGGGCCCGCCCAGCTGGCACACGGCGTACATCAGCCCCCCCAGGAAAAAGGCGTTCCAGAGCGTGCCCACCACGGCGAAGATGAGGATGGTGCCCAGGTTCTCGGTGAAGGGGCGCAGGGGCAGGAAGTAGCCGGCATCCAGGATGATGGGGGGCAGGAGGAAGAGGAAGAAGATGTCCGACTTGAGGATGGGGGGCTTTTCACCCACCCCCTTGATGAGCCCCCCGACCAGAAGGCCCACCACGATGAGCAGGCAGCTCTCGGGGACGATGCTGGACACTGACGGGATCACGTGGAAGCCTGGAGAGAGGCAGAGAGGAAGACACACGTTGGGTACAGGAATGGGGGATGCTGTCTGCAGGGGGACACCCTGCCAGAGTCAGGGACAGTTCCCAGCCCTCCCTGCACTCCTCGTGACCCGTCACTCCTTGTGTGCCTCAGTTTCCCCTCCTGCCCTGCTCTGTCAAGTGGAAACTACAGCTTAACCAGACTGTGGTACTGCTGGTGTCAGGCCAGAACCCTGAGAGTCCCAGCAGCAGGTGACAGCCACCCTTGGGACACGCCAGGGTCTGTCCCTGGGCCCCAGGCCTGTGACAGCCCTGCAGCACAGGCAGCTCTCTCCACACCAGCAGCTCCAGCTCTTCCCACTGCAGCACAGCTCCCGAGCACATGCAGGCAGTGGCATTTCCCTCCCATCAGACAGCAGCCTGCCCACCAGTGCCACTGTTCCCAGTGTGCCAGGCACAGTGCCCATCCCGGGCATCCCTGGCACAGGGCACTGTGGGATGTGGATGGGGGCTGCTGCTTGGTGGATTTCAGGATGCAATTCCCCTTCCTGGAGGTTTCACATGGCTGGCTGCAGCAGGGACAGGATGCATCCTTGGGGTGCAAGGTAACAGAGAACACATTTCCCCCTTTTCCAATCACAGCACAACTCCCAGCACAGCTCCATGAGCCAGCCCTGACCCGCTGGGATGACATTCCCACCAAACACCCCCAGCCGGGCATCTGCCAGCACACCAACACCCACAGAAGGATTTTGGGTTCCCTGGATCTCCTCCCAGGCTTTATAATTATTATTTTGAAGCGAGGCATATTTGTTCCCTGGCAAGGGAAGCAGTTTAAAATAAGGAACCCTGCCTTGGCATGCCGTGTTCCGCCGTTCCTTCCGGCCGTGCCATCTGCAGCAATTCCACCACAGATTAAATCCCCTCCAGAAGGAGCCAGATCCCCCCCGAGCCCGCAGGGGCCACATCTGTGCCCCAGCCAGCTCATCCCTCCTCCACCTGCACAGAGACCCCACGGGAAAAGGGCTCACTCCCACAGGCCCTCCCTAAGGACTCGCAGCCCCCAGCCCAGCCCCGTGCGGGTCCCTGGGGGGAGGATTAGCCCCACATTCCACCTGAGCTGCAGGAACAGGCTCCAGCATGGGCAAACCCAGAGGATTCATCACACTCCAGGAGCCATTCCAGCTGCTGCAGAGGGTCCCTGGTGCTGGAGGGGTGCTGGAAGGAGTCTGGCTCCTGTCCTGGCTTTGCCCCAGCAGCACCAAGCCCAGCAAACTGCTCGAGGGGAGGCAGGAGGAGCTGGGAACATCCAGACTCTGTCCCAAGGCACCCCCAACACCCAGGCACCTGCATTCAGGGACTTCCCAGCCTGGATGCAGCTCCTGATTCACCCCCATGGGATTCTTCTTCTTTCCTGGATCCCCTGGAGCCCACACAAGCTCTGAGTGCCCCAAGGCAGCCCTGGCACGGAGCTCCCCATGGGAGGGGAGGTGATAATCCCTTTTCCATGCACAGCTCATGCAAACCCTGGGAACCACCGACCCTTCCAGCACACCGGGCAATTTCTGGCTGGAATAAGGCTTAAAGCCACACAAGCAGCGAGAAGCCAACAGCAGATCAGTTTTTGCTTGCTAAGTATGTTCAATCATGAATAAAACACAAACACTGACAATTAAGCATCTCTCACTTCTTCCCCACAGGCCCCAGGATTCCATTAAACTCGAACATTCGTGTGCTGATGGGAATTCAATGGTTTACAGCCTTTTTGTAGGGCCCTAAAAATACACTTACACGAGGTGCATTTTAATTATGCCTTTGATTTCACTGAATCTCAGCCATTTTTTGCTCCCTGCTTGCTCCTCTCAGTATTTTTAGAGCATCCCAGAGCTCACTGGTACCAATCTACTGGTGGGAGCCAGCATCCCATTTTGGGATGGGGGTGACTGATGGGAAGGATGAGGCCGGGCAAGGGTGAACTGCTTTGATCCCAGCCCTTTGATCCCAGCCCTGAGCCCAAACTTCCCTCCTGGAAGATGAGGAAGGCTGTGGCAGGATGCTGGGAGATCAGGATGCCCAGCCATGGGTACATCCAGGGGCAGCAGAGAGGGGAATAAGCCTTGATAATGGCTTTAAAGATTATGATTATGATAATAATAAGAACAATAAAATAATAATAATGTGACCCCTGATCCCTAAATCTCCACACAGTCACCCAAGCTTCCTCCTTTGGAAAACAAACTCCATGGGAGCAGCTCCCTCTCGCCAGCATCAAACACCAGCAGAGCCATTAAAAGTGAGACAATTGAGTTAAACATGAACCCCAAGGGCTTGAGCAAACACAGAAAAGGAAATCCAGGAGATAACAGCTCCCATGAAAACAGTTCCTTGCCCACACCACGCAGCCAGCTCCCACGTGCCCTGCAAGGCACACACAGGGATTGCTCCCTGGTGGGCAGCAATTCCTTGGGTTGGGTTGGGGCAGAAAGGAACTAAGGACAGGAATCCCAGTTTTAACCACACTCTGGGCACTTGCAGATCTGCAGGAGATCCCATCCTCCAAATGACAGAGATTTCGGGCAAGGAAAGCTGGCTCTGACAAAGTTTGTTCTGCAGCTTCTGAGCATTTCTGCTCTCTATTTTGGGGTCAGTGGATTTGCTGGACGGGGAGGGAGGATGGAAAGGAGGACAGGGCACAGCTGGAAGGGCCTGGCACGTTCATGGTTAAGCTGGATGCTCCTGAAGCTTCAGCCCACATTCCCAAGCACCCAGGCAGGGACAGGGCCTCGGAGAGCCAGGATGCTTCCAGGATGATCCTGCTAGCCAAGAGGAGGCACGAAAAGGAAAGTGGTTACACAAACCCCCCATCCTGGCCAGGTTTACTGGAGCAGCTGCAGGCTCCAGCAGGCAGGCTGGAGGAATCACTCAATTATTAATCAGGGTTAGGAGCTCTCCCAGCCCCGGGGATTCTGTTCTGGAAGGAGGAGGTAGATGAAGGGTCAGTCTGGGCAGGGGGCGGTGAAGCCCCCCAGGAGATGCTCTCTGCAGCCCTGGGGACCCCAGGTTTGGGCTGCAGGGTGGCTGGGAGCAGCCCAGGGCCTGGGAAGGAGGCACAGGCATGCTCAGAAGGGCTGCCCTTCTGAAGGACACTGCAGAGAGCAGGGCTGGAGGAGACAGCGTGCCTGACAGCACCGGCCCCTCCAAGGGCCACCTTAACCCTTCAGGACACCAGGCTGGCAGGGTGGGCCCTGCAGAGGGGCAGCAGCAATGCCAGGGGAGGGAAGCAGCAGGTGTGCACACCTTCCCACGTTTCTGTGTGACACAGGCACCACGGAGAGCCCACACGTTGACACTGTGCTGGCTGAACCCCAAAATCACAGATGTGTCACCAGCCCTGGGGACAAGTGATCCACGAGCTGTGACTCAGCACCATGCCCTTCTTTCTGTGTTGAAGGAGCAGCAGGGAGGGAAGGGAAGGGAAGGGAAGGGAAGGGAAGGGAAGGGAAGGGAAGGGAAGGGAAGGGAAGGGAAGGGAAGGGAAGGGAAGGGAAGGGAAGGGAAGGGAAGGGAAGGGAAGGGAAGGGAAGGGAAGGGAAGGGAAGGGAAGGGAAGGGAAGGGAAGGGAAGGGAAGGGAAGGGAAGGGAAGGGAAGGAGGGCTGGGCTGGGCTCCAGGGTCTGCAGAGCTCTGAGCCCCTGGGATCTGGCTTTCCCACGCTTGTTTTGGGCAGGTCAAAGATGGGGGTAAGACCCCAGCAGGGTTAAAGCCCTGTGAGGATGGCGATGCAGTGACACAACATTTTGCAACTCACTCCCAGGGGAAAATCCATCCCAGTCCTTCAGAGTTTGGCTGCAGCTTCTTCCATTTATCCTTCGTGCTCAGAAAAAACCACAGTGGATTTCTCTCTTCCCTCGCCCAAAGATCAGCCAGGCTCTGCTGACTGCTGTGGCCTCCAGCAGGGCCATGGGAGATGTCAGGGTGTCTCTGCTGTGCTTCTCCCTTGGAAAATGGAGCTGGATCCAGCAGCTCCCTGCAAAGGCGGGGAACAAGGAGAACGGAGAGAGCTGCACCAGATGTAACAGGGAAGCCTCGAGGGAAGGGGATGAAAATTGAACTTGCTCAAAAGGAATTAAAGAGCTGGTGATTTACACCTATAAATAGAGCGAGGCCATGGCTGGTGTCACCCTGCCAGGAGAGGGGGTAAAATCACTGTACTTAAATTACACTCACTGCCTCTCACAAGCTCCAACGTCACCACGTGCCCTGAAATTCCAGCCCCACAGAGCTCCAAGCTGGCTTACTCCCACAGCCATCCCACTGGGAGGGCACATGTGGGGCCGTGATGCAGCTTGGGCTTTGCCAAACCCTCTTCTGTTTCACCAGGGAGCAGGCAGGGTTTTAATGCATGTCCAGGTCACCCCAGTGCTCCCCTGCAGCTCTTTTTGGGTTGGTTTCAGCAGCCTGAGTTGATTTGGGCAAACTTCTAAGCACCCAGTGGCTTCAACATCCAGAACGGAAAAGCGTTGATTTTCCACCCCAAAATGCCATTTCCTGGTGAGAAGTTGACTTCTTGTTTTTTGTGTTAAGGCACACGTACAGAAAGTGCTTCTAAGCAAAACAATTTCCTCCAGAACAAACCAAATGTTTCATTTAAGCCTCATTATTTTGTTGTCGCTAATTACGAGGCAAAGCCAAGAACCAGGAAGGTAATTAATTTATGCTGCTTTTTGTGAGTCACTGAGTGAATGCAGATCCCACACAAGGGCCACAGAGCCACCCTCCAAACCTGGCCCTGGGCACAGCGTGCACAGCCAGCACAGGCAGAAGGGAAAGGCAAAACATCCAGCCCTGATTTTGGGTCACTCCTGCACCCCAAACTCGGGTGGGCAGGGGCTGCAACCAGGCTGGTGCCCAGGACAGAGCCCAGCACTGCCCCACAGCCTCCAGGCATTTTCAGGACTCAGGATCAACTTCATCCAGGCGGGATGGGATGAAGCCGTGGGTTGAGCCCCCAGGGTCTGCCTGCCCAAGGTGCCCAGCACAACCCTGCCCAGCTGGATTGCACACAACATCCCCAAAAGCCATGCTGTGACAGTCCATAGCCATTGGGACCCCCTGCCAGATGAGGAAGGGATGTTTTATTTCCCCTTGGTGTGACACGATCACCCCTGTGCCTACAGACCTTGCTCACCCTGCTGGGCCCCACCCCGCAGCCACCCACCTGCCCCTGGTTTTACCCCTCTTTCCCACCTAATGCAAACAGCCCGGGGCACCAGGAAGGAGTTCCTGGGGCTGCCTGGTACAGCCCAGCCCCGTGGGTCCAGCCCCAGTGCCCTCGGCAGGGCAGGTGTGTGTGGGAAGGTGACCCGGCTGGACCCTGCCTGCTTTGCAGAAGATAAGAGCAGGGCTGATAGCATCAAGCCAGCCCTTGGGTGACTCAAAACCTGAAAACCACAGGACTAAAAAGCAGACACTGCCAGGTACCAGCCTTGCTGCAGCTCAGCCAAGCAGCCACAACCCCCACAACCCATAACTGGGGCTGGTTCCACACAGGAAGACCTGTGAGAAATGGCTTGGTGGAGCCCACATCAGCCCAAGCAGGAGGCCTGGCTAGTGCAGCACCAGGGAAGAGCCCTTCATCCCTCAGAAACAGCAGATGCTGCCCTGCCTCACTGTGAGAGCAAGGGCTGGCAGGCAGGTGCAGCAGGGCTGTGATGTCTGACAGCTTCACTGTCCTCCTGCAGCAGCAGCTCCCAGGAAATTCCCACTGGCAGGCCCTGAATAAATTCTCTGATGGAAGGGGAGACAAGTGCAGACACCTCATCTGAGGCAGCTGGAGGGAGCAGCAGTGCACTTGCTTTTCCCAAATCCCACTGTTCCCTGGGGGCCTCTGGGGAGCAAAGCCTGCACCCCAGGGCAGGACAAACACAGAACAAGCTGCAGCCAGAGCCCCTCTCCTTGGAAGGATGCTGAGAGCTTCCCATGCTCCAGGCACAGGGGATGGATGCACCAGCAGGAGCAATGCTGGCATGGCTCTCTGCAAGGTCATGGTGCCAAGGACAGTTCAGAGATGGTCTGGGGCATGAGCCCGGGCTGCTCTGTGTGTGGAGCCTGCTGGAGAGCAGCTATTTAGAGCCATTTCATGCATTGCAGCTGCTAATGGTGATAATGGGATGGGGTCTGGTGTGCTGTGAAAGCAGCTGTTGGGGCAGGGCAGGGAGGGGGAGGGTGAGCAGGGGAGGGGGGCACAGCTCCTTCCCACCCAGCACCAGCCACTGGCATGACACAGCTGGGAACAGGACAAGCAGCTGAGCCCTAGCACAGACAGCAACAGCAGGGCAAGGGCAGAGCTTCTGCTGGCAACTGAGTGCAAGGACAAAGTCTCTTCTGGTACCTCAGTGCCTGCAGCAGCGTCAGGCAGGAATGTGCCTCTAAGCCCGTGCCAGCCACAGCGGGCACTGCCACGCTCCAGAGGGGTGCAGGGAGGGCCAAGCTGCAAACCCTGGAGATGCATCCCCTCCCAGCCATGGGCACCAGCACAGAAATTCATCCCAAGGATGATGATGATGATGATGATGATGGCACTACCAGGAAACCCCGAGGTTGTCCTTCCCACCTGGAGATGCAGAAAGGTCCCCAAAGAGCTGAGCAGCCTGGGAACAGGACCAAAGGTGTCACTGCATCCTGCAGCTGCATGCAGATGAGCCCAGCTCCCCTCCTGCCCTGACACCCTCCAGCAGCAGCACACTGCCCTGCAAAGGCAAACCCCACATCCCTGCCCCAGCGTGCCCCTGCAGGGGTGCAGTGCAGCGTGTGAGTGCTGCAGGACCCCGTGGCAGTGCTGCAGTGCTGCAGAGCAGGGAGCAGGCAGCAATCCCTGCGTGAATCATCCGCAGGCACCCTGGATCCTGCCAGGATGGGCGGCCCCCCTGCCACAACCCGCTGTGTACACTCAGAAATGAGCTGTTTACACAGGGACATCTCCTCCCTGGGCCCCATCCAGGCTCAGCACCCACTCTTCCCTCCAGCACAGCTGCTCTTTGGTTTGCTGCTCCCCCACCCCAAGGGGCTGTGCCCCTCTTTCCAAACACTGTGGGACAGCTCTGAGAAGCCTGGCGAGCCTCTGGTGTGATCCAACACCCAGCACTCCTGCAGAGCACACACTGCTGAGCCTGCAGCCAAAGAGCTGCCAGCCATCCCTCCCAGTCAAACCTCACTGCCTGACCCTGGGAAGGACTGCAAGACCTGGAGCAGCACCTCCCTGGAGGAGAAGGTGCCCACACACAACCACAGCATGCCCTGAGAACAACCCAGGGACAGAGGCCTTTAGCACAAACACTTGAACACTTCTTTTTTTGAGAGCAGCAAGAGCACGTACCCTGGTTTTATCTTGAAGCACTCACAAGAAATTAACAGATCAATTGGGAGTCTTTTACAGAGCTGGTATTAATTTCCTCCCAGCTGTAAAAAGGAAATGAGAGACAAAAGACATTAAATGGACTTGCCCAAGTCCCCAAGTGAATGGTGTGAGAGCTGGCATGAGATCCCAGCAGCTCCCAATTTCCAGTCCTGTGTTTAGATAACGCTTCTCCTTCACACCAGAAGGGAAGGCAAGGACACTCTGCAAGAAAAGCACATATTAACAAAGACCTAATTGCCATCAAAGACTGAGAGACCCAGGACCCTTGAGCTGTCATCACAAGGCTGCAGCATTCCAAGTGGGGAGGAAAACACAGAGCCAACGAGCAGCCTTGGGAGGCTTCAAGGCTTGGTGCCACCACATCTCAAAAAATCCTGTTCCAGGCCCAGCTGTGCACAGAGCAGCTCTCCACCTCCCTCCAGGTCTAGAGCTGCCCTGTGACAAGGCACCAAAGCCACCCTTGCCTGCTGAGCTTTGGGACACCAGTGCAGGGTTTGGTGCTCCAGTAACCCCGATGCTGCTGGCTGCATTCCTCTAACGGGCACGTTCAGAGCCACTCCCAAACCACAGCCTGCAATCACCAAACCTGTTCAGAGCCTCTGGGCAGGCTACACACACTTTTCTAGGGTGGGACCATGAATCTTTACCATGGCACTCACCCAGCAGAGCTGGGCACACGGGGACAAACTGCCACCCACATTTCTGCTGTGGTTTCTTCAAGACTCATTTTGACTTTTCCCAACCAGCTCTGGATGGGTGCAGCTCACAGCCAGGCCTGCAAGGCTGGGATCTTCCTGGCACAGCTTATTTAGCCTGGAAAAGTGAGTTCTCTACAGGGCAACAGCATCCTCATCCAGGTTTATATCCTTCAGAACAGCAACAGCAGCTGGACTTGCACATTTTGAACAGGTTTAAGGTCTAGAAAAACTTCTTTAGCTCCAGGGAAAGGGACAAGGAGCTAAACATAACTCACTCTCATTCAGCCACGCTCTTCCCAGATTCCTTCAGCTGCTACAAGGCGCTGGATGCCATGAATAGCTGGGTTAGGAGGGGTCAGTGCCAGGGGATTTCTGGAACAGAATGCTCCCAGTTAACATCTGCCTGCTGCAAAGGGAACCTTCACACTGGTGGATGCAGATGGATGCTCTGGAGCAGGAGGGACTCAAGGTGATGCAGGAGACAGTGCCTGGTCACCCAAAATAAGGCTCCAGTTGTTCTCCCAGCTCCTTACCCTCTACCACAGGACACAGCATTTAATTCCCAGATCCTGCTGACCCTCAAAGCCTTGGGGAGACAAACCTGAGCCAGCCTGAGGTGACCACAGACAAAGTCCCCAGGCAGAGCGATGCCAATCGCCCTTCCCAGGAAGGGCAGATTTCCTACCGGGAACACGGGCAGGAAAGACAAACAAAAGCTTTTCAGGAAACAACCTGTTGGTCTCCACTCGGCCAGCAGGGAGGAGGTAATTGCAATTAGCACTGATTACTACCGGGCTTTGCAAGCCCAGACAAAGTGACACCACTCTCAGCACACGCCACAAGCAGCTGGCCACTGTCACCTCTTCCCCAGCACAGAGACACCACCCCAGCCTGCCAGTACCATCCCATTCTCACAGCCAGCCCAGCTCCTGGGAGCAGCAGCTGAGAAGGAGAGGAGCTGTTCCTTGTAAACTCACCCCCAGGGGCCAAGGCTGTTGTGGGAAAAGTGTTCCCAAGGGAAACTGAGGCACTAACAGGGCTGGAAACACCAGCTCTTCTCTTCAAAGGCCTGTATGTGCTTAAAGCTCTGCCCCTGGTGTGTCTGCTGCTAAATCTCCAGCAGTGGGGTGGGAAGCTGCCTTCTCTCCAAATCTGTCATTAAGATTTAGCATGTCATGACTCCAAAATGCAGAATAATTGCAGGCACTGGAAATAAACTGCTGCCATGGGGTGTCTGCTCTGCAAGTGTGTGTCTTGCACAAGCGAGGGGAATTATTTCCCTAGCAGCACCCTCTGTTAAGTGGGATTTAAGTGCTGTCCCTGGGGGTCGATTGTATTGCAACTTTCTGGAGACAAAGACCTTGGATGCTGAGATGTTTGTGAGTCACTCCTGGGCAGCTCAAGAAAATGTGTGTGTTCTCTTCTGACTAAAAAGTACTTTGCATTCTTCAACTTTCCACTCCAAAGGAGCCTCAGTCGTGCCCTTCTTACGCAGGCAGGTTCTGGGAAGGAGCCCCAAGAGACATGGGGTGATGTAACACCAGATTTTTGTACCACCAGAGATGACACACCACCCCATTCATTCTCACTGCTCCACTCCAGCCCTGGATCTTGCCTCTTCTGACAAACAGGCAGCAACGAGTGCGTGCACGCCCGTCTGCTCAGCTTTTAATTTGGTTTCCTCCTCCCCAAGCAGAAACACATGAGTTCTGCTGCCCCAGGAAAGAGCCAAAGAACAGAACATGACAAGATTTAACACACAACTGGAAGACATTGCAAAATCAGAGTGGTCTGTGAGATATCCAGCACCATGGGGAACAGATGGTGGGGCCTCAGTGGAGTGAGATATCCAGCACTTGGTTCAACTCAACCCATCCCCTGCTCTCTGCTGCTCCCTTGGAAGCTGTCTGACCCTGAGAGAACACTGAGGTTTTCATCAAAGCTATGCTGGCAGTTTTGAGCCCCAATGGGTGAGAGAAAGCTGCTGCTGACTCAGGCAGCCCAGTGCAGACACAGGGGGATGAGGTGCAACCCAGCTCCACTCAGCAGGCTGTGTTTTCACAGAGTATTCCATGTGGATTTTGGGTTTGATTTGAACAAATTAGGCCTTGGGGACCCAAAACAGAAGGAAAAAAAAAAAGAAACCAGAAGTTTACAAGGCAGCTGCAGTAATTCATCCCCACACTGCTCATCCTCTGTCAGTGCCCAGAGCTCCAAGGATGCTGTCCACAGGACCAAGCCCTGCATGATCCTGGGACAGGCTCAGAGCCCCCACCACCCCTGCACCTACAGCCAAAACCAGGGCTTGCAGGAGGGAAAAAGGGAAGGACTGTGTTAAACAAGTATTTATTTGCAAGCCTAATGAGCAGCTGGCTTGTACAAGTGCCAGAGGGATACGTGTGTCTGTTCTGCACAAGAGGGGCTGCAGTCCCTCTGGGCCACAGGACTGTTGTCACCCCAAGGACGACCCTCTGCCCTCCACCACCACCTGCTTTTCCCTTCTCCCATTGTAACCCTCAAACTCCAACCAAAGGAGACTATTTAGCCACGTTAATTGCAGACAAAAGGCTTGTCCTCCAGCCCCCTAATTCCCAAGGGGACTCCAGCACCTCTGGGTATCTGGGCAAGCTGTGGTTGGGTGATTGGGCAGTTTGGGAGAAAGGATGAGAACCAAACCAATTTGAGGCCAAATATTGACACGTTCTGCTGTCACCCCACAGACCACCCCAGGTCACCTGCGGGTCTCAGGGGAGGAACAACTCCATGGCATCTCCCTGAAAGCCAGGCCAGCACCAATCACAGGACCTGCAGCACCCACATCCCAAATTCTGCCTGCAGCCTGTGTGGGAAGCCAGCCCATCCCTGACCCCAGCACCAGCTCTCCAAGCCTTTGTGGATAAATGGGATGAAACAAAAGCTTTGGTTCCTGAGGGCCTTGAGGTCCAGAAGCTGCCACAGGCAACAGGGTCCCTACAAAGCCAAGCTGCAACGGAGTGTGATCCTGCCTTAATGGACATTAGGGCTCACCAGGGAGGCATGGCTGTGATTACAGACCTGCTTTTCCTCTCCATCACCATCATTACCTCTGCTTTTCCCACTCCATCACCATCCCCTATTTCACAGCAGGAATCTTTCACTCTTCCAACCATAATTAAACTAATGGTTTTCTCAGATCCATGGAGGGAACAGTTTGGATGTTTTTTAGCTCAGACGCCAGATCAGGAGGAAAAAATAAATGCCGTGGCTGTTCTTTCTGAGATGGCAAAGCAGGGAAAAGGGAGCCAGAGCATGTGTTTAGATCATCCCCCAACAAGGAAGTGGGAATGCAACAAGTCTGCATTGGAAGAGACTGTTTAAATTCATCATCACGACAATTTACACTTCTGTGGCACCAGCTGCAGCAGCACTTCAGAATCCTTTCTGAACAGCCATTCCCAAGGCCCAGCTCCCCTGAGCAGCTCCCTGGGACAAAAGGGGACACTGGGGTGGTCTCTGAGCTCCCACCACCCCCGTGCCTGCAGCCAGCAGTGATAAGCCAGGTTGTCAGACAAAGAAAGAATGAGACAAACATTTCCCTCCAGCCCAGAGGGGGAACCCACATCAGCCAGTGCCAGGATCCAGCAGGAACAGCCCCTTCCCCAGCGTGGCTCTGCCAATGGCCAGCCCAGCACAGCCATCCTGGAGCCCAGGGAAGCCACACTGGGGTGGCAAACGGGCCACAGGGACAACCCCAGCACACTCAGAGTCACACACACGTATTCCCAACACTGGGCAAAGCTGCTCTGGGAATGTTTCTTGGCTGTGCCATTCCCACCTTGCAGGTGGCACTGCCAGAGGCGTCCCCATGCCAGTGGCTTTGCTCTGGGGTGTTTCTGCTGTGTCTGGCCTCAAGATCCAGCTCTTCCATCCAGAGCCACCACCAGAGCAGGTTTCCTGCCCTGCTTATCAACCCTCACCCACAGGAATCTCCAGTTCCTCAACTCGCAGGGCTCTGTAAGACCTCGGGGTGGCCCCTCCAAAAGCCACAATTTCAGGACAGGGATGTGGGCTGATAAAAACATTTGAAAAGCTCCCAAGTGTTTTAGCACCCAAGAGTTTTAACACCCAAATCTCGCTGCCAGCCAGCAGCCACCAGCTTGTAGAAACGTTTCTCTGGCAATTTTGAAATTGTCTCTTTTCCTCCAGGTGCAGGAGCCACCCCCCATGCCCTGAGCCTCTGTGGGGCTCCACAACCCCACCTGCGCCCCTCAGGTTCTGCCCTTCTTCTCCCACCTCCTATCACCAGCTCACAGGCCCCGAGAGCTTCCCTAATCTTGCTCCTTGCAGGAGCAGCAGTGCTGGGGACCACTGGTGCTGTCCCAAGCAGTGTCACCGAGCGCCGGCGCCGTGCTGGCACGGCGGGCTGAGCTGTGACACCAAACCTCCCCGAGGCACCAGCGTAACCCACCCCAGCTCTGGGCTCTCTGAGCACAGCTCCATCCCCAGCTCGTTTTACAGCAGCCCAACAGGCACACTGGGGACACGGTGGGGACAGTGCTGGGAGTGCCAGGCTGGCGCTGGCAGCCGTCACTCGGTCTGGAGGGGCAGGGAACACCCCAGACACAGCAGAGCTGCCAAGGGAAGGAGAGACAGAGCAGTGACTCAGGGACTGCCACGGTGTCTGGTGAGAGAAGGAGCTCAGCTGCAAGCGCTGCCTCGTGAGACCCCAGCACGGTCACTGGTGTGGGGACACAGGGAGTGATGTCCCCATGCCCTGGGGCTGGCTGGGCTGCAGCTCAACTGCCCCACAGCAGCCCTCAGAGTGCAGAGCCTCTGCGGTGGCTGGAAGGGGGTGATAACAGCCTGTGCTTCAGCTGAGCGACACTCACAGCATCAAAGCTGCCCCCACGCTCAGGAGGAGCTGGGCTGGGCAGCAGTCTGGGAGGGGACACTGCTGGGACTGTCCCAGCCTGACCAAAGGGACATTGCACACCACACGGAGCAAAGAGTAAAGAGGAAGAGAGGGTGGGCAGCTCTAATTAGGACATTTGCTTTCCGGAGCAGCCACTGCGCTCCTGAAGGTACTTCCCAGGAAGTGGCTGGACATCATCTGCTGATGGGAAGTAGAGAATAAATCTTTTGTTTCCCTTTGTTTCCGCACATGACCTTTGCCTTTGCTTTATTAAACTGCCTTTATCTCCGTCCATGAGGATTTTTCCATCCTAGTTTCTCCTGCAGAGGAGGGAAGTGATAGAGCAGCTTGGTGGGCACCACGAGTCACAGAATCATGGAATGGTTGGAAGGGACCTTAAAGCCCACCCAATTCCACACCCCCCACCCCAGGCAGGGACACCTCCACTGCCCCAGGCTGCTCCAAGCCCTCTCCAACCTGGTCTTGGACACTTCCAGAGATGGGGCAGCCACAGTTTCTCTGGGCAAGCTGTGCCAGGGCCTCACCACCTTCTGAGTATGTTATTTCTTTCTTGTATTTGATCTAAACCTGCCTTTGTAAAACCACTTCTCCTTGTCCTGTCACGACAGACCCTGGTTTGAAGACTCTGTTCATCTGGGGGAGATGGACTCCCAGAGAAAAGAAGGAAAGGCACCACACAGCTTTCAAACCTTGGGCTCAAGACACACATTTGAGGTTACTTTCCAGCCAAGGTGAGCACACCACCCCCTGCAATCTCCTTGAGCTGGAGGCGGAATGGCCAGGATGCTCGAGGGAGGCTGGGAAGAAGCCATTTGGTGCAGACAGACAGCAGGACATGCCTCAGAGGAAGGTTGCTAATGGAATATCACTCTCTGCTTCCTGGCTTTACAAGGAAGGGCCAGCATGGGCTTTGGAGGCACAGGCAGCCCCAGCTCTTCTCCAAGGTGGGTGAGAGCTGGTGCTCACCACAAAGCTCTGCCTGCTGGGCCCCAGCACAGCCAGAAAGGCACTGCTGACCACAATCTGTTATTTACATTCCTGACTCACTCCTTCCCTTTCCTTGAAACGAGGAGGTGTTTACAGTCCAACTTGAATTCCCCCTAACGTCTCTGGGAGCCACGTGAGCTGAAAGGTCAACCCTCAGAGTGAGGAAAGCAGGTTTTCCTGCTGGGAAACCCCTCAGCTTCCCAACCTCTCCCTGGGCATGGTGTGAAGGAACCCTCATGATACCCCTGCAAAACCTTGGAGAAGGGCAAGAGAGCTCCTGACTGGGGTGTTTTGGGAGGGTCTGACCTTCTGCAACAACACAATAGGTTGGGACAAGGTCTGGCTGCAACTTGCAGCTGCAAAGGCTTCTCCTGGCCGAGTCATGCCACCACCAGACGTGACATGACATGGTCGTAGCTGCCCCTCACTCCCTCTTCCCCTGCACAGCCTTAAAATATCATGTGAGTATTAAGTAAAGCAGCCAGCACCAGCTTCCCCTTCTCCACGGGGATTAGCAAAGAGGGACAGCCCACGCCTGCAGGACATGCTGGGGAGACACATCCCCTGTGCCCTGTCAGGCGAGGAACCCTCCAGAAACCAACATCTCTGAGGCATTCTACAAAAACTGCAGCAAGAGGGGCAGGGATCACCTCACACCTTTGATTCCACAAACAAACTCACAGTGAGAGCTGCTGGAGAAAGGACAAATCCCCTGCATGGGACAACAGGAGGATGCTTTAAGTCTGAAGAGCTGTCTAAAGCATCAAGAGCAACAGAGGGAAACTGAGCAACAGGACAAGGTCAGGCTGCATCTCCTGGCCTGGAGCAGAGCCCTGGGAGTACTTCTGAGCTCCCTGACATGGTCACCCTGTGGCTCCATCACCAGCTTCAGCCCAGTAAGGAGGTCTGTGGAGCTGGGGGAGGGCAGGCAGGAGGTGCTGAGCTGTCATGCACAGCCCACACCACAGGAAAAAGATGTTGGTCCCCTCAGGATCACCCTGATGCATCAATAAACACACACTGACAGTGTGGGGAGAAAGAGGAAGCACTGCAAACTCCTGTTCTGTTTATCAGCCCCCTTGTTCTCCTCCTGGAAGGGGGATGCTGCAGACCCTGTCTGGTTCAGGGAGCCTGGAGCTGAGTGAGCCTCATCCTGCCACTCCAGCAGTGCCCACTTGTGTAAGAGCTATGCCTGCGTGGAAAAAAGCCTGTTTTGCTGCTGCTGAACAACACCCCCGTGATCCAGGGCAGGAAAGACAGAGCTGGGATACGGACACAGAGCAGTGAGTGGTTTTTGGCTGCTCACGAGCACAGGGAGCTGTACCTGCAACTCAGGAACTACCTGCCAAGGCAGCATGAACAAGAAACACAAAAAGGAAAGGAGGCCAAGGAAAAGGGAGTCCCAGGACCGCCCTGCTGTCAAGGGCCTGTCACAGCTGTAGGTAAGCTAAGGTGTGGATTTTGGCATAATCAACATCTCTAGAGCTCTGCAGAGCACCTGCCGCCTTTGCCAAACTTGCAGGGCAGCCTCTCCTAAAATACACCCCTTAAAACACGCAGTCTTGCATAATACTTGTAGCATCAAAGAGCTGACAGCCGGCAGCCACAACTTTTCCTGCAGCACAAACGAGCCCTGACCCCGGGCAAGGGCGGCAGGAGCAGCTTCCCGTCACA
Organism: Passer domesticus; assembly: GCF_036417665.1. Classification (NCBI taxonomy): domain Eukaryota; kingdom Metazoa; phylum Chordata; class Aves; order Passeriformes; family Passeridae; genus Passer; species Passer domesticus. The sequence goes on along the minus strand of NC_087497.1, from coordinate 5,463,746 downwards.
GCACCAGTGACACAGAGTCTGGTGGTGTCCCCAGCCTGTCCCTCCATCCCCCCGAGCCGCTGCCCACTCTGCTGCTTGCCAGCTCTCCCCGTGGCAGGGCCGCAGGCCATTGGCCCCTCCTTTCTGCTCCAGCTTCCGCACAGATATTCCTGATTTCATCACTGCCTGCTCCGGGAGCAGCTGAAGGCGCAGTGCAACAGCGGAGCCCTGCGAGAGGAGAGCTGCCCTCCCCAGGGAGAGGCACCTTCCAGCTGAGCCTGGCACGAACCCCACGGCTCCCACCTGGTTCCAGCCTGTCTCCCAGACAAGCCTCCGGGTCTGAAGTGTTCTCACTCCTCCGCCTGCACGTAAATAAAGCACTCAGGAGGGATTGTGGAAACGGGGCTGCACCTGCCTACGCACGCTCGCAGCGGGCTGGGAATGCGGTGGGATATTTTGAGGAGTCGCTGGGCAGGAAGGATCTGAGCTCCTGGGGGGCTCTCAGACCCCTCCAGACCAGGACACGGCACAGTTTACAAAAGGAACCAGCTTTAAAAAGCTCCCAAAGCAGGATTTCCCTCAGCAAGCTGGAGCGCCCCATAAGTGAGTGTTGTTAAACCACTGATGGCAACTGAGGAGCAAAATGAAGGTGTGCAGAGCTCCCTTCCCTCCTCACCTGCTCCAAGGCAAACATTTCACCTGTCCCCCTGGCTTTATCACCAGGGATGGGACCAGGGCCAGCTCAACCTCTGCACTGCTGGGGACAGCACAGCGGGTTACATCACGTCACAGCTTTGGGCTAATTCGGCTGCTATTGATCCAGCTGCAGAAGTTTGGAAAACACTTTGTCAACAACCCCCGCCCCGGCAGAGTGATGCTTTCCCAGAGCCATCCCAGCGGGTGACTTTTCCAGCCCCCAGCCGCTCTCTTTAATGCGGGAATCTCTTTGCAGCAGAGGCAAAGCCACCCTGGTTTGCTGCGGAGGGGGAGGAAGGGGAGCACCGGGAGGTTTTTTTGAGTGACTTCTCCAAGGTTACAAAAAGCATCTGTGGTTTAGAGAGGAAGTGAGCAAACTGGGTGCTTCCTCCCTGAGTGTCAAAGGGAGGAAAGCAAACCTGGTCCAAGCAGAGGTCAGGAGCATCTCCAGGCCCGCTGCCAGGCACGGAGATGAGAAGTCTGGGGGAGTGCAGGGGCTGGGATGCCGCTGTCCACCAGGCCCAGGACAGAGACCCAAGGTCGTGGGGAGAGCAGTGCCCACCTGGCCCAGCCGGCCTGCGAGGTTTGCAGATGTGCACATTTTGCCCTGGGATGTTTGGGGTGGTCCCACCCTGGAATGTTCAGAGGGGTCTGTCCCTAGGATGCTCCAAGAGGTCCCTTCTCCTCGGGATGCTCGCAGGGGGCTCTCCTTGGGATGACTGGGGGTGTCTGTCCCGCCCAGCCGGGGGGTCCTGCCCTGGGGTGCCCGGGGGGTCCCACCCCGGGATGCTCGGCGGGTCCCTCCTGGCAGATGCTCACGAGGGTCACTCCCTGTGAAGCCTGGGGGTCTCTGTCCCACTTGCCCGGGGGTCCCTCCTTCTCCAGGCCACCGGGGCCTCTCCCCAGGCCCTCTCCCACGGACTGCCCCCACAAGGCCGCCCGCCTACCCAGCTTCATGAGGCAGGCCAGGAGGATCCAGAGGGAGATCTCGAAGGGGATGCGGACGTGCGTGTAGTCGATGCCGATGACCGGGAAGGCTTTGCGGTGCTTGGCGTGCCCCTCTCCCGAGCCGTTGGCCGGCTGCTCCTTCAGCGGGTGGATCTCCTCGGGGGCGGCGGGCGGCGCGGCGGTGAAGCCCGGCACGTCTCCGCCGGGCAGCGGCGCGGGCTGGCCCTCGGAGGTGAGCATGGGGTTGGCCTGCAGGACCTGCCCGGGCAGCAGCGGCCCCAGCAGCAGCAGCGCCCAGGGCAGGGCGCGCAGGGCCGCGGCGCCCATGGCGGCGGCGGGCGGGCGGGCGGGCGAGGGGCGGCGGGGCCGCCGCGGCGGCGAGGGCTGGAGCCGCCCCGCCTCAGCCCGAGCGCAGCTGGGCCGGCCGCGGCGCCGGGCTCGGCCCACGGAGCGGGCGGGAGGCGGCGGCGGAGGGAGCGGCGGGGCGGCGCCGGAGGAGGGAGGCGGGAGCGGGGCGGGGAGCGGGAGGGGAGGGGAGTCAGGGGAGAGGGAGAGGGAGAGGGAGAGGGAGAAGGAGAGGGAGAGGGAGAGGATGGGAGCGGAGTCAGGGGAGAGGGAGGGGAGTCAGGGGAGAGGGAGAGGGAGAGGATGGGAGCGGAGTCAGGGGAGAGGGAGAGGGAGAGGGAGAGGGAGAGGATGGGAGCGGAGTCAGGGGAGAGGGAGAGGGAGAGGATGGGAGCGGAATCAGGGGAGAGGGAGAGGGAGGGGATGGGAGCGGAGTCAGGGGAGAGGGAGAGGGAGAGGGAGAGGGAGAGGGAGAGGGAGAGGATGGGAGCGGAGTCAGGGGAGAGGGAGAGGGAGAGGATGGGAGCGGAATCAGGGGAGAGGGAGAGGGAGGGGATGGGAGCGGAGTCAGGGGAGAGGGAGAGGGAGAGGGAGAGGGAGAGGGAGAGGGAGAGGGAGAGGGAGAGGATGGGAGCGGAGTCAGGGGAGAGGGAGAGGGAGAGGATGGGAGCGGAATCAGGGGAGAGGGAGAGGGAGGGGATGGGAGCGGAGTCAGGGGAGAGGGAGAGGGAGAGGGAGAGGGAGGGGATGGGAGCGGAGTCGGGGAGAGGGAGGGGAGTCAGGGGAGAGGGAGAGGGAGAAGGAGAGGGAGAGGATGGGAGCAGAGTCAGGGGAGAGGGAGAGGGAGAGGGAGAGGGAGAGGATGGGAGCGGAGTCAGGGGAGAGGGAGAGGAAGAGGGAGAGGGAGAGGGAGAGGGAGAGGGAGAGGGAGAGGATGGGAGCGGAGTCAGGGGAGAGGGAGAGGATGGGAGCAGAATCAGGGGAGAGGGAGAGGGAGAGGGAGAGGGAGAGGGAGAGGATGGGAGCGGAGTCAGGGGAGAGGGAGAGGGAGAGGATGGGAGCGGAATCAGGGGAGAGGGAGAGGGAGGGGATGGGAGCGGAGTCAGGGGAGAGGGAGAGGGAGAAGGAGAGGGAGAGGGAGAGGATGGGAGCGGAGTCAGGGGAGAGGGAGAGGGAGAGGGAGAGGGAGAGGGAGAGGGAGAGGGAGGGGATGGGAGCGGAGTCAGGGGAGAGGGAGAGGGAGAGGGAGAGGGAGGGGCAGGGGGAGCGGAATCAGGGGAGAGGGAGAGGGAGAGGGAGAGGGAGAGGGAGAGGGAGAGGGAGAGGATGGGAGCGGAGTCAGGGGAGAGGGAGAGGAGGGGATGGCGATGGGGCCGGGGCCGGGGCTGTGCGAGGGGAGCGGACAGTGGGAGAATGGCGAGAACGGGAGCGGGGGGTGCTGATGGAGGAGGGGGGGGGAAGGGGAGAGCGTGGGAGGGGGCGGAAGGCGGGGTGCAGGGGAAGGGGTTGCAGGGTGTGTGTGTGGGAGGGGGGGTGCTGCTGAAAGAGGGGGTGCAGGGCACAGGCAGGGTTCAGGGGCACGGGGGGTTCAGGGGCAGAGATTTCAGGGCACAGGGAGGGTTCATGGGCAGGGGATGCAGGACCAGGCGGTTCAGGGCACAGGGAGGGTGCAGGGGCAGAGGGTGCAGGGCACAGGCAGGGTGCAGAGGCAGGGGGTGCAGGAGAAGGGGGTGCTCTGCAAAGCTGGCTCGGGGGCAAGCACAAGAGGAGCTGCACAGGGCGGGGAGCTCTGCGGGAATCAAGGGCCCCAAAGCATGGTCGGGGGTGCCAGGACAGGAGGAAAGCAGGGATCTGCTGCTGTCGGAGGGCAGAGGGGGCTCTGCGCTGGGCCAGCAGGGACAGGGGTCACCAGCCACCCTGTGGGGACCAGGGCACAGCTCTCTGACAAGCTGCCTGCTGTGTTTGCTCCTCGCAGCGAGCCTGTCCTCAGTGTGCAGCGGGACAGCTCTGGGCTGGGGGGCTCTGGGGCACAGAGGGGTCTGCTCTGCAGCGCCGTGGGGCTGCACCCCGTCTCTGCTGTGGCCATGCCCTTCTCCCCCGTGACCGCTTGCTCTGAGTCACCAGGAAATCTGATAAGGCTCCAATAAAACCTCTGGAGCAGCGTGGGGGTGTCGCTTGGCACTGCGGCCACCCTGATTTCCTGGCTCTCCTCCAACATCCTGGCTGTCACATGTGTGTGAGCAGAGCAACCCAAACGGGTTTTTACCTGCTTTACTGCCTAAACTTTCGGAGCCAAGGGGCCTTTTGGTGAAGATGCAGTCTCTAATTCTTGGGGGAGCTGCCTGTGGGGAAGGCATGGGCCCTTTCCATGACATGTGGCAGCAAAGCCTCGAGCTTGAAGGTGACGTTTGCTGGTTTGCATCACTTACATTCTTGGTCTAAGCCTCCCAAAGCACTACTGGTCAGAAGGCTGCAGGGACTGTGGCGGGCAGGAGGGGAGCCTGTGGCAGCTACGGGGTGGAAAATCATCCCCAAACGTGACCCATCAATTAAAGCACACCATCAGCCCCAGCAGGGGTGGAAAATCATCCCCAAACGTGACCCATCAATTAAAGCACACCATCAGCCCCAGCAGGAACCCGCTAGGTGTGTCAATTCCTCTTTTCCGTTTGGCTGTGTGCTGGGTACTCAAATTAATCTGTTTTACCAATTAAGCAAGAAACCCTGAGCGTTTCTCCTTCTGAAGGGCTTAGTCATATCTGGGTGAGAAGCCTGAGCGGGGATGCAGCTGGTGATGTTTGGGCTGAGGCAGGGCTGTGCTCTGGCAGCAGGAGACTCCGCGAGGCAAACCACGGGGGCTGCTTGGCTTCCAGAAGCTGTTCCTAGAGGCTGGGACAGGCACGATGCTCCTGAGGAAGAACCAGGCCGGGTTTTGCTCCCTCCTGGTGCCGGGATCAGCCACAGCCCTGCTGGGGTAGGGATGCAGGGGGTGCAGCATCCAGGGGAGGCCTCGTGGCGCTGGCAGCAGCTCCTGCTGCTCTGGGTTGGAAAAGGACCTGTCAGCCTGTTCAGCTTTGGTTGCTGCAGATTCTTGGCCAAGAGGAAATTTCCTTGCTCTGGCCTGACTGTTTTAACGTGCAAACAAATAAATCCTAGTCCAGCTCCAGGTGTCTGCAGGACAAACCACTTGCAAAGTAAGATCTGTGCCTGTAAAACTGCATTTGCACCCTGGGACATCCTAACTGGCACAGGGTGTAAAATTGAACTTTATGTGCGTGTTGTGGGGTTTTTACACTGAATTTCCTTTTTTTTTTTTCTTTTCCTGTGTAGCATAGGTTGAGGATAGAAAAGGAGAAAGGTATTTATTGAAATGCCTTTTAAAATTAATAATAATGAAAAATGCCTTTTGTACGACTTAAATTTCAACACTGTAAAAAGGGCAAGCCCTCAGGCAGATTTATTCCTTGCTCCCTGCACCTGTCCTTAGAACAGCCACAGCCCTGTTCCTCGAGGATCCTCTCCAAGGTGTGGTGCTCCTGCAGGAGCTGTGCTGCTGGGAGAACACCTTGGTTGCATTCCCCAACTTTCAGACTGCATCAGAAAACTCCAGGTCTGGCAGTCAGAACCAGCAAGTCCTCCTTGGCTCCAGCCCTGGCTTTCCTGTCACCAGCTTGATAAAAAATCCAGCTCCCATGCCCCAATTTTGTCTCCACCAGCAAGGAAAACTTCCATGTCAAGGGCATCTGAAGCCTGCCTGATTTTCTGTGTGGAGCTTTGGGTCCCCATGGAGATGGCATCTGAGAAAAGAAGATAAAACCCTTTTGTGAGGATGGATCCCGATTATTATTTGTTTAATTAGAATCTGGACTGATGCAGAGGCAACAATTAACAATTACCTTCTGTAAACGACTTTGACAACAGCTGAATAGGTTAATGGCTTGCAAGATGGAGACAAATCATTGCAGCTGTCATTTATGAGGCTGGAGGTAAGGAGAAGTCCTGATGTTTCTGATTTAAGGGGTTTTTCCTGCTTCTTTTGGAATAATCAAGCAGGAATTTTCTCCTGCCTTGCAGCTGGGAGCCAGGGAATAAAGTTCCAAATGAAAATTTAAACTATCCATTGTTCTTTATTAGCAGACTTCAGGAATGTTTGATCGTGGAAACAAAATTACAGGGAGGTGGATCAGTAAGTTTTGATTCCCTTTTTGGAAGGGTTCATTAAGAGGATTGGGGCTGGGCAAGCCAGCCTTGTGCTCAGTGTCCCCAGGCCCGGGTGGCCGTGGGGAGGACAAGGCGAAGGGAGGGATTTTTCAAACATCCTGGCCGTTTCCTCTTTATTTTATAAAGTTCTATTTTCTGAGCAAACGCGGGCAGCAGCTGCTGACAGCTGGATTGTGCTGCGCTGTAATTCTGCAGGGGCTCGGTGCCGGGGTTGGGGAGCCGGCGAGGGTCCTGGGGGGCTCACAGGGACCTGAAGGAGACAGCAAGGAAGAAGGAAAGGGAGAATTTAAAAGGGTCTGGAGTGACATGTCAAGGGGCCCGGAGTGGCCGGCTGCCTGCTGAAATTCCGAACGGATCAGGATGCCTCCCAGACACAAGGTGGCACCACAGGCAGTTGTAGCTGGTTTGGCATTGCTCCTCCGTGGGGTGCTCCCCCTTGTTGGGGGAATGGTGGGCAGGGCCAGCTGGGGAGCCCTGAGCTGATTTCTCCTCCTCTTCCTCAGGACTCCTCAGAGCTCCGGGTCATTGTGCTGCTTTGGGCTGGGGTAGGGGTCATTTTCCTCCCAGGGGATGCTCTGCGGCTGTGTTTCGGTTTTGTGCCAAACACGAGGTTGATGATACAGAGGTTTTGTTAGTGTTGAGCTTGCCCAGAGCCGAGGCATTTGCAAGCACTCACACAGCCATGCTGGGGAGGGATTTGGGAGTGCGTGGGAGGTTGGGAGGAGCCGTGGGAGGGACAGGTGGCCCCAACAGAGCCAATGGGATATCCCAGACCGTGTGACACAAGGAATGGGCAAAGGAGGGGACACTCGCAATGATGGCGTTTCTCTTCTCGCGTCTGTCCCCTCTGCAGGAGTCCCGCTCTCCGGGAGGAGCTGAACCCCTCCCTGCCCACGGGAAGCAGGGACGGAATTCCCGGGTTTGCTTTGCTTGCGTGCACGGCTTTTGCTTTCCCTATTAAACTCTTTATTTCAACCCACAAGTTTTCTAGTTCTTACCCTTCCATTCTGTCCCCGGTCCCGATGGGGGTGGAGGGCTGGGGGTGATGAGCAGGCAGCTGCGAGGTGCTTGGGGCTGGCTGGGTGAAGCTTCGACAGCCCCCCAGGGCTCTGGTTTGGCTGCCGTGCCGTGACTCTTCGGTACACAACAGGCCAATTGTCTGCCGTGACCCCACGCTCTGGAGCCCCCCTGGTACCGCGGCTGGGACCCCCAGCTCTGTGCCGTGCCCCCCTTGCTGTATCTGACCGCCCGGAGGAAGACTCGCGCTCAGCCCTCCGCCTCCAGCCCGGGCGTGCCTGGGACGGGGCGGCCCCGGGGCGAGCACCGGGACTGTTCCAGCCCACCGGGCACCGCGGGGCCATTCCACTCCACCTCGGGACCATTCCAGTCCAGCGGGCACCGTGGGCAGGTGAGCAGTGCTGGTGGCAGTTGGGCAACGCGGGCAGTGCTGCTTCCTTCCCTCTCCCACCTCCCTGTCCTCTTCCTCTTTGATTCCTTTTCCTCTTTTCCCTCCTGCCTTTCTGCTTGTTTCCCTCTCAGCTGTGAGACACAGAGGCAAAGGAGCTGCCACTGGAGCAGCTGCCCCAGCAGGTAAATTCTGGCTCTGGGGTTCACTGCCAGGCTGGGGGCTGCGAGTGCTGGGGCCCGAGAGACTCAGGGTGCTGCTGTGAGGGAGAGGCAGCAGCAGCCTCGAGCTGCAGGTTTCTCTCTTGGTGCCAAAATTGGGCTGACATCTGTCCTGCTGTCACTCGGTGCAGGAGACTCTGCCAAGATGTCCAAGAGGAAGCCAACTCCAGAGGAGGAACCCAAGGAGGAGACAATTTCAGATGAGGAATCTGGGGAGGAGACAACTCCTAGTGATGAGTCCAAGAAGAAGATAAATTCAGATGAGGAATCCAGGGACAAACCCAAGGATGGGGATGGTCCTGGGGATGGTCCTGACAATGGTCCCGACAATGGTTCTGACAATGGTCCCAAGGATGGGGATAATCCAGGTAAGGTGCAGGGGAAGTTTAGGTTAGACATCAGGAAAACAAATCTTCACTGAAAGACTGATTAGGCACTGGAATTGTCTGCCCATGGAGGTGGATTGTCTGCCCTCGATGTGTTTAAAAAAAGACTGGAGGTGGCACTCAGTGCCATGGTTTATTTGACGAGGGGGTGTTAGCTCATAGGTTGGACTAGACAATCTCAAAGGTCTTTTCCAGCCCAGTTCATTCTGTGATTCTTTGTGACTTCCCAAGAGAAGCCAAGCAGATGCCTGATCCCAAGATCTCTGCCAGGCAGCCTGGTAGGCACTGGGAAGCCCCAGCAGCTTGGGCACCCTCTGAGGAGCTGCAGGAGCAATAGGTGCTCCGAAAGCAGAAGTGCATTGCAGGAGGGGCTGCAGTGGTGGTGGGTGTGCAGTCGGGGTGTGGGTACCTGCTGAGTGCCCTGGCATTTGCTGTGCTCCAGGAAGGGATTCCAGTGGGCAGTGTTGCCAGCCCTGCTCCCTCTCCCCCTGCACAGGAAGGGCTGGCAAGGCAGTGGGTGAGTTTGTTATGAACTCTGATTCATCTTGTGCTGGTGGCAGGTGACAGATGGGGCTGACACGTGCTGTGATTCTCATGTTGTTCCGGGTTGGTGGGTGCAGTGGGTAGGGCAGAACAGGGCAGGGCAGGGTGGGCAATCCGGGGTGTGCCCCTTCTCCTGTTCCTCCCAGCCTGAGGGGGCAGTGGGACCCACCCCACCAGTGGCCTCTTCCCAGGGGTCTTCAGGGGCCAGAGGCAGATGAAGGCAGGGGGAAGCTGGAGGAGCTGCTGCTGCTCTGGGACACTGCTCTGCCTGGCACAGAGTGCTCAGCACTGCTCAGGGGTGCTCTGCTGTCCATGCTCATGTCCTTCCTGCCCTCCTGACATTTTCTTTCTCAGGGAAGAAAAACAAAACCATTGGAGCTGTCATTGGAGCCACAGTGGGAGCAGGTGAGGGTCTGGCACTGGATGAGCAGCGCTCGGGTTCACTGCCCGGTCCCAGCCCTGCGTGGTGCTGGGGGCTGGGCTGGGCTGGGGGCTGCAAGTACCAGGGCTGGGGAGAATTGGGGTGCAGGTGGGAGGAGGAGGGGCAGCTCAGGCTGCTGCCTGGAATTCTGCCTGCCCCCGCTGCTGCAGCCCTGCACACTGTTCCTCTCCTGCCACCCATGGGTGTCCCTGGCCCTGCACCCCCAGCCCTCGCTCCCCGCTCTGGTGCCTGGGTGCTTTTGGGGAGGCCGGTTCTGGTGCTGGTGGCAGGGGGACATGTGGGTCACAGCGAGCACCCTAAAGCTGTGCTGTCCCCCCTGCAGGAGTGGCACTGGTTGGCATCCCGCTGGGCATCGCTGCGCTGGGGTTCACCGGGGCCGGCATCGCCGCTGGCTCCGTCGCTGCCAAGATGATGTCGGCAGCTGCCATCGCCAACGGCGGCGGAGTGGCTGCTGGCAGCACCGTGGCCGTGCTGCAGTCCATCGGTGAGTGGGAGGGCAGGGGAGCTGGGCTGATCTCCATGGCAGGGAGCACGGGCTGGCTCTCGGGCCAAAGCTGCCCTTCAACTCCTCCCTGGTCTGAACTGCTCCAAGCCCTCTGGGCTCTCCCTGCCCAGGAGGAGTCCTTGGCTGGCTGTGCCCAGTGCTGGGTGCCTCAGCAGGCAGCCTTGGTGCTCCTGGGAGTTCACATCTCCATTTGTCCTTGCAGGAGCTGCAGGTTTCTCTCTTGGTGCCAAAGTTGGGCTGACTTCTGCCCTGAGCTCAGCTGGTGCAGCAATCGGTGCCTGGCTGTCCAAAGGGAAGAAACCTCCAAGTGACAAACCTAAAAAAGGATAAAAACCTGAGTGACAAACCCAAGAAAAAGTAACTCAGGTGACAAACACGAGGAGGAGACAACTGCAGACAAGCAACCCAAGAGAAGCCAAGCAGGTTCCTGATCCCAAGGCCTTGCCATGCACAGTTGCAAATGCTGGAAAACCCCCACAGACCCCTCAGGGCTTTGCCTCCCCTTTTAAAAGCTTTGGATCCTTGTGGGCAGCGATTTCCCTGAAGCCAATAAATGTGCTTTGTGGAACCAGAGTTGGTGTTTCTGTGTGGCTGCAGCTCTTGGGTGATGGTGGCACTAGAGGGTGACAGGGCACAGGGCATGTTCTGTCCCCAGGCCTGCCCTGCTCACTGATGGTGCCCCCAGCTCCCCTGCACTCAGTTTGGGCAGGGCAGTATCTACAGCCCATGCCAGAGGAGCAAAACCCAGTGTGAGTGGGAAATCCAGGTGGGAACCACCAGGTGCTGCTGTGCAGGTGATCAGCTGCAATTTTAACTGTGGCTTAGAAACTGCTGAGCCCTCCCCATGTGAAATCTGTGAGATTCTGCTTTTAAACTTTGTAGTGGTTTGTAAACTGCTTTTAGATTCCAGCATCGTAGAGGAAAGGAAAATGGCTGCACTCTTATTAAGGTTAAAGTTTTTTAATCACTTTTCCAGAATACAGATACGATTGAAACAAAAACTCTTTTGAGGGTCTCAATAATTCACTTATGAATACCATACATTGAACTCTATAAATTCTCATATTAAAAAATTGTCTGTTTAATATGGGTTATGATGCACTGGTGATCTAATTACATCTTCTGAAGTAACACTTTGCAGTTTTATAGCACCTTTCATCATGGGGCTGCAAAGCATCCTGTGGAATTCTGCCTCATAATGCCCAAACGAGGTAGGAAAGTCTGGCCAATTTACAGAGGGTACAACCCAGGTACAGCTTGGAAGGGACAGACATGGGGACATCGACCCTCAGGAGTGACAGGAAGTGTGCGCTGGGGCTGGGGATGAGTTGGTGCCTTAGCTGGGGAGAAAGTTCAGGTGCCATCACCCTCACCCTTCTCTCCAAAGCTGCAGCCTGGCTCCCAGCAGGTCAAAAAGACCAATGCAAATTGTTCTGGCTGTTTGTGCCATAAATATGCAAAAGAGAGGATAAAAAGCCCAGCACACACAGGCCCAAGCCCCTCTGCTGACATATCCAAAGGCTGACTAAGAATCAAGACTACCAAGCTGGAGTGTGTGGCTTGTGCTGCCCACGTCCACTTGGATCTTCCAAGATTAAAACCAGGTTCTTGGGATTAACTCTGAGATGTGTGGTGTAGAGCTCTGTCTAACTTCACTGTTTCATTGTCATAAATTCCCCTCTCCCACCTGAGAGGTGAAAGTCAGGTATCCCAGGTCTTGTTTCTTTAATAAAAGCTGAACATCTGCTGAAAATCCATCAGCTTAGGCAATGTGATTTCCAATGGACATTTCGGTTCTGTGGCTAGAGGAATTCAAGCTGAACCCAAGTTCTTTTGAGCCTTTATGACTTTAAAAACCATTCTGCATCTGTGCAACACTCCCTGGAGCAGAGCCAGCACTGGTGTCAGTGGCTGAGCACCAAGGACCTCCTCAGTGAGATGTTTGGAATATAAAACCATTCATCTTAGGTATTTAAAATTTATATTAGTGCTTTGCCATGTACCATCAATTACCTGCCTCCCCAAAGCACATTCCCAGCACCTTGCAACAGCTCTTTTGCCACTTGCTCTTCCTGGCACGTCCAAAATTGTTCCCTCTGAAAGCACAACACAACAGAAAACTTCTGGAATGCTCCTTGGGATTGTGGTGGTGGAACTGAAGATAAAAGGACAAGTTCTTATAACTCTGCTGCTGGAAGAAGTTGGTGCCAGTGGTCAGACGAAATGAGTGATTTTTCCCTTAGTTTTAAAAAATCCACCTAGAAAAGGGCTGGGGTCAACTTCCTAACAAACACAGTAATGCTGTGCAAAACCATTTGACCCCTACATCGATTCCAAACCAATTGTTTCCTCCTGGGGAAGATGCAAAGCACAGTCAGTCCTACCTGCCCAGCTCTGTGGTGCTGGAACAAAGGGATTTCCCTGTAAGGCAAAGGAGGGGATCCCATGGGGATCCTCTGTCACATCACAGGTGAAGCAGGTGTGAAGCTCTGGCAACATGAGACAAGACCTGCAGCTCTCAGAGGCACAGCACACCCATTTTTGTGCTCCCAAAACTCCTTCTAGCCTTTCTCCTCAGCAATGGTCTGTGAATTTTTACAGACTTTTGATGCTCATAAACAGAAAGCAAAAAAAACCCCAACAGTTAATGCTTGGGAGCTCAAGGGCTCAAAAGCTATTTCTTACATAGCATCTTACAAGGCTGATGATGCTACAGGGGAAGTACAGCCAGGAAGCAGCTCTTTCATGAAGGCAGCAAATCCTTGTTTTTTCCTCTGGAATGCTTAGAAAGGTCAAGGAAGAATGGGGAGGAACCTGCTGTGCTGAGGGGAGCAAAGCTCCAGCCATGCCAGGGTTATGAGCAGAGTAAGCATTGGGTGCACAGCATTTGTTCTGGGTTCTTTGGTTGTTAAGACAACAGTGAAAGTGCTGCTCAGGGGGCTGGGCAGTTACTGAGGTTGTTACCAAAAGCCCCATGACTTTATTGCACATTCCTCTGACCTCTGTGAGCCCTGGCACTGAGGCAGCAGCACAGCTGGGGACACGTGATGAGGGACTTTGCTGCTGTTTTAAGTCTCTGAAGACTTTGAAACTATTCCAGAGAAATCCTGGGATGGTTTTTTTTTTTGCAGAATAATTCCCAAGGTAATTTAACTTCCTTTTCTACCTAGTTCTGTGGCTTTTCATGTGCCCCCAGTTCCCTTCTTTAGTGAACTGAAGCCAGGATGGAGCAGCAGGTTTGCACCTCCTGCACTGGGAGCTGCTAGAACCCTGCTAGCAGGAAGTTTTCCATTTTTCTTTGTCACACCCATCTTTATTGCTTCTCTGTCCACATGAAACTACAGTCTAAGACTGGATGTGGCACTCAGTGCCATGGTCTGGTTGGCAAGCTGATGTTAGGTCTCAGGGTGGACTCGATGATCTCAAAGGTCTTTTCCAGCCCAGTTAACTCTAGGATTCAGCAGGACACAGCATGATTTTTTTGTTTAAAAGAATATTTCAATAAATGTTGTGTGCTCAGCAGTCAGAAATGTTGATTACAAACAAGATTGTGTTCAGAACATTGAGCCTGGGTGTATAATTTGTATATACTTTAATCCTTCAAGGTAATCCTTCTTGTGTTATCAATGTGAACTTGAGTTGAGCTGACAAGAAATCCCTCAAGAGGCAAAAACAGCCCAGGCAGACTCTGGGAAAAGCAGACCATTGCCAAAGGGCCTCCAAGCAGGAGTGAAATAGAAACTAAAACTACTTACTGTGTTAATTATTGCCATGGAAGTGCAATGAAATGTTTCTCGTGTCACAGCCACCACACCAAAGGAGTTTACACAATGTTTAACAACTCTGCTGCCAGCCAGTGAAAGTTGAAGGGATTTCACTTGCCTTGCTGAGAGAATCTGAAAGGCAAGTATCTTTCATTCTCAGTGCCTGCAAAAAAATGACCTCAATGAAGGTGTTCCCAAACAAGAAACAAGAGGATGTTCAGAGGAAGAAAAGTGTTTCTCATAAGGTACAAATATCCCACGTTACTCTATGGGAATATTTCTGTTAAGGTCTATCAAGGAACACTCAACTTTGGGATTATTTTTCACACCCTCCCCATCCTGCCCTCCCCACAGCCTGTCCTCACTGCTGCCTTGCTCATTCCCAGGGGGCTCAGGGAAGGAGGGAGCTCCCCCAGCAGCTGCCCAGGAGACACAGGAATTCCTGGAGCCTCCCCTGTGCTACGGCCACCGAGGCTCTGGGCACACCTGGGAGCAGCAGACACACCTCAGGCATTCTTAATCCCCTACAAACTGATCTTTCCAGCATGATTTTGTTTTCCCTGAACCTTCCCAATCCAAACCACTCTGCCTGCAGTGTCACTATTCAATGTAACACTGGGGAGGGGCAGGTTGGTGTTCATGGAGCAAGAACTGAGCCTGCAGGAGCATCCCTGTGCTGAGGAGTGGCCAAAACATCTCCCCTGCCAGGCCAAAGGAGAAAGCAGAACCTTTGCTCAGAAATGACAGACACAGATGGGCTTTGGTCAGACAGAATCAGGGGCAGGTTTTACTTTTCACATAATTTTCTGTATTAAAAAATACATCAGTGAAATCTGTTACAGGCAGGGACAGGACTACCGAGTACACAACGTCAATAGACTACTTTCTGATTTTATTTTTGTTAAATTACTTTTGTAACTGCTAAAAAAATAATAATAAAAAAAAAACCAACCAAAACAAAACAAAAAACCTGAAATATTATTCAAGGCTGTTGATTTTCATCTCTTGAAATTTTAGTGACAAGCTCAGATATCAGACCCTTGTTACAGAAGATGGATAACTGACCAGAGCTAGATAAAAACCATACAATTCTCCTCTTCAAAAATAGCTTGGGTTTCCAATGAATTTGTGGCCAGTGGTCATCAGAAACACACACCTAGAGCTTGAGAAAAGAGAGATACAGACAGTACCTGATAATGTCCTGTCCTCTAAACACCACATGGGAGCTTTACTCTTCCAAAAGACTCAGTAACAGCCAAGCCTTAAAAAAAAATCTCTTTCAATTTCCAACACTATGACTAAATCTCTTTGGGTGGGGTGGGATAAAAACACACATGGTCATTTTTCTACCACAGTTCTGTTCTCAGAAGTAATACTGCATCCTTTGTACAACACTCTGCCCGTGTTGCAAAGGTGGAAAGAGAAAGAGTGTGTGTGTATTCCTGTTTGAAATGACAAAGCCCTCTCTAGGTTTGCCTTAAAAAAGAATCAAAACCATAGGAGCAGGGAAAGAGGAGAAAGGAAAGCTGCCTTAAGGGAAATGAACTTTCCACGCACCACAGTATTGGCTGGGTTATATGGACAGACTGCAGAGCTACTGGGCTGGGAAAGGAATTCTGCACAGAGCCCAGGACATCCCCTCCTGGACATTCCCCAAAGGTCACTCGGAAGCTTGACCTAGAGCACCTCTTCCAACACAGCCAGGGTTGGAGCCCGGCCTCGTGTGACCAGTTAACAGCAGCCAGAGTTGTCCCTTGGGATGGCCAGTGGCTCCTGCCTTCCTAACATTTGATCCCAGTTTCCAAAAAAAAAAAAAATTATAAAAGTGTAGGTGTAGGTGTATTTATAACGGAAGGTGTCTGCTTGTCTAAAGCTCACCCCTTTCTCTCGAATCCTCTGGAAGAGCTCAAGGATCTCCACGTGTTCCTTGGCAGCAGGCTGGGAAGTCACCCGAGCCACAATCTAGCTCTCCATGCCCACCAGTGTGAGGGTAGATTTTACACAACCATTTTCCTTAAAAATATCTCACAACTTTTAAAAATCCTAAACAGATAAAGGATTTCTGCACCAATCCAATGGGTGAGTTCCACTTGGATTTGTTCTGAGGATTGATCGGTGCTGCAGGACGTTGGGATTTGCAGCTTACACAGCTTGCTTCCTTCCAGTTCCAGTTTGTACATCCACTGTGGTACAAAATCTGCCTGTAGGTGACATTATCTTGGCTTATTTGATACACATTTTCCAAAGGCTGGACGTATTCACATTTTGGTGCTTCTGATGTGTATTCAAAGTAAAATACCCCACTGCAGTTAGTCTGATAACTCAATATCAGAGTCCTCTGATTTGACTTTGGCAAGTTCTTCGTGTACCTCCCTCACCATAAGAATCCTTGTTAACATGATGTCCAAGGTTCCTGGGTCTATTGGCAATGTGGAATACCAAATGGGGCTGTTGGGAACGCAGGAGCGCTCGGGCTGCAGGTAGAACACATCACTCCTCTGCTTCACGCTTTCAGAGCTGCCAAGGCAAAGGAAACAAGGTTTAGGAACTTCAGGCTGCATTTAAAATCTTACCAACAGTTTAAGAGAGAGTCAGCAAAGAAATCAGAGTTACATTGGCATGGCAACACTGTCTCCCCCTTCCTAGAGGGAACAGTTAAGTTCTTTCCAGGTCACTCAGCATTAGTTGCTTATAAAGAAACAAAGAAAATCAAAGTAATTTCTTTACAGCAGTGCTTCTTCAGTGTCATCCAATTAATGGTAGAGTGATAAATGCATTTGACATACAATCTCTGAGGGAAACTGGTTCTGGGATTCCAGAATTGCTGGAAATGGCTCAAGGCTTAGACTGGATATGGGTGAAAATTTCTTCACTGAAAGGGTTGTGCAGCCCTGGCAAGTGGTGGAGTCCCTGGCCCTGGAGGGATCTAACAGCCATGTGGATGTGGCACTTGGGGACATGGGGTGTAGTGCCCTTGGCAGTGCTGGGGGAACAGCTGAATTTGATGAGGGGTTAGAGGAGTTTTTGAACCTAAATGATTCTAAGGTGGTGTTTAAGAGTGAGTAAAACCAAATCCCAGCTTGCCTGACCACGCTGCAATGCTGAGCCCATCTGAAAGGCTGACTGACTCCAAGGCACCTTCCAGGCTCTGCTAGGGTTCCAAGTCCCTCCTGCCTGGTTTGGGAATAATCACACCAAAACAGCAAAGGGAATTTGTACTGCTGCCTGCACCTCTGCAGGGACTCAGCTATGAAATATGATGGGGAGCAGGAAAATGCTTTCCCAGCCCAAGAACAATCAAAAGCTTCTAATAATGTGCCAGTGAAGACAAGGAATGTAAGAAGAGGGAGAGAAGGAATCTGGACAGCTGCATGCCTGTCTGTGCCTCAGTAATGGGATACTTGCAGTAAGCTCAGGAGGTACATTTCTGAGGGTGATTTATTGAGTTTCAGCTGACACTAATGAGATGCTGTTTCATTCTGCATGTGTATTTTCTTTGAAGAGAGAAGAACATCATCTTCCACCTGCTCAAGGAACTAACTGAAGTTTATGTAGAAAGAGGAGAGAAAAATGATTTATATCTCTGTCCTTGCTACCTAACTCCTAAACACAGGTTAATCTCACATCTCTCAGCAGGCAAAATTTATCAGGATTTTTACCTAATTCACTCTTCTACACTCTTTCACAAGGAACATGATATTCCTTGGGTGTTACTTATAATCTCACAACAAGGGTGGTGTATGGGAATTAAGGGAGATGAGAATGCCATGGGCACTGTAGTAATGTAAAAGAATTTATTTATTTAAAGATGTATTTATTTAAAATGCATCTCTCTCTGTAACTGTGTTCTTGACTCAACATCAGTAACAAACAAAAAAAAAAAGCTGTTTGGGGGGTCTCACAGCAGTGCTGCTGTTGGAATTCCTGTTCTGTTCCCACTGAGGGATTGGGAACTGGGGAGAGGAAGCACAGCACAGGCACAGAAGGTCTGAGTGGGCTCCTTGCCCCAGTGCCTGTTCTGATCTACACACAGACCAAAACTCAAGTTCTGTCACTTACCATTTTGATAAGTAGAATTCATAGAGTCGGACTGGGCACCGGAGGGGGTTATCTGTGTTTTCAGCCATCTCCACTGCTGTTGGAACTTCCTCATCTTCACTGCGTTTCCTTTTGCCTACTGATAATTTATCTGGACACACAAAAATGGCATCACAGAAGTTCAGTGAAAAGAGCACCTTCAGAAACAAGGCCTGGTGTCCCAGCCCAGCAGCCAGTGGTGACTGCATCACCCAAAGCCACTCCTTGAACTGTTCTGTCACATGTCACCACCCAACCATGGTGTGATCTCTGGGTGGGCAAGGACTGCACATCCTACAGGCCAGGTCCACAGCCCATTCCTCATCTAGAAAACCCACAAGAGCTAGCAGGAAAATATGGAGGACATAATTTTACTTATTAAAGGTGAATTCATGTAATGCATTGCAACTGTGAACTGAAGAAGCCAAAAGGATCAAAGACTTCCCTTTCCCAAGTGCCAAAATTAACAGCAAAAATCTGTGTGTCTGCCTCTGAGTGCAAGCCCCATATTGTTGTTCTCCACTGGGGCTGCCTGGTCTGTTCCCCACACAGACCCAGGACAAATATGGGAATTAAAAAGGCACAATAAAGGTCTGGACCTGCAAAACCCAAAATTATCAAGTGCTGAGAAAAGGACTTCAGTAAAGGCCTTTAACTCATGCAGTATTAATAGAGCTTTATGCAAGCTGAGGAAGACTGTTAAACAAATTTGTAGCCAAATCTGTGACACCTCCTTTGTAAGTTTTTCCTGGGTGCCTTGGCTCATTCAGAATTTCTCTTTAAAGCAGAGAAAAACACTGCAAATGTATTCAGGATAACAGCACATGCTTAGCTCTGCTTGCTGCAGAACATATTTCTCCCCAGTCCTTTTTAAAAGAGAAGCAGACATCACAAAATCACAGAATTCCCTGTTTCTGCAACTCAGACCACACAAATGTGACTGCCCAAACACCAACGATCAGAGAGCACTCACCTGATTCTACCTCTTGTTTTTGAAAGGGTGGGAAAAAACGTAAATATGTCATCTTAGTATTATACTTCAGAGTCCGGGTGCGCCTCATAACGTGGGCAAAGGACAGTTTCAGGTGCTCACTGACATTCTTTAGTTGGAAGTATTTGGTGTTGAAGAACAGAAGAGTGTTCAACAAAACGATGGGGGAATATGCACCCAGCTGCTTACATTCCCACAAGTGTTCCTCTTCAATTCTTGAGAACATATAACCTACAAAGAATGGGCAAAGAAAAAATAAAATAGTTATTTATGCATATAAATTCTCTTTCAGATAACCTCTACTAATGAACCACATGTCAAATCAAATTCACACTTATCATCAGCAACTGTAATCCAATAAAACCAGAATATTCGTGCACAAACAGAAGAGGGAGCATGGAGAACCAAGCTGTGGAACAGCATGATCTTCCAATACCTGAAGAGAAGTATAAAAAGGAACTGCAAACTCCAGCAGATTCTCACTAAGTTCTAATTTCACTGTGTTAAACCACAGTCAGCCAACTGCAACCATGTGTAATTCCTACAACGTGAAGTATGAGTTTAAAATGTCCCATTTTGTGCATAAATTGCCCATTGTGATTATCCTAAATCAGGAAAGGGAGATGTGGGGGCTTAGAAGAAATTTGTTGTAAAAAAAATCACTGTGTGCAGCAAACTATAGGTAAATGGATTATTTCTGTGTTAAATAAAAAGTTCATTTTTCTAAATGAAAAGGCAGTTGTGGAGTTGCCAACATTATACAAATTTCACTGATCCTCTAAAGATGTTGTGTGCTCATAGGGCTGGTGTCCAGCTCTATAAACCACATAATCAGGCTTGAAAACCAATTAAAAGTATCAGCAGAATTTGGGAAATCTGAATTTGGAGTTGAGACAAGATTCCAGTGATTTGCTAATGTGATCCCCAAACTCACCAGGAGTATTTCCAGCACTAACAGGGAAATATCAGTGCAACTATACAGAGATTTTGCAGTACCTCATCTCAAATACAGTATTAAATTCTGGCTACTTGTATTACAAAAGAGTTAAAATTTGAGGAAAGAAGAAAACTGATGTGTTGTTGAGTGCCAGAATGGAAATCCTTTCTTTCCAGAGGCAAAGATACATTTAAGTGTAATCATAACTGGTAGAAACAGACATAAAATCCATGGTGTAGAGAGGGAGACTAATGTGAGAGCTTCAGATCACATTCTCTTCCTGGCCCTGAGAAAAGAAAATTAATTTATGATACAGCGTTATCATGCAGCTACATAAAACAAAAGAATTGTCCTACCATTTGGAAGAATTGTAGGTTCCCAGATTTTCAAAAGTTTTGTGAGTTCAATCATAAACCTGGAATAGGGCTCGGTGAAAATGTTATCTATTCTACCATTCTCAAACAGGTACTGCAAGAGAAAAAAAAAACAGGAAGAAAAGCAGTTTATGATGATACAACATTGTAGAGAAGATACAGCACATCAAATTCTTTTCCTTTCTTATGTCCCAGTGGATTATGGAGCCAAAGGCTCCCAGAGTTACCTGCTGAATTCCAAGGCACAAGTATAAGATGCTGTCAGGGTCGTATTTTTCTCCGTTTGGTCTCCTCACCTCTTGAATAAACTGGCACAAGCCAAAACTCAGCTCAGCAAATGTGCATGAGAGAATGTCCTCCTTGAGCTTCACAGGATGAACTGGGCCAGAGGAAATGATCAGAAAAATTAATTCAGCACATTAACTCTTCCCACATTCCTTATTATTTCATGCAGGCAGAATTCCCAAATTCCTGTCTCATGCATTAATTACTCTGTATGACTAAATGGTGAACTCTTTCCTATCTGCTGGCTGAGAACTGAATGATTTGGCCAATAAAACTCAGACCAGCTGCATGTGCAATCACATAAAAAATCGTGTGTCACCCCTGTGAGACATGAGGTGCAATAAAGTTACTTTCAGGGAGGTTGCAGCACAGAATGGGCAGACTTTTGAAATGTTTCTTTCCAGCTGGGAAGCCTAGAAATAAGGTGTTAAGATTTTGATGTAGAATCAAATTTTTTACAGCAGACAAATACTTTGGGAATGTGCCAGCTACAGATAAAATAGATGGGGCCAAGTTGGTGTTGTCAACTTAGAATTATAGCCTGATAGATCTGTAATTTCATGGTTCTATAATAGCTCAGAAAAGCTCTGCAGCTGCATAAAGCATCTGTGCTGCAAATAAAGAACTGCTGCATGCAAAGGAAGGCAAAGTGGAGATTTCTAACATTTTAAAGACTTTTTTAAAGGAAACAGCTCAATTAAGAATGTAATAGCTATGATTTTTAAATGCATGGAAAGATGCAAGACAGAATTCTATAAAATCTGTTTTCTACTAATGGGCATTGCAAAACTCAGTGGCATCTAATCCTAATTTTTACTTGAACAATGAATCAAGCCAAGTGCTCTTCAACTAAGTATTTCTATTTCCACTGAGAGACAAATTTACCTGAAAACTTCAGGTCCCCTTGTTCCTCCTGTGCATTTTTCCACTGGACCCAGTTTTTCCAGGCATTTACCCCATACATGTACTTCAGGGTCATCCCAGAAACAGAGCAGCCAGGGTAGGAGCCCTGCATCAGACTCCGGGGCTCCACAGCAACCACAGACTTCTTCCGTCCCTACAGGCAAGCAAAGACATCCAAACAAAGCAGATTTCATCAGCTCCTCATCCATGGATGGCTAAATTAGGGCACATAATGTTGTTATTTCAAAATGACAGGGATTTGTGTTCCAGGAGTACTTCCTTACCCTTCTTTTTGGCTGGGGGAAGCCATCCCTGTGTCTCCGTCTTGCCCGTGAACGTGAATGCAAACCCGGTCCTTTACTGAGAGGGTCAAATGAGTCTGAAGTCAAATCAACACCATGAAGAGTTTAATCACATGATTTAGCAGCCCAAGTGTCATTGTCACTGAGATACTATGGAACACCTTACAGCTGACAATCACACCTGTACATTCAAGTCATCCTGACATTTGACTAATTTAGCAATCTGTGCACTTGCTGTATAAGGATAGTAAATTCTCAATAGGACAAAAAAGTCCCCAAAACAGTGGGTGTGTTTATTCAGGCAAATATCTTAGCAACCACTCCACATGGATTATATCCAGGGACACAGAAGTGATGAATTGAAAGGAAATAAGCAAGAACTTCCTGCTACTCCTGTCAGGGGTTCTGCAGAGTGCTGCCTTTGAAAACAGCAGTAATATTCTAAAAATAGTAATATTTTGTAGATGTGATCAACTATTGCAGCTTTAAACATCCACTGTCACTACATGAAAATGCACAAGCAGGCTGCTGGGAGAATGTTCATGCAGAAAATTGTGTGTGCTTTTATAAAACAATAAGTTTTTTCTTTACATGACACTGACCTGATGGGAAATCTGCCTCCAGGTCCTGTTCCACATCACCTTTGGAGAACTGCTTGAGCTCTGGATCAGGTTCTGGCAGGGCATTGGATCGTAAGGCGTAGTGATTCAACTCCTCCTCCCAGCTGTGTGGGGTGGACACTGCTTCTGACTCCAGATCTCCACTGTACGTGCTGCCCTGGTCTGCAATGAGAGGGACCACAAGGACCATGTGCTACAGGAAAGGCAGAACCAGGAGTTTGCAAGAAAAGATGCAGCAGGATCAAAATCCATTTGTAAAATAAAGAAATCTGACTGACCTTTCTCAAATATCTTGGGGTCCAGGAAGAGCTCGTGCTCGGATGTTTGAGATCCTTTAGAAAAAGAAAGAAATCTGTATCTACACATGACTGACAGTTTGCACAACCAATATAAAATACTTTGAACAGCAAAACCCCATGTATTAGGTCATAACATGAACACACATGCTGTGCCTTCTCCTCCACTGGAGCTCCCCTAGCAGCTTTCTACCTTGGTCATGCTACTGCAGGGGAAACAGAAATCACAGCTAACATAGGTTTGCTTTTCCAAAGGCTTCCATCCCTCCCTGTTTGTTATTTGAGTCATCTATAGACCAGTAGATATTTTGTTTATCTCTTTCCAGCTTGTTTCACTTTCATTACATGGATTGGTCACTCTCTAACAAACTCTGACCTGCCTCACTCTTCAAGAATCCTTCGTAAAAAAATGATAGGAAAATTTTCTTTTAAGGCAGCTGCTCTGTCTTCTTGACTTTGACTCTTCCTTCTAACACATGATGTACTGATCTGGAGGTTTCTACCTGTCCCTGTCACCACAAGTCAAATCAGCATCTAGAATCAGGGAAAGGGAAATTTCTGTGGTGAGAGGACCTTCACCTCACTGCATTTCACATCCTTTTTAAAGCCACCACCTACCACCATGAGAGTGTGTTTTTTCTCTCTCTGCATCTTCTGCAATCATTTCTGCCATCTGAAGGAGATCAGCTTCAAATGGATTAATGGAAATCTTTTCCTTGTTTTCCTGAATGTTTTCAATGATCTTATCAGCATTATCCGGGGTGGTTGGGATGAGCATGGGAACTGGTACCTATGGAACATGTGGAAAATATCAGAACATACTCAGGGGTGAAGGGAAACAGCAAATACACCAGGGAGATCCCTCCCATTTAACCTTATGTATACTTTAGGACTACTAAAATGAAGTTAAAGATAACTCCAGACTGGACAGCTCCCTACAATTTGGTAGTTTTGTGTGATAATGTTTAACAAAATGTGATGTAATAAGGAGAGAAATGGCTTCAAAGACTCCAAATACCACCTGCATGACCAGACACAGCACCCAGTGACACAGTGCTGGGTGTGCTGGATGCAAAACAAGCCTGTAAACCATTGCTTTCTGTAGTGAACTGCAGCATAACTTACAGGTACTGGCATTCCCAGGGGAACTGGTGTGTACTGGGTGTAGAGGTGGAGGGGCACTGGCACAAACACTGGTACAGGAACAGGTACCACAATGATCTGGGGCTGAGGAGGTGCTTCTTCTCCTTCTGTTATACCAAAAACAAAACAGACCAAACATTGTTGGAAAACAACCATACAACAACCTGAAAACTAGTTCAGGTTTAATAATACATTCAAAAATATTCTCTGCTAATTAAATCATGCATGACTCTCAACTGCAGCACAGACAATTCCAACAGGGGCAGGAGATCAGACACCCACCTGTCTGGCATTCTTTGTTTTGTGTGTGAGGTTTGCAGGAGGTGGCCTTAGTCTGGGTGATTGGCTTACACAATAAAGCTTTGTTTTTCAGAAGCCTGGGTGGTTTTGATGATGGGAGCTTTAGGGCATCTGTCTGGGTACTTGCCTGTTTGGAAAACACAAATGAGGGTCGAGTCAGTATTGGTTTGAAAGGTAACATCAGACTAGAGTTTGTGCTGTACTACGGGAAGCTGAACAATTTAAAATTGTATTTGCTGATAAAAATGGTCATTTAAAAACTACTGCAAAATAAGCTTGCTTATTTGGTGCTTTCTAGTCTCCATCTCAATTTACTTTGATCCAACAATAATGTTGTTTAAAGCTAATGCTGCTAATAAAGCTTATTTTGTTAACAGTGCAGTGAACAAATCTGCAAGAATATTTAGTTTCTGTTGTGAAATAACTGCTATAAACTTTTGACCTTGGAATTTTATTGATGGCACAGATATAAAGAGAAATTATGTTAAGATACTTTTGATGACTAAAAGTCTGGCTGATACAGACACAAATAAAACTGAGTAAACTAATGTGAAACCACTGAAAATAAATAAATGTAAAAAATGAACAGCAATGCTGGCAGCAGCAGCATCATTTCCTGATACACACAGACTGACTATTCATGCTTGTACTAATGTCCTGCTAACTGTAATTTTCAGTCATGCATTCAAATAACAGGATCTATTTCAAGAGGGAAAACTCATACTCTAATCCATAAGTGACACTCCAGCTAAAAGCAAAGCTGTCAGTCTTCCAGAACCTAAAGCTACACAAAAGCATCTCTGTGTTTTAGGAGAGTTGCAAGATGCTACACCACACACCTCAAAGAGCTCAGGAACATGAACTCTCTGAGTTATCCCCAGGTAATGGTGACAGTGGCTCCCCACAGCTCTGTCACCACACTGCCAGGGAGTGGGGAAGGAAAATGAAGCTGCAGGAGCTTGGTCATGTCAGTCCCAGCAGCCCAGGCTGGTTCTTTTGCTATCCTATCCCACTTCTGGACACAAAAGGCAGCCTCAAGTGCAGAAGTCATACATGAATTACTTGGGAACTACAGACACCTCAAGAACTACAATCTGACAAATTTTGCCTTAAAACATCCAAATCTGTCAGTGGACACATGAGTTTTGTATCATCTAAGTTCTATCCATTTTTTAAAAGCATCTGCAAGCTGGATGAATTTTAAATCCTCATCAAAAATTAGTTACAAAATGATAGTGCCAAACTCTTGGATACTTCACTTGTTATTGATACAATCTGGGCAAAACTGAAAAAGTCTCTTGTAAAACTTACATCTCCTATTGTTTTGGCTGTCACAGTAGGAACTGCACCTGTGAAGGAAAAAAACCATAAAATAACATGTCTACTTATCATCAAGAACAATAATCCATATTCTGCCAAGGTCAAGAAAAAGAATTCCAATTAAAACTCATTCCCTGATGTATGTACATAAATTTAAGTCATTATTTATACCTAGATAAAGGAAGGACAAAAGCAATCATCTGCAGTGATGTGAAGCATAATGAAGAAGTGGCCCTTGTTCTCAGCAAAATCCCTGAGCAAATATAAATGTTCAGGAATAGAGATGTAAAAGTACAGGCATCGTATTCAGCTGCCTTACCCTGTAAAACATTGTTGGAGTTAACAGTAGGCTGGGCAGCTGGGGTGCTTGCAAGGGACACCACGTTTGCTATGACAGGGGTTGAGTCCTTTCTTAAAGAAGGAGGGCCTGAGGAGGAGGCTGGTGCCATGGAAAGGTTTGCTGGACACAGTGGACAGAAGAAAATGAGAAGAAGCAGTAAGATAATTGAGAAAAAAAGCATTTCTGAAACAACACCCACCCTTCAGATCTGTCTCCAGATGAAAGAGGCTGCTGTGTGAGAAGGGATGTAGGTGTCAAGTTGCAGCATTTCAGTTTAAACAGGAGCTAGTTCCACAAGCAAATCAAGAAAGAAGGGAAAAGAGCTCCCACCAATGTAAGCAGCAGATTGCACTGAATTGAAACAATGTGCACCAAGCTGAACATGGCCTGGTGCACACTAAAAACTCCCAGTTAATATTTTATTGGTTTTGGGTATCCTGCTCTTGCAGCCACTCTGTGGGAAATGATGCCCTGCTTTAGGAGCAGTGATATTCCTGCTTTTTCTTTCCCTTTCTCTTCCTGTCTTTGAGGGTCTTTCATCTCTTTGTGTCTCATTCCCTACAGAAACTCATAGTTCCTGTTCTTGTGGGCTTCATTCCTGCCCTCATTCCCATTCCACCTGCTCAAGGAAACAGCTACAGCACCTGTACACCTTGGGACTGACACTTCCCAAGAATCAACATTTAATGACACAGAAATGGAGAGTCTTCATATATCTATAGTCTGCACAGAAGTGGCTGGTTTAAGTGCATATATAGGAGTCTGTATTTAAAACCATTAAGTCTACTAATTTCACCACTTGATTGTTAAAAGAATATCAACATTCTACCATATCTTCTTGGTGTTATGAAGACAAGCTAGATATTTAACATGTCTGCACTACATATCACTGTATTTTACCCCAAGGAAACAGGCCTTTGTTTCATGGAAGTGACTGAAAGCAAGTGCTTTTGCTTCATCTTTAAAATTTGTTTGGTACATGAAGCAATTGCATTTCATACCTACAGAAGTTTAAATAAAGAGTGATCTAAACCAGAACCCACTCAACAGCAACAGACAAGCTCCCCAGGAGAAGACAGATCTTAAAGAGTTCACTGAAGTGAATTTGCAGATAAACATCCATCTCACTAGCCCACCCATCAAAAGGCAACACCATCCCCAGCCTGCTTTACCTGTGTTGTTTGGGAGTGAAGGGTCAGGAGCACCTTGCTGTTTACAGAACAACAGAATACAGAGCAGATTGCAAAAATGCTTCATCTCCCCTTGCCATTTTATGGACTCGTTGAGTTTACCTTGTCTCTTACAACCATCACACTTTGCCATCTAGGAAAACAAAGTTTGGGAGAAATTGAACACATCTGGAAACACCAACAAGGGATATAGGTATAAAAACCTAGTGGATGTGAGGATATAGCTTACCTGGTAAAACAAAACAGTGAATTTAGACATGCACTCCTCTGAGCAAAATTCCTCTGTTTTCCCCCCAAAGTGATTCTGGACCAGTTTGGGGGAAGTTTGTAAACAGTAACTGCACATTTTACAGTGGTTTCCCCAGCGCTTAGACAAGTCGTGTTTATAGAGCAGTTTACAAACTAAAAGAAAACAGCAAAAACATTCTTTAATACAATAGGACAACCCCTCAGCACTCCTAATTCCTGTATTAAGTGATGTCTGCAATAATTCATTGAAACATACCATTAAAATATAAAGTGTGAACAGGATTCTGTGTTCCTAAACCTAAAAAACAGATTCCTAACTTAAAAATATTAGATTTCTTTTAGTATTACTGATAATTTTTAGGCAAAACACTTGTGATTTGATTTCTTTGAGGCAGGGTTTTGCCCTTTCTTACCTTCACTACAGAATGTTTTATCTATGCCTGAGACTCTCACTGTCTCCTTGATAATTTTCTCAAACCTGCAGTATTCACACAAAGCCGTCATATTGCCCTTCTTCTTATACTCATCACAGCAGGTCTTCCCACAGAACTGGAACATTTTACCCTGCAACACAGCCAGAATGTTTTGGTTTCAGTGTTTGAATGAGTCACATCCTAGATAATACATTTAAATTGTTAATAGAAAAACAGAAGAGTATTTATTCCCTTAGAAATCAGCAACAGAGCACTGGCAGATGAGTCTCCCCATTTAGTTTTATAATAAAACAAAATTTCTTGCAGAAAGCCCTCACCAATGTTCTTTATCCTTGGATTAAAAGGTGCATCCCTGGGTCCAAGAGACAGGGATGCGTTTATTTAGACAGGCAATTATTTGGATTGGGGCTTTTTTCTGTGTTCTTTTTTTCCTGGTTTTATGACCATAGAGATAGCATCAGTATTAATCTGATATTGGTTAAAACAAATCAGTTTCAAAACCCTCCACAGCAGGTCTTTGCAAGCAACAAAGCAGTACTGACAGACCAATGCACATAAACTACAATTTTTGGGTTTCTGTTGTGAAAAAAAAAAAAAGCTTGGAAAGCCCTGATCTTTATTACCTTGTAGTCAAGCAGTTCTGGTTTGGTGGCAAATGATCTGTTACAGTGCTGACACTTGATTTTCACAACAGAACGGGTAAAGGTGACCTGCTGGCACTGGGCAGCCAACCTCTGGAGCCCTGCTGCAGCTGGGGTGCTCGTGGAGCTGGGGGACACAGTTGAGGTGGTGCCAGTGGCTGAGACCACTGTCCCCGAGGAGATGCTCACAATGACCTGGCCCTGAGACAGGGGCACCACCGAGGAGTTCAGTCCTGCAGGCTTGTTGAACAGATTCTGTGGGAAAGCAAACAGACAGGCTTTACTTTACAGGGTTACACCTTGCACCTGGGTATTTCCACCATCAATTTAGCATTCTGTTAATTCAGCTAAGAAGAAATCCTAGATGTCACACCTGAAAAGCTACTACACAATTGTAGCTGCAAAAATTGCGTATGCTCCCATCTGACATAGCCAAGTGATACTGAGGGTTTGCTGAGGTTTTACAGCTGTTGCACTGAACTTGAACACCTGAGGGTGAAACAGAGAAGAAAAAGTGATTTATGCAACATCAAGTTGTATTGCAGCTAATTTTGCACCGTGCATACAAAAACAGAGTCTGAATGATGAGCCAAGGCACAGACAGAAGCCCAAGATGATGTTTCCACAGATTCAGAAGCAGACACTGCAGCTGCTGTGCCTGTTGCTTGCCAGTAATTTAATTAATCTCCCAGTATCCCTAGGATGTCAGTAAGCATTTTTCTATTTCCACATGAAAAATAGCTGAAAATGTTTGCCTAGCTCCATGCAACACTGGGCAGAGGTAATAAAGCTGATCACCCCAGGGAACCAGGGCCAGGAGAGTCCCTGCAGTGGCATGGCACATGTCCACACAAGAGGTTTGTCTAGCTGGGAAACCCACCAGCTGCACTTGCAAGAGCAAAAAAAAAAAAAAAATAGATTGCTTATCATGTGGAGTTCCCTAAAACCAAAACAGAAATAGCTGTACTGTCATTGCTACATTTACCTACAACAAAATGCCCTTTCATTCCCATCTCAGCACTTCCCTTTAAAAAAAAACCACTTCCCACCCTCCCAAAATAAGAATATCAGCCTTAACTTCCAAGACAAATAAAGTTGGGATATGAGCCACAGAAAATGAAGTTTCTATAGAAATAAAAGGATAATCTTACCTGAAGAAGTGACCATTTTTACTCTGTATGCTGACAAACAGTTAACAGAACAAAACAGTTCCATCTTCCCCAAGTTATTTGTGCCCTCCACCATCTCAGCTGAAGATCTCAGAGATTTACACAGTGTGCAGGGTGTAATTTTAGCTGACTTCTGTGGAAACAGGGAAATTGCTTGTTCATTTGAAACTTGGCATTTTTTATTAACCTGGAAATTGTCACTTATATATAAAATATTTATAAAATGTGCTGCTGTGCTTGAAACAGCACTTGTTTTATAGCTGTGTTATTTATGGTGCAGATTCATTGATCTGAGCTGTGGTTTGAGCACCTTCCCAGGCCACTTTAACCAGTACCAATCTGGGTACTGCAAACACTCCCACAGGCACTAGCACAGATCAGAACCTTGTATCAGACAACTTCCAACACACTGCTGAGGGGATTGATATTTTGCTTATGGTTTTGAATGCATCAGCTGTACAGATAAACAATATTCCCACTGAAGAGATGAGGAAACAAGGAACAGGGAGAAGCAGGTCCCCTGATGATGTTTGATAGTAAAATGGGAAAGAGATCCACCTGCTTGTAATAATCACAGTTTTCAGTGTGTGGTCTACAAACTTCTTTTGAAGAGAGATACAGGAAAAAGCCTGATTTTCACAGACGCATTTTCTGTGTTTAAGGTTTTTTTAAAAGGTATTTAAGTTTGGAAAAAACTTCGAGAATTTGTGCATCAGATTATTTTAGTATGACAGCCTTAAAAATGCTCTTTGTTCTATCACTAGCTATTCCAGCTCTTCACAGGACAGAACAGAATCAAGCTTTTAGGGATTTAAAAACACCCACAAACCTCCAGAAACTATCAGAATGGACCTGACAATTGAGCTGAATACTGTTTAAAAATCAATTAAAAATAGATTTGACTTAACCTTATAAGCTTTGAACATATTGTATTTTCAAGAGAACTATCACATATGGGGTTTTGATGTGTGATATAAAAGCAGCATGAATATGTTTCCAGCTTATTTAATTTTATCTCCAGATTTGTTTCAGAGGAAAACTAATTCTGAAGGTAATTTTCTGGATGAAATACATTTACCGTAATTTTTTTTTAATTCATTAGGCCTTTCTTGACCTAAGTGGCCTGGATAATGGGACAGCAGAGTCAAGCCATAAAATGAAGTTCCATTCTTTTATCAGAGGGCAATTTTTCCTAAAGTAATTGCATTAGAATAAATAATTCAAAAATAATTAAGCTATTATAATAAATTAAGGTTCTCTTAAATGCCCAGGTCTTCAATAATCAAAAATAAATATGAAAAGTTTAAAAGTTAAAATCATAATTATCAACTAATTATTACTTTTCCTTTCCACTTAATTCAAAGGCTACAATTTAGTAAGGAATACTCTTCATGGAGCATCTCAAGGCTGAAAACAGCCACAGGAGGCTGCTACTGGGAGGTCCCACCGTGTCTTCTCCCACACTGGAATTCTCTCATGGCTGGTCCAGTGGAGAGAAAAAAACAGAGCAACATGTTTGGGCAAAGATTAAGCAGCAAATTATCATCCCTGGAAGTGTTCAAAATCCACTTTGACCTGTGACACTTTGTGATATGGTTTGGTGGGCTTTGGGTATTTGGTTGAAGGTTGGACTTGATGATCTTGGAGGGCTTTTACAACTTTACTGATTCTGTTATTCTTGAAATGACAAAAGCAGTTACTTTAGACCAATAGAGTAACTGAAATAATCAACCAGTAAAATGGGCGTTTCTTAAAACACCTCAAATCTAATAAAAAATTAGATGGATTCTATTTTTAGCATTTTGTCCAAATACAGAATCATGGAATCCCAGAATGTTTTGGGTTGGAAGGGACCTTAAAGCCCACCCTGTTCCACCCCCTGCCATGGGCAGAGACAACTTCCACTATCCCAGGCTGCTCCAAGGCCCATCCAACCTGGCCTTGGACACTTCAAGGGATGGGGCAGCCCCAGCTTCTCTGGGCACCCTGTGCCAGGCCCTCCCCACCCTCACAGAGAAGAATTTCTTCCCAATGTCCATCTAAGCCTCTCCTCTGGCAATGAGAACCCATTCCCCCATTGTCCTACCACATCTACCTGCTTGTAACCTGTCACACAGATGGAACTGCAGAACTTTTTGGACTGTCCCTCTATCTGCAGGATGTGACACTGGCCAGAGGCACTGTAGCAGTATCCTCCACAGTATTCACAGCAGTTCATGGTCAGGTTGTTGGCCGAGCGGAACTGCGAGAAGCAGGCGTCGCTGCAGAGCTTGTGCACCACGTTCTGGTAATTCACCTCGTGCCTGATCTGCAAGGACAGGAATATGCAGCAAGGACAGGAAGAATGTTTGTGTTCATCTCAGAGACAGCAAGTTGTGCTGAGCTAAAGAAATTCAAATGAGGGAATTGGCAATTACCACTGCGTTCTTCTGGCACATGCTGCACTTGCTGGAAATGCTGTTGGTGTGGATAGTGACAATGGGTTTCCTTTTCAGTTCATAGGTGGACAGACAAGACTGGCTGCAGAAATCCTTACTGAAGTCTGTGTTGTCAAACTGGGCAGTGATTACGTCCTTTGGATTTAGAATTTCTCTATGGAAAAAGAAAAACAAACACAGAGATAAAGGATTAATGTGACTTTCATGTCAACTTGCTGTTCTTGCTAATTCTGGAGACTAAACATTCTCCAGGAGAGGGTGGATCCATTTAATTGAAACCTTGAATACATTAACTCACCCATGTTTTACTGCATTTTAGGGATTCATAAATCTATTTTTCTTTAGAAGAAGTAATGCATAAAATACTTTTTGAAAATGTACTCTTGTTAATAATTTTGAGAGTGCAATGACATTTTGAAATGGCAGGCAGATGCTGGACATTTTCAAACACAGTTTTTCATATTTGGCTCATTTAAATCAAAAAAGGAGAAGATGCATTCTGCACTACAGAGGCTTTTAAATCTATGTGTGTGTAAAACCCAATTAAGGCAATGGAACTGCAAGCAGACAGACCAATTAACAAAGAACAGCATCAGCCACCAATTTTTGAAGGGAAGCATAAGAGGAGCAGCACTACCAACACAGAGAGGGGCACAAGAACAGAACTGAAGCCTTTCATTATCTGCCTGAATATCAATTATTAGTAGAACAAATGAAAGCACTGTCCTACTTTGAGCAGCTGGAGCAGATTTTCTTGGTAGAAGCTGGTGGGCGAGAAGCTGGAATGGTGTATCCAGTGAGGCACAGTGTGGAGCAGAAGAGCTGGGTTGAGCCTTTCCTCTGGTAGGCAGTTTGCCCCTTCTGCAGGATTTTTTTACAGCCAGAACAGGAAACCCGAACAGCTGTGCTTGGAACTGAGGGTAGCATTTTACTCATGCCAGAGGATGCCACAGCAGGCTGGAAACCTGATGACAGCTGTGGAACTAAAAAAAAAACCACACAGAGAAAACACAGAGTAAGTGTCACAGATCCATTACAAAGAGCTCACTGGGTGCAGGGGCGAGCACAAGGCTCATAGCTTTATTTGGGTTGTCAGGGTCTAGAGGAGAATCAAATAGCAGATGAACTCTCCACAAATACATGCCCTGTGCTGGTTTTCTGCATAGCAGATTTTTATAATTACTCTGAAGATGGAGAATGCACTTTTAACATCCCTTTCATGGAATCATGGAATGGTTTAGGTGGGAAGGGACTTTAAAGATGATCCCATTCTACCCCCTGGCAAGAGCAGGGACACCTTCCACTATCCCAAGTTGCTCCAAGCCCCAATGTCCAACCTGGCCTTGGAGACTTCCAGGGATCCAGGGGCAGCCACAGCTGCTCTGGGCAACCTGTGCCAGGGTCTCCCCACCCTCAAAGGGGAGCAATTGTTTTCTAAGGCCTAATCTAAATCTGCCCTCCTTCAGCTTAAGACTATCTAACACATTCAGTTCTCGTATGCATTTCACATTCAATTTTCCTATGCCTCAAAATCACAATTATTTTATAATCTCAATTTCTTTCTCTCTAGACCAAACTAGTTCTTCATTCCTACTGGAATCAGACACAGCAAACAAAATGCAGAGTGACCTGCAAGACTATTTGCAAAGATGACACATTTTACAGATTTAAATGAAATTAGTCTCGCCTATTCCTTACCAAGAGGATTGCCACTGACTGAAAATACAGCACTGATTTTCAGCTCCCCTTCCTGAGATTTTGGCTGTTGGCCGTACTCCTAAAACAAAGGGAAAGGAAAAGGAGAACAAATACACACATGTAGTAACAGGTTACATGATTCCATTCTTTCACAACGCTGCACTGAGCCTCAGGGAAGAGTGGGTGTCCTAAGCCTGCTCCAAAGGCTGGGTGACAAGTGAGCACCACACACAGCTCCTGCTCAGAGCTCAGAGCTCCACAGCAAACCACACCTGAGGGGGCACAAATGGACAGGTGGGGCTGCCTGGTGCATCCCCCTCTCCAGCTGCACTCCAAGACACCTCAGAATTCAGCCAAAGCTTCAAGAAATCTCTGCTTTCCATTCCAACTTTCCAGCTGGAAGTGCAGCCCTTAGCCCTGTTCTGGGAAAGAAGTTTTACCTCCACATAAAGGAGGATAGCAATGAAATAGAGCTGGGACCTGGTGGAGGAGCATTCTGTATGGATCAGGAGTTAGGACCTTGGAGCAGACCAAGGCTGGCACCACCAGGGCCAGACCACCACAGTCCCAGCTCCAGCACGAGGGGAATCACCTCACATTTGTTACAGCATGAGAAAATCCCTGGGCAGCTGCTGGTGGAATAGCTGACATGCTATAAATGACTGGCTTAGTCCCCAGCAGCTATTCACACTGACAGCACACTTCCTGCCCCTGCTCTCCCCAGAAATCTGAGCCAGAAAGCAGCTTGGAACACTCCACATGTAAATCTTAATAGGCTGAATAGCATAATCTCTTGGAACTACAGAGATGATAAGATTTAGCCTACTTACAGTGGTTTGGGAGTAGTGAGGCATGATGTCATGTTATGACTGAGCTAAATTCACAGTTGCTGCCTGGCTGCCAGGGAAACCAATTCAGAATCCCTAAGCAAAAGGAAGCTCTCCCTTCCCAGTGGCAGTGAGATGCTCCCCCAGCTTCTGCCAGCTCCCAAAATCCCACAACAACCTCCACTGAGCACGTGCTCAAACTGAGCACTCCTCTCACTCCTGTGGGAAAATTGGAAGTTTCTATACTAGACAACCAAACTGTTTTTCAACATGTTTCCCAGGAGACAGGCAGTGGTATTCCTTGACCATTTGAACAATCAGACTGAAACAATCAAATCTCAGGCTGAGAAGCTCGAAGCTGGGTATGGGCATGCTGTGATGAGGTTCTTAAGCACCATTTTTATTATTATTATTTAAAAATTAATCATTTGCAGACATACAATTTTTAAGCACTTTAACTGTAATTGTATCATTAGTCAAGAGTAGGAAAAGAAATGGAGGCAAATCCTGACATCAACTGTGCATGATCAAGCAGTTTCACAGCAGCTTAACAGTGCTGAAAGCCAAAAACCTTCAGCTCCAACTATTGGTTACAGCAAGAAATGCTCTTATCTTTCAGGAAATATTAAAAAAAAATTCCATAAAATCCCCCCCATAGTAATTCCAATCTAAAGCAAAACAAAATGAACTCAGTTCTCCTACTTTTCCAGTATCAGGCAGAGTTGATAATCACAGGATTTTACTCCAGGAAGGAATTTTTTGAACCATACGATATTTGACATTTAAATTCTTCAAGTCTTCATTTTTACTTATTAATATGATCTTTGATAACCACAGACATCTTGCCTTGCATTCCACACAAATCCACACAGCAGATGCCATCTTGGGAGGACAAAAGAAGAGACAGATTTAACTAATCTACACGTGGTTTGACATTCTACAGGTTCAAGGAAAAATAAACCCAAACAATCCCACAGAGACTGAACAAATCAGAAGGACAGTAAAATCTGAAGTTGCAAATATTTTACTTATTAAATTGAGAGCATTATGGGAAAAGAAGAAAAAGTGCTGGGAAGACAGGCCCGGAAAGCAGAGGAGGTTCAGCAGAAGGACAAAGACTGATGCTAAAAACTAACACCTGCACAGGAACACCAACACTCCCGTGTTGGTACAAAGGGATGCATCATTTTGGGAAGTTCTGCACACCTTTAACATCTAAAATCTGCTATGTAACCTAGATATGAGCAGTGAGGAGACAGGAATTGCAGCACAGCTCGTTGCCTGGTGTCACACAGTGGCACAGAGATTGGCTGGAGCTCAGCAATCCTGGCCCCAGCACTGGTCAGTTCACAGGTCACACCTTCTCCAGGCTGCAATCACTCAGTTTTACCTGTATCATCATAAAAAGTGTCAGTCCTGAATGAGAAAGTCACTTAAACACATATTTAAATTGACTTCACTGATGTGTAAGTACTTAAATATTTTGCTAAGTGCTTTAAGTGTTAATTTAAAACATGAACAAACTACTGTGCTTGCAAAGGCAGCTTTTAAGAAGGAAGTAGCAGCAATAGCTGCTTTAATTCGTATCTCTAATTGTGACCACTTGAAAGTTATTTAACAAAATGTGATTTACAGTTTATTTCCTAGTTAGATAAGGTGTCTATGTTGCTACAGATTTAGTTACAGAAGTTTTAGAGCACTTGGCTTTGTTTCTAACTGAAAAGAAAAACATTTTCAGAGACAAGGTAACAAGACATCAAAAAGTTGAGGGGGGTGGTTTCATAGTAGTGTAAGAGGGAAAAATCCTTCTACTAAACTATGTTCTTCAAGTTAAATTTCGGCCAACAAACCAAATAAATGGCTGAATTTTTGTTCAGCTTAAGCGGTCAGCTGTCAGACCAAAATGAGAAATGCAATGGGAAACTTACCTCAGAATTACCAGGTTCATCTTTAATTTTGTCTAATAGTCCCTGCTGTGGGGCCATAGCTTTAGCATATTCGTCATCCAAAGGCTCCTTCTTAATTCTAATATTTGGTGCAAAGGAATTCCCCAGCTCTTGTCCAATAGATTCCTTACTAGAAAATAGGTAGCTAGACTCCTGAAACAATAATATGAAAAAGAATTCACCCTCCTGCATCTGCCATGAGGAGTTGGGCTGCTGCCAAGGGGAGTTTGTGCTGCAGACCAAGAGATTTGGGTCCTGCCAAGGTGGGAGAAATGCTGGGCAGCAGCTGCTGCCTCAACCTCCCTGCAGCCCCCTCTCTCATCCCACCCCCAATGCTTTCCACTCCTCTGGCCAAAGCAGAAGACACCCAGCTCTGTGAGTTGGTTGTTTGGGAGTGTCTCCTGTGGATACAGCTGTTCCCTGGCTCATGTGGAAAAAAAAAAAAGCAGCAGGTCAGGTGGATGCATCCAGCTGTAGGTTCGGCTCACCGGTCACTCCAACCATGCTGAACAGGAAAGTGGCTACCAAAAGAATCCTCAATCCAAAGAGAGGCCCAGGAAAATTTTACAAAATTATATGTACTGTTTAAGCAGCAAAGATGTCTAAGAGTCAGAAGATCAGTTTCCTTAACACTCAAATTTACACTCAAATACAAAATACGTATTTTGAATTATTCCAGCATATTGCTGCACTTGCAAAAGTGGTTGAAAGATCTATAGCTTACCCTGAAGTTAGTTTCTGGAGTTTGTGGCGCTAACTGCGTCCGTAATGTTTCTTCTACTTGATTATGAACTGAGGAAAACATATACATTAAATAGAAATGAATACAGGTTCCAATGCATTTCCTTTAAAACTATCAGAGTCTCATCCTGCTCCCCAACCCCAGTGTCTGACAGCACCTCACCACTATTAAACTACTCCCTTTCTCCTCCCTGTAGGTAAGCTGGTAATCCCTAAAGAGAATTGACTCTTTTTTGATTATTCTATTGGATCATTATTTTCCCATTCCAGCAAAATAGTTGCAAACTTCCGACACAAATTCTTCGTTCAGAATTTTCCACACCTCAGCAGGTTGTGAACTCCCCTGTTTTGACATTTAAATCAGAAAATACTTTTCAGAGCAACATCTTCCAGCTTTTTCTTTGCTGTTCTGTTCTTTTGCCTTTTCCCCTCTTCTCAGGAAATAGCATCTTCTGATTTTTAGAATATATCATTTAAAAACTTTGGATTTGCCTAGATACTGGATGCTACCATGAGCATTTATCATTCTGGTTCCAACTACTGACTACTTTACCTGATCTTTTAACTGTAGGTGTTTACAACTTTCTGAAATACATCTTAGGTACAGAAACATTCTTCCCTTGACTTCTAACTGAAAGTAAAAGTAGAGATACATCTGTAACTTTTCTTTATTTTCAAAGATATCTTTATTGTTTCTCTATCATTGGTGCCACCTGGAAGCACTGATTTTAAGATGCTGTTGCTGAACATAGAAAGTTTAAACCTGAGAACTGCAAGCTGTGAATGTGAACAGGCAGCCAGGAGTCCCTCACGTGCTGGCTCACCCTCCCTCTGCTGAATAAGATTAAACCATGTGTTCCTGCTTGGTTATTCTTAACTCCTTCATTCACTGTAACTTTCAGAGCTTGGAAAGACAAAAATAAGTGTGTGGGCATCAAGATTATGGAGACTGTCAAATGAGAAAGGGATTTTAGGCATCTTTGGTTCTTTCCATGTTGGCTGGATGAAGTCCAAGACACAAGCATTTGAGGAAGAAGGGGAGCAGTCTCCCAGGAAAAGCAGATTTCAAGCTATGTTCTGGCTTAGTTCCTGCAGACACTAGCTCCTTTCTAGCAAGCCTTTCCCTGATAATATCAAATCCACACTGCTTTAAATGCCTAGGCATTAGTGAAGAATTGATGCTTTGCTGGAAAAATCTTTACTGGCCATCAACTTAACCTAAACTTCATCACCTTTTCTTTTAAGAAGCTCCATGGTCTATAAAAAACAGTGAGAAAAACCAAAAGGAAGCTTGAATTGTCACCCAGCTTGGTTTAGGAAACCACAACAACAAAGGACATGTTGAGGCTCTGTAACAAGCTGTGGAGGATGAGACCTCCCTGACACTGCCAAGCCCTGTGCAAATCCTCCTCCTAACACAGAGTTCATTGGATTTCAGGGTTCTTCATAAAATGTTCCCCTACACACAGCTCTGCCTGTTCTCTTCAACAAGGTGATGATTTTAATAATTAGCCCTATTGCTGATTTCTCTCTAGTTCTTCCTTCCTCTTTGCTGGGCAGCCAGATCTATGATGTCAACAGTTACCTGCTTTGTCAAGAAAACTGCTTTTCAATCTAGAATCCATATTTTTAGGGATTTTTTCCAACCGTTTTTCACGTTCTTGAAAATGTCCTTCTCTATTCTTGTCCTTTGCTGAAAAAGTCTCTTTGCCATTATCTCGTGTTATGCTAAAATCTTTTCGAAGTGATTTAAATACAGGGCCCTGCTCAAAGGGGGAAGTGAGATCCTTCTGGATTGCATTCTGAACCTGAATTTCTTTTTCACTGTCCAGTTCATGATCTGGAACTCTCTTGCCCTCTTCCAGATGATCTTCATCAGGAATTGCTGAAGAAAGAGTGTCTTTTGGAGCGAAATTCTGATCATCTTCGTTGTCACTCCCAACAACAGGTATGCCTGCAAGATCCCCAGAGTTCAGAAAATAATCATGATCATCACCCTGCAGGGAGTTCTCGGCTCCTGCTCGGTTGGGTACTCCGTAAGACAAGCTGTCCAGGGCGGGTGTCAAGTTGTGCTCAGCGTCCTCAGACATCTCTGCATCCAGAATTTCACCACCTAAGGAGAAAAAAAAATCCCAGTGAACTGTCAGAAAATTGACCGATTTCATGTGTAACAAAGGAGAAGTGTGAGTGTCCTAATCTGGCTGATGCTGCAATTCCTTGAATATTCTCAGCCTTCTCAGGCCATCGTTACTGTGAAAATATTGCTGACATAGAAACAGTTCAGTCCCCCTCACCACTCTGAAGCAGAAGCTGAACTGAGTAAAACTAACCAAAGAAAGAAAAAACCATTAATTTCCATTCACCTCACTTGTAGCACTTGTGGAGAAGGCAATGCAGGAGGGAATGAGCAGGAAGGGCTGGGATGAGGGCAAGGCAGTCTTGTTCAGCAGCAATGACACTTCCAAGAAAGGCTTTGTGAAACTATGACATTAGAGAATAAATAGAAATACTTACATTTTTCTGTAATATCAAATACCGCATCAGATTTATCTTCAAACTGTAAAAAAGGAAAGCACTGTGTCATTGTCTTGGTCAGCTGCCATGTACTTTGCTAAAAAGTATGTGATCAAAACCAAGCAGAAGGATCACAATTCCTCCTCCTCCTCCTTCCTTCCTTGCCCCAAGCAAATTTTTATGAATTAAGACTGTTACATCACTGAGAAGCCACAGTGATGAGCCTAATGAGTTCAGAATACATAGAAAAGGCACACAAGGAAAATTTAGAAATAGTGCTGCTTCCCAGAGGAGTGAGGAAAGGGAATGTCAATTTTCTTTACAACCTGGGATACCAGTACCAGGTCAAGGCCACAGATTCTGCCCTGATACTCCATGAGCCTTCATTCCCTCTGAACTTCATAAATGAAAACCAGCAGCATGGGCAGCTCCCACTGCCAGGGGATGCACGGGCCCAAAGTTTCACCTGTCTTACAGGGAATTCTCCCCTTTCCAGGATCAGGGAAATGCAATGCTTGACTTCCCAACACAGCAAGTGTCAGCACAGAAGACCCAGATGCTGACTGAGTGCAGACAAACATCTGTCTGCATTAAACATCCTCTGACAGATGTTGAAGTTGTTGGCGTGCGTGGATGGTGCCTGGAGAAGGATAATTAAAGTTTCCTTCAGAATGTCCAACTCATTAGCAGCCTTCTTTTCTGCCCAAGAGATACCAGTAATTCATTTAAGCCCTCTCTCCTTTCTCTGTGTTGCCAGCTCTACACTTCTTTCCTTGTAGATCCTGCTCACACTGCAATTCTTAAGCCATCTTAGGGAAAGTAATGGGATTTGATAGCAAAGGGATGAGCCCTAATTTCATTTAACTCAAGTCATTTAGTTGATAAATCCAGTATTTCTCAGGACTGTGATGGGAGCTATCAGGTTGGTAGCAGGCAGCTCTAGGAAAGGATGACAACAGACTTCATTTGATGGCAAAATGTCCCTTTCCAATACCACTTGCAGGTCTGCAAACCTCCTTCAGCTTAACTGGACACACATGGAATAATGAGGACATGTCCAGCATGGCATCAAGTCAGTTGGATACTGCACCAGAACTTTCTAGTTTCTCTGAGTAGACACTTGAGGCTGGAAAAGTAAAACAGAACCAAAACAAAACAAAAAAATGTTACAGTTCCACAAGCTGATGCAAGTCTTCTCCATGTAATCATTTACAGGGAAAGAGTAAGGAAACTTTTTTCCTTTTTTCAGGAAGGTTTGCAAGGCCTGAGCTCTGTTCCTCCTGTAATGATCTCAGGAGTGTCTGGAAGAGGGAAGTTTAATGTTGATCTAGAAGCCCATTAACAGTCAACTAAGTTTACACAGGTGTAAAACTAATCCCCAAAAATACTGGATATACTAAGTGCTCATACAAGCTGCTGAGGATAGGGACAGCAGGGGTGGGCTGCTTTTAGAGAAGAACATGGAAAGGAACTTGCTGCCATTTGATAATAATATCAGAGCATGAAGTTGTAGGAGGCAAAAACAATAGCCTAGGTCCTTGACTCTACACTGACCTTTTTGGATCCTTTTTTGCTTCCTGTCAGGAATTCTCTATCCTCTCCAAAAATGTCACAACAGATGATAGGATGAAGGGAATTTTCAGTTGAGATGAAGCATGAGCTCATCCTTTTCTCAGAGCAGATTTGGATCAAAGTAGTTCTTTAACTCTTTTGAGACCCATAGAACCTGGGGGGAAATATTCCAAGTCCTACACAACCCTGGCTGCCTGGAACACCCAAACTCTAGGTATCCCCTCTCCTCTTCTGGTGGTAACAAATCTTTTGCCAGCAGCTGACAACCCCAGGAATACCGGTATTACCAAGGGATACATGTTGTAGTGTGCATCTCTCCAACTGTTTCATCCAAAGAAACACTAACAGGCAAGTCAGCACAAGGGGCCACCTGCAAGAGCAGGAGGGACTCCCATAAACTTTATGGAGAAGCTGGAAAACATTTACAATCTACCTGGAAAAAACCCAAGACACTTCCCAAACACAAGGTCAGCCTAGGGAAAAAAAAAACAACCCTGTTTTGTTTCTTCACTCATTATTTTGTGAGATCATCTTGGATATCTTCTTCTTTCCAAATGTTTTTGAGTACAGAGGAAGATCTGTGTCTGTGGTCAAAAGCTTTCCCTGAAAATATTTATAAAGCAGGAACTCCAGCATCTGACAATGCCAGCAGCCTTATCTAAGCCACCATCTAGTTTCTGACTGTGAACAGCATCAGAACTCCCACATAGTGTAAATTTAAAGGGAGAAAACCAGGGGAAGTGTTGGGATGATTGTGTGTGTGTACACATATGTATCTACACACACATAAATATATATATATATATATATCCCAAACAAATTACTCATTCTATAAATCTATAACTGGACTGTCCCTGAAATTAGAGTTTATACATATTTTCTCTGCATTAATGTGGGATATTCTCTCAGTTATACACTTCTAGTCCCTTCCCCAAAGTCACTGCAGTCTTGTTTAAGGAAATCTTGTGTATCACCAGTTACAAAAATGTATCACTTTAATAAATCATGGACATTAGCTTTTAACTGGATTACAGTCTTGTATCACCCAAAAGTGAACAACACCCAACTTACTATTTCTACATTATTCTATTACAGTTCTGCAAGGCAATTCCCTCTCTCCAGTCCTCATGCTTCCTCCTTTCATCACTGCTTTTATTTCTTCTGCTCAGATTTTTTAAGATTTAGTGAGAAGTGGAGCAAAAGTACTTGAGGGGCAAACATGGAACTGATGGCATTTCCTCTGGGTCACTTTTGCCAGATTTAAGAAGAAAGGTTCCTCAACATCCCACATTAAGTCTTTGATAAAAGACTTTCCTACAAAAGGAAAGTCTCAGGAACAGAGTTTTCTGTTCAAATATCAAGGCTTCAACTCAGTCCTCAAAACACACTGGCAGTTGTAAAACAAAACTCAATAATACAATATTCTAAACCACCTTCATTAAATCACCTTGGCAAATATTTGCCAGAGAATAATTCTTAGTGGTTTTAATAATTTAACTCCATAAGAGTTTAATAGAGAACAATTTGAGTTTGGTATTAGTGAAATTCAATGTTTTAGGCTATACCTTTTTAGTGACTGCCTCATTAGCTAGGACTGCACAC
This sequence comes from Passer domesticus, assembly GCF_036417665.1. Lineage (NCBI taxonomy): Eukaryota > Metazoa > Chordata > Aves > Passeriformes > Passeridae > Passer > Passer domesticus. Next base: position 5,421,382 of record NC_087497.1, on the reverse strand, counting down.
AAAGTGGTGCTCTGCCTACTCAGGCTGTAAAAAACAAATAAATGAATCAATGAAATGAAACAAGAATACAGAAATAGTGCCAAAACAATGAGGTATTTCTGAAAGCAATGCGACTTGCTTAAAAGTAACTACTCCATAAAAAAAGACAGCATTGCTTTTATAAACAAAATAGAATTCCACCAGATATGTCACTGTTTTTTCATAGATGTACATGAGACTCTGATGGAGCAGTGTCACAGCCCCAGCCCTAACCTGCCTTTGCTGGGAGCAGGGGACAGAAGGACACAGATTTACACTTCAATACAACATGCTAATTTGAAATAACTAAAAAGCTGATCCATACCTTCATGGTGTTCAACATAGCCATGTCATCCATAAATCAAACAATTCATAGATTATTTTTGTGCAATATAAAGAGACAAGCTGCCCATGGCTACAGTATTGCTTTGTATGCAAAACACAGAATTCCATTAAGAAATAAACAAAACAGTGTATCTACTTTACACACACAGAATGTCTTTCTAATAAGCTTCTGAAGTTTGATCCTAGATTTAACATACCCATAAGCAAACTGTGGAAAGGAAGCAGATGTTAAGAGAACTGCAATTAAAAATAGTCAGAAATGATTCTCAGTTTGCCTGTAGTTTCCTTGTCCCTCTATGCACAGCACAACCTCCACTCCAGAATTCATTCAACTGACAAGACACCATTTGAAACAAAAAAATAAAAAAAAAAAATAAAAAAGGAATTGAAATTTCAATCGCTATTCTTGAGGCAGGTAGGGTGAGCTCAGGAAGCATCCCCTGACCTTTTCCACATGGCAGGACCCTGGCAGGGATGGCAGTAGGGATGGCAGCAGGGATGCCAGGCAGGGATGGCAGGCAGGGATGGCAGGCAGGGATGGCAGGCAGGGATGGCAGGCAGGGATGGCAGTGGGGATGCCAGGCAGGGATGGCAGTGGGGATGGCAGGCAGGGATGGCAGGCAGGGATGGCAGGCAGGGATGGCAGTGGGGATGCCAGGCAGGGATGGCAGTGGGGATGGCAGGCAGGGATGGCAGGCAGGGATGGCAGGCAGGGATGGCAGCAGGGATGGCAGGCAGGGATGGCAGGCAGGGATGGCAGGCAGGGATGGCAGTAGGGATGGCAGTAGGGATGGCAGGCAGGGATGGCAGCAGGGATGCCAGGCAGGGATGGCAGGCAGGGATGGCAGCAGGGATGCCAGGCAGTGATGCCAGGCAGGGATGGCAGGCAGGGATGGCAGTAGGGATGGCAGTAGGGATGGCAGGCAGGGATGGCAGCAGGGATGCCAGGCAGGGATGGCAGGCAGGGATGGCAGCAGGGATGCCAGGCAGTGATGCCAGGCAGGGATGGCAGCGGGGATGCCAGGCAGGGATGGCAGTGGGGATGCCAGGCAGGGATGGCAGCAGGGATGCCAGGCAGGGATGGCAGCAGTGATGCCAGGCAGGGATGCCAGGCTCGCAGCCAACCGCGCTGCACCTCTGCCAGCGCTAAACTCCGCGGAATTCCGCAGCGGCTCCTGCCGGAGCTGCCTCCCACGGCCAGCCCGTACCTTCGGAGCACCTGGGCAGGGAAGAGACGGGGTAACAAAGAGCCAGGCTGCTGCACAGAGCTGCCGCAGGAAAGGAAAGGCGGCGGCAGGAAGGGAACGCGGCGGGGTCACAGCCACGGAGCCGAGCGCCGCAGGGCCGGCAGAGCCCCCCGAGCCGGCTGCGGGACCCCCGCACCGCAGGGCCACGGCACCTCCCTGCCCGGGACAGGTTCGGGTCCCTCTGGGGACAGCCACAGCCTCAGCTCGGCTGGCTGCTGTCGCTGAGGATCCCCCGAGCCATGCTGAACACTTGAAAAGATTGTTCTTAATCTAGTCTGAAGGTGATACGGTGGAGATGGTGATGGGAGTTTTTAAAGGGAAATCCCAAATGTGAAAAAGCAGGCATTTTCCAGCTGCTTGTGGCTACCTACATTCTGTTCAAGAAATACAGTTTCACCTTCCATCTCACTTACACATCTTCAATTTTTAAGTGTCAGGACAGAAGATTTAAGCAGGTGCTGCTCTCCTTTCATTTCTGCATTTTAAGAATTCTGGATCATTCACCAGAAATCACAGGGAGCAGTTCAGCATGGAATTTTATCATCTCTTTCTGTCACCAGACTCTTCTGATATTCCTGAGCTTTTGGAATATTCACAGGCCAATTCCAAACACACCTTGTAGTTTCCATACCCACCCAGCACACACACAGAACCTGCATGCTGTTACCAACATGTATGGGGCCAAGATGAATTTGTCAAACACACAGAAGTTGCAGAGAGCCTTATTTTTCCTGCAATATTGGTGGGTTTAATCTACACCTACAAAAACCATAGGATGATCCAAGCCCTTCTCCCATTCACACACAAAATCATGGATTTGAGAAGGAAGCAGCTCCACATGTGATGGTTTCACCTGGCAATCACAGGATCCCAGACTGGTTTGGGTTGGAAAGGACCTTAAAGATCATCTTGCTCCAAACCCTGCCATGGGCAGGGACACCTCCCACTACCCCAGGTTGCTCCAAGCCCCAATGTCCAACCTGGCCTTGGACACTTCCAGGGATCCAGAGGCAGCCACAGCTTCTCTGGGCACCCTGTGCCAGGGATTCACTGCCCTCAAAGGGAAGAATTGCTCCCTAATATTTGTTATTAACAAATTTCCTTGCAATGGTCTTTGCAAAGAAACCAGATTTTGATGTGCTTTGGGCTTTCCAATTAAGAAACAGACACACAGCAAGCAAACAAACCAAGACATCCACAAGAAAGACTTTGTTTCCAAACAAAGAACTTCTTCCCTCAAAACCTCACCCCTGGCTCTGAGCTGAATTTCTCTGCTGCTGGTAAGACACAAACTACCACTAAGGCTGGGATTTTGGTTACACTGTAAATGAGCTGAACTAAAAATAATTCCATTTTCTCACAGCATAAGGCAGGACAACTAAATGGAAATGACAAGGATGTAAAAATCCCCAATAGCAGAGCAGGGTCTGTGTCACAATATGTATGTTTATGCTGGGATGCTCAGCAGTTATTTACTCCAATCCAAGCATTTCAGTTCAGTTACATATTTTAGCTTATTCCACAAGCAGGCCAGCACTGTCCAGATCACAAAATGTGTGCTTTTGACCAAAGCTTTCAAAAGTATGGCTAGTGAGAAGATTATGTTCTGCAAAGCATGGAAACCTCCTAAATTCCATTTAGTTCAGAAGCTGAACAGCTCCTTAAGAGAGAGCCATCACTGTGTCCTTTAGGGAAAGCCAGTGCATGGAATACAACCAAGAAGTGCCAAAGGTGACCAAAAGCAGCACTAGAACCTCAGGAAGATCACTCCTCTCAATGTCTCTTCCAGAAAGATTATTAGCTATGTTAGAAATTAGTTGCTAGTAGTTATATTATTAATAGGAGAAAAAATAAACCAAACCCACTGTAAATTAATTCTTAGAGAAAGTGAACTGTTTGAACCTGAAGTTCCCTGCTTGTCATTAGAATCTGTCCTCAATTAATGAATCCACAAGGTGGTTTTGTGCACAAATTGGGAAAATTTACAACTGTAGCACTTTCTGCTTGGCAAACTCAGCAGGACCAGCCTGGTTGGTGTCCCAGCCCCACTCTGGTGACTGGGCTCAGCTCCACCAGGTACTGCAAGAGTTCAGTGCCAACAGCAATTGATGGTGCAAATGGGAGAGCCTGGATGTACATCCCATTCTATTTCAGTATTCCTGTCCTTAAGAGACAAAATACCCACTTCATTCTTCAAATACCTTCCTAACTCTGGCTTCCTTTTTGCCTTTTCCACGATTAAACACAACAAAATCCTGTTAATAGCCTGTATTAGCTGTCCTTCATAAAGCTTTCTGAGCAAACAGCACCATATAAAGATGAATTTCAATGCAGATAAAATCTTTTCATGTACTTTCAAGTCTTTTAAGAAGTATCAAGATTCATAGAAGTACATAAATAACTTATTAAAAAAATAATAATAATAAAAAGGAAGTACTCCAAAATGTCTCCTGTGGGAATAACTCTGTATAGTTGTGCTAATTCTGTTTCAAGTTCTTCTCACCTAAATTTAGACAACTAAACATTAGTTTATTAGGCTAATGATTCAGGTTTCCTCTCTTTCCAAAGGAAATTAAAGAATTCTGGCAGCAGCAATTTATCCTGCCCTGGGACTGTGGACCAGCTACCAAAAGGGAAAAGGACCAAATGTAGAATTAAAGCCTTGGCTTTGTTACCAAAAATCTGATGTATTAAACTGTGGCTATGACAACAATTGGTCATCACACTTTTTTTACTAAAAAATTCAAAGGCATTAGACACAACACACTTTTAAACTATCTAATGTAGAGGTAACCCCTATAATACTTCCAGCTAGTCTTAAAATTAAACAAATTTATCTAAAGCATTAGAAAACACAGTAACCAAAATGAAATACATTACCATCATTCTTCAATCAGCATTTGCAGAAAGGATACATACATCACATAATTTTTTTTATAGATATCAGTTTGGTAAAGCAAATTACAGTTTCTTAAACTTTTTATTTCCCTTGGAATTTCTGAGGAGCACTTGCAGAGGAAAAAAGAATGGCTCTACAGGCAGAACACAGGCTAAGAGGATGGACACTGCAAGCACGCCCAGTCCTGCTGACGTGTCCTCAGTGAAATATTCTCTGCTGCAGAAACCTTTTGAAGGGTTCAGAGGATCCCAGAGAACAAGTGTTAGGAGCAAGAGCACGAGTGAGGTCCAAGAGCTCTCAGGCCTTTGCCACACTCATGGAATGGATGATGGAAATCATCTGAACTGAGTCAGTCATGGACAGAAAACCTTGGAGTTTGGGAGAGAAAACTTCCTGTGAGACTTAGGGAAAGGCATTCTGGAAGGAATGAGGGTGCAAGAGTCATCAGTCGTAGAATCCCAGGATGGTTTGGGTTGGAAGGGACCTTAAAGATCATCCAGTTCCAACCCCTAATGAGAGAAGAGTTGAGATAACCAGTTCAAGAACATTGTGAGGGATTTCACAATTAAATTCCACAATCCCAAAGATGCAACAGGCCTTGAAATGGGCACAAAGAGCTGACTTAACTTTCTGTATTTTACACAATGTGAAAAGTCTTAACATAAATGCCTGGGATCGATTCTGCTCATTTTTGGAAAGAGAATTCAAAGATTATGACATAAAAACATCCTTTGAGAGGTGCACAAGCCTTGGCAGAGAAACATTTTCATCATCTTTCTACCATTCTGGAGTCATTTGGCAACAAAACTTTCTAAATAAGATGATCTCCTTCAATTTTTAATTACAGTCATGCAAAATTAAAAATCTTTTGCAAACATCTGTTTTATTAATGTGGACACCCAAGTGTTCACCTGTTCACACCACATTAATTTCCAACAGTTCAAGTGTCAAATTTCAGTACAGCCCAAACTGTCTTGCCTAGTCCAGGGGGTTATTGACAACTGTTGTAAATAAATGAACATTCCAGTCAAACCAATCAACTGTTCAAAACAATGATATTATACACAAATTAAAGTCGAATTACCAAAAATATTTTTATAAACCATAAAAACCATACTAGCAGATATCTTTCAAGTTAATATTGATCTTATGCAGTAAATGTTTTCCTTAGCATACACAACAGTTTGATTAGGGCAGAAATTAATCTGCTCTAACACAACTTTACCATAAAAACTTCCCAAAACCTATTAAAAAAACAAATTAGATAAACTCCTGTCAGTCTTAGACTGGCAAAAACTTTATTCTTTAGTTTGTTGCTCATTCATGGATTGAGTTAAAAGATGGTGACTGCTTAAACATGGGATTTGCAACACACCAGTTTCAGTGTATGTGCTTCTGGAATAATTGCACAGATTCTAATACTGAAAAGAACAATTCTGAAAACACCACCAGCTGCTAAGCTCCTGTCTGAAGAAATCATTAAATCACTCTTTATTTTCTCCACACAAAGGAAAATAATTTTTACAAGAAATGCTTGTTATGCCTTAGGCACAAGGCTTGGAAGAATCCAAAACCATGACCTCCTGTAGAACGGGAACTGGGCCACTATGGGGAGGAGAACTGGGGTATGCAGGTCTTCCATGACCTCATTCATTATTAGATCTCTGCGTGCTGGATTTAGTTTGCTAACCTCACTCCTCACAGGCTCCATCATTGGGAGCAGCTCAGGATTCACTTCTCCCCACATTCCTCAAGAATTTCTTGTGGCAAAACCAGCATTGGGACGATGCCTCGTGGGCAAGTTGTGTTTCCTCTTTCCTAACTTACTTGCCCAGGGCAGCACCACTTTCCTGGATCATTCCTAACTTTTCCTGAAGTCCTCTGCCTCAGCAGGAGCAGAGAACATTGTCAATGCCAAGAGCATGGGAAGCTTTCCATAACCCACAGGGACACGTGGAGCAGTTCCTGATGGAGACTTCCAGACTTGGCACCCAGGGAATAATTAGCCAACGGAGAGAGAAATGATTTTTCCCGAGACCAAAGAAGATGATACTGACCAGATGATAAATTTGTTATTCCTCAAGCTGACAAGCTTGGGAAGAAAAAAGACAACATTCTCTTTTTCTGCAGGTAACACCAAGTAACTCCACAGATAAAAGGAGCATGTCAAGGCAATGAGCACGAAGAAACCAGAGGCACCAGGACAGGCTGCATGACCTCTGGGCTACCTGCTCCAACACTGACTGTCCTCATGGTGTACAAGTGTTTGCTTATGCCCACTAACCTTTCAATCCCTGGCAATGAAGTTTAATCCAAGATTTCTCTCTGTCCTACATGCAGCCATTTCCCTTCACACATCTTGCAGCTGGCCAATATCTGATTCCCCCAAAGACCTGCACATTTATGTACTATCTGTGAGCAATTCCACAAAATTCCTGGAGCCTGTAAGCAAAGTGTTTGAAAGACACAGGTTTAAGAAATTTGCAGATGATGTTCATTCCCTAACTGCAGAGTTGTCAGACACACAACTCACTCAGTGAGACCCTGAGAGGTCATGCTCTGTTTGGTAACAATTACTTTCAATGTTTATCGACTTTCACAAGTTTCAAGTTGCCTGATACAAATTCAGCATTTAAACTTCTCTCCCCTGCACCAATGGAAAACTTGAGCCTCTGCTCTTGTCTTCCCCAAGGCTGGAGAATGGGAAAGCTTCTTCATCTTTGGGAAAAGGGAACTGGACAGCTCAGTCTTGTAGTGGGCTATGGACTCTTCCACACAAGCAGAAACATGACTTAAACTTCATTCCTGGCAAAAAGCTTTCAACTAAATGCTACATGTGTGCAGGAAAGAGGGCTGGACTCATGGCAAGATTATTTTCAGCACTGCTTAAAACATTCAGCCACAGTTCCTTCACAGCTACAAAGAACCTTCCACTGGTTTAAGAGATGAAGTAATCCTTTAAGTAAAGTTGGACTTGATCATCTTGGAGGTGTATTTAATGATTCTATGATACCAAATATAGATGAGAATGGACAGTGTGCTTACAAACCAAGAGGTGATGATGATGATGGCCCAAGCTGTGACAACGAAGGACCAAGAGCTGGGATGTTCATGGCTAAAGGTACTGGCACAAGGGTTACAGCCAAGTCCTGGAAGGGGCATGGCTGACACAAGTCACACAAGGATTGCAGCCAAATCCTGGGATGGCCATGGCTAACAGAAGCCACTCAATGGCTACAGCCCGAGCACCCAAGAGCTGGATGCTGCTGCTGCCATCTTGACTCACTCTGGCCTGACATGGACAACTGAAATTAAGAGGAGCAGCAAGGACATCGTGCTTTAAACAAGGAGACGGACGGTGACGACAGCTCCTGCTCAGTTTATTATTTAAGTGATGCCAAGACGCTCGTGGCGATGATGCTTGGACACTGCCCTGGGGCAGGGGAAGCCGCAGGGCCCCGGGGGGCAGCGCTGCTGGCCTGCGGCCGGGCAGCTCGTGCGGCTCGGAGCCCCCGGGACCCCCGGCGGGGCCGCGCCTCGCCCGCCGCATCCCGCCCCCGCCCGCGCCCCCCGCGCCCCCCACTCACCCTGCCGCGGGGGCCGGGCCCCTCCTCCTTGGCCTCCGCCATGTTGCGCCCCCCCCTCAGCTGTCCCAGCCCGGGGCGAGGGGCCGGGGGTCACTCCCTCTCAGCCTCCCCCGCGCTCCGGGCGGCGGCGGCTCCGGGGGGCTCCGCGGCGCGGCGGGCGGGGCTGAGGGGGGGGGCCCGGCGGCTCCCGAGGGCGGCGGGGCGGGGGGGGGGGGGGGGGGCTCGGACCCGCCAGGCCGCGGCCGCTGCTCCCGGAGCTGCCCCGACCAGCCCAGCGCGGGGCCGCTCCGCGCATGCGCCGCACGCCTGCGCGCGCCCGCGCAGGCGCGGCGGGGGCTCGGCGGGGTCGGGGGTGGCCGTGAGGCGGGGGGGACGCGCCGGGATGGCGGCGGCAGCGCCCCGGGAGCTCGGCCGCCCTCACGGCGCCGCCGGCGGCGGCACGGCGGCGGAGACCTCGTGGCGTGGCTGCAGGTGGCCGGTGGTCTCCCGGCGGCTCTGGCGCCGCCGGCGTGAGGGCCCGGCCAGGCCACAGCGCCGCCCTCACGGCGCCCACCTCACCTGTGCTGCCTATTGTACCTCCGCTGCGTCATTCGCGAATGAATTCGTTCTGAACGAAGTGATTTTTTTAACCGAATTTGTTGGTACTGTTGCAAAATGTGGAATATGTAAAAAAAAATTTTTAAGGATGTTCTGTGATGTTTGGTGCGTGTGTGCTTTCAAGCCTCGCCAGCAAGAGGGGAGGTTTAATCCGTGGAACAAATAGCAGCTCGAAAGGTGTAAGAGAAACAAGTTATTTTTTTGGTCGAGTTGCCTTGTTAAGGTTCAGGCCTGGACATGCTTCATGATCGCAGACCTTGAGGGAGTTTAACAAAGCCTGGGAGGAGGCTTTGGACACAGGAAATGCACAATTGATGGGCCACAAAGACACCTGGCAGAAGTGCCATGAGCAGCGAGCACCCAACCCAGCCTGCAGCCGGCTGAGGGGAAATCCTGGCACGGGGACATCACCACTGCCCACTCATGCACCACCCACCCAAGAAACCAGCAGAAAACAGAAGAGAAACACTGAGCATGGCACTAATTAGCATGAGAAGCAAGAGAATCATTACCCAGTAGAAGGCTAATTAAAAGAGAACTATGTAATGTGTAGCCAATGAACGCTGGTGGCCTATTAAGAAAACCTTTGAAACCACATGTGAGATACAGATTATTGAAGTTTTTTTGTTATTGTGAGCAATGCTGGACATTGCCAGCACCCAGAAGTTGATAAGGACAATGCATTCTTGTCTCTTTAATAATTAAATAATCTATCTGCTAATTAAAACTTGGTCTTAAAGGAAATCTCCACTTTCCAGTTTATCTGATCTGCACAATTATAGGCTGGTGCTGAGCTGCAGCTGCATTTCAGTGGTGGCTGAAGTGATCCTTATATAAACACTGTCCTTCAGCTGGCCTGAAATGCTGGATGCAGAATATTGGGATTCATTTAGGAAATCCTGTCAGGTCTCTCTTAGAAATCATGGCATTCCAAGGACAGAGAGATAATTAATGTGATAATTTAATAATTACTGCTTTTCACTTACGCAATAATCCTCATCCTCAAGTCTAAATTAAAATAATCCTTATCCTGAAGTCTAAAATAATTATAGTTGATGAGTTGTTTTGTGTAATTTCTCAAAGTTCATTTTTTTATGGCAAAAGATGTTATATGGGAACTGTGAGCCTGATGTGAAATTTTATAGTAATTAAAAAAAATTATCTTCAAATAGCTACAAAAATTAATATTTTAATCGTTTTTTAATGGGGACAAAATACTGTAACAATAAATAATTTAATAGGGATTTATATTTAATTTTTTTAGGAGTTAGAAATTCTAATACTGTCTCAATATAGGGCTGCTCACGGGGTTCCCCAGGTGTTTTGCACCTGTGAACACACAGGTGTCCCAAAAGCATGTGGGTCACAGCACAGGTTGTGGGCCAGCTGAAAATGCACAGATTTCTCAATGGCATTTTCTAGGGAGACAGAAAATAGAGAATTAAGTTTACTACATAATAAATATAATAAAGAATAAATATTTATTAACTTGACTAAAATGCTGAGACATTCAAGTACGAGGAAAACCTTAATAATAATAATAAATAATAATAGTTTGAGTTTGGTTTAGGAATTAAGATATTTAGGAAAATAAACCTGCTTTTTTCTTTTTGCCCTCTGCTTTCTGAGGCTTTGCAAAGGCTGCCTTCATGTTTTCAGGCTGAAGTTTAGAAATTGTGGGTGTTTTTGTGTTGACTAAACCTCTTTTTTCATGTCATCCCAGTGCCAAATGCTCAGCCACTCAGGAGAACCTCAAATACCACGAGAACCCAACAAAACTGCTGTAACTTCTTGGGGCTACGCTGTAAATCCCCACAGTATGGTAGAAAGTGAACTTGTTCAAGCATTTTAATGGGAACAGCCATCTTTGTGTGATTCTCCTGAGTAAAGCAGGGAGTGATGGAAATATCTGAACTTTGAACATCCAACAGGAAATGCTTTCAAAGTATTCTGTGAGAAATAGATCCTGTCACTGCATCAGGTGATAAATCAGCCGTGTGCTGTTGAAATCTCTGCCTGCTGCAGGTTGGGTGATGCCACAATGGACAGATGAGAGGGTGACAGTGAGAGCCACCATTTAAAGCCAGATTGACCCCGGTGTGGGCTGAGATACCCAAACCTGCTCTTTGCAGGGGGTTGGAGCCAGAGCAGGACATTCTTCAGCTTCTTCAGCCTCTTGACTCTTGGGTGTTTGCCCAGCTTTGGGAAGAGCTGACTGTGGCCTTGAAGGGGAGAAGAGGAAAGATGCAGAGAGACTGTTTCCACGGCCTGGAGTGACAGGACAAGGGGAAATGGCTCCTCGCTGCCAGAGGGCAGGGTTAGATGGGAGATTTGGAAGGAATTGTTCAGCGTTCACTCCTGTGAAGGTCACAGGAGCTCTGGCACAGGTTGCCCAGAGCAGCTGTGGCTGCCCCTGGATCCCTGGCAGTGCCCAAGGCCAGGCTGGAGGGGGCTTGGAGCCACCTGGGACAGTGGAAGGTGTCCCTGCCCATGGCAGGGTTTGGAACAAGATCATCTTTAAGGTCCCTTCCAACCCAACCATTCCATGATTCTGTGATTCTACAGGAACTGTCTGTGCACTAATGTGGCTAAAAAAGACACTGCAGAATACCTGGATAATGTGGTGATGACTCCAGCAGAACAGACCAAGATAAATGCCTGGATAAGGCAGGGGAAAGATAAGATTGTTCCACACTATTGTTTTTGAATTGCTTTTTAATTCACCCCTGTAGTGCCCAAATTCCAATCTGCTGCACAACCCTGTGTGAGACTATTCCTCTTTAAACCAGTGACATTTAAAAAGGAACCACGAAACCCCCTCCACATGCAGGCTGCAGTTCAGTGAACTGGATGAATGATCTTTGCACATCCCCACGGGCATGCACAGCTGAATATAGATCACCCAGAAAAGCTGCCAGCTGCACAGAGTGGGGCTGGGCACTCCTGCAAAGCTGCCAGTCCTGTGGCTTGGGGCTGGGCACTGCTGCCTCTGCTCCAGCAGAGAATTCCAGCTGCAGGTGGAACAGCCCTGCTGTGTGTTTCAGGCCAAACATGAATTAATAACAACAAATAATCACGTTTCCTTTCTAGTGAGCATCCACATAAGAGCTTTGGGAGATGGGTGGAGGAAAATATGGCTCTTTGCAGATGTTGTATCCACAAAGAGTCATGAAATGGTTAAGGCTGGAAAAGATCTCTAAGATTACCAAATCCAGCCACCACCACGTTCACCACTAACCATGTGGTGCTTTTGGGCACTTCTTTGTCCTTGTTTTTGTCATGGACTGCAAAGGGATGTGGAGATGAGCAGCCAGTGGCCCTTTCTGTCCCAGAGATGGGCAAAACTGTGGACACCTCTTAATTTTAGGTGCTCTCATACTGCAGACTCTTCTGAAGCAGGGCTGTAATGCTGTAAGAAAATACAGGGAATATTTCAGTGGAAAAACAGCTGCAGTGGTGTCTCCTCTTGAGCCCTGAGCAGACAGGGGAGACCCGGGGACAGTGAGGATGTGGGTTTGTGCCCCAGCTCAGGGCTGCTCTGGTTTGTCCCTCCACGTGCTGGGTGGGATTTGCATTTCCCTGGCGCTGGTGATGTCAGGGGCTGCCAGGACAAAGGGGAACAGGAGGCTTGGAAACAACAAGGATCAAGGGAAGAGAAAAGCCAAGTTTTAAAAAGCAAACGCTTAGTCATAGAGACACAGACGCAGGAGGGCTGGCAGGGGCCTATTTCCATCCTGAAACTCCCCCTCATTCCCAGACTTGCTCTGGCTGTGTTTGCTGTTACCATCCCCTTCCCCCACCACCCACAGATAACTGAAGGAGCAGCCGTTGAAAAAGGGAAAAAAAAAAAAAAAAAAAAAGGCAGTTGCCTTGCTCTGCCTGCAGGAGAAATGTCAGGAAGTGTCTGGTGGTGGGTGGGATGAAAGGAGGAAGCTGAACTCTAAAGAGAATATTCTAGCTCTGCTCGTACAAACAAATGCCCCTCTGTGTTCTGTTTGATAAGAACACCCAGGAGCAGGTCCTCCTGCGTGCAGGAGTGTGGAGTAACTTACACACCTCTGAGTGATTTATTTGTGCATGCTGCATTACCCCCAGCACGCCATGAACTGGAGGGGAAAAGATGGAAACAGCTTGGGAAAAGCACAAGCATCATCAATAATTAATAGTGCCTTTTTTGTAATAGGAGTGATCCAATATTAATTATGAAGTTAATTCCTGTTTGGATGGTTTGTGCATGTGTATGAAATTTGGACCAGGATTTAAGTTCAGTGCAATCATGCTTTTATTCTAATTACAATAATTATAAATCTATTTTGCATCCTCTTTTTAAGTCTCAATAACACAGGCTTTTGTTTCCAAACATGCCAGACAGCAGTTTTTGCACACCAAATATGGCAGCTCTCAGCTCCCCAAAGTGAATCTGGTTATAAATAAAAAAAGAAATTGTTTTGATTAATTGTTGGTGTGCAAGTGTGAAAATAAGCCCAGAACATGAGTCAAGATAAATACTTTGGATTTCTAAAAGTCACAGAATCAACAGGGAGGAAAGAACTTAATTGCACACATCATGAAATATTTAAACAGACAGTGACCAACGTGCAGATGTGGAAGGCAGACTTTCATAGCTAATTCTGTCTTACAAACAGCTGATGCTGCTCTGCATCAGGGACTGCATCTTTCTTACTCTGGAGCCTTAAAAATTGTCAGTGCACCATTTTGAAGCTTTTTTTTTTTTTTATACTGGGTGATCTGTTGGGAAAAAAAAAATCTATGGTAGAAGCACAAAACCCAGACAGAGAACTGAGTTTAGGAGAGCCTGCAGCAGGGCAAGGACTCTACCCTGCACCTTCTGGGTGCCTCTCTGCTCTGCTCTCCCTTCCCACTCCTCCCTTTGCTTCCTGATTCTTCAAATTCCTGAGCACCTCTAGTTCTGGGACATACTGGAATTTGTGCACACAGCCCTTAAACTGTTTTCTTCTGGGTCAAAATTTTCCAGGGAGTGCAGACATGGCATCTCCTCACAGTGTTTAATTGCTTCTTCAGTAGGAAGGGATGTTAGTGGGATTTGTGTTTGTTTGTACTTGGGACACTTACAGAACCTCATGGGGTAATTATTCCTAATTAGCAACTTGGACACACGCTGCTCCTTCCTCCTACAATCTGCAATTAATAATACAGACATAATTCAGATTTCTCCTTGCCAGTCTTGTGTTTATGTTTATAACAAGAGGAAACAGTTGAGAGAAAAAAAATGTATCTGAATCAATCACCTGCTGAGCTCCACACAGGGATTACCTGAGGATTATCCTGTGCTTGTGGCAGCTGAGACATTCAGAACTTTGGGCACCTCTGTGTCAGCCTGATTCCTGTCATATTCCTCTAAGGTCTTTTCCTCATTAGTCACAGACTGCTTCCCACCATGGCTTAATTCAATTTTTAGATCAGTTTTACAGTATGAAAAATTCTCAGAATTAGTGACACTAGTGTTATTTTAAAATAGATTCATATTTTTCAGGGCAAGAAAGATCTGGACTTCTTCCTTTTTTGCTTTTCTCAACAGCCCCTATTAAACTGAACAAATGTATGTGTGCACTGAACATCCCAATAAACAGATCAACGTAAGGATGGAGAAATTCTTCAACCACTTCCTCGGGTGTCCCAGAACATTTCCAGTCTCAGCTATATTTGTTTCCAGTGGAACATACTGGGGAGAACATCCCAAGCTTTTTTCCACAGTATCTGTTTTTATGTGAAACCAGCCAGCTGCCCAGCATGAACACTTAGGTGATTGTTACCAGAGGTTGTTTTTACTTCAAGTCCTGCTCAGGCACCAGTTTTTCTCTGATTTGAAGACGAGGATAAACTCTCATATTACAGCTGCAAAACATGGACTCTTACCCTGGCCTCTACTAGATCTGGAGAAATTCAAAGCCACTTTGCAGACTTCACATAAATTCCACAGATTCTTGTATAGATTTTCCATAGAGTCATAGAATCACAGAATATCTCGAGTTGGAAGGGACCCAGCGGGATCATTGAGTCCAGCTCCTGGTGCTTTCCAGACACCCCATCAATCCCCCTGCCACAACCCAGCCCTTCCCTTGAGTCCTGTCCCTGGTCACACAGAGCAGAGATCTGAGCTGCCCCTCCCTTTTCTGTTCTGATCTTTGTTGTGCTGATTTTTACAGAATTAGGAGAATTATACTCTTTGAAGAACGATAAAAATTAGTAGCTCCTGAAAACACAGTTCACTTATACCCAAGACACAACACAGGCAAACTCAACCCTCTTCCACTCAATATTATTTGTTTCCTGAAGAGACAGAACCAGATGTAACAGCAAGGCGATGCCAGTTGTTAGTTTGTGATAAGAGCCAGCCCCAAATTTGTTCTTGCAGTGATTTAACCTCTGAGACACCTCGTGGTGGAAACACTCACTGCCGGCAGCAGGGCCACGGCCAGAATCCATTTTAAAACAACCTGGAGTTTCCATCCTGCAGTGCTTGGAAGTGGCTGAAGTCCCACAGCCAGTATGACACTGATTTGGGGCCAGAATCAATCTGTGGCTCCTTTTTTATTTAAAATATATAAAGCCACAGAGACATTTATTTTGTTCCTCTCCAGGGGTGGCACTGGATGGGCTTTAAGGTCCCTTCCAACCCAAACTACTCTGCGATTCCACGATTCAATGAAGAACGAAACTGGCCTTTGACTTCCCCAGGGTGTCAGAAATATTTATGTGATTGATGATGTTTTACCACAGCATTGCCACAGCTCCAGGTCTGTGAAGTTAATGTGGGACTTTCTCTTGGGTTTCACACAGGTTTGATTTTTTTTATTTATTTTACACCTGAAACTGAACGTGAAACATTCCTGGGAGCTTGAGATGGGGATGGACGGAAACACTGCTGAAGGGAAGGTATAAAAGGTATAAAAACTGGAAGGTATAAAAGGTATAAAAATGGGAAGGTATAAAAAGGCAGTGCTGGCGTCATGTTTTTTCTCCTGCGTGGCACTGCTGAAAGCAGGGACACTGAAGAGCTGGAATGTGCTTCTGGCCTGTTTTCTGTACTGGAACATGGAATGTCGGCACTGTAACTAATATGGTCTTCGTACAGCTGCTTTATTTTTCATCTCAAAATGCACCGTGGACATTTTGGGCAGCTGGCGTTGCTTTTTGTTCGCACCAAGCTCTGTCCTGCTTTCCTAGGGTGTCTGGGAAGTAACTGCGGATCGCTGTTCCCAAATCAGGGTTCTTTTTAAGCGTTTGCCTGCCCGACTTTTGACACAAAACAGACTGAACGTGACTCCCTTTGCTGGCGCCGGGGTTCCACTACCACCCTTGAATGCATAAATCGGATATTTTCTATCTCAGACTGGGTCTCAAAGCAGAAGCGAAGGCTCTGTCCACGCTGGAGCAGTGAACTGTAATTGAAAATGCGTTTATTTGACATTTTTCCAGCCGCAGCCAGGGTTGAGTGCGCCCTGAGGCGCCGAGCAGCCCGGCCCGGGCCGCCCCTCCGCCTGACTGACAGCTGAGCCAGCCAATCACGACCCGCGCTCCCGCCGTGACTTGGCCTCCCGCCGCTCAAACTGCCCAATCAGCACGCGGGGGGTTAACGGACCGTCCCGTGCCAACGTCGGCGGTCAAACGCGCCAATGGACAGAGGGCAGGCTCGTTACCAATGAGATCAAAGAGTTAGCGGAATTGCGACACGCTATTGGTGACTTTGCTTGTCAGTCACCGCCGCCGGTGCCGGCGGTTGGCTGATGCGGAGGAGGGGGGCTTCCGGGGGCGGGCATACTATATTAGGGGCGGACAAAGGCGGCGGCGAGGCCGTGCAGCTCACCGCCATTTTGCGCAGCGGGCGCTGAGCAGTAGCAGCCGCCGCGGCCGGAGCTCTCTTCTCATCTCCGCCTCCTCCCTCCGCTTCACCATGTCGAGGGATCGCTTCCGTAGCCGTGGCGGCGGTGGTGGCGGCTTCCACCGGCGTGGCGGCGGTGGAGGACGCGGCGGTCCCAACCACGATTTCCGCTCGCCGCCGCCCGGCATGGGCATGGGACAGAACCGCGGCCCGATGGCGGGCGGCCCGCAAGGCCCAGGCGGTCCGCCGGGAGGAGGCCCGAAGCCCGAACCGCAGAAGCCGCCCACGTCCACCTCTGCTCCGCCTTCTTCATCCTCCTCAGCCTCCGCCACCACGGCGGGACCCACCGGCAGCCAGGCGGGAGCGCCTCCATCCTCTGCGCTTCCCGCGGGGCAGCAGCCACAGCAGCAGCCGCCGGTTTCGGCTCCTTCCTCGGCTCCTTCTGGTGCACAGCCGCAATCCAAGCCCAGCCCCAGCCCCACACCGGCCGGCGGCCCTAAGAAAGGACAAGGACAGTCTCCCGGCGGCGGCCCCAAGGGGCCGGGCGGCCCGCAGCAGGGCCCGCACAAGGGCGGCCCGGGGCACCGCGGCGGGCCGGGCGGCGAGCCGCGGGGCCGCGGGCAGCAGCACCAGGGCCAGCAGAGCCTCGGGACACAGCAGGGCTCGGGAGACAGGGGCGACAAGCTGTCGGACGAGGTGAGTCACGGCCCCCCCACGCCTCCCTCAGGCACAAGATGGCGGCGGCTCCGCGCGCCCGCGCCGCCATCTTGAGGGGAGGAGCGGGGCAGAGGCGGCGGCGCCTCAGCGGGGAGCGAGCGGGCCCCGGTGTCGGGGCGGTCCCGCGCCTGCGGTTCGCGTTCCCTCGCCGTGCCCCCCGACGGTGCCGGGGCTGCGGTTCGGGTTCCCTCACCGTGCCCCCCGACGGTGCCGGGGCTGCGGTTCGGGTTCCCTCACCGTGCCCCCCGACGGTGCCGGGGCTGCGGTTCGCGTTCCCTCACCGTGCCCCCGACGGTGCCGCGGTTGCGGTTTGTGTCTCTTCGAGCTGCCACGGGGCTGAGGTTTGGATCCCTTCACAGTGCCCCGGCGGTCCCGGGGTTGCGGTTTGGGTTCTCAGGTCTCCTCCCAATTCTGTGTGTAGCACTCAGTGATCGCTCGACCTGGTCTGATTCTTTGTAGGGGTTTAAAGCGAACCTCTCTCTGCTGAGGCGGCCCGGGGAGAAGACGTACACACAGCGCTGCCGGTTGTTTGTTGGGAATTTGCCTGCCGATATCACAGATGAAGACTTTAAAAGACTGTTTGCCAAATATGGGGAGCCAGGAGAGGTTTTTATCAACAAGGGGAAAGGCTTTGGATTCATTAAGTTGGTAGGCATTCATGTTGTGTGTCCATCCGTTTCATTCTCGCGATGTGGTGATGTACAACTTAGTTTTCTAAGGCTGGATTTTGCACTTCCCCCAGGAATCTAGAGCTCTTGCGGAAATCGCAAAGGCAGAGTTGGACGATACCCCCATGAGGGGCCGGCAGCTCCGCGTTCGCTTTGCCACTCACGCCGCTGCCCTGTCGGTGCGGAACCTCTCACCCTACGTGTCCAACGAGTTGCTCGAGGAGGCTTTTTCCCAGTTCGGTCCGGTGGAAAGAGCTGTTGTGATTGTAGATGATCGAGGTAGATCAACAGGAAAGGGCATTGTTGAGTTTGCATCAAAGCCAGCTGCAAGGAAAGCATTTGAACGGTGTACCGAGGGGGTGTTTTTGTTGACAACGTAAGTATTTTGTCTGGATCTTTCAGTTTTAAGCTGAATATAGACTGTAGGGTTCTAGTTTTTCAGCATAAGGGCTTTTAGAGGAATAAAACGAGTATTTTCTGTTCAGCACTCCCAGGCCAGTTATTGTGGAACCGTTGGAACAACTGGATGATGAAGATGGTCTTCCAGAAAAGCTTGCTCAGAAGAATCCGATGTATCAAAAGTAGGCACTGTCTTTTGATATAAAGAGGGCATTAATGATGTTTTAAGTGGTGTTGTCCCTAGCACTGAGGAATATGGAAAATTTTTCAGAAACTGGCTTTAGATTTTTGGTTATATTGCCAGTTCTTGGGGGGTTTTGTGTTTGTTCATAGTTTCAAGTAACAATGATTTGTTTAATGTGTTCACTGTGTGTTACACAAGCAGTTTTCTACATTGTAGTACAAAGAAATAACAGCTTGACACATGGTTTTGGTGTATGTAGAAACTTGAAAAATCAGACTTGAACTGTTTCATGCTATTGTTAAAAGCTGTCATCTCCCTTAAGGCACGTCTGGGGTTGATGATCCCATGGGGAACTTGGAAATTTACATTCATGGTTTGAAATGAGAAACAGAGTAAAATTTTAACTCATTCCATGATTTGTATGAACTTGTCATGAACATGTGGGTTTGCCTTATGAGCTGACTACTGGCATAAAGGAACAGAGAGTCTAGAGAAGTATTAAAGAGTCAAGAGACATCTCTTCTGAAACTGCAGTTTTGTGTTAGAATCTGTATATTAAACCTGTTAGTTGTAGGAATTTTGTATTTTCTCAGATCACAAAAGGGAGTGCAGGGAGGGAGATCCAGTCAGTCTTGCTTGGCTTAGAAAGAGGCTCAAAATTCCTTGCTTTGATCAAAACTTCTAAGTGGTTTAGAGGCAGCTTTGAGAACAATGTGGATTAATACGGTGTTCCAAACTGTTGAAATAATTCATATTGGTAGTGCATGGAAAGCTTTTGAACTTGGTAGTTTTGTTCCATAAATTGCTGAATTTGATATTCGAGTTTATTTATATGACAAAAGAACCTGTTGACCCTCAGGCACTTTTATAACTATTTACCTGAAAGTGAAGGCTGCTGTTTGCTTTTGACACTGGAAAACTGCACCTTGATTGTGCTTCCTTGAGCAAAGGCCTCTCTTTTTTGAAGATTTTCCACCTGCAATTGTCAGCAGTGAAGTATCTAAAGACAGTTAAGAATGAGGCAAACAAGCAGTAGCACTCTGAAGATTTGCTTGGATGTGGTAGTGCAGGAGTCTCCACATGTGCTGTGATAATTATTTGTGTTCAGTTGTCTGAGTGTGTCAGATGCAGCAGTTCCATCACAGCCACTTCTCTCTCCTGTGGTTGTCAGGTGTTCTCAGGATGTCCTTGATGTTCCCTGATAATTCAGTTATTTTGGTTGTGATCTTGTATTGACCTTGAGTTTGCAGGATTGCCCACTCTGAGTATCTTCCTTTCTGCAGGGAAAGAGAGACTCCTCCCCGTTTTGCTCAGCCTGGCAGTTTTGAATTTGAGTATTCTCAAAGGTGGAAATCTTTAGATGAGATGGAAAAGCAGCAGAGAGAGCAAGTGGCAAAAAACATGAAAGATGCCAAGGACAAACTTGAAAGTGAGATGGAAGATGCTTATCATGAGCATCAGGCAAACCTCCTACGTCAAGGTAACGGGTTCAGAATTCTCAGTATCTTTTTGTTTTAAATGCTGGCTTAAGTATATGGCTCTTTAATGGTTTAGTGAGGAAGTTCATGCTTCTGACTATGAGCTTGAGAATTTCAGAGTTAAAGAGGAACTGGTAGTTTTTTGATATTTCAGTGCTGTATTGGTAAGAACAGTGATACTGGAGGGTACTTCTCTGCCACAGTGCAGCTGAGGCAGCTCTAATTCAGAAGCAGTTAAAATGGGACATTGTGTGGGAAAGCTGCTCACAGGCTTCATTCCTGCAGACCTCATGAGGCGCCAGGAGGAGCTGAGGCGTATGGAAGAACTTCATAATCAGGAAATGCAGAAACGCAAGGAAATTCAGCTGAGGTTAGTTTGGCTTTCATGGGATTTTATTCAAAGTTACATTTACCTTTTTCTTTTTTCAGTTACTTACATATGAAAGTTTTTATTTTTCAAGAAACACCATTGCTGCTTCAGTTTGTGTTTGCGAAATTGAACTGCTGTGTAAGTTTCTCCTTAAATATTTTGGCATCATAGAGTATGGGTTTTTTTTCTGAAGTGTAATCTGTCAGTGCCTTTATATTGCTGGAGAAGTTGATGTTAGTGTGTGTTCAGTGTGCTCCACTCGTGGGGTTTAACATCTGCTTTGTGGTGACCAGGCAGGAGGAGGAGCGTCGCCGGCGGGAGGAGGAGATGATGATCCGTCAGCGGGAGATGGAAGAGCAGATGAGAAGACAGAGGGAAGAGAATTATAGTAGAATGGGTTACATGGATCCAGTAAGTGTCGTGGTGGTGGGTTTGGGTTATGTTACCATGCTCAGGAATTTTGTAGATGTTATTTTTAAGATTGCTGTGTTTTGCTTCCTTTGGGTTGCGCTGTGTTTGTGTACGGGCAGTGGCAGTAGTTGGCTGTACGTGTGCTTTTGTCTCCTGAAAAGTTTGGATTTTGGTGGTTGGTTATCCAAGTTAAAAGTTGTTTCTTCTATGCAGAGGGAGCGAGACATGAGAATGGGTGGTGCTGCCACAATGAACATGGGAGGTAAAGAACCTTTTAAGTAATTACTTTGTGCGGCTAACTTACAAATTGTCAGAATATGATTATATATTTCTCTCTCTTAGATCCTTATGCTTCAGCAGCCCAGAAATTTCCACCTCTGGGAGGTGGTGGCGGCATAGGTTATGAAGCTAATCCAGGAGTTGGCCAAGCAGCCATGAGTGGTTCTATGATGGGAAGTGACATGGTAACGTATCCTGTGGTGGCTTTAGCTTAGCACAAGGGAGTTGTGGTTGGGAATGAGTTCTCCAGTGTTGGATGGTTGTGGAAATGTCACTGTTAACTGCTGACTCTCTTGTCAGGTGTTTAACACAGGACAACGTGGCAGTGTGTAGCACTAGAGTAGTTGATAACCTTTATGGTAGCTTACACACTCAGAAATTGTTTGTAAGTGGATTCAAATGTGCTCTTAAGCATATTTGCAATTAACTGACTTCATTGGACTTTGGAAATTCTGCGTCACTGTTAGGCTTGGAAGGATTTTTTGAATTCTAGAGAATCTGACAAATTTCATCAAAATACTTAATGTGGTAGTTTTCAGTAATTTGATGTTCTGTATTGATGGACAAGAGAGATTTTTTTGTCTTCCTTCCCAATGTGTAACACTGTTTTGGCCCTTCCAAGCCTAGGTAGGCTGGATGCATGTTGGTCTGGGTGTGCTGTTCAGTCCAAAATCTGCGCTCAGGTCTGTTCCAGCAGCAGATTAACTTAAATTATCAGTGGTAAACAGCATATCCCTTAGTCTGTGCTGATGTTGCTGTGGAAGAGCAGAAATGCTGGTTTTTAGCTTCAGGCATGTTCCAGCTATCCTGAACTGTAGCCATTTGTGGTTCCTGTCTCCCAAAGGAGTGATAGCCCGGTCTGTTTTCCTGTGTTGGGCATGACACAAAGGTAGAGCCTGTTAAAACTACAGCATATCTCCTGTTCCGAGGTATGTTTCCAAACTGTACTAATTTCTGGCACACTACATGTGTGACTGGGCTTGGAGCCTGTTTGGTGTTCCTGCACTGAAGCACCACGGATGTAGATGACACAAGTGTTTAATGGGCAGGATGGGAATCTGTTGGCTTAGGTGGCGATACCAGTGTGCTTTCACCCTCCTGAAAGGGTGTAAACTTGTAGCACAAGCTGAACTAAATGATTTTTGGGTGGGTTTAGGCCTCTGGCTTAATGAGCTGAGCTACCATAGTAGCTTGTCAGATACTTCTGTTTTATCTTTTTGGGGAACATATCTTTGGAGTGGTAACTTCCCAGAGCATCATTGATTCAATAGACAGTGCTGTTGGCCTTAAGGTATCTCAATAACCTACTGGTACATAAGCATTTCCTGAGCTTCCTGTGAGCAGTTAGGCAGTGTGTGCTGGATACTATGTACATTTTTCTCCTGAAAACCATGGTAACAGGTGCATGTTGAACTTGTGTAATACCTGAAATGTGATCTGGTCAAAAGATGTGACAGTGAGGTGGATTAACTGCCTGGAGTTTCTTAGGTTGGGGATCTCTGCCACACAATGCGGTCACAGTTCCTGGGCTGATACCTTTAAACAGAACTGGAGATGAGCTGAAGCTGCCATGAACTAGGCAGAAATAACCTAAGTAATATTTGTGAAACTCCTTTCTGGAAGATTGATGCTGACTTTCAGAAGTCAGGAGCTCTGAAGTGTGCATTTTCAGTTGCAGATACTTTTTGTAACAAACCACCTACCATTGTTCTGTGACTCGGTAGTGGGAACCTTGGTTGAAATGAAAATTTAAAGCTCTCTTTGACCTCATAAAGTGTAACTTCTGTAGGTTGAATGTTGATCACACCTAGTAATACAGTAACTGAACAAAGTACATGCAACTAGAGGTACTAGTAAATAGACCTGAAGTCTCTGCTTTATTGCAGAGTAACTTAGCTGTTACACCTTGGTGTGAAACCTTTTCAATTGCTGTGAAGCTGTGAATTTCCCAAGAGCTTGTGGTGAAAGGTGGGGTGGGAAGGGAGATACTGCCTGGATGCACACAACCCTCTGTGCATAGCTCTAACTGGAAACACTGAGTGCTTGGAACACGTTTTGCATCTGATGCAGCACCAGCAGCTCCGGAGTACGTTGGGTTTGAACAAGTGCCAGTCTTTGCTCGAGCAGTTGCGTTGGTTAGGTAAAGCACTGGTCAGTAGCTTTTTTCACATTTTTTTTTTCTTCTTGCAATGCAGTAGTGCTCACAATGAGTTTTGGTACTGCCAAAGGCCTCTGCAGTTTAGTCAGCAGACCGTAGTCTTAACCCCATCTTGAAAAGCACATGGTCTCTAGACAGCACATGCCAGTCCTGGTGAGTAGGCATTCTGTTACATTTGATGAATGTCAGCTCCTGCTTCAGCCAACTGGAGCTGCATTCTCTCATTAGGCTTATTTGGAAATGACAGTGATGTAATCTGAGCTTTTACTGCACTAAAGGTGAGAAGTTCACAAGCTATTTGCATTAACTTGGTTGAAAATTTTGCTAGAGCTCATTTGGAAAAGTTGTTAATTCACATCTGCACTAATGCTTACATTTCTAGCACAGCAGGGAGGATCTGTTCTTTGTAACAGATGTATGAGAATGCATCAAGTGGGAACATACCTCAAGGCATGTATTACAATAAACTAATTTTTAAATTACCCTTTTTTCCTTTCTATGTTCCCGGTACCTGTGGATCGGCTCAATGGTGATTGTATCGACGAACCTTGACTACGGAACCTTCTAAAAATATATACTTAACACACATGGACATCAACTACTTATAATGAACTGTTAATTCTGTTCCAATAGCGTCCTGAACGCTTTGGGCAGGGAGGTGCGGGGCCCGTGGGTGGCCAGGGTCCTAGAGGAATGGGGCCTGGAACACCAGCAGGATATGGTAGAGGGAGAGAAGAATATGAAGCCCCAAACAAAAAGCCCCGATTTTAGATGTGACCTGTAGTTTCATTCCAGTTTGTTTTTGTCTGTCTTGTTTAGACACCGACTTCTTAATTCTTGCATTTTAGTAAGAAAGCTACGTTTTTATGGATGTTAGAAACTTACTGACCTAATATTTGTAAGTGGTCTGTTTGGGCGAGTACAATTTAATTATGTAATGCAGTGTTTCAAAATCAAATTTAGCTGTTTTTTTGATGTATAACGTCCCTAACTTGATGGCAGTGTACCTTGTGCCACTGAATTCCCAAAGTGTACCAACCTTTTTTTTACTGTGCTTAAAATAAATAGAAAACTAAATGTAGTAACTCTTCTTGCCAGTCGTGGTTAAACAAACGAGGCCAAATACCACACCTGCCACAGTAACCTGAGCTGAGGTCAGACCTAGACCAGGGTGTGGAACACAGTGAAGAGTGAGATCTCTTCCCACAGTGCCTCTCTAGCCAAAGATTGGGTTAAATTGTAGCCGAACTTTGCAGTAGGTGCAGATTTTTTGAGCAGTAATTGTGCTGCAACAAGGAAGCAAATGGAAATCTTACAAATGCTGTAAGATACATTATTTAAAGCTTCACTGCAAGCAGTGCAGTAATGAATTCCATATTTTAGCTATGGGTGGTGGGATGGTAGCACTTACCACCCTGGCAGTTACTGCTTGGAATCTTTCAAAGACTTTAAGCAGAAGACTAGCAATGGTTATTTTAAAATAAATTCATAGAATGCCTTGTATTGGCTGACTTCCTTCACTAAAGGATTGTTAATGTGATATTTATATGCTCTTAAGCTGTCTTGAGATTACAGGATCTGGCCTTGCTCCATATTGTACACCTGCCTGAAATTGCTTGGCAAAAAGACCAGAAGTGTTACTCGAGTGATTAAGGTTAATTTGCTTATGTCCTCATGCTAACAGTGGACTAATTTGCCTAGTTCAGAATACAATCATTTGTATTATGGGGACTGCAGGAACTATTCTTAAATTGTGTAGCTGGTGGGCAAATCCTAAAATCCTGTATGTAAAATACAGCAATCAGCTTGCTTGCATGATGGTTATCGCTTTTTTATTATTGATGTTTGGAGATAATGCTTCAAAAGTAGTATCTGAATCTGGAGTTTTAAGAGTTACTACTACACAGTGCAAATAAACTCCCTTTAAGGTTCTTTTTGTAGAAGATCTGATGAATTCGTTAGTTTGCTGTTCATTTTATTAAGCCCCAGAAGAATTTCAAAGCATTCTGGACTCATTGGTAAGGTAGTTGCTTTGCTTGTTATTACAATGTACCAGGTAAACTGGGAACGTGACTTCCCAGTGTCAAATACCTCAGTGTTAATGCAGGATACATCAACCTGCTTGGCACAGAGTAGGTAAACTTAGCTTGGCTGTACCTTCACATGATCCCCAACCACCAGAGTTCTGTGAATAGCTTTAATCTTCCCAATATCCTTCCATTCCTTGTGCTGAGCATTGGCTAATTCTAAATTTTCTGCTAAATTTTCCCTGTGGTTAAAACCTAAAGTGTCAGATTGCAGGGTTTTAGGGTACAGATGTCTGATCCCTCTTGAAGTACTGTTACCCCTTAAATGACAGAATAGCAAGTTGGGAAATGCTGATACAGGTAACACTGAGGTGGAACATGAAGCTCACTAAAGAGTGATTCAGCTTGTTTGGTGAATGCTTTTTGTTTATCCAGAAAAGTTTGGGGGTTGGTAACATGCTACAACAATGAATTGCTCTTGAGGAGGAAATTCCAAATTGGCAGTTCCTAAACTGCAGACCAAGTATTTGGAAGTTACTTGTATTGGATAGTTTACAAATGAGCAGTATCGATGCAATTTGCATTATTCAAGTGGTTTTAAACTCTATCTTTTCTGGAGGGTGTTCATGGGACACCCTCAAAAGGTGGTGTGAAGGTGTCCGAGGTGGGGAATTCTGAACGTGAACATTAAATTAATTTTTTCAGTTTATTTTTCAGATTACATGTCATTCTTTATTAAAAGAGATGCTGGTGCATATCCTAAAGTATGTTCTTTTATAGTTCTGTAACTTGGAAGAGTGAAGGATGCTGCTGTCTTTGTACCTTACAGAGCTTTTCTTTGGGTACCTCTGTTTTGTACGTAAGCTACTGTTGCTAGGTATTAAAATAGCTGAGCTGCAAAACCATGATTAGTAAATATATTTGAAAGATTTGGCAGTTTTCAAAAGATCTGAAAGTTTGGTTAAATCTGGCTTTGTTGTAGCTGCATAAGCAGAATTTCTAAAACAAGTTCTGCTTTGAGTTGCATGTACTAAACAGGCATATGATGAACTAGCCAACTTCTTTTCAAGACCTTTTAAAGATGGTGTCTTAAAAGCTGGCAAACATGTCAACTTTAAAATCTGATAAAAGTTACTAAATGTGGGAGGCGAGAAAGTGACATTCCTTTGATCTATTCCTATGAGGTTTTGGACTTCTTTCATAAACTCAGATTTATATAATTGAATCTTCTAAAATCACTCAGAAAAGTGCTTTGCTGGTCAGACCTGTTTTTGGATGGTCTGGATCACATAACATTTTTGTACTGGACTTGGAGGACATTGGCTGTTGCAATTTAGTTTGTTTTATCAAAATTGAGCCCATTTTGACACTCGGAGCTCTAAAAACTGCAGCAAGTAGAAACTGGTATCGTTACACATATGTCTTCACACTTTCTCAGAAATGAATACAGAATAATCTTACCTTCTGGCGTAGATACACTAATCATTTATACAGCTGATGAGAAATTGAAAATGCTTTTGAGATTTTGTGGTATTTTTGTGGTAGACAAATTCTTGGCTTCTCCTTGGCAACCATTTACTGTGGCAGCAAGTTCTTGCTGGAGTTTGAGACTGCAATTTACACTTTAAACTAGTGGCCTGCTACATAACTGCACTTAGCCAGCATTTCTGCAGTTCATAACTGTGAGGAACGTAGTACCACAAATGGCAATGGACATTAGGACCCGGATGTAGTATTCCTGCTTGCTCCAAGATTCTCATTGCCGACTGCGTACAGGTAGGTAACAAGCAATATAATATAACTTGGTGACTTTCTATGTAATCTTATACTGTGGGTATTCTGACATCACACTTCTGACTGTGGAATTACAGTGCAGCACTCCATACCTGTATGCTGAGCTTGCATCAAAGCTGTGTGGTTTTTGGTTTGAAGCTTTTGTCTCATTCAGAGACAACAGGTACCTTACTGTGGTTCTTAGATGAGGATTTCCAGACCCGATTCCTCTGTACTTACGACTTGGCTTGGGTGGATTTGTCTTAGTTCCGATGTAACGAAGATATTCTTAAATGAGCACTGTGGGGAAGAGGGAATGTGATCTTAAACTCAGCCGAGTAGTTGACAAGGTGCTCTCAGTACCTGGAAAAGAACACGTTTAAACTCTCTGTAGTGATGAAGTGGCCCATCTGCAGCTCATCCACGTGTAGAGTCTTGGCTTGGTGGGGATGTGTTAGTAACCACTGCTCTTGCCTCGTGTGTGCTATGTGAGAGTCACCTCAAGCTACTGGTACAAGCAATTCTGAGACTGATCCAGAATATTTTTGAGGACATAAATGAGTGCTTGATTAAATATCCCTGGGAGTTTCATAGAGCTTATTGGACATTGCAGTAGTCTTTATTTTAAACTTTGATTGACAAGCCTGATATATTCATCTGCTTTAATTGACAGTGATGAGATTCTGTACTTCTGCCTCGTAGAGTCATCTTGATAGTGTAATGTACAATTTCATTTTTCATCAGTCTTGGGATGTAATTCTAAACTCTTCATTACTAGAACTCCTGACTCTAGTGTTCCAGGATTAACATGCTTATGTTGCTAGACATCCAGACATGCTGATCTCCAGCTCTTTTGCATTAGCTCTTGAACCTGAATTTCAAGGTCCCTTGTTCCAGCGAATGATCTGGCTCTTGTCTGATACTCAGTTTATTTCACAGGTGTTGTAATGTGTTTTCCCTTGTTCTGCAAAGTTCTGCTTTGCATACTTGTTTCTGGTGTTATTGTCACTTCTGCATCCTTCTTTGTTACCTTCCAGGCAGGACTCTTGCTGGTGAACAGGTCCAGGATCTGCTGGACAACCTTGCTCTCTGCTGTAGCCACCTTTCCATGTTCCATTGAACCCTTGAAGTGGCAGATGCACCATAAGTTAATGACAACAGGTCTTTGGTTACACCACAGTGAGTGTAGCCACCTTGTCACACAGTTTGGCTTTTCATGATGGTTTACCTTTGCCTGTGACTTGAATCCATTTTGTGATGGCTTATCCTTACCTGGGACTGGGATCCAGTAGCAAACCTGCTGGCAGCCACTGTGCTGTCAGGTAGCAGAACTGAATTAGTGATCTTAAACCATTGCTCAAGATCTGACTTAAGTTTTTCCATTGTGCTCTGGATACTTGACCTGCAGGAATGTCATGGAGGGGTTATTGGCACATCTGCCTCATTCTACGTACTTGAACTGAGCAGGGTTTTGACACTCTTGGAGCAAGCAATCTGTGACTGAAACCATGGGGCTCAAACCAGCTCTGGCTGCAGTAATGAAACTTGGTGTGGTAGCAAACTTAGTCTGCTCTAAGTCAGTCTGTAACAAGTGGGTACAAGAAATGACATTCAAGTGCTTGCATTGTGTTTCATCTTGGTTTTATCTGTGCGTGAAATACACTTTTTCTCAAAAGCTTACCTGAAACTCAGAAGTGTGGTGTCAGAATACATCTGCGTACTGCTAGGCCCTCCGAGCAGAGCCTGCTGCTGGCAGGAGAGCACAGCACAGCGTGGATGGGGCTTTATTGTAACATTAAGCATACAAAGTGTTGATTTGCTTGCAGTTCTCCCCATAGCTTAAACACTGAGGCCTGTGAGTAGTTTTAGGACTGGAGCAGTAATGGGGTTGCATGTCTCTGTTAATCATTGCCAGCTGCAGTGACATGATCAGGAAGGCCAGTGTCTGTTCATTATGTTCAATGAGGCTGAGCATGTTGGGAAGGATGCATCCAAGTATGCTGCTCTGGGGAATCACTTGGCTTCTTCCACTACCAGCAAGTTTTGGAATCAGCTAATTAGCTTCAGATTTTTTTTCACTCTCCATACCAGCTAGTGGGGCTGTTAAATAGCTGCTGCCTGGAAAAGGAAAAAAGGGAGGATTGGCCTTCTCCCAGCTGTGTCATTGCTGCTAGGTAATGATTGACACGTTAGGACTTGGCTGTGCAATCCCGCAGTGGTCTGTGAACACCCCATCTCTATAAATGTTGCTTCTGAACACCAGTACTGAAGAGCTAACTGGGGAGGGCTGGGAGGAGTGTGGCTAGCAGGGAATCTGCAGTGTTCAAAGGATGCACAAAGATATAGTATCCCTTATGCATGGTGTTTGTTGCTATGGCAGAGAAAACAAAACGTGCATAACTCCTGCTCCCGAGGGCTGTGAGGAAAGCCAGGTGGGTGGTGGGTTGGAGGCTAAAGCCTGAAGTCCCTGCTTGGTCAGATCATGCTGTGCCCATGGTGGGATCTGCCTCCCAACTGGAGCTGTGCAGAGCCTTGCACCACATCCCCAGCTCTCACCATTGCAGGCTGCCCTCAGCTATAGTACAGGGAGGCCTTGAGGAGGGAAGAACCTTGCTGAGGATAAAAGCAGTGACAGTGCCAACCTCTAGTGTCTGCCTTTGGCTTCTGAAGCACTTGTTCGACTGTAGAACATGAGAGCTCCAAGAGGCCAGGACCACTGCACTCCCTCAGGAAGGGGAAGAGAGAGGGCATTGCTATAGCAGACAAATAGGGTCACGGAGTTGAAGTAGCTGAGGAAATCAAAGCCTTCACATAAGGGATAGTATACCTCTGGCTGCAGTCAGACCTCACTGTGCTCACACTGGGGTTATGGTTTGTGCTCAGGGTGCAGTTCTTCAGGCAACTGCCTGCATATTCCTTCAGCTCTTGATGAGTGTTTAGGCTAGCCTATTTCTGCCCCTTATTCTTCCACGTAATAGTTTGGAATAATTGATAAGTTCCCCCTCATAACTAATCAGTCCATGTATGTTAAAACCTTATTTTTAAGTTAGTTTTGAAATGGTCACAATTTGCTGTGTATGACTCTAATAACTTCAGTTGTTATCCTTTAGGTGAAGATGAAAGCTGAGTGACACTGGAGTGCTCATCCATTGGAAGTAAGTATTGCTTTTTTTGTCTTGGATGGATGAAATAATAAAGGTTTTTGGACACTGGGGATTCAGTCACTGAGTACTTTTGAACTGGGGAGCACTGACAAATTGGGACAACTGGATACATTAAATGTGTAGGGTAAGAACACTGTGGGCTTGAGCACCCTGACTCCACCTGGGCTTGATATCTTGACAGCATCAGCTAAAAATACCTTCCTAGACGTGGGTTTGTACAAAAGATTTCAAAAGTCACTTGGGGGTGTGTAATAACTTGGGAATGTTTTTCCAGTTGAGGAGTTGAACATGAGCACATCCAGCACGTTGCCCAGTGGTGTGTGGAGGGACCAAGGGAGCAGGTGGACAAGTAAGTAGTTGGTGTCCTCATTGCTGTGGGGGCTTGGTAGCCCATCACCCTGTGCTGGGTTAATGGAATTCTGCCTGAAACGTGTGATTAATCTCAGTTCTGTGTAAAGTTTCTGCATCTTGCCAAAATGTAACCATTGTCTGAGGCTTTTCAGCCCCGCAGCAGCAAATAAATTCTGTCCTTTGTGTGCAGCAGGTGGTCAAACAAGAAATGACCATTCCTGCACTCAGGCTGCAGTTGGTGATTGTCAGCATGGGAAAAGGAAAACAGAGCAGCTGCTTCTCAGATGTTAATTCAACTAAACCTTGTTAAAAAGCTATTTGCTGAAATACTTTAACAATGAATTAAAAAAAATAACCTGGTGTATAGATCAGCATGTAGAGGAGCAAAGCAAATAGCAGTTCAGGGAAATAAACCAACGTGCAGAGCTCAAATTAATGATATTTTCCCTCTAATTTGTCACTAAACTACAAGGGGAAACTTCAGATATTTAAAATCTTGTTTGAGGAGGAACATGCTGAGTACCTTAACTCGGGAGTAACAGGTAAGGAACAATAGACCTGTAAGGTGTGAAGCCAGTGGGATTCAATGGGTGAATTCCTATTGAATCCTCTGTGGTTTGTCACTGCTGCTCCTTGCTGTGGGGTAGGAAAACACACAAAGCCATCTCTGGTCTTAAAAATACATGAATTCTGTTCATTTAATCTAAAATCTGATGTGAATACTTGGCAGGCACATGGCCTGTGATTCTGAATAGTGATTCCATGTCATATGTTGTTTTCTGTCTTTTTTCACAATCTTTCTAATTGTGTGCTTTGTACTTACAGAAAAAGAAGTCTTGAGTGCAATGAAGAGGAACCAGGAACATACAGCTCTTAAAAATAAAATATTTAAATATTTTTGTAAATTACTTCTGTTTTTTTCCAGAGGGTAATCAGTGAATAAGCAGTTTGTCAGTGTGGAGTGGTATGGCTGGGTCTGAGAAATACAAATTTCTGGAAATTTCACTCATTCCTTACTCCCATTTTGTGTGTTACATAGTTGGCATTGTAGAACTCCAAATGTTTACCTGTGCCTTGTTGGTTTTTAATAGCTTTCTTGGTGATGACTGTAGTAATTAAACCTGAGGTGCCAAGAGTTAGAGTTCTCTAGAAGCCAGAGCAGTGCTGTGTGAGCTGTTGCAGCACAAATTGCAATAGTTCATGTTGCTTCACTTGATGCTTTGGCAGCTGCACTGTGGTTCATGCTGTCATTGATTAAATACAACCCTTTGTTTAAATATCAAGTTGTTTAATATGTTGAAATACACCAGTGGTGGCTCTGCTCATTGTAGCAGGGTTTCCTCCTGCAGTGGCACAAAGAGTCATCAGCATTTGGCTGGGACTTGCTTTGCCAGATTAGAAACATGAAAATAAATTTAATTTCATGTGGCTAAGTAATATGAAACACTTGATAGGGGTCTGAATGCCCGGGAGTGCTCATGGCAGGGAGGGTTGGTGCTGCACTAGGAGCTGCTGCTGTTCCCTCTCAGGCAGTCAGGTGCTGGTTGAGGGCAATCTGAGGTGTTTCACTCTGATTTGATGACTTTGTGGTATTGTGTGGATCCTGAAAAGGCTTTGGTGAGGTTTGTGGCTCCTCAATAGCTGCCCTGCAGGGGCTGGGGTTCAGTGGCTTTGTCTCCACAGCTACTGCAGCTTGTGCAGCATTTTTTCTTCAGATTCTGATATTTTCTAGTCCTTGTCCTCATTTCCACTGTTGCAGCACTGGCTGCTTCCTGTGAGAAAGTGTTCCAGCATTCCATGTGCTGAATTTCATCTCCTCAGCTCCCTGGTAGGAGCAAACTGCAGCCTGTGTCCTGTAAGGACAGGAGGATGGGTTTTCCCTGGTCTTGGCTGTTCCCATCACCTGGGGTGCCCTCTGCTGAGGCTGACACCTTCTTCTACCAAATAGTTCATTAAGTAGCTTCTGTAATCAATAAAAGATCAGAGTCTGACAGCAGATACACTTGACCAGTATCCCGGGAAGCAGTATATGCTGCCCTGATCCCACAGCCCTGCATGTGTACGGAGCTGCTGCACTCACTCATGTTTTGATGCTTATTTTTTAATTTCTTTCTAACCAGGGAACTTTCCAAGCCGTGAAGGCCTGGAGCCTGCCCTGGCCTGTTGCTGTCATTGCATGGTGTGCCAACCCAGCTCCAAATCATGTTGAGCAGCTGAAGAATCATGTGCTGCCAGGAGTAAAAATAGCGTCAGTGCCCTGGCCCCTGTCCAGCCAGGGCCTGTGGCAGCCCCTGCACCGAGCTGGGGCCGGGGCAGGTCCGGGCTGGCCGTGCTTTCTGTGCTTCCTGGGGCCGGGAAAACACTTCGGCCTCTCGTCATTTATTGGCATTAAAAAATATTTCCACTTGAGTTACACAAACGTCAGCGCCCGCGGCTCCCTTGGGCCCGGCTCTCGCCCATCCCGAGCTCGGTGACGCAGAGCCCGGGGGAGCGCGGCCGCCTCCGTCCCCCACGGCGACATCCCTGGGGTCAGGGGACATCCCTGGGGTCATCCTCCCTGCCTGCTCCGGAGCTGTGCCCAGCACTGCCTCTGCCATGGGTGCCCGCAGCCCCTCGCTCCCCAAGCCAGCAGGTGCTGCCGTGGGTCGCTCCTGCTCACGGAGCCCACGACCCCCAGCTGTGGGCTTTGTTGCGGGGTCGGGGGGTCCCCCTTTTTCCTCCGGCTCGGTTTCGGTGGGGAGGATGGTGCTGCTGGCGGGGACGTGTCACAGCCTGGGGGGTGACGCTGCACATCTGAGCAGCACCCAAGGGCTCGGGGGTCTCTGAACCTGCGGGGCTGGGCTGGGCTCAAGCGGGCAGGGAGGGGAACGGGGCCGGGCTGGGAACGGAGCGGAGCGGGGCCGGGAACGGGGCCGGGAACGGGGCCGGGAACGGGGCCGGGAACGGGGCCGGGAACGGGGCCGGGAACGGGGCCGGGCCGCTCCGCCCCGCTCCGCCCCCGGGCCCGCCCGTCCCACCATGGCGGCGGCCTTCACCGCCCTCCGTGTCCTGCTTGGGCTCTTCTTCTTCCTCACGGGCGCCCTGAAGGTCTCGGACTGGCTCTCTGCCGACCTGCACCGGCACATGGTGAGCGCGGCCGCGGGCTCGGCTGGCTCGGGGGCCGCGGGGCCGAGCCCGGGGGGAATGAGCAGGTTGGGGGCAGAGCAAAGAGCGCTTCGGCATGCAGGGCTGAGCTCCGGGGGAGAGGAAAGGAACAGGTTGGGGTGCAGGGCTGAGCTCCGGGGGAGAGGAAAGGAACAGGTTGGGGTGCAGGGCTGAGCTCCGGGGGAGAGGAAAGGGACAGGTTGGGGTGCAGGGCTGAGCTCCGGGGGAGAGGAACAGGTTGGGGTGCAGGGCTGAGCTCCAGGGGAAACGTGCAGGGCTGACCCTGTTGTGGTGCAGGGCTGAGCCTTGGGTGAGAATGAGCAGGTTGGGACTACAGGGGTTCAGGGTGGAGCACTTTGGGTACAAGGCTGAGCCCTTCATTGTGAGTCAGCCAGAGTCCCTTGGAGCACAGGGCTGATCCCACTGGGCTGCAGGGCTGATCCCTTAGGGTGTGTGGTTGAGTTTTTTAGGATGCAGAGCTGGAGTTTTTTAGGATGCAGAGCTGATCCCCTTGGAAGGGCAGAGCAGACGCACTGGAGGGGCTGTATCCCCCCAGCCCCAGGCTCAGGGCTGCCTGACCCCTCTCCCACCCTTCCCAGGCATCGGAGTTCGTGCGCTTTGCCAAGGTGTTTCCCCTGAAGGACCTGGGCTTTGTGCCGGAGCCGGGCAGGTACCTGGCGGCCGTGGGCTGGGTGGAGGTGACAGCTGGGCTGTTGCTGGCATTTGGGCCCCAGCTGCTGCAGGAGATCAGCAACTTCATCCTCAGCGTCGTCATGATCGGTGAGAGCCAGTGGGCACCCACTGCCCACGGTGGGGTCTTGGGACACCCTTGGCCAGAGCCCCCCATTCCTGTGCTCTGCTCCGTGCCCAGGTGCCATCTACACGCTGCTGGCGCTGCAGGAGCCGCTGGCCATGTGTGCCCCGGCCACCCTCTCCCTCGGCCTCCTCCTGCTGCTCAACATCCGTGGGTACCCAGCTGCCCCCCGGCCCAAGTTCGAGTGACGAGAGGCGGGAAGGACAGACGGAAGGACAGGCTGCTGGGGAGCAACACCTTTATGGTATTTTCAGGGGCAACGTCGCATCCTGCAGGGTAACTTGCTGATGAGACACAGTGTGTCCTCTCCTGCCTCTGCCAGTGACTCTGGTGCTGGTTGTCCCTGCTCTGTGGGACCTGAGCTGTCCCCACACTGTGGGACGGTGGCCATGGCACTGCTGTGACCCTGCCGTGGCACTGCTCTGGCAGCTCCACTGCTGAACTCGCACAAGGTGTCCGGCTCTTTCCAGAGTTTGGCCACACTAAGCAGGGGCTGGCTCTGCTCTCTTTGGGGGGCTTTCAAATTTTGGAATAAAACCTCTTGTTTTTCATGTTTTGCCTCCCTGTTTATTTCTGCCTCCCCCCCACGCTGAGCCTTGGGGCTGAGGGGATGTCCTGGGGCTGGAGGACTCAGTCCCTGGGAACAGTGCCTGGACAGAGGCCTGGGGATGAGTGGGAGCTGGTGCAGGAGCTGGCACAGAGGCAGATGGACAGTGGGGAGAGTCAGCCTCAGCCACCCAACAATGTGCCAGGCCCCTTGCTGCACACCCAGGGAGTGCCAGGAGCGAGTGCCCAGGCAGGCATGTGCTTTTTGCGGATTTTGCTCCCTCAGGGAGCCACCCTCTGCCACCCCAGATGGGCACAGCACGCTCAGGATAAACCACAGCTCACCTGAAGTGTGTCCCAGCAAGGGGGCTGGCATGGCTGTGTGGGGAGTCTGGCTGCTGGCATGAGCAAGGGGTGTAAGACACCCCTGTACCCCTGGTGGGAGCTGAAGGTAGGTGTCACCTACCTCGGGGTGACATCTTTGGTGTCCCAAAGGAGCACACACAAATTTCAGGGCCCCACACAAAGCATGCTCACAGATCTTGGAGGGGCCTGGAGGGCTGCTCCCCTTAAAACCAGCTTTGAAGCCAACAAAAGCACAAAGAGGCAGGAGGAGGCAGATTCCTGCTTTGATCCCTTTGGGGCATCCCTCTTCTCCCCAGCTGCCGGCTGCAGAAACTTGACCCTCTGCTGCTTTCATCCAGGCGTGGGTGGGAGAAGGGCCCTGGGAAATGGTGTTGGATGTGCCTGGGGGCACGGGAGGGGGGGCAGCCAGGCCAGCACTGGCCACTCCCCCGTGCCCCCAGCCCCGTCAGCCGGCGCAGGGGATTTTAGGGTGGCTCCAGCAGGGAATTCCCCATTACATACACACACAGGTGCTCTCCCCACTCCAGCTGCTGTCCCACTAACACACAGGGGGGCTTGGGATGGTGGGTGGGGGTCAGGCAGCCCCTGCCTCCCCCAGCACTTAAAGCTGTCCCCAGCCTGGCTGGATCAGAGTGAGGAGCAGCCAGAGGGGACGGAGCTGCTCCTGCCTGACCCGACGAGGTAAGTAACAATCGTGGTGTGGGTGAGATGGAGCATTCCCTGTGCTAACGATGGGGAAGGAGGCAGAAAAGGGGACCACTGAGGGATTCAGGGGTTCCTTTGGGGTCCAAATGAAGTCCCCCAGGCTCAGCAGCTCGTGCTCTCCATGCCTCACCCTGGGGCTGGGTGCTGCGTGTGCCGGATCCAGCCCTGCTGTGCTGGAAAACACCAGCTGGTGACTCAGTGCCTTCGTTGGCGAGGTGTGGGCAGGCAGTGATGGGAGGTGAAGTAACTGCAGCCCTGGATACAGCCACTGCAGCACAGCATGCTTTTCCATGGCCAGCACCAGAGGCAAACCCCGCTGTGCAGGACTGGGGGGCTTGGGGGGATGCTGGCCCCGTGTTTGCACCCCCCGTCCATTCCTGGGTTTCTCCATTCTGGAGCTTGCTGAGCCAGTCAGTGACTTCCTCCTGCCTGGCTCCATGGGGAATTTGGGGTGCTGGGACAGAGCTGGGGTGGGTGGCCCCACAGGCACGTGCTGTGTGGGAGGTGTTAAGCCCCGCAGCTGCTGACTGGAGCCAGCGTGGCACCTTCGGCTGCCTCCGGCTGCAGCTCTGTCCCTTGGCTGTGCTGCAGCTGTGCCTGCCACTCCCTGCGAGCTCTAGCTGGGCAGTTGACAGTGGCCTCTAGGCTCCCTTGTTGTGTGGGGGGACAGAGCTGGGGTGTCCTCCTCTCCTGTGTGAGCTGAGCCCTTCCAGCACACCATGGCATCCCCGCCTCTGCCTCCAGTGCCCAGCAGCTACTGCAGGTGCCAGCCAGAGAGGTCGTCCTGTCCAGATCACGTCCCTCCCCTGTCCCCAAGGGTTGTGCCACTGTCTGTCCCCACGTTTGCAGGAGCCCGGGATGAACGGCTCGGTGCCGGGACCCCTGCTGGTGGAGCACCCCGACGAGTGTGTACCCAACAACCCGCTGCAGTTCGTGCTGGTGCCCGTCGTCTACTGCCTGGTGCTGTGTGTGGGGCTGCCGGGCAACCTGGTGGCCTTGCTGGTCTTCCTGCAGAGTGGCAAGGTGAGGAAGGCCATCCGCATCTACCTCATCAACCTCACGCTGGCCGACATCCTCTTCAACCTCACCCTCCCCCTCTGGATCCACTACTACCTAGCTGGGGGGGACTGGCTGCTCTCGGAGGCCACCTGTCGCCTGGCAGGGGCCGCCTACTACCTGGCCACCTACAGCGCCATCACCTTCATGGCTCTCATCAGCTTCAACCGGTTCTGCGCCGTGCGGGCGGCGCGGCGGCTGCTGCCGCTGCCGGGGCCCCGCGGTGCCGCGCTGGCCTGTGCCCTGGCCTGGCTGCTGGGGCTGGGCTGTGCCGTGCCCACCCTGGCCACGCACCAGACCTTCCCCGGCCTCGCCGGGACCACGGCCTGCTTTGAGCAGCACGGGCGGCAGCGTGGCTACGCCTACGCCATGGTGGCTTTCTTCTCCGCCGCCTTCCTGGTGGTGCTGGGCGCCTACGCCTCCATCGCCCGGGCGCTCTCGGTGCCCGCCGCGGCCTCGCCGGGCTCCCACCGGCAGCAGGCCCGTGCCATGGTGCTGGGGATGCTGCTGGTCTTTGTGGTCTGTGTGGCCCCCTACCACCTGACGCTGGCCCCCTGGGTGGGGAGCCGGCCCCCCGCGCCGCTCTGTGGGCCCCCCGACACCCTGGATGTGCTGCACACGCTGAGCGTGGCCCTGCTCAGCCTCAACAGCTGCCTGGACCCCGTCATCTACTGCTTCTCCATCCGGCGTTTCCGCGCTGACCTGCAGCGGACTCTGCGCAAGATCGGCCGGTGCTTCCCGCTGCCCCCGCCGGCCCCGCCCGGGCCAGCGCCGGCCGCCCGAGCATCCTCCTTCACCTCCTCCTAGCGGGGTGGGCACCAGGGGCCTGCCCCCGCCCGCCCCGGTGCCACATTCCCGCTGGGACTGGTCCCGGTTGCCAGGTGAGGGATCGGGAGCAGCGTGGGGGGAGCTCCGGCTTCGTGCGCTCCCCTCCTCCCACCCCGCTCTGCTCCCGGTGCATTCCCACGCGCCCGCAGCTCCTGCTCCAGCACAGATCCTGCCCCCCGCATTGCAGGCACCGGGAGGGCGGCACTGGCACCGGGAGAGCGGCACTGGCACCGGGAGAATGGCACTGGCACCGGGAGAGTGGCACTGGCACCGGGAGAGTGGCACTGGCACTGCGAGAGGGACTCGCCCAGCAACGGGAGCTGAGCCACAGCGGGGTGTGGGCAGGCAGAGCGGCGAGGGATGCTCGGTGGTTGCTGTCCTCTCCCGGAGGTCTCCACGCATTACCCAGGACCCCCAAGGCATGGGCTGGGCTGCTGAGGGGGCTGTTTGAGGCGCCGTGGCCACTCCTGTCCTGCCATGTCCCTAAGCCTCATGCCTGCACCCCTCCTGCTCCTGGCCAGGATTAAAAATGAACGAACCAAAGGCTTCTTCGCTGCCAGCCTGCGCCCCTCGCTGAGAGGTTTCTGTGCCCCGGGGAGGGCTGGATATGGGGCAGCCCTGGACCCCGCAGCCCCGGTCCCCGCAGCCCCGGCCCCGCAGCCCTGGCCCCCCACCCAGCCCTGCTCCGGCGGCAGGACCCTGTCCCAGGGCGGATATTGCACCGGGGGCTGCTGATCCTCACCCCCTGCCCTGTTCCCTGCCCCATCCCCTGCCCATGGTGGGGCGGCCGTGCTGGGCGCAGCCCCCACCCCACCCCGCACCTGCCGCCCCCGCGCCGTGAGCCCCGGCGAGCGGGGGCGGCGGAGCTGGCTCGGGGCCGTGGGCGGCTGTGTGGGCGGAAGATGGTGTTTTCCCAGCCCTGGCTCCTTCCTGCTGCCAGCGCAGCCCCGCTCCCGGTGCTGCACCAGAGGGAGAGCAGAACCCCACGCCGGTTCTGGGCATGGTGGCGGGCAGGGGTCCATCAGCTGCCCCCCAGCTCGGGGTGTGGCTCCCCCAGCACAGGGCTGCTCTCCAGCACGCTCCAGCCCACCTGCATGGAAGGAAATGCACTGGGCAGGGGAGATGTGATGCCTGGGGGCTGCTGGCGTGGGGTGGGCAGGGTGGCAGGGGGCACCAGGATGGGTGGGTGATGCTGCGCCCGTGGGTGGTCAATAATTAGGGGCTGCCTGGATGCCAGCAGAGAGGTGAAGGTACAGGGCAAGGCCTGACCCTGGGGAATGGGGACTCCATGGGAACTGTGCACCACTGTGACCCAGGGACACCGTGGCTCAGTAAAGCCAGTGTGGGTTCATGGGATGCCCATGCTGCCCATGGTGCCTGGACACTTCTCCCCCATGGCTGGGGCTGGATGATGTCTCCATGTGCCGCAGTGCTGCTGCTCAGCAGAGCTGGGACGTGTCCCAAGGTGCCTCTGCTCCACACCCGGCCCCAGGCCAGCTGCCTTCGACCACCCAGTTCTTCCCCTTTTGAAGTTCATATTAAATTTTAATCCTTTTATATAACTGCTGAAGGAGGGGGCAGAGCTCTGCTCCCCGCATGCAGCAGGAGCAGCCGTGTCAGCAATGCAGGATGCTGCAGGGCCTGGTGGGCTCTGGCACTGGAGATCTCTTCCAGGGGGCACCAGGACTTTTGGGGGGCTCTCTGCACACCAGGAGTGGGGGCAGCCCCAGCTCCAGCTCTGGCTCTTCCAGCGTGTCCTGTTCAGTGGGAAAGCCTGGGCACTTGAGCCACAGCACCGGGACATGGACACGACTGCTTAAAACCACACCTGGGGCACTTGTTTGGGCCACGTCCCCCCATGCACTGGGCAGGGGCTGGTGAGCTGTTCTGGGCTCAGCTTGGCACCAGGACGGGGCATGTGCCACCACGCTGCTCCCGCCACCGTGCAGGGCGTTACCCAGGTTATTGTTCCTGCACTTCCTGCCCGCGCACGCTGTAATTATTATTATTATAATTATGATCAAATTACAGGGTGTGGTGTGAGAGGCTCAGCGGGCAGGCAGCAGCGGGTGGCCCTGGGTCTGCTGGGGGAAGGCTGGGCCTCGGGGGCTGCCCCCTGCCCGGGCTGTCCCGCCACCCTGGGGCTGTCCCGGCACTCTGGGGCTGTCCTGTCGCTCAGGGACTATCCCGACACCCCAGGGCTACCGCAGTACCGCGGGACAGTCTCTGCCCTCTGTTCCCTCCCTGGCAGGCTGTGTGCCCCTGCACACAGGGTGACGGTCCCTGAGTCCCCTCGGCTCGCTGGGGTGACCCAGGGGAGCGCCCACGGGTGGGTACCCCTTGTCTCGGCGCCAGCCCGGCTCCTCAGGGGATGCCCACGGCTGGGTACCACTCATCCGGGCAGAGCCCGCACCGGCAGCATCTCCCCGGCCCCACGTGCGGCTCCCCCCGCCGGGGGTCCCGGGGCGCCGGGAGGCGGCGGCAGAGCCGCACCGGAGCCATTTTGCGCCGCCGCCGCCCGCTCTGGCTCCCGGGGAAAATCCACCGCCGTGTCTTGGCGGCGCCGCGGCGGCCCCGCTCCGCTCCCGCCGCTCCGCGCCCGCCCGCGCTGCACTGCGGGGCCGCCGCCACTCGCATGCTGCCGCCCGCCGCGCTCCCACGCGCGGGGCGCCGGCCCGGGCCGAGCCGGGACCAGCCGAGCCCAACCGAGCCGGGCCGGGAGCAGCCGGGCCGGGGGCGGCCGCGCCGGGCCGTCGGGGAACCGCCCGGGAGCCGCCGGAGGATGTAGGAGGCGGGAGCGGGGTAAGAGCGGCGGGGGCGGCCCCGGGGCCGCGGGGACCGCGGGGCGCAGCGCGGAGCGGGGCTCGGTCCCCGAGCTCCGCGGTGCCCGGCGGGGGGTGCGGGGAAGGGGTCCCGGGGGTCCGCGGTGCTCAGTGAGGAGGGGGGCTCTGAGCAGCGAGGCACCGGCCCCGCGGGAACGGGACGTGTCGCCTGCGGACCCACCGAGCACCGCCGAGCCGGTGTCCGGGGGTGAACCGGGTGGAGGAGGAAGGAGCCGGGGGATGGCCGGGGGCATCTCAGCGGTGCCATGGAGCTCAGCTCCGCCAGGATTCCCCGGTGGGTGCGGGAGAGGGGGTGCCAGCGGGCATCCCCATCCCCTGCTGCCCGAGGCACCGGGGAGGGAGGCACAGCCCGCAGCCCCTCCAGCCTCCCCTGGATGGCGACGCCAGCCATCCTGCGTTCTCCCGCTGCGGAGGGCTCGGGGCAGGCCCAGGACCCCTCCCCACCCTGTGGGCTCCCCCTCCTCATCCTGTTGGGGGGGTGGCGAGGACCCTGCCTGGCCGGGTTCCTGGAGCGGGCACGGGGAACCAGCTGAGCTGTGCTCATCACCGTGCATCCAGGAGCCATGGTCCAGCCTGGCAGGCAAGCAGAGCTTCGGGGGCCCCTGTCTGGGTGCTCCCTCTTGCTGCTGCCTTCCCTCCTCCAGGCTGTTGGGTTTTCTTGGAGGAGTCGGTCTGGTCCCTCCATCCTGCAGAGCAAGTTGGTGCTGGGACCGCTGGTCTCTCTCCATCCTGTGACATCCAGCCCCTCATGTCACCTCCCTGGCAGGGTCCAGGGCTGTGCTGCCCACAGCTGATCCCTGCCTGTCCCCTGGCCAGGAACGGGGGACAGAGCCTGTGGTGGGTGTTGGTTATCCCCGTGGGAATCCAGGCTGGGAGCAGGCAGCTTTCCTTGGTGTAAAGGGAGCAGGATCTGGTCAGCAGTGCAGCTTCTCCTTTAGGAAATGGATGTAATTTTTGGTCTTTCTCAGTTTCTCACCCCTGTGCTCCCACTGTTCCCCCGAATGCATCCATGGCTCCCAGCCCTTGAGGACTCTGTCTGTGCAGGGATGGAGCAGGGGGAAGGCCACGGGGAGATGGGCATGGCTGCAAGGAGCATGTCAGCCCTTTCAAGCATTAGTACAGCGCCGGCAGGGCTGGGAATGCAAAAATAGCCATCAAAGTGACCGTGGAACATCCGAGCCTGGAGGGGCCCCTTTTGGCTGTGGCGGTGGTGGGAGCACTGACGTGGGGAGCTGTTGGTGTGAGCCAACTTTGGGGCTGCCCTGGCTGTTGTTACCCCACTGAGCCAGGGCACCAGGACCATCTCCAGGCATCCCTGCTCTGGAGAATGGGGTGACAAAGCTGTGATGTCCCCCTGCAAGCCGGGTGAGATGATGCTGATCTTGGTGCCCAAATCTCCCTCCTCAGTGCCAAGGCTTGTGCCACGTGGGCATGGAGGAGCAGCCCCCAGCCCTCTCAGTCCTCCTGCTGTGCCTGGCTCCCGGCAGCTTGGGCAAGGCACGGGAGGAGTGGAGGGTGTTGGGAAGCCCAGGCTGGGGGTGTTTGGGGGGGCCCTTCCTTCAGCCTCCCCATCAGGAGCTCAGTGCCAGGACCTGTGGGATGCAGAGCCTGTGTGGGCTGTGCTGGCTGTGCTGCTGTGGGTGTCCCCAGCTCTGCCCACCCTCAAAGGGAGGATCAGGCCCCGTGCTGGGGTCTCATGGCCAGGTGGAGCTGCTACGGTGGGGGCTGGGGCTCCAGATCCAGGTTTTGCAGACGCTCGCATCTCTCCAGCAAGCTGAGCCGAAACCCTGGATCCCACCCAGCCAGAAATTTGGATCTGGAGCCAAAGGTGACTCTTGGCCCTTATTGCCAACACAGGCAAAGCTAAAATCTGGATCTGAGCAGAAACAGGAGGAGCCTGGATCCAGCGCAGGGGCTGAATGTGTGGCTTGTGCTCCTTCTGGCCATCAAATTGGATTTCCTGAAATAGCCTGTTGAAGACCAGAGCCCAGCAGGGACCGAATGACAGGTCACCAGGGGTGTGGAAGCCCCATCACGATCCTGGCTGCCTGCTTCAAGAGGTTGGCAGCCAGCAATAATAGTAATACCCGGTGCCATAGCCGGGAGAGCGCAGCGCTGGAGAGCTAAGAATAGCAGAGCCGTGCCAGCAGAGGGGACTCGAGGGGCGGGCGGGGGCCGGGGGCTGCGGCTGGACGTGCCCTGGGGGACACCCCGGCCACGGCGCGGCAGCGGGGAGGACATCCCTGTGATGCAGGTGGCACAGGGCACGGCAGGTGCTGCGGAGGGGGATGCGCAGAGCGATGCCTGGCGCTGCAGACCCCGGGCAGTGCCCCTTCAGCCTGGCCTCTGGGCTTTGGCATCCCCTGCTCTGATATAGTGGCCTTCAGATTGTGGCCATTTCCATGGCCCATGGTCCCTCCATGAGCAGCAGCACGGGGGGGCTGCCTGGAAAGCCATGGACAGGGCAGACAGCTCAGCACTCCACACTCACCTCCTCCAAACCAGGCAGGATTGAGCCCCTTCTGCTCGCCCTGTCCTGCTCAGCAGCTCATTCCCAAGGCTGTACACTGTCACTGGCAGGGGACAGAGAGGGCCTGGCTGCCACAGGTCCAAAAGCTGAGCTGTGGGGAGGCCAGGCTGCTCTCTGCCAGCCACCACAGCACGTGGCAGTGGAGCAAGTGCCCATCAGATTAAGGAGAATTAATTTGTACCTTCCCCATTTCTCCAGGGCCAGGGGTGCTGCAGCACCCGGTGTCCCCCTCCCACAAGCAGCTGTGCTCCTGCAGTGCCTGTGTCAGTGCCTCTGCAACCTGCCCTCAATCTTAATTAGATTTTCCACGTCGCCCCCCAGCTCACTCCTCCCCAAATGCTGGAGCAGGAAGAAGCCATGACATGGTTTCTAATCAGCTTCTGAATTCAGGTTCCTCTTGGCTGTTGTTGGAGGCTCCCCTCAGCCTTTTTTTGGTGCTGCCTGAGCAGGGTGTGCTGTGTGGCTCCCCTTGAAGCCAGCACCCCTGGGAGCGAGTGGCTCGGCAGCTGGGACACCCTGTGGGAACACGCTGATGTTTGGTCACACAACTTGAGGAACACCCCCAGCAGCTGCCAACCACCCTGTCAGAGAGGCAGCAACTTGAGGAAC
Source organism: Passer domesticus (assembly GCF_036417665.1). NCBI lineage: Eukaryota > Metazoa > Chordata > Aves > Passeriformes > Passeridae > Passer > Passer domesticus. Next base: position 5,377,405 of record NC_087497.1, on the reverse strand, counting down.
ACCCCCAGCTCCTGCCAACCACCCTGTCAGAGAGGCAGCCTGCCCTCTGCCCCCAGCTCCTGCGGGCACTGTAGCTGTGCCAAGCACTGGGCACCACCTCTGCTGCTCTCCTGGGGTTCATCCTGCCTGGCTCCCTGCTGTCCCTGCAGCTGGTGTGGGAGCTGGGCACCGTCCTGGTGTGGCTCCACTGCAGCCAGTGCCGTGCCAGGTTTGGCTCTGTCTCCAGCACCCAGACCTTGTCAGCAGCGAGTTGTGGCTCTGAGCAAAGCCAGGGGATGCAAACAGTTCCCAGTGCTGCCATGCCCCAATTAATAGCCTGTGAATCACGATGCTGTTGGAAGAGCAGATGTTTGTGGCGTGGTTGCCAGAGCTCAGTGTTTCACCAGGAGTCTGCTTGGCCTTAAATTGGCAGCTCTGGGCAGCGGGTGGTGACGGGGCCTTGCTGCCTGCCTGGCCCTCTCCTGCAGGAGGATCAGGAGCTGTTTGGGCTGGGAATCAGCTGAAGTTTTTGGTGGGCAGAGGGAAGGGGGAGAACAGCCTGTCTGTGGGCATGTGGGGGTGCTGTGCTGGAGCGAGAGGACTACCAAAGCTGAAGGTATCGAGTCCCGTTCTGACAGGACCTGCTGATTTCCCATTCCTGGGGAACCTCTCGTCTTCCTGAAGGGATGTAGATGCTGTGGTGGCACAGTGGGTGCAGGGGCACGTTTTTGGGAATGGTGAACTCGTTGGTGCTGGGGAAACACTGTATGCCTTGGAAGTGGCTGTCCCTGCTGCAGTTGGTGTCCCCAGACACGGGGCTGGGGTGAGACCCCGTGGTGGTCGATTCACCCCAGGTCGGTGCCATCTGTGCAGCTGAGCTGAGGGATGGCCTCAGGTTTCATGTTTTGTGTCATGACACCCACCTTCCCCAGGCTCCCCTGTGCCCCCTCTGGGTGGGGGCACACTGGGGACAGCCCCATGGTGGGGGAGCCACATGGCTCCCTGCAGCAGGCGTGTGTGGGAGCTGGGGGGCCAGGGCAGCACTCAGGTGCCTGCGGGTGCACAGGAGTGTCTGGGGTGGGCACGTGGGATGCTGTGAGTGGGAGCAGCCGGGTGCACGTGGCAGTGTCGTCGTCCAGGTGCAGTGATGCAGAGCTGCCGAGAGTCCATCTGTGCGTGCGGGGCTCTGTGTCTGTCCATCCATCAGTGTGTGTCTGTGTGTCCATCTGTGTGTCCAAAATCCTGTCCATCCATCAGTGTGTGTCTGTGTGTCCATCTGTGTGTGCAGGGTCCTGTCCATCCATCAGTGTGTGTGTCTGTGTGTCCATCTGTGTGTGCAGGGTCCTGTCCATCCATCAGTGTGTATGTCTGTGTGTCCATCTGTGTGTGCAGGGCTCTGTGTCTGTCCATCCATCAGTGTGTGTCTGTGTGTCCATCTGTGTGTGCAGGGCTCTGTGTCTGTCCATCCACCAGTGTGTGTCTGTGTGTCCATCTGTGTGTGCAGGGCTCTGTGTCTGTCCATCCACCAGTGTGTGTCTGTGTGTCCATCTGTGTGTGCAGGGCTCTGTGTCTGTCCATCCACCAGTGTGTGTCTGTGTGTCCATCTGTGTGTGCAGGGCTCTGTGTCTGTCCATCCATCAGTGTGTGTCTGTGTGTCCATCTGTGTGTGCAGGGCTCTGTGTCTGTCCATCCACCAGTGTGTGTCTGTGTGTCCATCTGTGTGTGCAGGGTCCTGTCCATCCATCAGTGTGTGTGTCTGTGTGTCCATCTGTGTGTGCAGGGCTCTGTGTCTGTCCATCCACCAGTGTGTGTCTGTGTGTCCATCTGTGTGTGCAGGGCTCTGTGTCTGTCCATCCCTCAGTGTGTGTCTGTGTGTCCATCTGTATGTCCAGGATCCTGTCCATCCATCAGTGTATGGGGCTGAGTGTCCATCTGTGTATGCAGGGTTCTGTCCATCCATCAGTGTGTGTGTCTGTGTGTCCATCTGTGTGTCCAGGATCCTGTCCATCCACCAGTGTGTGGGACCGCGTGTCTGTCTGTCTGTGCAGGGCCGGGTGTCTGTCTATCCATCAGCATGCCGGGCTGTGTGTCCGTCTGGCCGTGCCGGGTGTCTGTCCGTCCATCCTGCGGGCTGTGTGTCCGTCTGGCCGTGCCGGGTGTCTGTCCATCCTGCAGGCTGTGTGTCCATCTGGCCGTGCCGGGTGTCCGTCCATCCTGCGGGCTGTGTGTCCGTCTGGCCGTGCCGGGTGTCCGTCCGTCCTGCGGGCTGTGTGTCCGTCTGTCCGCGCGTGGGCGAGCGGCGCTGCCGGCGTGGGCAGCCCCTCTCCGGGGGTGCGTGTCGGTGCGCGGGGGTGGCCGAGCGCGCCGGGGAGCGCGCGTGGGTGTGTCCCCAGCGCGCGGGGGCGACGGCTCCGCCACCGCCTCTCGCCGGCTGCGAGGTGCCGGTGCCGGTGCCGGTGTCGGCGCCCGGAGCGTGGCCGCCGCCGCCGCCGCCGCCGCTGCCGTGGGTGGCCGTGACCCCGGGGACGCTCCGGCCTCGCAGCGCGGCCTGGCCGCGGCATGGGCAGCCCGCAGGGAATTTGCGGGATCAGAGCGAGCCCAGCCGCCGTGGCGCGGCCATCCTCCGGCTCCTGCCCAGCCCAGGCCGGCAACTTCATGGCTTAGCAGCGGCGGAGGGTGAGTGGGGAGGTGGGTGGGAGGGAGGGGAGAGGGCCTGGCTGCGTGCAGGGGGCTGCGTGCCTTGCAGAGCCCCAGTCCTGGGAGAGCCCTGCTTTGTGCCAGGCTGTGCCAGCCCAGCGAGCTCCCCCGGCCCGGGCAGAGCGGGAGCCCCCCGGGCAGCCCACAGCCCTAACCCCTTCGTGGCCGAATCCTCCTCCCCGGCAGCCACGTTCTCGCCTCGGTGTGCAGCCCGTGGCTCCCGGCCAGCCCTCTCTCAGACGAGCCTCGGCACAGCCGGGAAGCTCACCCGACCGGGATGGGGAGATCCCATCCCAGCCCCGGGGTCTCTGCTCCTGTTCCCTGCAGAGCTGGGGCTGGGGGCTGTGTGTGCTGGGGCTGGGGGCTGTGTGTGTTACAGGGGGGTTGTGCTGGGGCTGGGGGCTGTGTGTGCTACAGGGGGGGTGTGCTGGGGCTGGGGGCTGTGTGTGCTACAGGGGGGGTGTGCTGGGGCTGGGGGCTGTGTGTGCTGGGGCTGGGGGCTGTGTGTGCTGCAGGGGGGGTGTGCTGGGGCTGGGGGCTGGGAGCCGTGAGCCCTGGGGGAGGGGATGTGCTGAGTGGGGGCTGTTCACTGGGGGTGTGGGGAGCAGGGCAGGGCTGCACCTCCGTGTGTGCGAGGCACAGGGTCCCCTCTGTGTGTCTGTGTGTCTGTGTGTCTGTGTGTCGGCCCGGGGATGGAGCCGGGGAGCCCCAGCTCTGCCTGCCAGACGGCCCCGCTGCCGGGGAGCGGCACAGCCGGTGCCGACATCTGTGCCTCGAGCCCTGCCTGTCTTCAGTTCGCTCCTTGGCACAGGCACAGTGGCAGTTGGGTCCCTCTGTACCTCTCCGTGGATTCCCCCATCACCCTGCCTCTCCGTGACACAAACCTGTATCTCTGCTGTGTTTTCTTCGAGGGGAAACTGAGGCAGGAGGGAGGGAAGCAGCAGAGCCCTCTCCCGATCCCTGTCATCCTGAGGCTTGATCCCACGCCTCACCCTGGCTTGTTTTTTCCTGCCAAGTGACGCCAAGAGCCGGGGGGAAGCGAGGGCGTCCTGGGACACAGCTCCGGGCCGTGTCTGCCCGGGGCCCTGGAGCCGCCCAGCTCCTCCTGCCGCTGTCTGGCACATCCCTGGCCTGGGGCTGCCGGCGGGGCCGCAGGACGGCCACCAGTGGCACGTGCTGCTGGGCACTGTGGTGACACTGGTGGCCGTGGTGGCAGTGGTGGCCGTGGTGGCAGCGATGCTCCTGGTGGGAGTTCATCGTGGTGGGAGTTTCTAGTGGCGGCCATGGTGCCACGGCAGTGGCAGTGGTGGCCATAGTGACAGTGGTGGCCGCGCTGGTGGCGGTGGTGGCGCTGGCCATGGTGGCGCTGGCCATGGTGGCCCTGGCGGCGGGCGCTGACCGCGGTGCTGATCCCCCGAGCCCGAACCGCAGGACGAACCGGCGGCGGGCCCCGACCCTCGCTGCCCCCCGCCCCACGGGCTCCCTGAGGCTCGGGGTCCCCCCTCTTCCCTGGGGACGTCCCGCCCTGCCCCTGCCCTTTGATGTGCGGCAGCTCCAGACGGGGCCGGTGGGACGGGAACCACGCGGAGCCCTCACCCCAGCGGTGTGCCCCGTGCCCACACCCTGCCCGCCGGGCTGGGCACAGCCTGCCCTCCGCGGGCCCTTCTGATCGTCCCGCCGGGCAGGTCGGACAGGGACGGGCTGCTGGGAGTCGGGCTGGAGAGCGGGACAGGGCAGGGCAGGGCGTGTGGGGACACGGGCCACCAAGGCTCCATCACACCCTGGCGGGTTTGGGACAGCCAGGGAGGGGCTGCCGGCCCTGCCTGGCTGATGTGAAGTGCCCGGGGCAGCGCTGTGCTTGGTGACACTGTGCCCCCCAGAACCGTGTCCCCAACCGCAGTGCCGGTGTCACTGCTCCCAGAACAAAATGTCAACCCATGCAAATGAGACTGCGGGAGCGGCTGATTGAAGGGCCCTGCCCCGCCCCGGAGTTGCAATCAAATATGCAAATGGCTCCCGAGGAGGCTAGTGAAGGCTATTAATAGCGGGGATGAGGCTGGGAGAAAGCGTGGTGTTCCTGAGGGAATGAGCCTGGGGATGAGCTAGTTCTGCTTGTCCCTCTGCCCAGCGTGTCCCTCTCTGCAATGCCTGGCCAGGTGACAGGTGGTCCCTGCAGTGGCCACCAGGTATTGCTTTGGCCACCACACCCTTTGAAGGGCAAGTGCTGCCCGAGTGCCCACTGCCCAGCGTCCACAGGGAAACCACAGCTGCTGAAAGCCCTGGGCTGAGATTTCAGCCCTGGGCAGTCAAACCAGGAGGGATGAGGTGCCCAGTGGGGCCTGGGCTCTGCTGGGGGGGTTCCTGTGGCTCAGCCTGGGGCAGCTGTCACCATGCTGGGAGAGGCAGGAAGGGGCTGCCTCCCACCCCCCACCCTTCACCCTGTGCTTCCGCACCCCCTTCCCTCCCCTGGTTTCCCTCTGTTGCCTTTGAGGCAGGTGATGTCCCTCTCCTGCCAGCTCCAGTATGAGCACGAGGCACTGGTGGGCACCACGCTGTCCCCAGTGTCCCCAGCCAGCTCAGGGCTCTCCGTGTGCTTGGCCTCTGCTGCAGCCCCTCCACCCCTTCTCTTGGGTTTTGGGCTCCAGGAACCATTTGACCTTTTTATAGAAAATTGCGGAAGTCAGGCTGGAGTCAACAGTAACTAATTATTTAAAATCTGAAACTGGAATAATTAGCCCAATTAACAGTCTCAGGTGACGTCTGACTCCATCTGATAACGGCCCGAGGAAGAGGGAAAGTAATTAACCTGTCAGCCTGACATTTGTAGGTCAGCACTGGCTCTTCATGGTGTCAGGGGGGCACAGGGGTATTTTGGGGGGGTCCTGCCTCTCTTGCTGCAGGGGGTCTGCACCCTTTGGGGGTCTCAGTGCAGGGAGGGGGCTGTGGGGGAGCCCAGGTGGTGGGAGATGGGCTGTGGGGCAGGGGTGCTGTTGTTTGAGGCGGGGGTGCTGGGCAGGGGCAGGGGCTGAGCGTCCCCCAGAAATGCCAGAGCCGGTCTGCTGGTGAGGCAGCACCTGTGGGCCTTTAAGGTTGCTGTGGAAACGGGGCTGCTCGTTACCAGGAGGAGCCTCCTGCTTTCCAGGCAGGGCCCCCCCATCCCTGCAGGAGGGGATCCCCACCCCGGGCACCTGGGGCTGCTCAAACCCCCGTGTGTGTGGAGGGACATGGCGAGGGCATGGCTGTACACGAGCAGGAGGGTGGCCTTGGGTGGCACTGACCCCTCAGCCCAGCTTGCCCTTGGCATGGCCGGTGGTGCCAGGTAGGGCTGTGCATGGCTGGACACACCTGGACACGCATGGACACGCATGGACACGCATCCATCCTGACCTGCCTGTGCAGCCCAGCCGTGCCCTGTGCCCCTTGGGGACCCTACCCTCACACCTCGGCTGGCACATGGAGCCAGCCTGGCACTGGGGCTGTGCTGGCTCCCCCCTGGCAAGGCACGGGGACCAGGGAGAACAGAGTGTGCCGAGGCACAGCCCCCGGCCACAGCCCGCTGCCGCGCTCAGCTCTTGGAGTTTTAATGAGGTAAATTGTATAAAAAGCTCCGTTTGCCCTAAATGCCCATCCCGGCGTGAAGCTGCTGCGGCGCAGCCCGGGCTCACCCCGGGAGCTGGGCAGGGGGCTACGGGGCTGGGCACACGCTCCCGGGCTGGGCACGTGGCAGCAGCAGGAGGAGGAGGAGGACGAAGGCGGTTTAGCACATTTGCAATCATTTCCCTCCTCCCCCCCAAGTTTACAGCTTAGCTCAGCGGCTTATCAGCCTCCAATCTCATTAAATCAGGCAAATTGTAGCATCTGATATTTTATGGAGATTAAGGTGTGCGCCCAGACTCTATAATTATCGGCAAAGATGTATTTACAATACCTTGTTGCTAGTAAACAAAAAATAACTTCAGATCAAAGCTCTCTTCCAGGGGAATCAATCTGCCCATCGAGCCCCGCTAGGGCGTGCACGGCAGGGAGACACCGGAGCTGCCCGGGGTGGGTGGGCATCACGGGGGGACACGGCGGGGGCGTTTCGGGGATGTCCCCGCTCCCACGTGGCCGCTGCCGGTCCCTTGTGCTGGATCCATCCCCAGGGTCTCCCTTGCTGGTGTCTCCCATGAGAGAAGGATGCTCCCACCCCTCCGGCCGGGGATTTCCACCCCAGGGACCTCACTGCTGAGACAAGCCCGGGATTTATGGGCACATGTGCGTTGCCCCTGGATTCCTCACGGCGCTGGCAGCGCTGCGGATTACCGATGTGGTGACGCTGGTTTATTGCTGCCTGAAGTGGATTTATCCGTGCGGCAGGGCCCGGGCTCGCTGCTGGTGTAAATCACCACGGCACGGCTGCCAGGAGCCTCGGGGCTGTGGCTGCATCCCCACAGGCCCTTGGAATTCCAACCTCCCTGGGGGTTTCGTGGCCGGGGTCCCCACGGGACCGTGCACTCCACACCACAGATCAGCTGCCCCTTCTCCATCTCACTCTTGTGCCCACTGAAACGAGAATAAGATGGTGATAATGCTGCAGACGTCCTCTGGAAAGGGCTCTGAGGCAGATGAAAAGCCCTACTTAAGAGCGAGGCCATTATTATTAATAACTTGGAGCGAGGCTGTAAATTCAGCCGACACAGCTATTATGGGAAATGAACCTGCTCCCGTGCTGGATCTCAGGCTGCCAGGTGTGGGATGGGGATGGGCACAGGACAGAGCAGGGCTGGATGGCTGCTGCTGGGTCGTGCCCACAGCTGGGGCAGCGTGGCCAGAGGGGGCAAAACCACTTGACTCCGTCTGGGCTCTCTGGGATGATTTCTTGGCTGTTCTGGAAAGGCTGGAGGTGCGAGGGAGGGATCTTGGGGCTCAGGTCTCCTCCCAGCAGGAAAGGAGGCGGCTGAGCTTTGCAACAAGGCTGAGACTTGGCCCAGCCTCGTGTCGGGGGTGATGGAGGATGACAGGAGCATGGGCAGAGCTGGGTGCTGGGACAGGCCAGGGTGGTGCAGCTGGCCTGAGGCTGGGCTGGGCACGTCCCTCCGTGGCCAATCCTGGGCTGACTGTGCCCATCTGAGGAGCATCCAGGGCAGCATCACACCTTGGCAAAGGTTGCATTAAAATAAAAATAACTCGGTGCCATTCAGTGCCCGCAGCCAGGTCAGGAGCAGGCAGAGCTGCCGTGGCTCCCATTCCATCGGGATGACTTCACCTCCAGCACTGAGCAGGGCAGCCCCGGGGCTGGAGGGGGGTCAGGGTGGCAGAGCTGGGCATGGAGCTGGGCAGGGGGTGCCGTGGGGGTGTGGAGTGCCATGAGGTGCCACACGGGTGTCACGGGGGTGCAGAGCAGCGGCCATGGGCTCGTGGTGCTGCCTGTACCCGGCTCGGGAGCTTCTGCGGGGGAACGAGCTTTGATATAAATATCTTTTTGCTCAGCACACGACCTACTTTCCAGACAATGCCATTAGCCTCCCGACTCCCTCATTCATCTTGTGCCGTCCTCCCCCAGCCCGCCCCGCGCTGGCACCCGCGCCAGCCCGGCACACGGGCCACGGAGTGGAGAACCAGGATGGGCACCTGGCTTGGTGGCACCCTGGGGACCCTGCGCTGGCCTTGGGGACAGCCAGCAGCCCCGTTCTCACAGCTGGCAGGGGGCTGTTGCTGCCTGTCCTCTGCCTCTGCTCTGGCTTGGTAGGCTGGGTCCCCTTGGGGGTTTCTCCACCCCATCCCACAGGATATTCAGATCTGTCCCCCTCCCTGCTGCCTCCAGCCCCATTCCCTACAAAGTCCATGCCCTGGGTGGCAATGGCCTCATGCAGGGACATCCCCAGCCAGGCACAGCCTCGCTGGGCACACGCTGGTCGGGGCAGAGGGGAGCACAGTGAAGCAGCCAAGCAGTGACCCCAGGGGCAGCGTGTGGGGTCAGGGCCCCTCCTGAGCACCCCCAGAGCTGGTGCTGGGCTCACACACGTGCTTCATCCAAGGATGGTCCTGCAGGAGCTCCTCGTGCTGGCAGAGGCTGTGCCATGCCATTGGCAGCCAGTGAGTGGCTGGTGGGATTAGGGGCAGGTTGGGCAGGGGGTGCCCAGTCCCCCTGCCATGGCAATGCCCAGCCCCTCTGGCTCGTGGGGATGGCTCTGACACCAGTTTTCCCCCAGGAGCTGGGAACATCTCTCCAGGCCCACCACCTGCACACCTCCGTGCACCCCTGGGATGAGCCCCCGCTCCTCCCCTGCAGCTAAAATTAAATATTCAATTTGTATTGCTGGTAAATCCAGCAAATCTCTTTTATCTCTAAGCTGTTGTAGCAGGAATATCAGTGGTGTAATCTCCATGGGGGCTTGTCCTGCTGCCCTTCACAGCTCCCTGGCTTGGACCACGCTCCCTTTTCCCCACATTTCTCTCTGGGATGGTTCTGGGTGCTGGAACAGGTCTCCAGTGCCAACAGCAGAGCTCCCCGTGGCACCCATTCTGCAGGTGCTGCTGGCTTTGGGGACAAGGGTGTGCATGGTCCCCAAATTGTGATGGAGGTGCTCTTGGCCCAGGTGGTCCCACAGAGCATCCCCCACGCCTACTGTGTCCTCACTCACCAGCCGTGCCCCCCCTCCCCGTGCTCTGTCCCCGCACTAAGAGCATTGTGCAGAATTATGTATTTAAATATTTAGGTTTTCATCAGCTTTGCAAATTAAGCCCATCCATTAAAGCGGCAGTTTGGGTCCTCTCCTGGCAAGCTGGGCTGTGCCATGCCTCGGGCTCGCTGTGCTCATCCCAGCCCTGGCCCCGGGGGATGCAACCTGGGAATGGGACGTGATGGCCCCGAGCATCCCTGCTGGCACAGGGACCAGGGCTCTGCTTCCTCGCTCTTCCTGGAAACTCCAGGCCTGTGGGAGGTGCCCTGAAGAGAACCGGTTGGGATTGGTGTTTTTGGGGTTGGAGCAGGGGAAAACAGGATGAGGACAAGGCTGGTGACAGGTGAGAGCGCTGGCTCAGACAAGCACCGGGCAGGGATGGCAGTGCCAGCCTGCTGGGGGCTCAGTGCGAGTGAAGCTGGGGATGGAAGGGGCAGCCTGCCCAGGGGCTTGGAGGAAACGGGCAGGAGATGGGCAGAGCTGTCACTGCTGCCACGCTCAGTGCTCAGGCCGTGCTGCCCCGAGCTCACCAAAGAGGCTTTGGAGTGATCCCTGGCTTAAGCCATTACACGGCATGGCTGGGGAGTAAGTGGCTCCTTAAGCCTCGGCAGCGTGGCCTGGCTGGTGGCTCCGTGGGGGTGGAGGGAAAAGTGGGGCTGATGGGGAAATGGGGTTCACCCAGCACCGCTGCCAGCTGCAGCCCTGGCACAGCCACAGGGTCTGAGGGGCTGCCACGGCCCCCAGTGCCTCTGGCACAGGCAGAGGGAACTCCTGGGGGCTGCTGGAGCCCACTGCCCACCCGGGGCACTGCTGGTGGCTGGAGTGCCCATGGGAGTGTGGGCACAGCCCCCAGGGCTGGCACAGCACAGGGCACGTCCCTGCTTGTCCCTTCCCCTCACTGCAGGTGAGCAGCAGGCTGTGGTGTCTCCTCTGTGTCACCTGCATGTCCCCCTTTCCCAGCAAGCCCTGGAGGCACTGCAGGAGCGTGCTGGCTGCTGCTGGCCCCAGGCAGAGCGGGCAGATGTCGAGTGTGTCCATGGCAGGGGAGCTGTCCATGGGCATCACCGCTGATGGGTGCTCATCCGTGCGCCTCAGTGCCCACAATCCCTGTGCCAGCTGGCAGGGGCTGGGGTCCCTGGAGCTCTGCCTGGCCTGGGGGTCCCTCCACGGGGGTCTCCCAACTCCGTTGGCTGTGCTCCTGGTGCTCTGGGTGTGGGATCCCACCTGTGGCAGTCGATGCCCCGTGTGCCATGTCCTGCGGGCAGGAGGAGCATTGCTGCGAGGCCGAGGGGCTGGAGGTGCCTGTGCCATGGGGCTGCTGGCTTCTCACCCCTGCCAGCCCTTCCTTGGGATGCTGCCATGGCCCATTCCCTGTGCCACCTCTTTCCTTCTCAGCCAGCTTCCTGAGATCCCAGGTGTTCCCCATCCTAAAGGGCTTTTGAAGGGACGGAATGCCAGGCTCCTTTCCCCGCTGGCTTTGCCTTGGCAGCTCCAGGATGCTCCAGCTCCTTTGCACACCCAGCGCAGCTCTTGCCCCCAGAGGATCAGGTCTGGGGCCAGGGTGGGTGGCCCTGGGCTGTGTGTGCTGTGCAGGGAGGGGGTTCCTGCTCCCCCGTGGTGGCAGCAGCCTGAGTCAGTGGTGTTGTGGCGGGAAGTCCCAGCGCTGGCGGCCGTGCCGGGATCCCTGGCAGCTGGGCGCGTCGTCGTGGCCGTATTTCCTCGCTCTGCTCCAGGAGTAATTGCTCAGATGGGGACGTGGGGCAACTCCCATCCCTCTCCCGGCATGGTAATGAGTGAAGAAGACTCAAAGACAAATGGCTCATTAAGAAGCAGTGCTGCATTGCAGGATTTTTCATCCCACCAACCGCTGCATCAGCAGAGGCAGCACCTCTCGCGCTCGCTCTCCCAGCCCTGGAGAAGGAGCTGTCAGGCAGCTGGGGCTGGTGCCAAAATTAATCATGTGCTTAATAACGTGCCCAGCCCGTTGAACGGCCTGTCCTCAGCCTCCGGGCTGTGGAGAGGGGTGGCTGTGCTGGACTGGAGCCCTGGGGCACCGGGGAGTTGGGGTTGGTGCCTGGGAAGCGCCCATGCTCGGGGAGAAGGGATGTGCCAGGGCAGGGCTGAGCCAGGGGAGATGCCCCCAGCTTCGGGTGCCAGAGCCCCTCAGTTATGTCAGGGTGTCAGGGTCCCCCAGGTATTTTGGGGTGCTAGAGCCCCCCAGCCCTGGTGAGGTCCCTGCCAGCTGTGCTGGCTTTTGTGGCCTTCCCAGTGGCCTCAGTAAACACTTCCTGCTCCACTCATATTTGCAAATCCTCAGCTTGTGTTCATCTTTCATGACTTTTAAAAAATCTCGCCTCATCCCTTTTTTCCAGCGGTGCCCGGTTGGATCCTGCCCCTCACAGCCCTCTGCAGGCAGTGCCTGCCTGCAGCTGCTCTGCTTTCTTTTATTAACAGTAATTGGTTTTGATTTCCTGATTGCAGCCAGTGTATTTTCTGTGATCTTTGCATCCTGCTCACACTGTTTTCCTCTTTCCCTTCTCCTCTTTACCTTTTCCTTTTTCCCCATCCCCCTTTTCTCTTTCCATTTCCTCTTTTTTCCCCTTTCCTATTCCCTTTCCCTTTCTTCACCTTTTCCCTTTCCCTTTCCCCTTCCTCTGCTAAATTAGGTGATCTCTTACTAAGCCCCTCTTTTTTCTCCTCCAGACTGAGTAAATTTTACTAATTCAGCCTCATAAAATAACAGAGCAATTAGTAATAAAATAAAATGTTTGCTTTCCACAATCCTTCTCGCTTACAATGAGCGGGGAAAGAGTAAATAGATTAAAAGCACGGTGGAAACGACCTGGCGGTATTCCATATTTATTTTCTTCCGACGACCGTAGATCAAATTTGTTCAGCCCCTAAGTGGGAAAACCACTTTATTTTATTTTTTTCCCCGGCTCCAGCTCGCGCGCGGTGCCGGGCGCTCACGCTGCGTGTTTGTTCTCTCCCGCTTTCATCCCAAGCCATAAAGGTCCCCAGCAGGACCCAAGCTGGCAGAACCTCGCATTAATTTGCAGAGCAGAACGGGCCGAGCTCGCACCTCTCCCGGGCTGGAAGGTGGAAAAAAAAGTCCCTTTGGTGACGCTGGAAAGGCGGGGTGGCGGGAGGAGGATTTGTGGAGCCGGGGCAAATGAAAGTTGATGGCGAGGTGGCCGCTGGGCCGGCTCTGGCACCCGCTGGCAGGGAATTGCATAACAGGATGGGACTGGGGATGGTTTTGGGGCTAAACTGGGTGAAACACGTGGCCGTGGCCGTGCGGAGCTGTCCCCGTTGTTGAGCTGGTGTGGGGCGGCCTCAGGGGAGGATGGAAGGCTGGGCTGATAAAAAATACTCAGGCTGGTTTTGGAGGGGGAACACCCTCGCTCTGGCTTCATCCCCCTCCCGTTCCTCCCCCAGAGCCTGCTGCCCCAGGGATTCCCAGCGTGGAGGAGCTGCTGCTGGCGAGGCCATGAGGACAGCATCCCCCTGAGCGCCGGGCGGTGAGTGCCACCAACAGCCCTCACAGGGACCCCAGCGTGGGCTGCCCGTGGTGGGGCTGCTGGGGAAGGGCAGGAGGCCAGGACCCCCTGAGTGCAGGGCCATCAACCCCAGCTCTTGGGGTTAGACCTGGAAGTGGTGGAAAACCCAGTCTTGCCCCGTGTCAGGGTGGTTTGCCAGACCCAGACATTGTGGTGGGGTTTTGATGTCCTTTCACATCCCCGCTGGTGTTCCTGGAGCTGGAGGAAAGATGGGAGGATCCTGGTGCTATGGGGTCCCAGGGAAGCTCAGGCTCCTGGTGGGTTTGCCCTGAATCCCTGTAGCCCTGGGCCTTGGCACGGTGCTGCCTCCAAGGCAGGGATCTCACGGGGCAGCTGCTGGGAAGTGGAACTGCCTCTGCCAAGTGCTCCCATGGGAAATTAAGCAGGAGGATGAATTTCAGGATAGCCTGGAGCACCAGGGACTACCAGCCCCTCTCCTCCCTGCGCTGACCCTCGCAATGGGGAGAGACATCAGAGGGAGGTGGTGATGGGGAGCCACTGGTGGGAGTTTCTCCAGGCGCTGGATGCAATAAAGGCGAGGAGTGAGTTATTTGTAATGGTAATTATGCTCTTCCAGTTTATCCTAGCACATAATTGTGTGGGCGGTAGGTTCCCACTGGTGGTAATTACCCTGGTGTTAAATGGCACAAAATTCAGCTGGGCTGGGTTTTTCCCCCTTGACTTAAATCTGTGCTTTGGTGGCACAAATCCCTCCATCCCAAGAGCTGCTCATTGGATTGGCCTTTGCGGGGACACAGCTCCAGCTCTCGGCCACCTGCCCATGAGCCACGCTCAGGCCAGCTGCCCCAGTCCCACCGCCAGCCTGCCCACACTGCCCTCCTGGGACAGGGCAGAGGGGTGGGCTCTCATCCTCTGCACATGGCCATTCCTGCTGGCACATGGGATGGGGACCCTGCCTGTGCTGAGCCCCACAGGGTCTCTCCCACCCCTTCCTCCATCCCGAGGTTGCCCTCAGGGAGGCTGGCTGGTCCTTGGGCAGGCTGTAGATTCCTGTGTCGCCGTGGTGAGCTGGGACATGGATCCTCCGGCGTGTCCCCACCCGCTGGCAGCGCTCCGCAGGTGCGGGGGAGCTGCGGCGCTGCCTCGCCTGCGGTTCCGGCTCTGTTGAATTCCTGCACCTGCCGAGCACAAAAGCCCGGCGGGCTCGTGCTGACAGGCTCCGCAGATATTTTGACTCCTTCTTGCCGCCGCGGCAGCAATATTTGGATCAGCTGAGAGCTTCCCTCCCCGAGCAGGAGATGATAGCTCAGCCCGCGGAGGCAGAGCTGGGCTGGGAGCCTGTTTGTCTGTCTGTCCTTCCATCCTGCTGCTGGATCCCCGGCCAGGGAGGCAGCTCCATCCCACGCTGCTGCTCCTGCTCCTCGCAGCAGCTGTCTCGGGAGGGGAGAGGCATCATCTGTACCAGCTGCATCTCTTCCGTTCAGCAATTAGGGAGCCTTGTTAGAGCAGGAGCGGGATCTGAGGATGGGGAGCAGCTCAGGATGAGCCATCCAGCCTCAAAGAAGCTGGGAAGGAAGCTGGTGGTGGTTTAGGGCAGATGTGCTCCCAAGGCCCTGTCTGCTGCTCAGGCCCAAAACACATTGGTGCCCACCCCCACACCCCTTGGGACCCCCAGTCACTCTCTCCTCCAGGGCTGCCTGGGGACACAACCCCCTCCCACCAGGCCTGGCCCTGCCAGTGTCCCTCATTTTGTCTCCATGGTCAAATCCCCACGTGCCACAGGGAGCGTCCCATGGTCACCTTTCCCTGCAGCCAGTCTGGGAGACATGCTGCCTGCAGCACCTGCCCAAATATGACAGCAAGAGCGTTAACGACGCCTGTTAATTAGCCGAGGTACTCTGGAGAATAAGTAATTTCCTCATTTACAGTCCAACCAAAGACAGAGCCTTTGAGGACTGCAAGGCACACAAACCTCCATGGGTGCAGGCGGCTCAGCCTTGGCTGGTGCAGGCTCAGCGCTGCCCATCCTCCTGCTTCACCCTGGGGCTGCCCTCACACCACAGCCACCTCTGCTCCTGGCTCCCCATCCAGAGGGCTCGCAGGGCAGGAGAGCCCTGGCTCGTGGGTCTCCGTGTGGGGCTGGATGGAGACATCAGAGCGCGGCCCCCCCGCACCCCGCGGCAGCTCATTAGCGGCGCTGTGAATCGCAACGGCTGAAAAACTCAGCCAGAGCCGCTTTCTAATGGAGAAACACTTCATAATATTTGGTGTTGGAGAAGAAAACAAGGATCTGCTGATGGCAGCATGTCCTCCCTCGCCGTCTGCAGGCCCTGCTGCCTGCATGGCTGCTGGCAGCACCTTCTCCTTCCCACTGCCCCCTCCGAGCACCTGAGCTGGGGGTAACCCCACGTGCCTGGCACTTGCTCCTGTCACCACATGGAAAGCCAGGATGCTGGCACTTCACAGGGCTGAATGTTGCCCTGGAATCTTCCCAGCCTTCTCAGCTGGTTCCTGTGAGGTAGCCCCCAATGTTCTGCTGGTTGTGGGGTTGCAGAGGGGATCTTGATGCTGTTCTTCTCCCTGTCCCCACAGATGAGCCCGCAGGGGCATCCCGGCAAGATGCCGAGGCTATGGGGCGGGTGCTGAAATGATGAAGGGCTACCATGGGGAGCGTAGCCAGACACAGCCCTCCTCCGGCCACCGCTGCCGCTGCATCCCCGAGAACTGCGAGCATCCCGCCGACTACATCCCGCACGGCCCCGAGGGCCGGCCGCCGTACCTGCTCAGCCCCAGCGAGCCGTGTTCCCTGGAGCATCCCTACTGCCCCGGCGCGGGCAGCGAGTGCCCGGGCGGGCCCCTGAGCGAGCCGCCCTCGGCCAGCGCCAGCAGCACCTTCCCGAGGATGCATCACGCGCAGCAGCCCTACGACTCCTGCGACGAATGCATGGCGACCGCCCACCCTGCCAGCAAGATCAACCGCCTGCCCCCCACGCTGCTGGACCAGTTCGAGAAGCAGCTGCCGCTGCACCACGACGGCTTCCACACGCTGCAGTACCCCCGGGCCGGCGGCGCCGAGCCCCGCAGCGAGAGCCCCAGCCGCATCCGCCACCTCGTCCACTCCGTCCAGAAGCTCTTCGCCAAGTCCCACTCCCTGGAGGCGCCGGCCAAGCGGGACTACAACGGCGCCAAGATGGACGGCCGCGGGGACGGCTACCACCACCACCACCACCACCACCACCATCACCACCACCACCACCAGTCCCGCCACGGCAAGCGCAGCAAGAGCAAGGACCGGAAGGTGGACTCCCGGCACCGGTCCAAGATGTTGGGCTGGTGGAGCTCCGACGACAACCTGGACAGCGACAGCAGCTACATGGTGTCCGGCCGGCACGCCGCCGACCAGGGCACCCAGTACTGCGTGGACGCTCCCGAAAGTGCCTTCAGAGACTTGACCTTGAAGAGTCTAAAGGGCGGCGGGGAAGGAAAATGCCTGGCCTGTGCCGGCATGTCCATGTCTCTGGACGGCCAGACGCTCAAGAGGAGCGCCTGGCACACCATGACCGTCAGCCAGGCCCGTGAAGCCTATCCCAGCACCGGCGGCACCGAGAAGACCTTGATGCTTCAGGAAGCAAAGGCCAAAGACAGAGCATACCAGTACCTGCAGGTGAGGGGCTGGGCAGGGTGAGGGGACTGGGGCTGACTGTGCTGTGGGGCGAGCCAGGGCTGGGACCCTCCATCCAGCAGCCAGCTCTGCTTCATGTCCCCAGCACCGGTGCCCCATTCCCAGGGTCCTGTTCTGGTCCCCGATGTCCCCTTGAAGTCCATCTGCTGCCTCCTGCTTTGTGCTGCATTTGGGGTCAGAGCAGCTCTGTCAGCTCAGGGCCACCAGCAGCCCTGTGCCTGCTCCCTTCTCACTGCTTTTATCCTGCCTGTGTGCCTGGCTGGGTGCCACTGCCTGCCTCATCACCAGGCTCCCTTCTAGGTCACCCCCCTTCCAATTAAAAGCTAATTAACTCTTCTCTCCCTTTCCTGGGGGAAGGAGACAGGGAGCAGCAATGCTGTGCTGGCCAGGGTGGGGGTGGCCGGGGCCTGTCTCCGCTGGCAGCGGGGGCATTGGGGCAGGGTGCTGGCCCCATCGCCCTGGCTGGGGGCCCCAGGGGACACCATTCCCCTGCCACTGCCCTGTAAGGACCCCGTGGTGCTGGCGTCAGCAGCACGTGGTGGAGCTGGTGCCCGATACGTCAGGAGGGTGCTGTGCTGGCATGGGTGGGATTTGGCCCAGACGCTCCTGCCAGAGGGGCCGTGAGGTGGGAGCTGCGGCGCTGCCCCGCGTTGTGGGAATGGGGAGCTGTGGCTGTTAGCAGGGATCTGCTCTCCTGGATTTTGGGGCTTTCCAAACGGGTCAGAGCCCCCAGGGTCTCTCCCTGCTGCTCTGGGGTGCATGAGGAGGACAGGGGAGCCGGGCACAGGTGCTGGATTTGGGCTGGATTTGGGCTGGCACGTGGCCTGGCTCTGCATCCCACCTGTGGGACCCTGGCCACCGCATCCTCCCACGCTTGCCTCCTGCTGCAGGTGCCGCAGGACGAGTGGAGCGGGTACCCGGCGGGCAAGGACGGGGAGATCCCGTGCCGGCGGATGCGCAGCGGCAGCTACATCAAGGCCATGGGCGACGAGGACAGCGCCGACTCGGACATCAGCTCCAAAGTGTTGCCCAGGGCGGCCACGCGGCGAGACAGCTACCGCCGCTCCTCCAGCGCTGACCAGGCCAGGACCAAGTAAGGGCTGCTGCCTCCCAGCCCCGTCCCAGCTCTGCAGGAAGCGGCGGGGACATGGGCCAGGGCTCCCTGGGAGGACAAGTGGCATGTCCCCACTCACAGCACTGTCCCTGCTCACATATTGTCCCCGCTCACAGCTCAGTCCCCAGTGCAGCAGCACCCAGCCCCGTCCCTGCTCTGTGTCAGGGCACTGGGGGGGACATGGCTATGCTGGGCTTTTGGGGGGGACCTACTGCCGCAGCCACATGCAGACCGTGGGGACAAGAGGCATGTTCAAAGGGGGATGAGTGAGATGTGCTCCAGTCCCAGCAGGTGACAGTTTTGGGGGCAGTGAGGAGTGGGGACAGCAGCAGTGGCCAGCGGGGGAGGATCGCTGCGGCTGCGTTTCCCAATGCTCTGCTGGAATGTGTTGCTTCTGGTGCCATCCCTTCTATTCCCACTGTCTCTCATTAGGTTTGCAAGTAGGCACTATTCTGATTCATATATCTGTAACTGTCCCAGCTGCTGCACGCCACCGCGAATGCTCCCGCGGGGACAGAGCTACGGGCGCTCCTTCACCACCGGCCAGGTACGTTCTGTGCCTCGGCTTCCACAGGGCAGGCCGGGGCAGGGATGTGGTGGATGTCGCTCTGAGCATCCCTTGCCCTGGCTCAGCCTCACCCACCGCTCTCCCCAGATCAACGACGAGCTCAACCACCAGTTTGAGGCCGTCTGCGAGTCGGTTTTCGGCGAGGTGGAGTCGCAGGCCGTGGAGGCGCTGGACCTGCCCGGCTGCTTCCGCATGCGGAGCCACAGCTACCTGCGGGCCATCCAGGCAGGCTGCTCCCAGGACGACGACTGTCTCTCACTCTTCTCCATGTCGGCCCCTCCTGGGCCGCCCATCACCAGCAGCATCCTGAAGCCCAGCACTTGTGAGTCCTGGAGGGTGGCGAGGGCTTGGCCGCGTGAGGGAACCCCACATCTCCCTGCCCGCTCACCTGGGCACCTGCCAAGGGCTGCTGCTGCCCTCCTCCTGGCCCTTGATCCCCATAGTGCCCAGGACAGGGTCTGAGCATCCTGCTCGTCACCCAGTCCCAGCCAGGGGGCTGCTCTGTGTCCCCAGCACCCATTCGCCATCCCCTCCTTCTTTCCACTTCTGTCCCCATCTCTGCCCCTTGCTGGGTGCTGCAGCAATGTGGCCAGTGTGGGTCTGGGGTGTTTTCCAATCCCAAAAACTGGTCAAACAGCCCCGCTGAGCTCCGGCCCATATATAACCCAGCTTAGGGGCACGCCCTGTGGGGTCATGATCCCCGTGCTGTGGGAGGAGATGGGCAGCATTCCCCGGGGCCCCTGTCCGTGGCGGGAAATGAGCAAGTGTCTGTGTTTTCACGTGCCTTTTCATCCTGCGCCTCTCCCACAACAGCCTTCAGTTACAGAAAAGCTCCACCTCCCATCCCTCCAGGAACCAAAGCCAAACCTCTCATCTCCGTCACGGCGCAGAGCAGCACCGAGTCCACCCACGAGAGCTACCTGCCCAGCGAGGTCGCCCGCAGCCCCGCCTGGTCCAAAGACGCCGCGGCCCGCTGCAACTCGGCCGAGAGCCTGGAGAGCTCCAAGGTGACGGCCGTGGCCCTCGACCTGCCCCCGGTGCAGCCCCGTGCCGCTCCCAAGCCCTCCACACTCATCATCAAGGCCATCCCAGGCCGGGAGGAGCTGCGGAGCTTGGCTCGGCAGAGGAAGTGGCGTCCCTCCATCGGCGTGCAGGTGGGCTCCTGCCCGAGTGGTGTGGGCTGTGCTGAGCCACCACGCTGCGTTTTGGGGCTGCCCTCCAGCGCTCTCTCTCTGCCCCTTGGCAGGTTGAGGCCGTCTCTGACTCGGATACGGAGAGCCGGAGCCAGAGGGAGTTCCACTCCATCGGGGTGCAGGTGGAGGAGGACAAAAGGTACCACATGGATGGGCTGGGCTGAGACCTGCCACACTCCCTGCACTCTGGCACTGGGTTACCAGGAGCTTCCTGAGCTCCACACACCACAGCTACCCCACAGCAGCTTTCCCCTCTCCCCTCTGGCTGAAACCCCAGAGCTCAGCACCTTCCCATCCCAGGCTAGCTGCCCCCACCTGGGCAGGATTTGCCCTTTCCTTTGTCCTCGCTGCTGCCCAGGGAAGGGGCTGCTCTATTCCTTCCCTGTGCTGGGTCTCCTCCGCTGGCCTCAGCCCTTAGCTTTGAGCCCACGCCAGGTGCAGATGAACCTTTGGGCATTTCTGTAGCTAACCATGACATTTTGGCTGGCGTGGGAACGCCAGGTGTGCCAGAACCTGCATGCCCTGCGGGAGGGGAGCTCCGGCATTGTGCCCATGCAGCCTGGTGCTCCTCTCCATCCCCGGTCCAGCGCTGGTAGCCATGGAAACAGGCTGAGAGCAGAGGAGACGAGGGACCGGCAGATCGCAGCTGCTCAGGGTTGCGCCTGTGGCCCTGAATGCTCCGCGATCCACCCCGGCATTCCCAGGCCCATCCCACCCGTGGGTGTCCCTCACCCTGCCCCTGCCACCGACAGGGACACGGGACAATCCCTGCTGGCCACGAGGATCCCAACGTTCTCATTGTCTCCGCAGGCGAGCGCGCTTCAAGCGCTCCAACAGCGTGACAGCGGGCGTGCAGGCGGACCTGGAGCTCGAGGGCTTCACGGGCCTGGCCGTGGCCACCGAGGACAAAGCCCTGCAGTTCGGGCGGCCCTTCCAGCGGCACTCCTCGGAGCCCGAGTCGGGCCGGCAGTACGCCGTGTACAAGACGGTGCACACGCAGGGGCAGTGGGCGTACCGCGAGGATTACCAGCTGCAGTACGACACGGTGGAGGTGCCCCGGCGCGACGCCTGGATCGAGCGGGGCTCCCGCAGCCTCCCTGACTCCGGCCGCGCCTCCCCGTGCCACCGCGACGGAGAGTGGTTCATCAAACTGCTGCAGGCAGAGGTGGAGAAGATGGAGGGCTGGTGCCAGCAGATGGAGAGGGAGGCCGAGGACTATGACCTGCCCGAGGAGAGTGAGTCGGGTGGGGTGTCGCAGCAAAGAGAGGGGTGGGGATCCTGCAGAGCTGGGGGGCCACAGTCATTGTCCTGCATTGCTCCCGCCTCGGAGCATCTTTGCTGCCAAGGCTAAAGAGGTTGGGTGAGGGCAAGAAACACTGGGAAACCCTCGGGGGCTATGAAGGGGAGGAAAGACACCATGTGAGCAGTTTGTGACTGCCTGCTCTCCCCCCCAGTCCTGGAGAAGATCCGGAGTGCTGTGGGCAGTGCCCAGCTCCTCATGTCCCAGAAGGTGCAGCAGTTCTACCGCCTCTGCCAGCAGAACATGGTGAGTGTGAGTGTGGGCAGGGTGGCAGGGGTCAGCTGTGGTGGGGAGGGGGTGTCCCATACTCTCAGCCAGTGACTATGGACCACCGTGGAGGAGAGCCCCCAGCACAGGGGGCTGGGATGGCCCCATGGCCAGCAGAGCCAACATCCCACTGAGGGATGAGGATGGCACTCTGTCCCTCTGTCCCCACAGGATCCCAACGCATTCCCTGTGCCCACCTTCCAAGACCTGGCTGGCTTCTGGGACCTCCTGCAGCTCTCCATTGAGGATGTCAGCATGAAGTTTGGGGAGCTCCAGCAGCTCAAGGCCAATGGGTGGAAGATCATGGAGCCCAAGGTAAGGGCAGGGCTCTGCCACTGGCACTTGTACCTGTCACCTCTTCCTCCCTCCTCACCCCCAAGCACATCTGCACCCAAACCACTGCTGGGCTCTCACTGGTGGCTGCTTTTAGCAAACCCTTAAAAACAGGGCTGGGAAAAAGCAAAGCTAGAGAAAGGCTGCTGTCCCACTGATGTATCCCAGCACGGCTCGGATAAAGGGATGCGCAGCCCCGCCTTGCAACCTGTGGGAGGGTCTGTGGATCCTCTCATCACGGCTTGAGCCTGCTGGGATGCCCATTCCTGCGAGGTCCCAGCCTGAAGCCCCTGTTGTCTGTGCAGGAGGAGAAGAAGGTGCCTCCCCCGATACCAAAGAAGCCGCCGCGCTCCAAGGTGCACCCGGTGAAGGAGCGCTCCCTGGACTCGGTGGACCGGCAGCGGCAGGAGGCCCGCAAGCGGCTCCTGGCAGCCAAGCGAGCCGCCTCCTTCCGCCAGAGCTCGGCCACCGAGAGCGCGGACAGCATCGAGATCTACATCCCCGAGGCGCAGACCCGGCTGTGACCGCAGCCTCCGCTTTTCTACCCGGACTGGACGGCGCGGCCGTAGCTCACTGTGATGGGGGCCGCGGGGACACCCTGGGGCAGCTCTTGGCCCCACTCACAGCTTCTCTCTTTTCTATCTTAGCCCTTTCGTGGATCCGACGGCGGGCGAACGCAAAGCCCGGTTCTGCCCCATCCCCTCGCCCCGCTGCCCGCATGCCCCTGCCAGCCTCTCCTGGGGTCCGGGGCTCTCCCTCCCTCTGCCCTCCCTGGGGCTGTGTCCCAGCTTTCTGTTCCCTTCCCACTGCCCAGCCCTTCTGCACACCCGCCCCTGCATCCCAACCCAAGGAGAGGTGACCTTCAGCCCCCGGCCCCGCCGGGCTGGAGGGGAGGGGGCTGCAGGCAGGCCCCCCCGCCTCTCTGTACTCAGTGCAATCCCCTGGTGTGTGGTGGGGACGGACCCCCAGCCCCTGCCCAGCCGCAGCCCCCCCAGCCCTGCCCTGCCGGCTCGAGGCTTTGGGACATGCTGGGGACAAAGGGGTCCCCTCGCTGCTCCCCCCGCCTGCGGCTCAGGTGCCGTGGGGACCCAGGGCTCCCTCCCCTATATACATATATAAATATAACCCAAGGAATAAACCAGAAAACTACACGTGACCAGCGCTGTGTCCTGCCTGGTGAGACGGGCCAGAGCAGCAGATGAGGCCCCCGGTCACGGCGAGCCGCCCCGCTTCCCTCGCACGGAGCATCGCCACGCGCTTCTCCCCTTCCCGCTCAGCCCTCCTGCCCCTCAGCCCACCCCTCATCTGTCCGTCCTTCCCTCCTGCCAGCCTGGAGCCCGGGAGCACCTCTGCAATGTGGCACTAGCCAGGGACAGGCAAGAGTCCCCCCGTGCCTTGCTGCAGGTGGGAGATGCTCTCCCAGTGAGCCCACCTGCAGTGACAAGGACCACACTGGGCTTGGCACCAGTGGGTGGCACCGGGGTGTGGGCATGGCCAGCAGCTGTCCCTTGAGTGTGGAGCTAGAGACGCCCTCAGGGGGACACCCCTTCCCCCTGAGCTCCCGGAGCGCAGCGGGATGGGACACCCCAGGACAGGGCTGTCACGTACCTGATGCCTCTCAGGGCCAAGGGACACCCTGGCATGTGGCTGTCCCCAGCTCCCCCATCACTGTGCACAGAGCCAGGAACAGGGTGGAGAGCTCCCTCCAGGGCAGAGCAGTGCGGTGGGGCAGGAGGCTGCATCTGCCTCATCGCTGTCCTTAACCCCGTCCTCCAAACCTCCTGTCCCCCTCAGCGTCCCTTTTGGTGGCAGAGGGGGGAGGACCCACGCCCGTCCCTCACTCTGCCGCGCCAGCAGCCCCACGCAGCATCACCAGCCCCCCCACCCAGGGCAGGGCCAGTGGGTGCCAGGTAGCTCCCGAAACCTGGGGCCAAACCTCGCCCAGGCCCTCCGGCAGGGCGGTGGGATCAGAGGCAGCTGGGGGACGCCTCGCTGGGGTCCCGTCGGTGCTAACAAACACCTCCGTGACGGCAGCACCCACTCAGCCACCCCAAGCCCTCCCCCACCCCACTCCCCCTGCACCCCCAATTTAGGGATGTGCCTGGGAAGGGCCCCCGGCCCCCGCCCCGGCCAGCGCCGTGCAGTGACCGTGACACGTGGCTCCCTTTTTATTGTAACGAACCGCCGCAATTAATAAAGATGACTTTGGTTACTCCGGGCCAGCGGCCACTTCCCTGCGGGGACATGGCCGGCACCGGGCTCGCCTTTCACCTGTCTCCCGTCCTTTTGTGTCCGTGGGGTGGGGAATGCACGCCTGTGGGGTGGGAAATTGGTGAGAGGGGTTTTTGCAGGTCTCCTCCATGGAAACCTCCCATGGGTCTCTTCCAGGGGGTCTCTGCCTCCGAGTCCCTCCCCGTGGATGTCCTCCTGTGGGTGGCTCTCTGTGGATCTGTCCCCGTGCCTCCCCTGTGACTCCCCACGTGAGTCTCCGCTGTGACACCCCCGTGGGTGTCTCTCCGTGACACTCCTCGTGACTCCTGCATGACATCTCCCCGTGGCCAAGACACCCTCTGTGATTCCTGCGTGTCTCTGAGTCGGCCCCGGCGCTCCCCTGGGACTCCTCCCTGTGTGTCTCCCAATGGGTGACACCCCGTGACTCTCCCCGGGGGTCTCTCCCTGCGTGTGTCTCCCGTGGCTCCCCCCGTGACACCCCTTGTCCCCTGCATGACTCCCCCTGTGACACCCCTTGTCCCCTGCATGACTCCCCCTCGTGTCCCCTCCATGCCCCCCTTTGTGTCCCCCCACCACTCCCCCTCGCTGTCCCCCCACATGTTCCCCGTGACTCCTCCTCGTGCCCCTCCGTGTCACCCAGTCTTCTTCCCTCCAGTGTCCCCCCATGATTCCCCCTCTGTGTCCCACATGACTCACCCCGTGTCCCCCCCTGTATCCCTCGCCATGTCCCCTCAACGTCCCCCCCGTGCCCCCCCCATGTCCCCTGTGTCCCCCCCATGATTCCCCCCCGTCCCCCGTGTCCCCCCCGTGTCCCTCCATGTCCCCCCTGTGTCCCCCCATGTCCCCCATCCCCCCCGTGTCCCCCATGTCACCCCTGTCCCCCGGTATCTCCCTGTCCCCCGGTCCCTCGTGTCCGTTGTGTCCCCCGTGTCCCCCATCCCACCGTCTCCCCCCTGTCCCCCGTGTCCCCCATATCCCCCCCGTCCCCCTGTTCACCCCCATGTCCCCCATCCCCCCCGTGTCCCCCCATGTCCCCCCTGTCCCCCGTGTTCCCCCATGTCCCCCGTCCCCCTGTCCCCGTATCCCCATGTCCCCCCATATCCCCCTGCCCCCCCTGTCCCCCTGTCCCCCGTGTCTCCTCCATGTCCTCCGTGTCCCCTTCATGTCCCCCGTGTCTCCCCGTGTCCCCCTGTCCCCCGTGTCCCCCCGTGTCCCCCGTATCCCCCCCGTCCCCCTGTTCACCCCCATGTCCCCCATCCCCCCCGTGTCCCCCCTGTCCCCCCTGTCCTCCTGTCCCCCCTGTCCCCCGTGTCCCCCATGTCCCCCTGTGTCCCCCCATGTCCCCCATCCCCCCCGTGTCCCCCTTGTCCCCCCTGTCCCCCCTGTCCTCCTGTCCCCCTGTGTCCCCCCATGTCCCCCATCCCCCCCGTGTCCCCCTGTCCCCGTGTCCCCAGCCCCGCCGCTCCTCCAGCGCTGCGCTCCCCCCGGTGTCCGCCAGGGGGCAGCCCCGCGCCGCCGCCCCTCCCGGCCGTGACCGGAACGGGCGGGGCCGGGGCCGGGCCGGGTGAGCGGGGCCGGGCTGCGGTCCCTGCGGACCCGGGCGGGGGTCCCTGCGCGGCCCACGCGGGTCCCCGTTCCCTGCGGCCATTGTGACCCGGCCGGTAACCGCCGCGTGCCGCCCCCGCAGGCATGTGGTCCGTGCTGTGGGCGGCCGTGCGCTCCAAGGCCCCGTACGTCACCTTCCCGGTGGCCTTCGTGGTGGGGCTGGTGGGCTCCCAGCTGGAGTGGTTCCTGCGCGGAGACCCCCCTGCCACGGCCCAGGAGGAGAAGAGCATCTCGGAGCAGCGGGAGGACCGCAAGCTGCAGGAGATCGCGGGCGAGGACCTGACCAAGGTGGTGAGCCTGAAGGACAAGCTGGAGTTCGCCCCTCGGGCCGTGCTCAACAGGAACCGGCCCGAAAAGAGTTAATAAAGGGTGATTTGGGCAAAGGCGGTGCCCCTGGAGCTGGGGACTCCCCTGACACCTGCACTGCTTCCACCAGCCTCCCTCTGCACCTGCTGCTCCTCACCGGAGGGTCAGGCTTGCCACCCCGTGGATTTGCTCCAGGTACCCAGAGCTCGGTGGCAGAGCGGGCAGGGAGCCCCCTCATCCCCCCATGTGTGGAGATGGAGAGAGGCTGAAACTCCTCAGCTCTCGCCAGGCCTGGCTCCTGCACCACAAAACACTCTCGGCCTGGTTCCATCTGTGTCTCCTCAGGTTTGATTTCTGCCATGGTGTGAAAGTAGAAGTGTGGACCTGAGTGCCATGGGATGGGGTCAGGCTGACCGCCAGTGACAGGAAGAACTGCTGCCCTGCTTCCAGATCCCCTGTGGCTCTTGATGAACCCCAATACAGCCCCACACCACAATGTACTACAGCAGCCGTGGAGCTCTCTGGGGACCCTCTTCCCTGCATCATCCCACCCAGGAACAGTGACAGGGGGAGCTGAAAGTCTTTGTCCTGCTCCGTTGTGGTGCTCTGAGCGTGGCGATGTGTTGGGAATGGGGACATCTCTGCCCTTTGCACAATAAACTCCTGTCAGTTCTCGGGCCTCTGTGTCTCCTGCATCAGCACAGCCCAGCCCTGTCTCAGGGCATGTCTCTGCTCCCTCCGTGTTCAAGAAACAACTGTGGCAGTGGCACAAATGCCATTGCTGTCCCTGGCTGGGCACTGCCCTCCAGGCCTGGCAGCAGGGTGGTGAGCAGGAAGGAGGAGGAGGCACCAAATTCCCGGCCTGTGCTGTGGTTGTGCCTCCCTCCCAGCTCCCCCAGCTGCGTCATCTGCTTCCGTTTGACCTCTCTATCTCGAGGAGAAGGGCTGTGACAACACAGGGTGGGGTCCCAGGGGACGGGGGTCCCACTGGGGTGCTGAGCAGGGAGAGGCTGGCAGCAGGCCCTGGGGCCAGTGGCCGCTGTCCCCTCCAGGCTCAGGCATTGCTGGCACAGCAGGGACAAACGCCAGCCAGAGCTGCCTGAGCCGGGCCACGGCCGGGGTTATCGCTGCCTCCTGGCTTGTTTTTTCCCGTGGTGCCTGAGCAAGGTCCTGGCTCTGTCCCGGCCCGGCCTTCCCCTCCCGGGGACGATAAATCCTAAATCTGCCGTGCCGGTGCGAGCGCCGAGGTCAGCAGGCAGTCAGCATTGACGCTGTGCTGTGCCCCAGGGCCATTCCTGCCCCGCTGACAGCTTTACTGCGCTGCTCCCGGCTCTGTTTGCTGCCCGAGCTGCTGTCCTGGGCTGGACTGCTGCCCTCAGCTGGGCTCATGGCCCAGCACCGCCGGGAACGCTCTGACCTTTGCTGCGAGGGCAGCTGAGCCTCGGGAGAAGGTGCAGGAGGAGCCTGGGTGTGATTTAGAGCCCTGTGCCACTGCCACCTCCTGCACTGGGGCTCACAGTGCCCACCACGCTGTCCCCCTGGCAGGCTGGCACTGTCCCCTGAAGCAGCCCCTTCCCCTTTGTCTCCTGCTTTCCCAGCCAGGCTGTGGGGTGCCGGCTGTCCCCTATTGTGTGCTGGGGTGGGAATGGTCCTGTTCCTTCTCCCAGCTGGGACCGGCTCGGAAGCTGTCTCTGAAATGCCTTTGTTCACCCCGCGCCGGAGCGGCTCCCCCGGCTGTTTATGGCCCATTGATCCCCTCGTTCCCAGGCCCGGCCGGGCACAATCGGGCTCTGGGGGGGCCTCGCTGCCCCATTTCCTGCCCCAGCCCCAGGCAGCGTCGCTCGGGGAGGCTGCTCCAGCACAGTGCTGGAGTGATGTCCTGGGTAAGGACTCAGCCCTGATGCCCAGCTTGGGCATCGATGGCACCTGGCGGGCAGCCCTGCTTGGATCCCCTGCCCGTGGCACTTCCAGCTGTTTTCCGTGTGTCTGGGGACTCCCGTCCGTCTGCCGGCGCTGCTGCAGGTCTGTGCGTTCCTGCAGGCGCTGGGGCAGGGCTGAAGCCACTTCCCAGACCCGTTGCCTTTCTCCTAAGCCTTCAGTGCTGTAAACCCACCCTTCCTCCCATTGAATCCCAACAATGTGCCGCTTGGGAAGTGCCGGCGGGACAAGAATAGGAGCGGGCAGCTCTCAGGGCTGGGGTGAGCAGCCACGGCGGCTCACGGAGAGCCAGAGGAAGCTTTGCTGAATAAGCCATTATGGTAAAACCCTGCCCTCCCGAGCCTGCACTCAGCCACTCACGTGCAAATGCTGTCTGGTGCAGGGGGTTTGTGATCCAGCTGTTCCCAGCACGGCACAGCTGGGCTCTGCTGTGGAAGCCCTGCCTGCAGTGAGCCTGTCCCCAGACAAGGAGTCCCGTGCTTGGCCAGGGGGCCAGTGTTTGGTGTGAGAGCATCCTCCCAGGCTTGTCCAGCTTCAGGGATGCCCCTGCATCTGGGGCTGGCTGTGAATGCACGGTGCCATGGCTCAGGGGTTGAATCCAGCAGCCACAAGTACTCCCAGTCCCAGCCCAGCCTGTGGTGGCTGTGCCCCAGGCTCACAGGGGGTCAGGGTGACTGCAGTGCTTTTGGCATGTCCTGAGGGCAGCTGCAGCTTCCCGACGGACCCTCTGTCCTGCCCAGGTCTTGCATTGCTCCTGGAATCCATCATGAGCAGCTCGTTGGAGGAGCAGGTGGTGGTTTCCTCAGGCAGGATGCCGGCAGCGAGCTGTGCCCCAGCTCACTGTGGGGACAGTGACATCCCCCTGGCCATCCGGCACACCTGTGTGGCTGCTCTGGATGTCCGGTTAGATCAGAGCAGGGATGCTCCAGCTGTGCAGGGCTGGGGATGAGGTGACTGTGCTGGCACCGGGATGGCCCAAGGCCATCTGGGCCCTTCTGCAAGGCCTGGAGTGATGATGCTTTGGGAGGAGAGGAGCAGGGTGGGAGCTGGCAGGGGGAGCAGGGGCTGGCAGGGACTCACATGCTGGTGTCCCATCCTGGTGCAGTGCAGCGACCCCAGGACACCCTGGACATGGCCACAGTGGGGTGGCCCTGGGACAGCACGGTGTCCCCACAGCACGGTGTCCCCACAGCCCCGGGGCACGGCGGGTGCTCACCCTGGCTGCGCTGGAAAGCAAACACAGCATCCCCTCAGCGTGTCTCCCACAGCCCCTGGAGACTTCTGCTCCCTCCCAGCCCAGGCTTTTCCCAGGCTCTGGTTTTGCCCTTTTCCTGAGAGCAGCCAAGTCTTTCCCAGCCTCCACGTCTCACTTCCTGCTATGGCTCCCTCCATGCTGCTCCTGGAGGCTCCTTCTGTGGCCAGAAAAGGCCCTGAAGTGCCGTGGGAGAGGAGCAGCTCTGCTCTACACCAAGTCACATCCCTCGAGCCATAGCTGGGGACAGCTACAGGGGAACATTTTCCCTTCCCATTCTGCACTGGCTCTTCCTGCAGGTACAGCTCAGGCTTGATTCCCTATCCCCAGCACTCCAGGACCACTGTGGGTCCTTGTTTTTAGGCCACACTGATCTTCCCATGCCACAAAAAGCTCCTGGCTCTGCAGGCAGCAGCCTCTGCTCGCCTGGTGTTGCATCAGCATGATGCCCTGAGCTGCTGGCAGGGTTAGGAGCTATGCCAGGGTGGGCACAGGGTGCTGGGCACTGCAGTCCTGGTGCCTCCACACGAGGAAACGGCCGGGGGTGAGTGACAATGTCAGGATGCAGCTATTGAGTGCGTTTCCTCCCTCCTGCAGTTCTCACACAGGGCTGCATTGTCTGCCATGCCCATGCATGGAGGGACCCTAGTGGAGGGCTAAATATAACCCCAGGGAGGAAGGGAGCTCCGTGGGGTTTGCTTTTCCTTCGCCGTGCACCACTGGCAGCAGATGGAAAGGGCAGGATTATTCCTGGTTTGGGGTTGCCCCAGTGGTGGCTACTGTGGGCACAGAGTGCTGGGGTCAGGGCTGTGTGCCCGGCCTGGGAGGATGCTCCTGACTGCTCCCACTCCCCCTGAGGACACACCTGGGCATTGACAGGGCCCTGTGGGCAAGTGTGGCCATGCTGTGGCCCTGCCTGGCACCCTCCTGCCCAGCTCTGCCCTTCTTCCCCCTCAGCTGTGATTCTGCTCCCACCTCGGCTCTTCCTGAGTGGGTCAGATTTAGACACTTGCTGTTTGCTGTATGCTGGGAAAGGTTAAAAATAAACTCCTTGGTCTTTGGCCAGCACCTCAGGCAGAGCTTTTCAGGCAGGACAGCCCTCTGTCCCAGGCCATGGCAGAGCTGAGCAGGGTGCCTGGCATGGACTAGTCCTAACTGGAAGGAGGGCAGAAACCTCCCTGCAGAGGAGTCCCAGGGCTCCTGGGGACTGTGACTGGTGTTAGACCAACATCCCCAGCAGGAACTGGGGTTCTGGGGAGTGTGTGGTCCTTCCAGGGCTGGCAGAGCTGCCTCAAAGTGTTTCCAGACTCTGGGGGTGCCAATGGGAGCCTCTCACCACAGCCCCCAGGCGCCTGTGCCAACATGGGGCTCAGCATCCTCATCCAGGGCCGGGTGTTGGGGGAGTGAGTGCCGTTCCCACGAGGGACCAGAGGGACTTGTTTACTCAGGAGGGAGTGTGGAGGTGTGAGAAATGCCACTGTCTGTCCCCAGGCTGTGCCAAAGGGCTCCGCCAGGCCAGCCTGGGCTCTTATCAGCTCCAAACTTTTATTTGCCTAAGGGCTGCCCGCCCACCTTGTGGGAGGCTGCTGCCAAGCGCAGCCCTGCTGCTGCCCCCTCCCCAGCCTGGCCCGCAGGTAAGCCCCTCGCTGTTGTTGTTGGCAGCACGTCCCGGCGGCGTGGGGTCACTGCAGCTGCCCCGAGGCACTTTGTCACAACACGGGAACAATGGTGGGACACGGAGCTGTGTTTGTGCAGCG
Source organism: Passer domesticus (assembly GCF_036417665.1). Classification (NCBI taxonomy): domain Eukaryota; kingdom Metazoa; phylum Chordata; class Aves; order Passeriformes; family Passeridae; genus Passer; species Passer domesticus. The sequence goes on along the minus strand of NC_087497.1, from coordinate 5,346,999 downwards.
CCTGGGGCTCTGCACTATCCAGGCAATGTTGGAGGGGGGGGTCTCGGCCGTCTTGTTTTCCACCTTGCAGGGTCGCTCGGAAAAGTGTGATGCTTCCCCCGTGCCAACAAAAATAGGAGTTCAGGAGAGGGGAGGTGACCCGGGGACACTGTGGTGGGTAAACATGGCACGGCTGCTCCATTCCCTTTCACTCACAGGGTGTTTCTTCCTGACCCAGCACACTGGGCTGCTCCTCCAGAGCTGCAGGGCTCTGCTGGTACCTGGGGAGCACTGGGATGTGTCCCCCTCATTGTGCTGGGGTGGCCTGGCAGGTCCCAACTGGGCAACCGTGGGAGCAGGGCAGGGTCCTTCCAGGGCAGATCTACCCCAGCATCCTCCAGGAGGGCACAGGGAAGAGCTGGGAGCTGGTGGTGTGCCCAGACCCCCACCCCAGGGGGTTTCACACCCCTTGTTCCCAGCAGGGAGGAAGCCAAGGGTGGGCTCAGCTCCCAGCCCAAGGGCAGCACTGCTGGGTGCCTCCCTCCTCATTTCCTCCAGTGGCCGATGGCAGTGATACTGCCCCATATCACCCATATTTCATTTTCTCCAGGGTATTTTTAGCCTGTCCCACCCTCACTGGAGAGGCCCTCGACAGAGAGCAGGCTCTGCTCTGGCCTGGCTTGGCTGGGGAACTAAACAACAGCCCCAGCCACATTGTGTGCCTTTATCTGTGGCTCATTTCCACCTATTATGCAGCCACGAGCAGCTCCATGGCCTCTGCTGGGTTTATCTGCAGTGGAGGGAGAGGGGCTGAGCTCTGCTTTGGGCCACCACGAGCCTGGGACGTGACAGTTGTGTCAAAACCCTGGGTTAAGGCTGGGCTCAGGGGGACAGGAGGCCACAGCAGGGAGGGTTGTGCTTTCAGTGGGTGAGTGGCACCCACAGCACAACTGGGTGTCCACTTTCCCCTTCTCCCCAGACCCATCACCCCCTCCCTCAGCCCCAAACCCTCCCGGAGGCAGCAGGAAGCACAGACACACCTCCTTCACCTTTTCTCATTCATCCAACTTTATTCAACAAGACGCAACACAGAATCTGCCAGGGGAAGGGAAACAGTGCTGAGGGCAGTGCCCACACCCCACCCTCACACCTGGGTCACACAGGACCTGCAGCCCCTTGGTCACAGCAGGACAATCCCCTCTCACAGCGTCAGTGGGCTGGGGAAGTCAGGGTGACAGCTCCTGTGACAACAGTTTGTCCTTCCACCCCCCACCCCCCCAGCCCTTCAGCCCACAGCAGGAGATGACTAGTGCAAAGTAATAAAAACCCAAAAACCCCCAAACTATCAGGTGCTGGGCTGATTGCTCCCTAAACCCCACGGGGCTCCAAGGCACATGGCCAGGCTGGACACGGCTCCCCAAAGTCCCTGCAAACTGCACCTTTAAGGCAGAAACTCCGTGCTCAGCCCAGCAGGTTAAAAATAACTTAAGGCACACATCCCATGGGAAAGAGCCCAGGGCCGGGAGGGGAGGAACTCACACTCCTGGGTCACCCACGGTGACCCTGCAGCCATTGGTGACAACAGAGCTGGCTTAACCCCTCTGTGTCCCATGGGGAGGGGGCAGCTTCTGCAGCAAACCCTGGGCAGGTGCCAGGGCCACCGGAATGGGATGGGGCTGGTGGCCAGGATCAGTCAGCGCTGCCCCAGGCCAGCTTTTCCCGGCAGTCCCTGGCTCAGCCTGCTCCGTGAGGAGGCTGGAGACGAGCAGCTTCCCACGGCTGCGCTCCTGGCTCTCGTGCTGGCCGAGGCTCTGGGGTCTGGCTGAACCACAGCTCCCAATGGCCAGCAGCGTGCAGCCATGGCCTCGGGGACAGCCTGTTCCACGGCGTGGCTCCAGAGCTTTCTCCCTTTCCCACGGCAAGGCACACAGGACACGGTGTCCCGGGGAACTTCGTGCAGTTTCCTTCCTCGCAGGGTCTGTGGGGAAAACCGGCGGGAGCTCCACGGCCGTGCTCCCCAGCATCCCATCCCAGGGCGGGCAGGTCTCTGGAGCCTCCAGAGGGGGACGTGTACAGCACAGAACCAGGCAGGAGGCAGCTGCCTGCCCACAGCCAGCACCTTTGCAGGCACAAGGGACCGAGGAATGTCCCCCTGCCAGCCGGGGCCAGCCCGGCACTACACGTATTGCTTTTTGGAGGCTGAGCTCCCGGGCCGGCTGCCCGGCTTCTCCTCCGGGGCGGAGGCTTCAGCAAGCCCGGGGGCGTAGGGGTCCGACAGGGGCCTGCTGCCACTGCCCAGTGCCAGGTTCTCCTCGTTGCGGTAGTTGGCCCAGTTCTGCTCGCTGGACAGCTTGTTGTAGGTCTGGTAGGAGGGCGCGTGGCTCTCGGCCATGGGCAGGAAGGGATAGTGCTTGGGCGCGTAGGGACTCGAGACCATGTCATCCACAAAGGTGTCCTGGCTTGGCCCAGCTGGCCCCGACGCCTTCTTGATGTTGCTAAGCAGGTTCTTGCAGCAGAGGTGGAAGAGCTCCAGAAGGTTCAGGATTAAGGAGATCAGGCCCATCACCAGCATGAAGATGATGAAGATGCTCTTCTCGGTGGGGCGGGAGATGAAGCAGTCCACCTGATGGGGACAGGGGTCCCTCTTGCACACGTAGCGGGGCACCATGGAGAAGCCGTACAGGTACCACTGGCCCACGAGGAACCCGGCCTCAAAGATGCTCTTGCAGATGACGCTGGTGATGTACGTCCACATCAGCGCCCCTCGGATCTTGAGCCGCCCGCTCTCTGTCATGTAGATCTTGGACATCTTCTTCTCCAGGGCTGCCAGGGCCTGCTCGATCTTCGGGTCCTTGCTGTGGACAGCCCGAAGCTCACTCTCCTGCTTCTTCAGCTTCTCCTCCTTGCGGGAGAGATAGACAACGTGGCCCAGGTAAATCAGGGTCGGGGTGCTGACAAAGAGGAACTGGAGCACCCAGTAGCGGATGTGGGAGATGGGGAAGGCTTTGTCATAGCAGACGTTGGTGCAGCCTGGCTGCTTGGTGTTACACACGAAATCCGACTGCTCGTCCCCCCACACGGACTCCCCGGCCAGGCCCAGGATGAGGATGCGGAAGATGAAGAGCACGGTGAGCCAGATCTTCCCGATCACGGTCGAATGCTCCTGGACTTGGTCCAGCAGTTTCTGCAGGAATTCCCAGTCACCCATCTTCTAGGAAGCCTTTGCCTCTGTCAGCAGAGAGAAGACAGCAGGCACGTCAGTGCCCTGGTTCCATGCTGGGGAGCACAGGGCAGCTTTTTCAGGATATAGCTGCTCTGCAGAGTGTCCCAGCAAACCCTCCGAGGAACATCCCACTTCTGAGGGAGGGAGGGTTCCAGGCAGCGTTTAGGAGTCCCAGAGGGCTCCTCCTACACAGTGCAGGAACGGGGAGCTGGGAGAGACGGGAATTCTCCCCTCCCAGCAGCACCCACAGCTCGTGGCTCTTCTGGCCACTCTGGGGACAGCCTGCAGCCAGTGGGGTTTTGGGGCTGCCCAGGGAGCTCAGGGCACCTGGAGAGGAGGCACTGTGGGGCTCACAAATTTGCTGCTGCCCTGGCTTTCCCAAAAAGCAGAGAGCAGGATGGTCTAGAGGGGAAGCACAACCCCTTGGGGTACAGCTGCCACCCCGAAGCCTTTTCAGGGCTCACCCCAAACTGAACAGAGGAGCCCCCCACCAGCTCCCTTGCTGCAGGGCGACGGACTCCCAGCCCCAGTCCCCTCCCATCGCCAGGGAATCCCCAGCACCGCTCACCACGCTGCTGCCGCTCCCGGGATTCTGGGGAGCCAAGCCCCCAGCCCGGCTGAGAGGGAGGGACAGGGCGGCCGCAGCCCCGGCTCCTCATTAACCGCTGCTAATTAAGCATAGAATTAACGGCTGTGCCGTTAAAGGAAGCCCTGGCAGCGGTGGGGTGCCCCGTCCCCAGCACGGTGTCCCCGAGCGGTCGCGGTGTCCCGGCTGCCCGCACTCACCTCCGCCGCGCCGGGCACGTCCCGCCGGGCTCAGTGTGAGGGGTCGGGCCGGGTGCCTCCGCTTATTCGGGGCCCGGGGAAGCCGGAGGAGGAGCGTGGGCAGGAAACTGGGGGCCGGGGCTTAGCACCGGGCCGGGCCGAGCCGCAGGTGTGCGGGGCCGCCCCCTCCCGCGGCCCCCGGACGAGGGGGCGGCCCCGGCGGGCGGGGCGGGGGCGGCCGGACCCGTCGGGGCCGAAGCTGGGGGGAAGCTCGGGTGCCTCCCGCACTCTGATTACAGCTGCGGGTCCGCCACCGGGCAAACCCGCTGAGCCAGAGACCCCGGGATGCTCCGTTCCCCGCCCGGGGTCCCGGGGATGTTCCGTCCTTGCCCGGAGCGCGGCTGCGGCGCTCGTGGTTTGCCCCCGAGGATTCGTGCGGTGCGGCGGGCGCTGGGTGGTGCTGGAGCCCCACCGGAGCCCGGCTGCGGTCCCGCATCCCGCCGGTTCCCGGGATGGGCCCCGCCGGTTCCCGGGATGAACCCCGCCGGTTCCTGGCCCCCATCCCGCAGGCTCCCGGGCTGAGCCCCACCGGAGCCCAGCTGCGATCCCTCATCCCGTCGGTTCTCGGGATGAACCCCACCGGAGCCCGGCCGGGAGCTCCCGTGCAGGTTCCAGACGGAGCTTTGCTGTCGGGGGTCTCAGCACACCCCGACACGCTCGTGGGGCTGTGAAATGCCGAGCGGAGCCGGGAACAGCCGACCCTCCGCTAGTGCCGCTTAAGGAGAGATTAAATGGAAATAATTTCTATTTATTGTAATATTTATCAAGGTTTAGTAAATAATTGATGCTCATCCCTCCTTGATTTCCTTGGGGGCCAGCGTGAGGTTCTGCTGAATTAAAGTTTAACGACGCGTGACAAGCTGGGAGAGGCGGAACGGGCGGACGTGAGCTCGGCTCTGGGCTCGACCAACACCCAGCTCAGGCGGAGGAGAAGGACCTGGCTGTGGGCTCCTGAGGAACCTCTGCCAATCCATGTCTTCTGCCCTCACCAGTCCCCCAGTCTCCAGCGTGCAGAGCAGGTCTTGGTGTCTCCAAACACGATATTTATTGGACTTTTGGATCTGTAGCTTGTGCTGTGTGTGATGTGCATCTGAGGTGAGGGGGGACACAGAGGCACCAAGGGAAGCAGCAGAGCCAGCAAGGGCTTTTGGGTAAGACATGGCTTGGTGCTTGTGTGAGCCAAGGGGGAGAAATAGCAAACTGGGTAAACTGGGCCAGCAGAACGGTTGCAAACAGACTGAAGCCCCAGTCCTCTGTCATTACTTTGGGTACATGAAGAGAACTCTGGCCACGGAGCCCAGAGTTCCTTTGGTTTCTTGGTACAAAAGAAAGCAGTGCATGTGTGAGGCACGGTGAGCTGAGAGGACTTGGCATGCACTGGGTGACACCAGCCCTGGCTGGGCACCAGCTGGGGGCACTCACACCCAGCGTGGGAGCAGCAAAGCTGCAGGACCAAGAGAAGCTGCTGGACACAGAGGATCTGTGTGCTGCTGTGATGTCCATGCTTGTGGCACTGCCACCTGCAGAGCTCCAGGGCTGCCCTTGCCTTACCTGTGTCTGCTCAGGCACCCGTGGGTCTCTCTCCAGGGGCATTACTTTGTTGGGTTTAGTCACTTTTCACACAGGTCGACTCTTGAGGGTTCAGGGATTTGCCAGGCTGGAAAAGCCAAGTTGAGGGGAATGTGAACTGGCTGGGATGGGTGAGGTCACAGCTCTTCTCCTCTGTGGGAAGAACAGACACACTCAGGCATGGCCACGGGCAGCCAGCACCCACCTGCCACCAGGTGTGTCCAGACCACTGGGACACCCAGGGATGTGCCCATGGTCCCAAGCAGGAGAGTTCCCATGGATGTGTTCCCCTCCCCTTACAGCCATTGAGATCCTGGTTGAAGAGTCTGGTGGTGGCACCACTGGTGGTCACCCGTGGTGCCAACCATCCCTGGCACATACCAGGACAGTTCTTCCCCCACCACCCTTCCCAGCACCCCTCACAGAGCAGTCAGGGCTGCCACACACCTCGGCTGGGACTTGTTGTCCTTCTCCTCTGACTTGACGTGGCAGTGGCAGGTGGAGGCCTTGCTGTAGCTGACGGAGCGCTTGGTGGATTTCCTCCACTTCCTCGTCCTCTGCACAACTCGCTTGAAGATGAGGTAGAAGATCTCACAGACGGTGAGGATGATGCAGATGGAGGAGGCTCCGACCATGAAATAGGTGAAGACCCTTTTCTCGGTTGGCCGAGCGATGTAGCAGTCCACGGTGTTGGGACAGGGATCCACGTTGGAGCACTTCACCAGCCGTGGCAAATCGAAGCTGTCCCACATCTTGTGGAGGAGGTAGAGGAACAGGATCTCTATGATAAGCTTGAAGAAGAGGCTGAACAGGTAGGTCCACCACAGCCCGCCGTGCTTCTTGCCCGTGTTGCTGTAGAGCTTGGGGCAATTCTCTCCATTCTTCTCCCGGTTCTTCCTCTCGCGGTCCTCCCTGTAGGCCACGTGCATGATGACCAGGAGGGAAGGACAAGTGACAAAGATGAGCTGCAGGGCCCAGAGGCGGATGTGGGAGATGGGGAAGAAGTGGTCATAGCACACGTTGGTGCAGCCCGGCTGCCGCGTGTTGCAGTCAAAGTCCTTCTGCTCATCCCCCCAGACCTTCTCGGCCGCCACCACGTAGACCAGCACACGGAAGACAAAGACCATGGAGAGCCAGATGCGGCTGAAGGCTGTGGAGTACTTGTTGACCCCGCTGAGCAGCGCCTGCAGCGTTTTCCAATCCATGGCAGCTGAGGGAGACCAGAGTCACCCAACCTGGAGAGGCAGAAGGAGCAATGGGGACACCCCTGGGGCTGCACATCTCTCGCTGCACTAACTCTCACCGACCTCTGAACCCTTTTCCCCACAACATTACACTCATCTAGGGGGCTCTTCACCCTTGCAGACAGTAAAACCCATCCTCACACACTGCTGGTGACAGAGGTGACTCAATCTCTCTGCACTTCCTTTGCTCCACCTGGCCAAGTCCCTGCCACCAGCTCTGTGCCTGATTGTGAGTGCTGGTGCAAACTGGCAGCACGATCTGCTGGAGCAGGCCAGGATCACCAGCCAAAGGGGAAATGGCTGCTCCTGCAGCGCTGGGGTGCTGGGACATGCCAGGGACCTGTTTTCTCTCTCACAGGTGATACCTGAGGCAGCCCAAACACAGGTGACAGTGGGGCTGCAGAAAGTGAGAGTCCGTGTGTGTGACAGTCTGTGTGTGTCACCAGCATGTCACCCTGGCCAGCGCTCTGCTCCTGCTCCGGCAGCAACGCCGGAGGTGCCTATGGCCAAACCGGCTCTGCAGCTCAGCCTGGGGCTGTCCTGTGTGAGGAGGGAGACATGCTAAGCCTGACCCGGAGCTTTACTGCACCTGGATTTACAAACCCGGGTGGTTTTTACAACGCTCTGGGCTGTGAAGGTGTCTGCCCTGGCAAAGGGATTCACAGAACACCGGCTTGCTCCCACTTTAAGGAATTGCCTCTGCCTGTTGCCCACCCAGTGCCCTCTGAGACGTACCTGGAGGGGTTCAGGCTCCTTCCCCGCTCACCGGGGGCTGTGGGGTGGGAAGTGTCCAGCACGGGGCATAGCCAGGGCGCGATGGCAGACTGCTGATCAGGGTCCCCTCATCCAGTGCACTGTGGTGTCCCAGGGCTGTGGGGTGGAACAGAACCTGCAGCACTGCCCAGAGCCCATGGAGCACTCTGGGAGCCTCTCCTTGGCCAGGGCCACCCACAGCAAGCCCTGAATCTGTGGCTGTGCTCCCACACTCCTGGCCCAGGGATGCGCCGGGAAGGGTGGCTGGGCTGAGCAGCCCCAGGATGGGGTCCCTGGCAGCGTGTGCTAAGTGCCAGGGCTGTGCTTCTGCCCGTGCCCACACACCTTCGCTCCCCACCCCATCTGAAACCAGATCTTCCTCCCTGGCAAACCCTCGGCTGGGAGTCAGGGTGGGGAGCAATCACTGTGTTCCCACCCAGCCCTTGGGTTTAAGACCGGCAGAGGGGAGCTGCTGTTTTGCCCCCGAAAACTGGTGCTGATGGAACCTGGAGACTCTGCATGCCCCCAGTGCCAGCCAATTCACCCACGACCCATCCCTGGTGCCAGTGAGACCCCCCCAGCACCCCCCTGCCCATAACCCACCTGCCCAGCAGCTGCCAGCCCAGCGCTGGCTCCAGTCATGGACCCGCAGCGGGGCAGGAAGGGGACGGGATCTCTGTGCCAAGCCCTGTGCCAATCCCCGTGGCAGCGGGTGTGTGCAGCACTCCGTGAGCCCCCAGGGGCTGCCCAGGGCTGGATGGCAGCCAGGCAGAGCAGGGGCAGCGCTCAGGTGTGCTCAGCTGTGCCGGCAGTGCCCGTTTGCCTCCCGCAGAGCCCGGCACCTTTGCCAGCCCCCGGGATGCCAACCCACTGCGTCACGGCCACGTCCTGCCCCGTGTGGGCGCAGGGCGTTGGACCCGACAGCGCCCTGCTCCCAGCTGGGCTGCAAACTCAGCAGAACCACTTTTCTCGGGGGGGTCTCTGCCTCTTTTGGGCGTGGGACAGAAGTGCAAAGCCTGGGGGGGGGCCATTGCTGCTCCTCGGGGTGCCACGCTGTGCCATCCCCGTGTATCACCCCATGGGATGGGGACCCCGGCATGGCCTGTGGGGTCCTGGTGTGGCATTGTGTGAAGTTGGTGTCCCCACCTCTGAGCCCACAGTCACAGCAGCCCCAGATCCCACCTTCCCCCCGTTACACCTCAACACAGCTCCCACCTGCCCCCCGTTACCCCGCGGGGCTGTCCCCCCTCCACCCTGGCAGCCCTGTACCTGTCCAGGTGGGAGAGCCAGAGGAAGGTGTCCGGATGGGATCGGGGAAGCTCCTTGCCAGCCTCAGCCCTCCTGCACACGCAGGGTTTGTCTGAGCGTGCGAGGGGAGGGGAAGGGTGGTTGGTTTGGTTCCCAGTAACTGGGTGAGTCTGGCAAACAGCTCCTGGAGACGTTCTTGCTGCGCACATGCACACACACGCTCGGCTTGAACAACAAAAGGCAGGTCAAACCCCGCAGGGAGATCAGCACGGACGCATTCCTCGGCAGGAAACACCAGCAGCTCCTTCCAGGTGATGTCCCATCCCCTGCAGGGATGGTCTGGGGCGCTGCAGACCCAGCCCCGGGCCCACCAGCCAGCACTGCCCAGAGTCCCGCATTACGCAATTGCAACCCACTTTTGAAGTGATTTTGCCTTAGTAATAGTTTTGCAACAGCTCATCGGTATCTCCAACCTACGGGAACCTGCAGGCACCGCCCTGGCGGGGCCGGTGTGGCCAGCTGGGACCAGCCTGGGTCTTTCCCACAGAGCAGCTGGCACCAGGGTCCCCGCTCTGCTGCTGGCTCATGTCACGCCCCATGGGACCCGCGAGGTGTCCCCAAGGGGTCTGTCCCTCTGCCCAGAGGTGGCTTCCAGGAGGCTGTGTCAGCCCATCCCACCGGATGTCCCACGGATCAGCCGCGGTAGATGCCGATGTAGCCCGGGCAGGAATGCGCTTCCCTTCCTCACCTGGTTTCTAGAGTGCCCCGAGGATTCCCTGGAATCCTCCGGCACACCCTGGGGCCCATCAGCCGTGCTGGAGCCACCTCGGCACCTGGCCAGGGCCACCCCTCCCGTCTGAGGAGCCCCGGGGTGCTCGGTGCCTGCAGAGATTTGCTCCCTGCTCTCCTGGCACACAAGGAGCCGCTTGCCCGGAGGTTTTTTGTCTCCAGGAGGTCAAACAAAGCCAGTGAGGGTTTGCCAGGCTGGGGACAATGGAATGGGAGCCCAGGAGACCCAAAGCAAACCCTGGTGGGAGGCTGGGGGTGCAGGATGGGGTGAGCCTGGAGGAGGGGACAGCCACAGGCACCCCAATCCCGGATGAGAGCCAAGCAGGGGCTCCGGAACCTTCCTTGACCCCGGAGCTGCCCGGATCAGGAATTTGAGCTATGTTGATGCAGAGAGCTGGTGTGGCAGGAGCTCTGCAGGAATCTGGGGGCTGTGGCCTGTGAGGTGAAGAGCCCTGGAGAGAGGGAAGCTGTTGGGAAGCACTGGCAGCTCTGATTCCTTGCAGAGGCAGCTGCTCCCTGCCCCACGGCCAAGCCCTGTAAGGGCCAGGTGAAGAGTGGGGCCAGGTCCCCCTGGGCAGCCTCTTGCCTGCAGTTTTGGAATTTCTGGAGCAGCCCTGTGGTCACGGTGAGAAAGTTCAGGTGCATTTGGCACGGGCAGAAGATCTCCCTCAGGCAGTTGGGCGGGGAGCAGAAACAGCCCTTGCTTTGCAGTGTTGGAAATGCTGAGCTGGGTGTTTGGGTAAATCCATAAATCCATCAAGGGGCACGTCCCTGCGCCCACACTGGCAGAGGGATGGTAATGGGGGCACAGGGACAAGGTGCCAGCGTGGTTCTGCAGATCTCAGCACTTTGGGAGCTTCAGGGGTATACCCAGGATGTGCCACCCTGCTCCCCCTCAGTGCCAGATGTGAGCACTGAAACACCCAGTGGCTTAGGGAGGCCCAGCCTTGGCTCCTCCATAAAGGAAAAACCCAAACTGTGGAGCTGGCAGACGCCAAACCAGCAGGAAAAGCTCAAACCTAAAACCCTTTTTAGAAGGGTCTTAAATGGAGCATGGCAGGATTCTGTCCCCCTCCAGGGCCACATCCCCTGGGACGAGACTCCCCCGCAAGAACAGGGGCAGAGGAGTCATGGGGTCCTGGGAGCTGGCAGCCAGGGCTAGACATAAATCAGAGAGATTCTCCTCAATTCCCAGCAAACAGGCGGGTTTTGGCCAGGGCAGAAACAAACCCAAGCTGGGAAGGCAAATTTACCCCTGACCTGTGCACGCAATCCCCTCCACATCCCTGCCTGGGCTGGAGTTGGTGGTGAGTTTCTTTAAAATCCCCTCACCCCAAATTTAGGGAGTCTTCTGGGACCTTACAAGCAAATACAGGGAATTTCCTGTGTGAGGATGCAAACTCTGGGAAATATTCAGCTTTTATTGTGACACACCCCGTGGTTTGCTGACTCTGGTCCTGCCTCTGCATTCCAGGAGATATCCCAGTACCCAGACCCCCATTTTTGGCACCAGTATCAAAAGAAGCAGCAGAATGGTCCTGTTTTTCTGGCTGATTGCTGCTTATCCCAAGCCTGGATGGTGCAAGACACCCAGAGCTCTGCAATGTTTGCTCTGAGCAAGACAAAACAGCACAACATCATCCAGCAGCTGGATCTGCAGGTGTCTCTCAGTGGGCAGCAGCTCCAGCTGTGCTTTGGTGTGCAGAGCTGGGACAGGGTGGTTTTTCTGGGGCTCATCTCTGTCCCCATTAGCGCCTGCAGAGGGGAACTCCTTGGGGTTTCACTCTCCAGCCTGGAGCAGGAGTGGCCAACCTTGCTGGAAAACAAACAGCCCAGCCCATGCTCTTTAATTCGGGGCAATGGCTCGCACACAAAGAACAACTTGTGTCCTCTGACGTTGTGCACTTCATAAAGAAAACTTTCAGGTGGATAATCCAGCAGCAGGAGCGGATGGAAGGAAGGCAGTGCCAGCACAACTGCCCCTGAGAAGTGGAAAAAATTCTGTGTGTATTTCATCATCTGTGTCTCTGACCCCAAAGGTCCCACAGACTCAAGCTGTGGGCTCAGAGGGCTCCGTGCTGGTGGCCAGGATCCCCCCAGGGCTTCTCCAGCACCCTCACCCCCACCAGTGGCTGGTTCATTCCCTGCCCTCCCATCCAGCAGTGCTGCAGCCCCACCTGCTCTTGGCTTCCCTTCAGCCCTGCCTGTCCCCAGCGTCCCCCTGGCCCCAGCAGCCCCTCAGCCTCCCATCCAGCTGTGGCAAAGAGCTCAGTTTTGCCCATGGAAGGTCTCAGCTGGATCACCGTGATGATCTGTCCCTGAGAATGGCCTCAGTCTCATACAGGACACAGCGATGGTGTTCCCTCGCCCCCTGTGCCACTTCCTTTGGGACAGAGCCAGGGAGCGCTGGCACTGTCACTGCTCATGGAAAAAATAATTATCACACCCTCTGAATAAAGCAAAACCAGTAACAGATCGAGCTGCATGTTCAATGTTAATGTTTCTTGTGAGTGCATTTGCCATGAAATTATTGTTAATTATTCATGCCAGCTGCCTCTGATGGCCTCGGAAGCGGCAGCAGCGCCCGTGTCACGGCCGAACGCGATGGACTACAGCAATAAACGAGATCAGATTCTGCCATTTAATGTTATTGTTTAATCAATGCTTGGGGTGTTTTCCTCTCCTGTGTCCGGCTGTTTTGCTCAGGTGTTTCGCCCTGGCCAGGCAGGATGATCCAGCAGCTCACAGCGGGCTCTGCCTGCCTGGCCGGATCCTCATGCCTGCGCTTCGCCCTGGCTGGGACACCAGGGACCTGCTCTTGTCCCCACTCAACTAATGAGTGCTATTAATGACAATTGCATCAGTCTGAGGTGGCCCTGACACCCACTGAGTGGCTGATGTAGGGTGAGAGATAGGAAGAGGTGTTTCCTGGGGGATCAGGGTGTCTGTCCTTGCTGGTGCAGGCTCAGAGTCTGGGTACCACTGTCAATTCACAGCTGCCATGGAGCTGCTGCTCCCTGCCACTGCCAGGGACAGAACGTGTTCTACAGCCCCAGCTTTACCCCAAATTCAGCAGGATGATGGAGAATGCCTTTCCAAGCACAGGAGAGTCAGAAACCCCTCAGACACAGCCCAGCTCCAAGGTGCTGCCACCCTCAGCGCTCCTGCGCTGGAGCCCAGGGGAGGAAGAGCAGCCAGGAAGTTGCAGGCCAGGTGAGCAGCTGCTGAGCAGCTCTAGGAAGGAGCCTCATCCTCGGACAGTGTGCTGGGGCAGGAGGCCGTGAGCGGGATGGTGGCTGTGGGGGGTTTGTAGTCAGCCCCACGGAACACCTGCCCGCCCGTGCCCACGGGGTTGGCACAGGAGACGGGGCAGTCGTGGCTGTGCTGCTGGCTGTCCCCTCCTCCGGCCTCCAGGCACTCGTGGCACCTCTTCCCAATCAGGTAGGTGGCCTCGATGAGGTTCAGCACCACGCAGACGCAGGTGGTGACCACCATGAAGAGGGTGAAGATGTTCTTCTCGGTGGGCCGGGAGATGAAGCAGTCCACCACGTTGGGGCAGGGCGGCAGCTCGCACTTCACCAGCCGGGGCAGGGTGTAGTTCCTGTAGAGGCGGAAGAAGATGTAGAGGAAAACCACGTCCACGCTGGCCTTGAAGATGAGGCTGAGCAGGTACGTCCACCAGAGCCCGCCCCGCTTCTTGCCGGGGTTGGGGTATTTGCAGCGATAATTGTCCCCTTGGATCTCACGCCGCCTCTCCTCCTTGGCCTCCCTGTAGGCCACGTGCATGAGGACCAGGAGGGACGGACACGTCACCAGGATGAGCTGCAGGGCCCACAGGCGGATGTGGGAGACGGGGAAGAAGTGGTCAAAGCAGACGTTGGTGCAGCCCGGCTGCAGCGTGTTGCAATCGAAGTCCTTGTGGTCGTCGCTCCACACCTTCTCGGCCGCCACCAGGTAGACCAGCAGGCGGAAGATGAAGACCAGGGAGAGCCAGATGCGGCCGAAGGCTGTGGAGTAGACATTGACAGCACGGAGGAGCCCCTCAAACGTCCCCCAGTTCATGGCTCCCCGATCCTGTTAGCCAGCCTGGGAAGAGAGAAGACGCTGTGACACTGAAGCAGCAGCAAAAGGTCCCCATTGGAGGCCCTGTGTGCCTCAAAGCACTGAGCCGTGCTCCTGGGGCCACCCCTGACCTGTGCTGGCACTCAGGGACACCACTGACAGCACAGACCTGCTCCGGGTGACACGTCTCCTCCAAGCTCCTGGCAACACTCGGGGTTTCTGCCCCAGCCACAGCATCCTCCAGCCACCCCCGGTGCACGGCTCAGCCCCCATCCCGCCCCAGCTCCCGCCTCGTTGCTCAGGTATTTGTTATTCATTTCCCTTTACGTTGCCAGGCCTGGCCCAGGCAGACAACAAAGAGGAGCTGCCGCGTCCTCTCCCACCGCTGGAATCTGCCGTCGCCTCCGTGCTCCGCCGGGCAGCGCAGGAGGAGCCCGCTGCCACCTTTCCGTGTCACCGCTCCGTGTCCCCAAGCACCGGGCAGCCCACGGCAGGGCACAGACAGCGGCTGGGCTGGGGGGCTGCATGCCGAGGGGCTGCCCTGGGGCCGGGCAGCCAAAACAACCAATTTCACCAACCCCAGGCGCCTGCGAGGTCGATTTGAGCCCGGCTCGCATCGTGCCGGATAAACGCGCCCCGTGCTCCCTGGAGCTGCAGCACAGACTCCCAGGGCTGCGTTTGGCGCTGGCTCTCCTTAAATAAGTGGAATAACAAGATTCCCTCTCACCGAGGGGTGAACACCCCTGCTCTGCACAGCTGAGCCAGTGCACCCTCCCGCAGGGCTGGAGTGGCCACGGACGCTCCGGTTCTCCGGGAGCTCCCTGGAGGAACACGCGAACCCCAAATTCCTCCTTCCCTGCGCACGCTGCCGGCAGCAGCGCGGGCCGTGCCCATCAGGCTGGGCAGACTCACTTCCCCAGAGCCCTCCCCACCTCCTCGGGGCCGGGGGTCGCGGCAGAGGGGGTCCCCAGGCCGCTCACCTGCGGCTGTCCCTCGGCGGCGCTGCTGCAGGTCGGCACCTGCCCGGGGCAGGAGCGCATCGCCCGGCACAAGAGACAGCACATGAGTCAGCCCCGCGCTCCTGGGAGCGAGGAGGAGATTCCCGGGGGAAGGGATGAGGCTCCAGGCGGATCCCCACGTGTCCCATGGAATGCCAAATTTCCCGAGGCGAAGGGCGGCCCCGCAGCGCTGCCGTGCCGGGAAGGGCTGAGCCGGCTCTCGGCCGTGGGGAGGGGTGGGAGCTCGGGGCTGGCACTGCTCAGCTCCTGCAGGGATGCTCAGCACTACCTGGGGTCCCTCCATGCCTTCCCTGCACCCATCCCCTCGCTGCAGAGTGGTCGAAGCCCTGGGAGGCCCCACCTCCGGGAGCTTCTCAGCCGAGCACCGCCCTTTATAATCCTTTTTTATTGAAACTTTGCACCGTGGCAATAATTTAGCAGAGCCTTTACTTTATCCCTTGCCACCCTCTATTAAATGGGTGGCAGTTGATAATTTCACTCGCAATTAATTAACTGCTTGCCTGTGCTCCCCTCACCTGCAAGCTGGCACAAGTCTCTTCCCCATCACCCCTCCTTGACACCAGAATCTGGAGCCCTCCCAGGAGGAACCCCCAGCTCAGAGAATCCCCTCTTGGAGGTCTGACCCCCATCTCACAGCTGTGGGGTGCAGGGATGGGGGTCAGAAGGGAGGGAGTCCAAGGAGATGTGGGGTGCAGGAGTTCAGGTAGGGCTGGAGTCATTTGAGGAACAAACACACATTTCATTTGCAATTCTGCTGGGGTTTAAAAAAAAATGTAGAGAAACAAATCTAAACAGCTGTAAAGTAAATTACCAGTGTTTGCGGATGGCTCCAGGGAAGAGTTCTGCAGTTTGAAATCAAACAAGCCCATTTTTATTTTTTTTAACATGCCTGTGTAGTGGCTGTGCTGGGGAGGGGGTTCCCAGGGGCTGTGCCCCCCTCGGGCAGGCAGGGAGGACCCAGAGCAGCACCCATCCACCAGCACCCAGTGGTGGGTGGGGGGACGTTCTGCCCCTGGCACCCCTAATTTTGTGGGTGTCAGAAGAGGCTCTTTGTGTCTTTCTGGGTTAAAATCCCCTCTTTTGGGGAGCTGCCAGGTGTGATGGGCAGTTTCTGCTCTGGTAGAGCCCCTCCATCCCTCCACAGGTGAGTCCCCAGCGCAGGGGACACAAAGGTGTATTAATGGCAGCACTTTATCTTCCAGGAACAAGCCCCATTAGTACATTTTCACTACAACATGAAATATTAATAACACTTTGCATTTATATAGCGTCATTCATCCCGCAGTCACCAGCCAAGGCGCTGACATGAATCAAACACTGCAGCCAGCTCTGGAGGAGACGGGGAAACGGGATTAGACCCATTTTCCTGCTGCACACAACGAGGCACAGGGTTTTCTGCAGGTCACCGGTGCCACTGAGGATGTTTTTGAAGAAAAAACCCGACCACACGAGGCCAGGGACTGCTCCGACCTGGCCTTCCTCCTCCTCCAGCTGCTGCAACTGGAATTTGCTGTTCCCGATGCTGTGCTGACAGTGCAGGGAGGGGAGTTAGGAAACCTGTCAGCCCACGGAGAGGCAGGCCCTGACACAACCCGAGGGCTCCGGCAGCATGAAAGAGCAAGCAGAAAACCAGTGGGGAAAGGAAGGGCTCTTTTCATCTTATTAAAGAGCCTTGTATTTAAACCCTCCTCCAGCTCCTTAGCACCGGGTGATTGCGAAGGCTTTCACACACCAGCTGAGCAGGACTCGCTCCTGCTGTCGGAGATGCAGATGCTGGTTAGCAGGGCGGAATCCCGTGATTGATGATGGATAGGGACAGATAAACAAGTCCTGGGCAAAGTTCCGGAGCGGCAGGGAAGGGGTGTGGGCACAGCCCCGCCGCCCACTGTCCCCAGCATTGTTATTCCATGAAGAAGGCACCTTGTTTGCAGATAATTAAAAAACCCCAAACAGATTAGTGAAAATTAAACACCCAGAGCAGGCTGGATGTTGGCTCAGCCTCGGGGAGAGTCTGTGAACATCGCTGGCTGCTGCTTCTGCTCAGTGCCTGGCTCAGCCCCGGGACCCCCTTTCCTCAGCCCCCTGGCTCCCCACTGCCCTGCCGGCTGCATTCCCCATCCCATGGGTTTGTTTGGAAGTTCTTCCATGGAAAATCTGTGTTCAAGGAGTGTCTGGATGGGAGCAGGCAAACCCTCGCTGGCCCAGCCTGGTCGTGGCCGTCCAACAGGGCCAGCACCCATTAATCTTACATTTATATGTGAGGCTGCAGGGAGTAACCTCATTTCTAGGGAGACCTTAATTAATCACCGACTCAAACTGCCTCGATGAGGTGGTTTGCAGCCAAGGAGATAAATTGACATGGTCAGCAGTGGCTGAGGATGAGGATGAGGTCAGCAGGGACCTAAATCATGGCAGGTGATGGTGGTGAGCAGAGCAGGGGACACACGAGCAGGGGACAGGGCACATCTGTCCTGTGAAACCTTCCCCTGCACTGACAGGCCGATGGATGGGACACGGGAGATGCTGCCGAGGCTCTTTGCTTCTAAAAAGGCAGAAATGAGTGTTCTCAGCCTGTGCAGCCAATTGCCCTGTGATGGTGGCAAGGAAAGGTGTGGAGGACAAATTCCTGAGCAGGAGGGGACCGTGGGCAGTCACACAACCCCAAACCCCAGGCGGGAAGGGGTTGGGAGATTGATGCCCTCACGGCAAGAGCAGAGTCCAGCGCTGTCTGTCACGCACAGAACCATTACTGCCTGTTTTGGGTTGTTTGGCCAAATAATCACCGAGAAAAGTCGCCCTTGCCACTGACCTTGGCAGCCTCCAAATGGGCGGCCCGCAGGTCAAAGTCTTTATATCCCATCACCATTCTCCTGAGTCACGCCTGTCTCCTGGCAAGTTACATTCTTTTCAGATGGCAGCTAAACGGGAAAGAGGTCGCGCTCCCAATACGGCGACAATAGGACATGACAGCACTTTTCTGAGTGATTAAGCCTCAGGTGATGGCGGGGCTACAAGACAAGTGGCTGAAGGCTGAAAGACTTTAATCACCTCGGACACGGCACTGAATCCTCGCACTCCATCCTGCCAGGGTGGGTTTTTAGTGCGAAACAGGAGCGATAATAAAAATAATCCAGCCCAGGCTGCGCACCCATCCGTTAGTTATCCGTGCTGCTGTTAATAACCAGCCTGGGCAGCCTGTTGGCCCTCAAAGATCCTTCTGCAATAAATCAGCGCTGATGCCTTAAAATAACTGTCCGGGGCTGCCGGAGCTGACACTAGATGGCATTGGGAGAACGCGCGGCACGGCTCAGCCGCCTTCCCCGGAACAGTCTGGCAAAACAGAGCAGAAAACTCAGGATGACGGAGCAGAAAATGTCTCAGCTGGGGAGAGGCCACCAGCTCACCTCCATCCTCACATGCACTAGTTCAGCTCCATCCTCACAGTCCTCACTTCACCTCCATCCTCACTTCCACCAGGTCATCTCCATCCTGAACCCACCAGCTCACCTCCATCCTCACAGCCACCAGTTCAACTCCATCTTCACATCCACCAGCTCATCTCCATCCTGAACCCACCAGTTAAACTCCATCCTGAACCCACCAGCTCATCTCCATCCTCACGTCCACCTCCAGCATCTCACCTGCACTCAGAGCACGGTGGTGGGGCAGAGCTCAGGGTGTTTCACCTCTTCTCTGAGCTAGTAAAATAGGTTGTCCCCAAACTATTATTTTTTTCCCATTGAGAAGCTGCTCTTGTGGCTCCCCAGAGCCTGATGGCCCCACCGGCACCAGCACAGCCCTTTGGACTCGTGGGGCCCTCACCTGGCAGGGGAAGGTGCACCTGGGCACCTGCAGAAGGGATGGTGATAAGGAATGGGGCTTTAAACCCCAAATGATGCTGCTGCCCAGCATCCCACCAGCTCCCTTCACAAGGAAAGGTTTTCCTGCTGCAGCCTGGGCTGGTGCCTGCGCTGCCCTGATCAATCTCTCCCTGGAGATCAGCCCGTTTGTCTGTCTGTCCATCCACCCCGCTGTGTCTCATGCCTGGGTGCATGCCTGTCCCCAGGGCTGGTGCAGACTGGTCCCTCCTGGGAGCACCCCGGGATATTCTCAGTGGAGCAGCACAGCTCACTCACCCTCCCAGAGCTGCAGCTCGGCTTGGAGCCAGAAACTGTTTGCAGGCGCCGGCATCAGTCTGGCTTCCCCCCCATCACTCCAGGCTCCTTGTACCTGTCAGAGCCAGCCTCTCCTTTCCCCAAATCACCTCCCGCACCCCACTGAGCCGAGCTGACTTTGTCTCTTAATGCTGCATTGTGCCGGCAGCCCGAGAGCCACAATAGAGCTCCTGATTGCAGCTCCCTCCCTCTCTCCCTCCCAGCCCCAGCCCCGCGTGTCAGCCCTGCTGGGAGCACATGGCACACGGCTCTGCCCCAGCCCACCCTCCTCTGCCCTCCCAGGGGCCCCCCAAAAAGCCTCCAGGAAACTGCACCTGGTTGGATTTTATGTCACTGTTCCTGCAGGGGAGAGTTGTTGGGGTGATGCTACAGGTTTTGGGGTGTGCACCCATTTTACCCCTGTGTTGTGGGGCTGGGGTTCTCCTCCCCTGTTCTCTCTGCAGGGTAAAACATAGTGCCAAGACTCAAATCCTCTCCCAGACACCTGAGCTGGAGAGCTCCACTTTTTTGGGAATCTCTGCCCAGGCAACCTGACGTGACAGGATTCTTCCAAAGGCTAAAAACTTGCTCGCGCTGTAAGGACAATACCACATTAAAAACAACCCATCACCCCTCTCAGTTGGCTTGTACCTCTCCTGGAAACTATGGGCAGCAGAACGAAACTCTGAAAAGGGCCCAGACTTGGCTTGAAGCAAGAGACTTCACATCATCGTGTCTTAAAATGTCAGCACTTTAATTAGCTCCATCTGAAGCTGGAGCGGGTTTGTCACCCCTCTCTGCTTTCAGTTCAGGTTGAGAAATTTGCTCAGGCTGACCTTTTCCCTCCCAGACCCAAAAAAAGTCCCCAATCCATACTGGCATTTCCTAAAAATAGGACAAAATAGCCCCCCAAAAATACCAGCCAGCTGTAGGGAGGATGTTGTGCAGCATCACGCCAATGCAGGGAAAGGGACTTCAGCTGTGAGATGCCTGCCTTGGGAGAGCTGAGGGGATGTTCCCAGGTTCTTGTGTCAGGTTTTCCCCTTCTATCTCTCAGACGCTGCTGCTAGGCCCCCTTCTTCCAAAGGGAACCCCCAGTTAGGTCAAGGTGTTCCCTGCTCAGTGTTTTCTATATAGCATCATTTAAATCTCCATCTCACCCACCCTTTAAATTTCATTTCTTGTACCTGTATGGCTGCTGGAGCCATAACTCACACTCCGGGATAATTTCTTGCTCTAAAGGATACAGTGAACTTCTTCACAATTTGCTGACCAGCTGGGAATGCTTCTCCAGTTGGGACACACTGGGTAATTATTCCATTTCAGCTGCTGGGGATGGAGGTTCGAGCCCACTTATCCTCTGTGTGCGTGTGATAAATTAATGAAAGCAAAGCCAGAGGAAACACCTGAAAAAACACAGGGAAGTGGGAGGCCACAGCGGCTGGGCTTGGGAATTGCCGTGCTGAGGTGTCACAACACCTCCAAGGGCTCTGCTCTTCACACCAGGCCTTCTCCAGCACAACCTCTGACAGCAGAAGCCACCAAAAGCCAGTGGCCACTGCCAGGAGGGTCACAGGCGTGTCCACCATGGCGATGGCTGGAGGGATGAGGAGCTGTGGAGGGCTCAGGGATGTTGGGTGTCAGTCTGGCCCATGGAGCACCTCCTGGCCCATGGGCTGCTGCTGTCCCTCTGCCCTCCTGGCACGGGACAGCAGCAGTTGATCTCCTCTGCAGAGCTCCAAGCCAGAGAAACGCCTTCCTCAGAGCCCCTGATCATTCCTCAGCACGTCAGAGGAAGAAGAGAGGCATCAAAAGCGCTCTGGCTGCCTCCCCTCTCGTTGCCGGCCAGCCCGGAGCCCCGGCCCCGCGGCGCGCGGCCTTTGGTGGAGTGTGACACTCCTCTGCGGCGTGCCACGCAATTATGGCTGGCAAAGGAAGGGCCAGATCGCCCCGGGAGGGGGAAGAACGAGAGCCTTTCATCCACACCCCACCGGCCGCCGCCTGCCGCTCGCTATTCTTATCCCTCCTGATCAAGGAGAAGCGTTTCCTCCTCCCGCCGTTGAACCGCGACGTGGCTCGGGCAGCGTGGGGAACCCCAGCCCCACGCTGCAGGGCATGACCCGGCCAGGATGGCTTCTGAGCTCAGAGAGCCCCTCGTGGGGATGGGTATTGATGTGGAGATGCAGGTGCAGCTCCGGCGCTGCTCGCCCGCCGAGGAAGGTCAGCCCCAGTTCGCGCTTGATGTGGGAAACGCCGGAGCTCGGGAGAAGGGATGGCTCCTGCGCCTGTGGGAAGAGGAAAAGAGGAGCTCTGGGAGGGAAATGTGGTCGTTGGGATTTAAAAATTCCCTTGTGCTTTCATGAGAGAGACTCGGGCTCTTGTTTTCTGCTTGGGAGGCTTTGCCCCCAACTCTAGCGAAGATCCCGTGAGGTACGACGGCAAGTGACCCCTCGAGGTTGTGTCCCACTGCCCTGCAAATGGAAGTTGCCATTAGCACCAGCCATGGGGCCTTGGTGGTGAGGAGAAGGCTCCCCAAGAGCCTGTGTCCATGCCATCCCCATGGCTGAGGCCGATGGCCAGGCCAGGATGGTGCAACACAAGGGCAGCCAGTGCCTGGAGGAGGTACCTGGGCCCATCTCTGATAAGTGAAACCAAATCAGCAGAGATGTCCCAGGGCCCAGGAGACCCCACACTGCCCTGGGGGTGCTCACAGCTCACGTCTGCTACAGGAACACTTCCCTCGTGCAGCAGACGGGCGCTGCTGACACTTCCAGGCTGTCTTTGCCACTCTTTGGTTTCTACAAACTGCTCCAGGAATTAACCAACCCAAGGTTTCTGAGATGCTGGAAGAGGAGCACTGGGCAGCTCTCCAAAGGCAGCTCCCCTGCCCTCGGGAGCGGAGCCAAGCCAGGACTGCAGCCCCCAAACAACCCCAGGCTGGGCTGGAGAGACCCCACTGAACCCGAGCTGCTCCACCAACATGTCAGGCTCACACCTCTCCTCCAGCCTGTCTGGAAACAGAGGCTTCTGAGCACCTTCTCTGTGTCAACAGAGCTGCAGGAGATCAGCTTCATCACCCTGAAATACCAGGAGCTCTTCCCAGATGTCAGGGATCCTGCAGAGAAATAAAATCCAGTAAAAATTCACTCTTTAATTTAATTTGTTCCCAGGGAACTCCTCACCACCAACCCCAGGATGAGGACTCATGCTCATGGATGAAGCCTCGCGTATCAGGAGCCAGGGCTGCTCTCTCACAAGCTCCAGGGTCACACATGCTGGGTCCTCTCGGAGTTCAGGATTTTTGGCTTGTGGCACTGGGGGTGCCCCAGAATCCTGGGGAGATGCTGAGGTGGAACGGCCCCATGGAGAGGAAAGCAGCTCATTCCACACCTCCTTGCACTGGGCTCCTTGCTGCAGGTCCATGCCTGACTGCAATCAATGTAACCTTTTAAAATTAATCTACTTTCTCTCCTCTTTTGCACACAAATACAGTTGCTGAAATTCCTCCATTTCCATGACATTTGGGAAAAAAATTTGTATCTCAGTGGAACGCTTTCTTTACACTATAGATGTCATTACTTTAAAGGGGAAATTAAAGTAAAGATGGTGTGTATTTCTTTTTTTTTTTGCCTGTGATATTGGAAAATAAAGGTTCTTTCTCCCCCTGCACTGCTGTAAGTTCAAGCAGCTGCCAAGTGGAATGAGCAGAGCAGCCAGGACAGCCGGGGTCTGCTCCCAGTGCTCCCAGTCATCCTGCTCTGAAACCAGGGGAAAATCCCTGCTAGAAGTTCATGGCCAAAGGCCAGCCACCAGAGAGCCAGGGCAGCAGCCCCAGCACGAGCCCAGGGAGCTGCTGCCTTCTGCTCTGGCTCCTGATTTCTCCACAGAGGAGGGAAATTGGGAGAGGAGGCTCGGGGCTCTCAGTCACCCACCCTGGGACAGGGGGAGGCAGCAGCTCCCTGCTGAGGGGCTGGGCAGGAAAGGCTGACAGCCCAAATTTACACATCACTCTACTTTTGGACCTAAAATACAAAATTCAGGGCTTTCTTCCCTGTTTTCAAAAAGCAAAGCTCAGGTCACTCCCAGCTCTGGAGGGTGAGGAGGGGACGAGGAGCTGTGGCCTGTGTGTCACAGGGACAGAGCTGGATTGGGATGCAAAGGGACATCGTGTCAGCTTGTTCCCGCGGGCATGGCTGTAAAACAAATCTGAATAGAGGAGGGAGGAGAATCTTCATCCATGGAAAGGGTGGGAGATGCTTTCTCCTTCAGAGATAAAAAAGAACTCCCAGTTAAGGTGGATCTGCTCCAGGACAGCAGCCAGACCTCCATCTGCCTCTGGGAGAGAAGGAAAAGGGTTTAAACATCTAATTCAGGCTCTGTGTTTCCCTCAATCTCTGTGGGTGTCCCCACTGCTCGCCCCTATTCAGAAATGCCCTCACTGTGCTCTGTGTCCCTGCCCCACAGAGCCTCCAGGGACTCTGCCATCCCTGGGAGCACCTTCCTGTGCTCACCCCAGTGTTTTTGGGCACCTGAGGATGCAGGTCTGGGCAGAGGGATGGGCAGGGCAGCAGGACCCCCATGGACCACGCAGGGAGAGGAGGATGGGAAGGGCAGGACAGCGCTGCCCAGCCCGGCCTGGTGAGGAGTTCAGTGTCACACAATGTCCCCATCCCCTGGCAGGTGCAGGATGGTGCCCACACAGCCCCCCAGCCACCCCTCAGTCCCGACGTGCCTGGATTGCCTGGAACAAGCATTCCGCTCCTTCTCTTTCCCAGGCTAATTTTACCCTCCTCCCAGTGACAGATTGAGGGCTTCAAAACCCAGCCCCTGAACTCTCTCCGGCTTCCCCGCCATGGAAATTGCAGCGCGGTGGTTCAAAATGGGAGAGCAATTTGCAAAACAAATAAGTCTCCGATTAGCTAACGAGTGTCGGGCTGACCTTACAGGGACCCCTTCATTAGGAGACACTGAGCACCGATTAACTGCTCTGGGATGGAGGGAGCCACTTCAGACTGGTTTAATGAATTAAATATATGCTCCTATTTGGCTCTTAATGTAAAAAAAAAGTTAAGTACAGTAATTGTCACGTTCCCGAAGTCAGTCATTTCCCTACCTCGCAGTTCACCGAGACTTTCCCCTTCCCAGCACCAAAGTTTAATTTGTTAATGTGCTTCTGGTGTCACGGTGTTTCCCTCCATTAACACCAGCCCATCAGAGTGTTCTGCTCAGGGAGCTCCGGAGTGCTTTCCTCCAGGTCTCCTCCTGCTCTCCAGGAATATTCCAGCACTCGCATTGCTCCAGGCTCTGTCCTGGCCATCAGCTCCTTCTGGGGCTGTATCTTCTCCTTTGCTGCTCCTCCTTGTCACACAGGACAAGAGGAAATGTCCTTGAGCTGTGCCAGGGGAGGGTCAGGTTGGATACAGGAGGAATTTCTGCATGGAAAGGGCTGCCAGGCACTGGAACTGCTCAGGGGGTTTGGTGCCCACCCCTGGAGGTGTCCAGGGAAGGTCTGGGTGTGGCACTCAGGTGAGGATCGTGCACAGACTGGACACGATGCTTTCCCGACCGAAATGACTTGGAGAAAAGAGACAGAAAGGGGAAAACCAGTGACAAGGGAAGTAATCAAGTGCCTGATTGCCCTGGCCAGGGGCTGCCCTGAAGCCCTGCCCAGGGGCCTGTAAACTCACACCTTTCATGATGTCACTGACTGGTGTGTAATTTAATTACCACACGCTTAGAAGATTAAATCCACGATTAAAAGAATTTATATGGATTAGCACGGGATGATTTTAAATCACTGCCAGCTCACAGCAAAGCAAATGCACAACCTGCAGCAAGAGCAGCAGTGCTGGGAAGGGCTGGAGGAGACTCTGGCCCTGCTCGGTGTGCCAGGGGAGCTGGGTAGGGGGCCGGCAGGGAGCCCCCAGCCCCTTCCCAGCAGAGCTGGCTCCATCTGGGGCACTGCCATGGGCAGGAGGGATTCACCTGCCCTCCACGCTCCTCTCCTGATCCATCACACCCATATCTGCTTAAAAACATTCATCTCTTACTCCCCAGATGTGGAGTCTAGTCCCTTTTTAAGACAATCTGTTACTTTTCTTAAGTCTCTTATTAGATGTGGCTTTATGGGGAAAGGAAAGAAGCTGGATGGGAGGAAAAGTAAAGAATGCAAACTGGGAAGATTTACCAAATCAACTGGTTTAAATCTAATTCCCAGGCCTCCAGCTAAAGCTCTGCCCCAGAAATCTTTATTGTTTCCCTCTCTGGGGTGAGAGGGAGAATGTGAAATTCATTTTTCTGTGCTGGGTGGGGAAGGGAGGATCACGCACGGCTTTTTCATCAAATCTCTTCTTCCAAAACAGCCATTTGCAAACCTTCATCCCTTCATCCAGGCAGCAGGATGGTGTGATCTCCTGGCTGGGGTGATCTCCTGGATGCTGTGATCTCCTGGCTGCTGTGATCACCCCAAACTGGACAGGGGTGGGGACTCAGCGTGTCCAGGGTTAAATTAGGGAAAATGCTGGAGCAGTGCCCGGCGTGGCCCCAGCTCTCTGTGCTCTGGGGAGTGCAGGCACATGGCTCAGCACGCCAGGGACGTGCCCCAGGCACTGGCCAAGAACGTCCTGCAGCCATCTGCTCCCTTCCCAGCTAGGCAGGGACACAGAGGAGCCTTCCCAGCCTGGATCCTGCAGGGCATGGGATGAATCTCTTGTTTTGGTGCTTTAGGATTTAGCTTTTCTTTAGGCCTGGAACTCAAGGACACCTTACTGGCTCAGACCCCAAGAGATATAAAAAACAGTGAATTAGAGGGGGCAAACTTGGAGTAAATGGCTTCATTAGCTAAGACTATAATTGGAGGATTAGCCCCTATATAAAAATTCCATTACATTAGTTATTAATATCATTACAGCAAATTGTTATATTATTAATATGACATTAAATTTTATATATTATAAATTACATTATATTATGTTAAACATAACATAACATAATATAATGTAATATAATGTTATTTACATTTTGTTATATTATGTTATATTATATTAATTATTTTTATGATATTATATGATATACTAATTATATTATATTATATTATATTAATTATATTAATTATATTATATTATATTATATTATATTATATTATATTATATTATATTATATTATATTATATTATATTATTACTATATCAACCCCTAAATATAAATTGACCAAACTTATAACTATATGAAAAGCTCATGACAGTTCATCTTGGGAGTAGCCCCTTTGAGCCTTCTGACTGCCCAAGGTGTATCTGTTGAAAACCTTCAATAAATACCCACTTTTATCCTCTTAATTTTGGCTAGACTGTGTTTTTGGTAGCCAATCCAAGGCATCAGTTTCCCTGTGCAGGATGGCAGCACCACGCCAGGCCCTGTGCAATCTGTTTGATTTGAAATATTAGTGAAGAGATTAGAAACAGTGCTCATGATTTCGTGATGCATATGGTAATTAAAGTGTTACATTGCAATTATGATGTAATTAAACTGTGGGATGCTCTTCAAGATGCAATTGCCACTCATTTGCATAACTGACGGATTTGCTTATTAGCACCCTTTTAATATATGTATTAAAAAGAGCATCAAGAGCGTTGGCTGCAGAAGCAGCATTTCATCTTCCTCCAGCAAGCTGCAGGGCCTGGGCTGTGCTTCCCAGCTCCCACTGCTGCTGAGCATTCCCTGGCTGGGGCTGCTCCCTACCAGCACTCAGGAGTGGCTCTGCTGTCCAACAGCCCCCAAAATTCCAGCCCCAGCTGGAGCAGACACATCTTCCTGCACGTCCAGCACTGGGGCTCCCCAAGCAGCACCTGAGCAGCTCCTGGTCACTCCCCTCCTCACAAACTCTGCCATGCTCCAAATCTGCCGAGCTCTTATTCCAAATGGAGAGGTTTTTTCTTTTCCCAGCCTCCTGGTCATTCCACTCCTCACAAACTCTGCCATGCTCTGTGTCTGAAGAAGGGGTTTTCCCCTTTTCCAGCCTCTTGGTCACTCCACTCCTCACAAACTCTGCCATGTTTGTATCTGCTGAGCTCTTATTCCAAATGAAGAGTTTTTCCCCTTTCCCAGCCTCCTGGTCATTCCACTCCTCACAAATTCTGCCATGCTCCAAATCTGCCGAGCTCTTATTCCAAACAAAGAGGTTTTCCCCTTTTCCAGCCTCCCTAAGCCAGTTCTCAGTTATTCACCCTGTCAAGGATGCCCTTTGGGGGTCCCTGCCTGGAAAGCCACCAAACCTGGCCTTTCCAAGCAATTCAGACAAATCCCTCCAGCTCCACACCCACCAGCTGTGCTCAGCCACCACAGCACTGCCATGGAAATTCTCCTGTTCTGTGCCACCGTTGCCCTCACTCAAAGAACATTTCTGGAGCTGGAGGTTCTTGTAGGCATTGAAAAAAAAACCCACTTGAAAAAAAAAGACAAATTTTTTTCCTCTTTAAACTCTTCCTCTGAGGAGCTAAAATAAAATGACTCTCAGCTGGGCTGTCCATAACCTGATCCCACGGCTGGGAGGGGGTGCAACACCAGGCAGCGAGGTGGGAACACAACTTGGCAGCCAGGGAGAGAAAATCATCACTGAAAGCCAAGTTTCATGTGTGGACCTTGCTTTTATATTGAGCAGGCCATGCCTTAAAACCTCCCTGACTGCTGCTAATGCCTCAGTCTGCCTCGCTGAACAGCGTGCAAGGAAAGGGAAAAGGACTTTTCAAGTGGTTCCTTTTAGCTGCTGCTTTTAACCCGCACTGGGGAACACGAGATTCCTGAAAAACATGATGTCTGGTGTTCTGCAGGAATGGATCCATGGGGAAAATAGTGCCGCTGCTCGGAGAGGATGATGGATTGGGCTCTGAGGAGGGTTTTGTCCCCTGCCTGGAGAGATCTCAGAGAACACACCCAGGTTTAATGCTCCGTGGGCAGGACACAAAGCAATCCCACCATCCAGCCTGAGAGGTGTGAGTGAAAAGGTGTTGTAGGCTGCTTCTTCCCCCCACAAACCATTCCAGGGTGGCCTTGGGAGGTGACAGGTGATGGAGGTCTCCATCAGCGAGGTCAAACAGCAGCTCATAAATCTCCAGCCCCCTGTGAGCCAGCATCTCCGAGCAAAAAACATTTACAGCCATTTAGAGGAAAAGCTTTTTCCCTTCTCTCCGAGCTACAACAGATCTATGATAGGGCTTTTCAAACTTCAGCATCCCCCTGGCAGCCTGTGCTAGGCCTGGAGGTGGAAATGAATGATTCCTCACCAGATTAAAAGATCTGTGTGACAGCAGAGCAGTGCTGCACTCGCAGCCCAGGGAGCG
The DNA here is from genome assembly GCF_036417665.1 of Passer domesticus. NCBI lineage: Eukaryota > Metazoa > Chordata > Aves > Passeriformes > Passeridae > Passer > Passer domesticus. The sequence goes on along the minus strand of NC_087497.1, from coordinate 5,318,800 downwards.
CTGAGCACAAGCTGGGCTGGTGCCTGCAGGGCACCCTTGGGGCTCACTCCCCCGGCAGAGCCACCTGGGACCCCAAAACGAGCCCTGAGCAGCCTCCAGCTCCCTCCCTCCACCACTTATTTTGGTTTGGTTGGGAAGTTGTAGATGGCTGCTAATTAAAATTGATGTCATGTTCACCAGAGCCCAATTCCGCATCGAACTCCTGTTGCTTCGTTCTCTGCGAGAGCAGGTCTGCCATATTTAGCCAACTTTTAAACTCATTAGCAGAAGCAGATGCTTGGATCTGCAGTCCCTAATGACTGTAAATGAGAGTATTAGTTTATTGACTGATGCTCTAATTGTTGCCACCACGACCACAAGCGACAGCTCCAAGCCCAGGCGCCGTCTCCGTGCTGAAGGACACCCAGCCCAGGGGGGAGAGGGACAGAGGGACAGTGCTGCCAGGGCTGGAGGCAGGACAGAGGGACCAGCAGCCCCCAGGATGTGACCCACATGCAGATGATGACTCCGGCAGGTGAAGAGCAAAGCAGAAGTTAATTAAATCACACTTCCCCCAGCAGAGGTCAGAGCCTCGGAGCGCGTGTTGATGCGTGACCTTTGCAGGGGGACTTGACTTCCCCGTGCTCTCTGCATGGCAATGAGGAGCCTGCTGGGGCCTGGAGCAGCAGCGTGTGCCATCCCTGCTGCCCTCCTCCTTCCCTTGCCCGTGGCAGTGTGGATGAGCGGGAGGAGGGCGCAGTCAGAGCAGCCCTGTGCTGCTGGGGGACGTGCCAGCCAGCCCCGCTCCTGCCCCGGCCCCTGATGGACAGGCCAGGGTGATTAACTGTGGCTGTGCTTTAATTAAAGCATCTCCAACCTGCCCTGACCCAGATGGGCACAAACACCCCCAAAATAAAGAGGGTTTGAGCACGTCCCTGAATGACGGAGCAGGGATGGACCTAAGCCATGGGAACACATCTGTGGGGATGCCTGGGGAGACAAGATGCATTGCAGCCTTTTTTTGGCCGCTATTTTATTAGAAATGAGACCAAGAACTGCCACACACGGCCTGTGGGAGCTGCTGCATCATGGACCTGAACCCCCAAAATCTGCCACGGCATTGTGCCTGCCCAGCTGAGTTTGGGGAGAGAAAGAGCCATGGAGAAAGTTGTGTCTGCCTTAAGGGACTGGTGGATGTTTCCCCAACACCTCGAAATCAACAGAAAGAAACAGATTTACAAGAGGATTTAAGAGACATCAAGTTGCCTGGATACCAGATCCTGTAACTACCCAAAAAGTAATTATAAAAGCAAGAAATCTGTCTTGGCTAAGCAGGTGGATGGGAAATTGGAAATCCATTTGTGGGAGACTTTCTGCTTTCTAACAAGGCAGGTTAGAGCTCAGCCCCGTTCTCTGCTGCTCCTGATGCTCCTGCCTGCCCTGGAGGAGAATGGAGTGCTGGCTCCTGGCCTTCCCAGCACTGTGCTGGGCTCCACACTGCTGCCCTCCCCTCCAGATGGCTGCCACATGCCTGTCCCCAGGTCCCTGTCACTTGCACAGGCTCTGCTGTCCCCTGGCAGCCGCTCAGCTCCTGCTCTCAGGCCAGGGATGAGGTTTGAGCTTCCCAGAAATCCTCCCCTGCGTGGTGCCTGGAGCTGGAGCCCCCAACCCTTCCTGACAATGCTGATGGAGCCAGCTGGGCTTTGACCACTAAAACAGCCCCCTGCCAATAAATCTACTTTATAACCACCTCTGGGGTTTTCTTCCTCTTGGAAAAAGGCTGAAAAAAAATTAATAAAAACAAAAAACTCCCCTCTATAATCCCCAAATCCAAATTTCTCTGCACAGACTCTCTCTCAGCCCACTGGTGCATCACAAGGACTTGTAATTATGAGTGTAGAAGCCTTTTGCTGCTGGAACTGTTTCTTTGTGGCCTGGGAGGAGATGGGTTGTGCTGGAAGCGAGAGAGATTTTGCTGGAGCATGAAAAGCAAAGCTATTTAGTTTAGGTAACATCTCTGGAGCTCTAGGGGTCAAGAATGAGAACTCCAGGAAAATAGTTTTCAGGGCAGGATGGTCTGGAGAAAGGAGAGGGAAAAAAAAGAAGCAAGAAAATGCATTTATATTTATTTGATGTCCAATTTACCCTCTCCCAGGCTGTCTGCTCCTTTTCAGCCAGCAAAGAGGAATTGTGAGGAAAAAGGAGCAGTGGCAGTGCTGGAGGCAGGGAGCAGGGACACAGGGAAAACAGGGCTGAGGGAAAGAGATGGCAGCAGGGGGTTGGAGCTGCAAGGAGCTGCAGGAGCAAGGGGTGAGAGCTGAAATCAGCAGGAGAATCCTGGTGGCAGCAAGGCCCTGGGCTTGGCAAATTTATCCCAGCAGGGTGGTCACAGCCCTGAGGCTGCCAAAGCTCCTGGGCTGTTTGGAGAAGGATTTTGAGCACAGGGTGGGATTGTTGGGGTGTCTGTGAAAGGCCAGGAGCTGCAGTGGATGACCCCTGGTCTCTTCCAGGGGGATATTCCATAATTCTGCTCTAGCCACCCACAGACCCATGGGCTCCCTCTCCCTCAGTCACTCAAGCAACTTCCATTGGCCATCTCTCCCTTGCAGGCAACGTTTCTCTCTCCAAAAAGCCTCATAACTCTGCATTTCTGTGTTTTTGACAAGAGAAAGGGCGGGCTGGAGCTCTCCCTGTGTAAATCAGCTCATTAATGCTGTGTACGGAGGGCTTTGGTGCTGTGCAGCAGACAGGGAACACAGGCAGGGAACAAAGACATGCAGCTGAAATCTCCCTCACCGCGGGATCCTGAGCTCTGGGGCTGGCTGGGATATCAAGGAGGATGACAGGGATGTGGTTGGTAGGTGTAGGAGTGATCCTACAGCAAGAGGTGACCTTGGCCCAGAAGATTTCTTCTTCTTCTTCTTTGTTTTCTCGTAAGCATTGTGTTTTTTCAAAGGCAAGTTGCAAGGAATTGTTAAACGTTTATCACAACTTGCCTGGGGGGATGTGAAATACAAGAGGAAATCTCCCCCTCTCTGCCTCCCACTGCACCCTACCCTGAATTCGGCAGGAAAAGTCGTTTGAGTGATCTTAGCAGGATCAGAACAAGCATTTACTGCTCTTTAAGGACCCATAAACCACTTCAGTGGTTTGCTGGTTTATATCTGACTATCTTCTACATTAGCCATTTAAATTAAAACATTTATAATTAATTGAACAAATAATTTCCTCTTCCCCCCTCCCTGCTCCTTTGGGGACTGGAGCATGTAAGATTTCAGTAAATTTTGGTCTCCTAAGCCATTTCCTTGAGAGGGTTGGTTCTCCTGTGAGGTGGGAAGCAAGGGCAGGCACAGAGTGGTTTTAACTGGAAAATCAATTGATAGGAAAGCCAAATTAACACACATTTTTTTGAAAAAGTGAAATGAAAAGGGCAATGGGAGCCTGCCTGACAGCTGCCAAGGAATTCCACAATGGAGAAGAGCAGGAGCAGGGCTCTGGCAGGGTGGGCAATGCTGGCTGGGAGTGGAGAGCAGTGTCCAGGCAAGCTGGGGGTGAGCAGAGGGACCAGAACCCAGGAGGTACATCACTGACCCATGCAAGGACTTCTCTGAGTGGGTGACACACGATGTGACCGTGGTGGGGCTCTGGAGCCAGCCCTGAGCATCCCAGGAATGCCACTCTCAGCTGGGCAGCTGCAGAGGCGAGGGAGCTCTGGGGGATCCGTGCTCTTCACAGAAAATACAGTTTATTTTGATGCCCTGGAAATGCCTTTGTCAGCAGATCTATTCTTTCATTGTGAAAAAGCCTATTAGCTTCTGCTTTCTACTTCTGTGGGAATTTATTCCTCCATCAGATCTGCAATATAAAAGTGCTTTCCTCTCAGAGATTGATACCGTGTGTGTGAAAAGCTCCGGGCCAGGCAGGCCCTTCCCTTAGGAGGGATGAAGGATGGCTTGGAGAGCAAAGCATTGAGCAGCTCCCCAAGATAAAATCTCAATTCCAAGGGCTGCTATGACATCCTGGTGACCTTGGGCTGCCCCCCAGGCACCTGTGCAGTGCAGGATGAGCTGGGATTTCAGCAGGAGAGCAGAGCCCTGGCCTGTGCTGGGGTCCAGCAGTGACCCCTCAAAAGAGCCCTGAACTCCCCAAGGGGACATGTAAAGGCTATGGGTGTAAATATATTGTATTTGCTATAGAAAAAGACTAAATACTATGAGATAAATCTAAATTTCAGCAGGAGAGCAGGGGTGGGCAATGCTGGAACCTCACCCCACCCTTGTCCCACCCAGACCCCACACCCTGGTGCTGGGGAAGATTTACAGCCCCATCCATGGAGAAAATTAGGGACAGATCTGGGTGTCACACGCTCAGTTACCTGGGCTTGGAGGGGGATGGACAGAGGACAGGAGGCTGAGCCCAGCTGAGCTCCGAGCAGGGCTGAGGTGATGCTGTGAGTTCAGCCCCAGGCACCTGAAACCAGCCCCTTGTCTGAGCTCACCCAGCTGACCAGGGGGTGATGTCCCCTCTGTTTGACAGGGCTTTGCAGCCCAAGGAGCACCAACACCCCCTGAAGCACCCCCAGACCCCCCTGGACACGCTGGGTCTGCTCCAAGGTCACAGCAAGAACAGGAGGAGAAAGGGCCCAGCTTGCTGAGAAATGTGCTCCACCAGCTGTGGGAGCCTCCCACTGCCCAGAATCCCAGCCTGAGGCTGGCTGGAGGGGGCCACACCTTCCCCCAAAGGGTTCTGGGGTCCCCCCACGCCAGGGCTGCTCCCCACACCGGGCTGGGGTCACCTCCAGGCAGTGCCAGCCCCTGGAGAGGGGCTGCTGTGAGAGAGATGCTGCTCAGAAAAGGTTATTAAACCTTACCAAAAACACAACAGAAGACTGAATAGAGGAAATTTTACAGTGCAGAGGATATTCCCCACCATGTGCTCACCCACACCATGGAGGTTTTGCCTTTTAACCCTTTAGCCCCCCCAAAGTTCTGTCCTTCTCTGCCCAGTGCTGAGATCACTTTTTAAAATCTTGATTGGGGCTCAGCTGTTGCCATGGTAACGAGTGACCCTCCCAAATGTCCCAAACCCAGGGCACCCCTGATAACAACACCAGGGAAGTAAAACATAACTATAAATCTATAAAACTTCTGCTGACACATATCCAGGATATTTTTCTTTGAATTGTGGAGTCAGCCACGGCACTGCTCATCTGTCACACTGCCCTGCCCGTGGTGCCCCCAAACTTGTCCTGTCCCTTCCAGCCCTCTCCAAGCAGAAGATGGAGCTGGTGTGGACATCAAGGCCTCCTTCAAGATACTGTGAACATCAAGGCCTTCCTTCCCTCCCCAGTGGAGCTTCCACCCCTCTCTGCTGCCCATCTCCCCTCACTGCCCCCACACTCTGGAGCAGAGGCCTTGCCCAGCTCTGGCTCCCACAGAAGAAACCAGGGCCAGATTAAAAGAATTAAAAAAAAAGAAAAAAAAATAAAGAAACAATAATAAATAATAAATAATAAAGAATAAAGAATAAAGAAAAGCAATAAATAATAAAAAACAAATAAATGAATATAAATATAAATATAAATATAAATATAAATATAAATATAAATATAAATATAAATATAAATATAAATATAAATATAAATAAATATAAATATAAATATAAATATAAATAGAAATAGAAATAGAAATAGAAATATATAGAAATATAAATACAATAATAATAATAATAATAATAATAATAATAATAATAATAATAATAACAACAGTCTGCCAGGGCCACTCCAGACCCTCATTGCCATGGCAACTGCTGGCAGTGGCGCTGCCTCGCTGATGGGAAGTGTTTTCTTGGGATGGATGTGAACCCCTCCAACAGCCCCAGGGTGGGGGGCACTGCTCAGGGAGGGCCAGGGGGACAAGATCCAGCCCTGCCTCCTCCTCCGTCTGTAATGTGGAGGGCCACAAGCAGCAGCAGCCACAGCAGAGCACTCAGTGACAGCCCTGACACCCACGAGTGACACCTCCTGGCACAGAGGCCTCTTGGAGGCCAAGTGACAGAATAAATTCTCACCAGCACAGAGCCATCATGTTGCTTTTAATTATCAGGAAAGGTCCCAAAGTGTTGCAGGGTGTTGATGGATCTTGTTTGTCAGAACTCCTTGGGTTTTTTCCTGTCCTGGATGGGGTTTTTTTTTCTCCAAATAACCCTGCTGGAGATCCAAGCCCTGCAGGGACAGAATGGGCAGGGAGAGCCAGTCCTGCACATCCCACCTGTGCTGCTGAGCCAGGACTTGGGATGGCTCTGGGGTGGAAAACGTGACAAAAATATGAAGTGGGAACTTCTCCTGGCTCCGCTTGTGTGAAACGCAGGGTTCACATCAAACAGAAATAATAATTATTTAAAATCAAAGATGCCCGGGCTCAGTGTGTTCCTCCAAACTGTGGTGCCCTGGAGAACAGGGTCAGGTCACTGCTGCCTTCTGCTTTATCCACCCACAATCATGTTTAATATGCTGCAGCTTTACACCAGGCACTCTCCATTTATCACCAAAACACCTTGCAGAGGGTTACCTGCCTCAATCACTGCTGATATAATGAGGTGACACTCAGCCTCCAAGGAGGGGGACATGTTTGTCAGGAGGGCTTTTGCTGCTGCTGTGGCTTGCTCTCCATTTGGCAGAGGTTTGAGACAAAGGAAATTTGGATGTGGAGGGGACAGGGGCAGGTTTCCAGCCCTCCTCCTGCCCACAGCTCTGGCCAGGCCAGGAGAACACCTCCAGCTCAGTCCCTTGAGCTGTACTCAAGGGCACTCTGGGCCAGTAACAAAGCCAGGCACCTCTCCTCAGAGCAAAAAAGGTGATGTAGAGATGCAAAGAGATCCCAAAAACCCCATCTGTCCTGGCAAAACGTGGCTGCTGGAACATCTGCTGGGACTGAGCTCCTCCAAGGGGACCTGGCCACATCCACAGCAGGTGGGTCCCTGCCAGGGGTGTGGGGCTCAGTCCTCACCTAGTGTCACTGCTTTTGTTCCAGCAGCATGAGGAAGGCTCCTGGCCCAGCTCCCCTCTGTCCTGGTGACCCCTGAGCCATGGACTTCACCCCAAATCCCAGCCCCAGGAGGGTTTTTGCTCCCCACACAGAGCCAGCGAGGGCTGTGAGCTCCAGCCCACATCCACCCCTTCCCCCTGACACCCAGACACCAGCCCTGCCTATAAATCATATTTTGCCCAGATTTAGAGGAGAAAGGAGCTATTATGAGAAATAGATCAGAAGTGACACAGCTCATTATTGCGAGGTGAGTCCGAGCTGCAGACAAGGGCAAAGTTAATAGAAAACGTATCCAATCCACAATGGTAACTTTAATTGTTAGCACTAATGAAGCCTATTTAGGATGGATTATGTATCTGGCACTTCAGATGCAGCCCTCAATTCATCTTCCCTGGCACACGTCTCATCACATCAGATCCAGAGGCAGAAGGAGAGCTTTTCCCTTTCCACTGAACAACTGGGGTTGAAAAACAAATTCTGTGCCATCCATCAGCCCAGAGGCCCAGCTGGCCAGGCCAGGGACTTGTGGGGACACTCACAGGGGTGACTCCCCTCCCCACATGGCCAGGAGCTGCAGCATCCATGTCACAGGAGCTGCTCGAGGTCCCCAGCTGCCCCTTGTCACCTCAATTTCCAGCTGCAGCAGCCCCCGAGGTGGCAGCTGAGGGTCCTGGGGGTGACAGGAGGCTGTGACTGCCCTGGAGCAGCCCCCTCCTCCCCAGCCTCCTCCCAGCCAGTTTGCCAGGCACACTTCTGGAATTAAGGACAAATTGTAATTACTTTTCTCGGTAACCAAACCTTTGGAGGAAAGGGCTGGTGATAGATTTCAGCCTTTATGGGAGCTGACAAAGAGCATTACTCACACTGCACGAGAGCTGGCACCTCGTCAGACAGGGAGCTCTGTGGTGACCATCCCCGGGGCACCAACAGACACCACGAGGTTTTTTCCCCTTAATATTGGAATTAAGCACGTTGTCCTGTCGAGTTCTCTGGGCTGTGCTGAGTGCTGAGTGCTCCCCTCTTTGCCAAACTTGTTTGAAAGGTCACTGCAGCCCAAATATTGCAGGGAGGTGAACTGCAGAAAAGGAATTTGCTGTTGGGCACGGGGCTCTGCTGGGTCCTGCCAATCCCACCCAGCCCCAGGAGCTGCTCCTGGGTCACGCATTCCCCAGGGAGCCCCAGGAATCAGCAGCAAGGTTCTCCAGGGTGTGGGCAATGTAAAAATTGTTCCAAAGGGTGAGAGAACCTCTCCAGCTCCTGTTTTCCTCCCTCCTGTGTCTGCGCCAGCCCGTGGAGCTCCTGGTTAGTCTGGATTTAGCTCGATGCAGTCCTGATCACGAGTGTGTCAGCAGTTAATGCCTGCTGCAGCCTCCCCCGAGCTCCCACCCCTCAAATGGGATCATTCTCCCTTTTGTCCCCATTTTCCCTCCTCAGCAGCACTGCACAAATGGGCAGCAGGCACGGGGGATTTTCTGCAAGGCAGAGCAGAGGAATTAATCGTGGCAATGATGACTCCAGCGCTCAGGTGGGCCCCACGCAGGGACCCCCACATTAGTCTGAGCATGGAGAAGGTGCACTGAACCTCCCATGTTGTGTCCTCCAGCTTTCCTCACCCTGAAAATTTAAATCAAGTGACTGGTGGGAGCCACAGAAACTGGGAGATGGATGGATCTTTCTCATCTTCCACCCGTGGTATCCATCATACCACTGGATTTTGTGTCTGTGCCCCTTTAAATAAGGCTCCTTGCTTTGCACTGGGGAGGGAAAAGAAGAAAAAAATCGATTAAAAAGAAAAGGAGGTGAGGGGGAAAAAGGATAATTATGTCCCACAAAAATTAGGGGAAAGAAAAATGATGTAAAACAAAAAAAACCCTTCTCGTATAAAAAGGGTATTTTATAATAGACCTTTAAAGCTTTCCATCAAGTGAAACCAACACATTTACTCCAAGTGTTAAAGAGGAGCCTTCAATCAATCAGAGAACTTCATTTTTACCCTGTAATGAATTCAATTGACCTTGGTGTTGCAAAGATGCAGCGCTTGAGGCAGGGGGAGGCTCTGGGACTCCCCTTTGTCCCAGCAGCTGTGTGGCTGCAGGGCCAGCCTGGTCCCCTCGGGGCTGCAGCCCTGCTCTGGGGCTCTGGAATTTCGGGATGCTGTGGATGTGGCACCTGGGGAAGGAGACATCACTTCTGTGTGAAGTCCTGAGCTGGAACCTCTGCTCTCAAAGCAATTATCAGCAGCTAATGGGAGCTGGGAAATCTGCTCTCCCTGCCCACTGATGGAAATCCCACCTTGTCCCCCCAGTTGCACGTGGAAGGGCAGTCACTTGCTAACCCTCGGAAATCAGAGTTTGTGGCTGCAGATTCCCCACCCACGAATGTTCTGGATGCACTGGAAGGTCACACAGGCGTGGAGACACAGGGAGTTTGGGACGTGGCTTGGGGGGGAAGTACCCCAGGCCTGTGAGGTTTTTGGGGACACAAAAACCTCTGTCCTGCACCACCAGAGTGTGAGAACAGCCCCTGCCCCAGCCCCAGGGCAGGGGAGGTGCCCTGTTTTCCACACCAGGTCCCTGAATCCCCCAGTGACACTGAACACCAACCCCACCACCAACCACTGCTCCCAGTCCCAGGGTGGCTCTGGGGGGTGCAGCAGCCCCAAGCACCCAAATTCTGCTGCTCCAGGGGTGAGCTGCAGCCCCAAGCACCCAAATTCTGCTGCTCCAGGGGTGAGCTGCAGCCCCAAACACCCAAATTCTGCTGCTCCAGCCCCAAGCACCCAAATTCTGCTGCTCCAGGGGTGAGCTGCAGCCCCCAGCCCTCCCTCTCATCTCTTGGATAAGTACTGATAAAAGAGTGGCTAAAAATACAGAAAAAGCATTTATTTCTGAGGGAAGAGTCCCTTGAATTGCACCCCAGCTAATTAACATTTATCCAAAGTGCACTCATCACAAACATACATTAACCTTTGAGGCATCTATAAGAGCAATTGGAAAATATATCATGGGAGTGGAGAGAACCCAGAGCACGAGAGCTCCCCTCTGAAAATGCCACCCTGGCCTCCTCCCAGATGCATTTTCAAGCAGTTTCCCCACAATTCCTTTTTTTTCAGTGCTCCCCAAGTAGGCCCTTGACCCCCCTGAGCTGCCCCCTCCCTGCTCAGGGCCGGGACAATCTCCCACCCCCTCTTCCCCCCTCTCCTGCTCCTCCACTGGGGACCAGGGATCAGTTCTTGTTGTAAGCCCAGAGAAAAATGAAGGATTTTGTCCAAGATTTAAATTAAACCAGCAATCAATATCGCTGCTGAGAGCGGAGAAGAGCAGCCATGGTGCTGAGATGTCCTTAATGATTCCAGTCAAAGTCATCAGCAAAGTTACTTCCCTGGCTTTTATTTTATTTTATTTTATTTTATTTTATTTTATTTTATTTTATTTTATTTTATTTTATTTTATTTTTTATTTTATTTTTTATTATTTTATTTTATTTTATTATTTTATTTTATTTTTATAATTGGGAAAGGTGAGAGAGCCCCTCATCCTCAAGGAAAGACAGAGAAACATTAAAGGCATCTGGGGAGCACTGGAGCTCGAGAGATAATTTGTGGAGTTGGTCTCCATGTGCCAGCTCGGCTGGGAGGGGGAAAGGAAGACTTGAGAAAAAAAATTCTGCATTTCTTGACCCCACTTTGTACCCCATGTGGGGAGGAGATGGGTGAGCGGCCACTGCCTTCCCTCATTGAATATGAAATTAATGAGGATCAACCCTCAGCCTCCTCTGAGATTAATTTTATATATTTTATAGATGTTTTTACACGTAAGTGTATGTAAATAACATACAAAACATAGTATTTTTATATATTATATTTCTATGTAATACAAAATAACATGTAAACTAGAAATATAAATATATAACGTATAACATATAAAATATAAAATATAAATGATATAATATAATATATAATATTATATAAAGTATATAATACATACATTATATATCTAATATCTATTAAAAGATATATAAATAAAATATAATGTACCTATAGATTGTATATATTTATATGTAATATTTATATAATATATTTAATAATACAGTTATTTAATACCATTATTTACTATTTAATTTAAATACTTATTAATACAGTTATTTAATAATACACTTATGCACAATATATTTACTTAATAATATATCTTTATATAACATATTTTATATTATTTATTTAATACCTATAGATCTATATTACATATATATTTTAGATATTATTCTATATTATATATTATAGATACATTATAGATATATTATATATATCATGATATATTATTGATATTATAGAATTTAGATTTTTTACCTCATATGATTTAGTCTTTATATATAGCAAATACATATATTTATATAGAGCAAATACATATATTAATATAGAACAAATACATATATTTATACCCATACCCATTACGTGTCACCTTGGGGGTTCAGGGCTCTTTTGAGGGGTCACTGCTGGACCCCAGGACAGGCCAGGGCTCTTCCCAGGGTACCCCAAACCCATCACTCTTCCCAGAGTACCCCAAACCCCTCACTCTGCCCAGGGGACCCCAAACCCCTCATCCTTCCCAGGGGACCCCAAACCCATCACCATGCCCAGTGTATCCCAAACCCCTCACCATGCCCAGGGTACCCCAAACCCATCACTCTTCCCAGGGTACCCCAAACCCCTCATTTTTTCCAGTGTATCCCAAACCCCTCATCCTCCCTAGGGTACCCCAAACCCCTCATCCTTCCCAGAGTACCCCAAACCCCCCATCCTTCCCAGGGGACCCCAAACCCTTCATCTTTTCCAGAGTACCCCAAACCCCTCACCATACCCAGGGTACCCCAAACCCCCCATCCTTCCCAGGGGACCCCAAACCCCTCACTCTTCTCAGGGTACCCCAAACCCCTCATCCTTCCCAGAGTACCCCAAACCCCCCATCCTTCCCAGGGGACCCCAAACCCTTCATCTTTTCCAGAGTACCCCAAACCCCTCACCATACCCAGGGTACCCCAAACCCCCCATCCTTCCCAGGGGACCCCAAACCCCTCACTCTTCCCAGAGTACCCCAAACCCTTCATCCTTCCCAGGGTACCCCAAACCCCTCACTCTTCCCAGAGTACCCCAAACCCCTCACTCTCCCCAGGGTACCCCAAACCCCTCACTCTTCCCAGAGTACCCCAAACCCCTCACTCTCCCCAGGGTACCCCAAACCCCTCACTGCCCCGAGCCCAGGTGGGGCCAGGGAAGGAGAGGAAGGGAAGGATTCCCAGTGCACTCGGGTTCCAGTGGGATGCAAATCCCCAAAATCCTCGCTGAGCCAACAAAACCCACTGGACTGGGAGTGGGAAGGAGCTGGGGTGTGAAACTTCCCCCAGAAAAATCCAGGAGTGGCTGCACTTCCCGGGGGCTGGGCTGGGCTCTGCACGGCTGCAGCAGCCACCGATAATTCCAGCCAGCCTGGGTGGCACCGAGGGAAGATTGAGATGTTCTAATTACTCTGTGAATAGCAGGGGTGCTGCTGATGAGGGAGGCAGGCACATGCACATCCACACACACACCCAGAGCCAATTAGGGAGCAAAAACAGCAGCAAGGAGCCTGCAGCCTCACAGAGATTCACAATCGAGAGAAAAGAGGGCTGAGCTGTAGGTCTGGCTGTAAACAGCGACCATGGACAAGCTGGGAGGGTTCTGGTGGTCAGTGGCCAGAGTTCTGATGGTCAGTGGCCAGAATTCTGATGGTCAATGCCCAAAGTTCTGATGGTCAGTGCCCAAAGTTCTGATGGTGAGTGCCCAAAGTTCTGATGGTCAGTGGCCAGAGTTCTGATGATCAATGCCCAAAGTTCTGATGGTGAGTGCCCAAAGTTCTGGTGGTCAATGCCCAGAGTTCTGATGGTGAGTGCCCAAAGTTCTGGTGGTCAGTGCCCAGCAGCAAAGCCCAGCACAGGCCAGCAGAGGATTCAAGCCATCAGCTGAGGGATGAAGTTTAATTTTCAGCTGATAGCAACGAGGTACCCAACAGCACCATGCTCTGGGGACTCCACCCAGCCAGGACCAGCAGCCACCACCCTGTGCTGCTCCTGCCTCTCCAGTCCCTGCTGTCTCAGTGCCGGCTCTGTTCCTGAGACCAAAACCCCTCCAAAGACACCTCAGCTCATTGTCACCAGCCTGTACCCCCAGGGCCTGGCACTGGAACCGTTTCCAGAATGGGATTCTCATGGAAAATCCAGGGGTTCAGCCTCACCTGCTTGTTTGAGCCTGAAACTCATGGATGGGCTCCACAGGATACAGGTGCCCCTTTCTGAAGAAAGAATTCTGAATTCTGGGGATTTTGGAAGGAATTTTGAATGAGTTAACACACACTGGATCCTCTGGCCCTGGCAGCTCGGCTCCTCCTCTGCACAGCCCCAAGAGCTCAGCGGGCAGCACTGGGAGGGGGCTGAACCACGCCAAAATGCACTTCCACACCAACCTGGGACCTTGACAGCTCCATTCCAAACCCTTTTGGTGGGATTTTGTGTGGTTCTCCATCCCTCTTTTCCCAAGAGCTTTCCCCACACCTTCCCTGGATATTCTACAGCCAAGGCCCTCCTGCCCACAAAATCTGTGAGCACAGCAGAGAAAAAAAATCTCCCTGCAGCAGCCTCATTTCATGCCCCTGGTTAGAGCTCTGAGCTGGAAATCAGCTGGAAGGGCTGATTCCATCACATCCTTCTGTCCTGACCAGTCTGAAATTCACAGGTGGGCTCGACAGGATACAGGGGCCTCTTTCTGTCCTCTCCTCCATCCTCTTTTGGCAGCCATCCCCTGCAGGGATATGGAATAAAGAATTTAAGGCTGCAAAACCAAAGAGGGCTTCAATCCTGGCTGGAAGTGGGGGAATTCCCCAGGAAATCCAGCAGCAGAGGTGCTGTGAGCAGGGAGGGGCTTCATGGACTGAGCTCTGCAAGGGGAGACCCAGCAGTGATGGGAAGGGGGTTCTGGCTGGCCAAAAATTGCATGCAGAAGCATTTTAAATTTTTAATTATTTTTTTTTTTAGCCTGGAGATGCAGTGCTATTATCAATGTTATCACCAATGTTATTTATCACAGCAAGTGGCATTAATATTACCACACTTATTAATACATAAAGCTGTAGCATTTTTACTAAACCAGCTACAAAACTCTGAGTTGCTATTAATGCTGTCATGAATATATTAATAATACATTAGCACTGGTTTGTTTTGTGGCTTCCACTTCCCTGAAATAATTTTTTGCTTTAACTCTTGATCCTGCTTGTTCAATATTTTGGCCAGGAATGGGTCTAATCAGAAATCACAGAATCACAAAATCATTGAAGCTGGGAAAGACCTCCAAGAGCATCCAGTCCAAGCTGTGCCTGATCCCCACCTTGTCACTGAGTGGCACCTCCAGGGATGGGCATTCCAAACCTCCCAGGGCAGTTCCAAGGCCTGAGCACCCTTTCCATGGGGAAATTCCTGCTGGTGTCCACCCTGAGCCAGCCCTGGTGCAATTTGAAGCCATTCCCTCTCCTCCTGTCCCTGTTCCCTGGGAGCAGAGCCCGACCCCCCTGGCTGTCCCCTCCTGGCAGGGGACAGGACCCTTTTTTGTTGGATGCCAAACAAGGATGTGGAACTGCTTCAGTGCTGGGAGAAGAAGTGGCTTTTCAACAGAACCACCAAAAAAGGCACATTTCAGAGGGTTACCCCAAAACAGAGGCTGTGGGTGCTGCCTTAGGGGCTTCACCTCTGGGGTCTGGGTGTGCCCTGGGCATGGCACCCACACCAAAGCCACGTGGGCCACCCCACCAGAGCAGCCTGTGCTCTGTGAGCTGAGCCTCATCAATCCTGGCAGAGGGTGAGTGACGCTCTGCTGGGCTTTCTCCCAAATCACACTCATTCCTCACGCTGAAATCCTCCCCTGTCTTGGCGGCAGAGCTGCAGAACAAGCAGGCACAGCTCCGTGGGCTTGTGCAGGGGGAAGGCAGCGTGACAGGAGAAATGAGGCACTGCTGGGCTCCCAGGGAACCTCAGCGTCTCTGAGCAGGCAGAGTCAGGCATGATTGAGTTGGAAGTTACCTAAGGATGACCTCGACCCTTTGAAGAGCACGAGCCATTCATCCAGGACATCAAGAAGGATTTCTTCATGGAAAGGGCTGTCAGGAGCTGCCCAGGGAGGTTTGGAGTCTCCAGCCCTGGAGATGTATCCAAGGAAGGACTGGATGTGGCACTCAGTGCTCTGGGCTGAGTGAGGACAAGGTGACAATGCCAAGGTTGGACTCAATAATCTTGGAGGTCTTTTCCAACCCCAATGATTCTATGGCAGAGCAGCCAGGTGACATCACCTGTCCTCAATCTGCTGCTCTGCTCCTCTGAGATGGTCACCAAAGCCTCCCTGCTTCAGCTGCAGTCTGCAAGGCCACCAAGAAGCTCCCTGTGCAGTTAAGTGTTCAGCCAAGGAGGCAGAAATCAGCTGAACTGGCTCAGTCCCACTGGATTTAACTCTGAAAAGCAGAATTGCCACAGTCCCACACGGAGAAAGAGTCTGTGAGGGCTGAGGTGATGGTGCAGAAATCTCAGCTTTGGTTTTGCAGCGATGTTTCCCCGTGTGGATGAATGCTGGGAAGTCTGGAAGATTTCACAAGCAGAAGACAAACACAACGATCAGGATTTCCTTTGTCAGTGATATCCTCAGTTACTGATTTATTTGGCAGGGCATGCAATGGGTAAGGGCTGCTGGCCATGGAAGTTACTGTGCAGGAAGGGAGAAGTGAGGGAAAAGGACTTTGTAGTGCAGGAAGTGGCCTGTTTGAAATGCTGATTTAGCTCGTGCCTCAGAGTAATGCGGGGAACCTCCTGCTCCCCTCTTCTATTGAGAAAACTGCTTCTCGAAACAGATAGATACATAATGGAGAAACATTTCATTTCCTCTGTGGTCAGGGCAAATATCTGCATTCACAGAGATAAGAATTTGATGTTGTGGAGAAATGCAGACTCCTGCTGTCCTGAAAGGAGATGTTAATGCAAATTCCTGTCAGCTTCCACGTTTAACAAGAGTATCACTGCTTTCATCTTGCCCCAGAGAGTTCTCCCAGCAAACCTCAATGCAGAGAGATTTGATGATCTTCTGCCTCCTGCCCTGGTGGGATGGATGGATGATGGATGGATGGATGGATGGATGGATGGATGGATGGATGGATGATGGATGGATGGATGGAAGGATGATGGTTGGATGGATGGATGGATGGATGGATGGATGGATGATGGTTGGATGGATGGATGGATGGATGGATGGATGATGGATGGATCCATGGATGGATGGATGGATGGATGATGGATGGATGGATGGATGGATGGATGGATGATGGATGGATGATGGATGGATGGATGGATGGATGGATGGATGGATGGATGATGGATGGATGGATGGATGGATGGATGGATGGATGATGGATGGATGATGGATGGATGGATGGATGGATGGATGGATGGATGATGGATGGATGGATGGATGATGGATGGATGGGTGGATGATGGATGGATGGGTGGATGATGGATGATGGATGGATGATGGATGGATGGATGGATGGATGGAT
This sequence comes from Passer domesticus, assembly GCF_036417665.1. Taxonomy (NCBI): domain Eukaryota; kingdom Metazoa; phylum Chordata; class Aves; order Passeriformes; family Passeridae; genus Passer; species Passer domesticus. Next base: position 5,302,158 of record NC_087497.1, on the reverse strand, counting down.
GGATGGATGGATGATGGATGGATGGATCCATGGATGGATGATGGATGGATGGATGGATGGATGGATGGATGGATCCATGGATGGATGGATGGATGGATGGATGATGGATGGATGGATGGATCCATGGATGGATGATGGATGGATGGATGGATGGATGGATGGATGGATGGATGATGGATGGATCCATGGATGGATGGATGGATGGACGATGGATGATGGATGGATGATGGATGGATGGATGGATGGATGGATGGATGGATGGATGATGGATGGATGGGGGATGGATGGATGATGGATGGATGGATGCATGGATCTATGGATGGATGGATCTATGGATGGATGGATGGATGGATGGATGGATGATGGATGGATGGATGGATGGATGGATGGATGGATGGATGGATGATGGATGATGGATGGATCCATGGATGGATGGATGGATGGATGGATGGATGGATGATGGATGGATGATGGATGGATGGATGGATGGATGGATGGATGGATGGATGATGGATGGATGGATGGATGGATGGATGGATGATGGATGGATGGATGGATGGATGGATGGATGGATGGATGGATGGATGGGACTGGGAGTGGCAGCACTACCCTGCCCACCCCAGCCCTCAGCCCTGCTGCTCGTGCTGCTAGGGTCCCAAATCCAGGCTGGGCTAATCCCAACCCCAATCCCAACATTGCTCTTGGTGCTTTACAAGGTGAAACTCACAATTTAACCACTCCAGAACTCAGGAGTTGGACTTTGATGATCCTTGTGGGTCCCACGAGCAGATGTTGCTCCTTGAAATATTGGGTGGGGCTGGAAAACCCAGGGTTGGATTAGCTGAGAGGGACAGACAGACTCCACTGCCCAGGGCAGGCCAGACACGGGGCTGCCCCTCCACCTCCAGCATCAGCTCCAATGTGCTGCTCCCTTTTCCTCTGCCAAGAAAATAGCACCTGTTTAGGAAGGCCTTTAAAGTTACCTGGCAGCAAACTCGAACCAAGAAGAAAGCAAAATCCTCAGATCTTAAATATAAATGATCAAAAACCCTCCTAAAAGGGAAAAAAAAATCTGAAAAATTAAAGAAAAAAAATCGAAAACTACACAGCTGACTTTTAACCTCGATGCTCTAAAGTGCATGAAGAAAACTCTGTTGCTATTGATTTCCATGGAAAACTCTCTGACATGCTCCGGATGGGTGGCAGGATGAAACGTGAGGATCCAGGCGGGGATCGTGACCCCGCGGCCCCCCACGTTCCACCCACGCCCCGCCAAGGCCAGCAGAGTGGGAGCTGCTTTGAAATTCATGTTGGCCTCAAACAAGGCCGGACACAGGGTGCTGCTTGCCGTGGTTTCTTTGAATCCAAGTTTTTTTTGCAGCTGGAGCTGGGGATGGGCAGAGGAGGAGCTGTGGCTGCTGCAGCCGGCGGAGCTCCCTGGGCTCCAGCTGCTGGAGCTGGCCGAGTGTAGATACTGCAAGTTCCCCAAAAAATTCTCATTTATCTGGCTGGGGAGGAAGTGCTGCCTTAAATTCTGTGTGTTCAAACAGCAAACAGTCTGAGTCTGAGTCTCTAAAGGGCTCTGCACACAACACAGCCTCATTTTTAATTACGGGGGTTTTCCCTCCTCCCGCAATATAAATATCCTCTACCATTATTCTTTTAGGATTTTTCTCCCTCAGTGTAGACACACATTTTCCTCTTTCTTTCTCTCCTCTGACTGTGCCGTTGCCAAGGCTTGGAGCTTTAGGCTGTGTTTGCACAGAGAGTTTAGAGGAGGAAAAGAATTCCACTGCTATAAAACCACAAGGGTTAAAATCCCAATTTCTTTCCCAGCTCCACCACTGGGTAAGAGGAGAACCCAGTCATTAGTGATTTGCAAAAGTTTATGGTGAGAATGGCTAGAGCTGAAAGGGGATTGAAGCCTGGATATCCAGTGAAACCCACTTTCACTCCCTTCCTTTGGCTCCAGACACTGGGAATGACCTGTACTCCTGCACTGAGTGAGCTGGGAATAAGGACTGACCCTCCTTTACTTGACTAAATGAAAGATAATATCTGAAAATGTCAAAACTTGCATCAAAATGAATGAGACTTAGATGCCAAAATAGCTTTGTGTATGTGGCCCTTTAGGTCTTTATCTTGATTCAATATTCTTGGGAAGTCAGTGTGGAGTGAAGGATGGGTTTTCATCTTGGATTTTGCTGACTAAAAGTCATGGGCTGTAGGTAAATCTCACCTGGTAATATCTTACCTGTCAGAGCCCCTTCAAAACCCTGGGCAGCACAAGCATCCATCAGGGCTGACACATTAATTCAAACAGTCTTATTTTCACATCATTTAAGGCCTCTCTTCCCACTTTTGTTTTGCAATTGGAAATATTTTCGAGGCATAACACAACCACCATCCTCACGCTGCTGCCTGCAAGCAGACGGCCCGCAGGGACTGTTTGCATTCCAGTCAGAATTCACCATTTGAAGGGAGTTAGATTTAATCCCATCCAAATACGCATTTTGCTCGGGAGAAAAGGAAAAATAACATTCTCTTGCTGAGACAAATCGAGCTCAGGTGATGCTGAGGGTTTTGGGGTTTCTCTGCACCTCATCCCCTCTGCAGGAGGAGGTCACAGCAGCTGGGAGCTCTGGGCACAACCTCAGCTGTCACAGTGGGGTTGATGCATCCATGGGGCAGAGATGTTCACACCCCAGATCATCCCAGTGCAGAGGGGAGAGGCAGGATCTGCTTGGCATCAGGAGGAGATAAGCTCATGAGACCTACAAGAAAATCAGCTGCCAACCAGACCAGCCCCAAAGGTCCTGGGGGGTCCTGCTGGGCCCCAGCAAGGTTGGTGGAGGTGACAGGGGATTTTTGTCCCTCCAGTGGGAGCAGAGAGGGACAAAAGAGATGCCAAGCTTGAGGATGGGGATGAGCAGAGAGACTGGTGCTGTCCATGAATCTGTTTCGTTTGGAAGAAATGTTAAAGTCATTCCAACCCCTTTCCATGGGCAAGGTCAGCGGTGCTTCCAGGCAGAGACAATTTCCTGGCTGTCACTGCAAGGCTGTGCCCACGGGGATGCCCCTTCCAGCAGCACTGCCTGGCAGGACTCAGCACTGCTCCCCCAAAATCACAGACCAGGGGCACCACAAAGCTCAGCACAGGGGCAAATGCTGCCTCTGGAATCACTCACCCTCTTCTCTGCCAAGTTCAGTTCAGTTTTTCTCATTTTCAGCCAGATTTGGAATACCTAAAAACCAAATTGCCTTTGAGGATCTCCCCAGCTTCAGGTAGAGAGACACAAAATAGGTCCCAGATGGAAAATCAGGAATTGGTCATGCAAAAAGCTTGCTTTGCTCATGGGGAGAGGACCTGGGGCTCCAAAAATTCATGGGCTGAGTTTTTATCATTCTCTTCTTGCTGCAGCTTGGGGAAGTCCTGCTCTGGAGCTGCTACACTGCCCCTGAGCAAAGGGAGAGACTGACACCAGCCAGAGAGTCTGATCCAGCTGGTTTATGACAGGCAGAAAAGTCCAATTGGTGAAAATGAAATCTGGAAGTTAAAAAAATGGAGACATACCCAATGAAAAATGAAGCATTTATTTTCCTAACATCGATTTTTTCATCAGCTTAAAAAATGTTCATTTTGAACACTTTCTTTCTCCCATCAGTAAAAAGAAATAAAATCACACTACATAATAAACATATCCCTCCTAAAAAAGTTGATTTTGATGCAGCTCCATAGTTCATTTGTTCAGCAGTAACTGCTCCGCTGGATATTTGGATGAACATTTAGGGATGAAATTTAAGGAAAAATAGTTTGCTGAGATTTTTCTTCTCCTGGGTCATATCCAGTCTGTATTTAGGGAAGGAGCAGCACCAGTTTGCCTTAATGGGAAGTCAGCATTCCCATTCCAAGCTGGATGTGGGCACTGCTGCATCCCCTCATCCCCCGGGAGCTGCCCTGGTCACACAGCCCCAAACGACCTCCCGGCCAAAACGCCTCTGCTCTGCACTAATCATAAAATTAACTTAAACAAGCATAAAATGAAGTCTATGGAGCTGAACTGTTGGACAAACAGGAGATGGAATTAAGTCCCAGGCAATGCACTGAGGGGGAGATTGGGATTGTTCAGCCTGGAGAAGAGAAAGCTCAGGGGGATCTAATTGTGGCTCCTAAAGGAGCTACAAGAGAGATGGAGTGTGACTGTTTACAAGAGATGGAGTGACAGGACAAGGGGGAATGGCTTCAGACTGGAAAGGTGGAGATTTGAGTGGGATATTGGGAAGGAATTCCTCCCTGGGAGGGTGGGCAGGCCCTGGCACAGGTGCCCAGAGCAGCTGGGGCTGCCCCTGGATCCCTGGCATTGCCCAAAGCCAGGATGGACAGGGCTTGGAGTAACCTGGGACAGTGGAAGGTGTCCCAGCCCATGGCAGGGGTGGGACTGGAGGAGTTTTAAGGTCCCTTCCAGCCCAGACCAGTCTGGGATTCTCTGAAGATGAGTTACCTTGTGCCCACACGCATCCGGTGTGAAGAAATTCCCTGGGTGTGACTCAGTTTCTCCTTGGCCAGGAACCAACCTGAACCACTTCCCAAGGGCTGAAGGCAGAGGAAAAGCCAGAGCAGAGAGGTCCCCACAGGCTGGGGAAGTGGCTCCTGTCCTGCCCCACTCCCATTCCTGCTCCTGGAAGGGACAAACACAGCCCTGCAAACAGACACTTGATTAAGGGTTCTTAGCTGCTACATTGAAATTGAATACAAAACTATTATTTTTTCGGTCCTAAGAAGCAGAAAGGAGCTCTTGGATCCACTCCCTCTCTCATCCCTTTGTGTGATCAATCATGGCAGCATTATTCTGCCCTCAAACGCTTCCAATGAGAGGGGATATCAAAGTGGGGTTTCCTGGGTGAGCTTTAAGATGTCTTGTGGTTTCTCAGCCCATTTTCTTCTCTTTGTGTGGTGCATCTCCCTCCCTCCTCTTCTTTTCTTCACTCCAGGCAAGCTGAGATTTCTTTTTGAGCACAGAAGTGTTGGTTTTTGGTTTTTGTTTTTCCTCTTCTTCATTCTGCTGCTGCTTCCTCAGTGATTCCTCCTTCCTCTCCCAGGCCCCTGAAGCAGCACAGAGGGTGAAATTCCGGAGAGTTTCAGGCATCATGGGGTCCTTCCCATGGGCTGTGGATGGCAGTGGGTTGAAGGAAGGGCTGGCACAGACCGAGGTGAGCAACTCCTTCCAGCACAGGGCATCCACGGGCAGGAATTGGGGAAATCAGCTGGGAGGCAATGGCAGGAGCTCCCTGGCTCTGCACTGGTGGCAGAAGGGCTGGAGCTGCCAGGTGAGCCCACACAAACCCTGAATGGCTCCAGAGAGGAGACTCCTCATCCTGCCTGGGCAGCTTTTCCAGTGCTCTGATACCCTCATGGAAAGAAGCTGTCCCTCAGTTCCTCCTGCTGCTCCACCAGCCCTGTCACACCCTGTCACCCAGCACAGCAGGGCTGTGACCTCCAGCAGCTCCTCTAGAGCAATTAAACACCAATTTCTGAGCCCAGTGTCACAAGCATCTCACCCTCAGTAACCCCAGCAGCAAATCCAGGTTCAGGGCAGAGTCTCCAGTCAGGATGATTTATTCTGGCAGTGATTAAATGATCTCAACAATTTTCCAGACAGCCATCATAGATCCAAGCGTGTTTATGATGAGGATCAGGAAGAAAAAGCAATTTGTTTAGTTTGTTTTTATCAGGATGGGCCCAGACACCCCAGAGCTGTTAAGAGAAGAAAAGTCAGCTCCAAAAAGCCAGAGCTGCTTGATTACAACAGGCACCATGAGTGGGCTTCCTCCAGCACAGCAAAAGACTTCTAAAGGGCAAAAATCAAAAACTGCAGCAGCGTGAAATTCGACCAAAGCAAGTCAAATGAGGTGTCCAAAGCCCTGGGCAAGAGGGGCTTTCTTTAATAGCTTTGGTGACCTTTAGGGGTGGGCAACCTCTCATGAAATGAGAATTTCTCTGTTTGCATGGCTTCTCTGTAGGTAAGCTGTGTGTGTAAGCTGGGAGAAAGGGAATAAAGGAGTGCTAGGGATGGGAATCAAGCTTTGGATGAGAACAACCAGGAGAGCTGGAGTGCCGTGAACACACATCAGCTCATGGCCTTAAACCACCCTGCAGGTCCTGCGTGACCTTGGGAAGTCAGAGTGAGGGCAGAGGTGGTGGTGAAGGAGGAAGAGGATGGCAGCAGAGTTGAAGACTTTGGAACGCCCCATTCCAAAGGCGCCAAGATCTAGCTCTGCTCCTGCTCACAGTGCCTTTGGAATTGATTCAACACCATCACCAAAGCCTCAGGGCTCTGCTTTTCCCAGCCTGGCGCTGTCACATGGACACATCAGACACCACAAACTCCGTGTGCAAAAGCAGCTTTGGTGTCCCATCCCCAGGAACAAAGCCCTGTTGAACAAACCCGCTCATCCCGCGGCAGCTCGGCTTTGCCGGAGCGCTCCCAGCCAGCTCCGGGAGTGCAAAAGCACTTTGCAAATCCACACCTCATCTTCTATTCCATTTAAATGATCTACCATCTTTAGCAGGGCTGAGCCTCTCCAGAGCCTGTATCCAAGGCAACGACAGCTACCAGGGAAAAAAATGGATCCAAGAAGTTATTAAAATCACAATATCCTTTCTGAGCAAGGTAGAGATAATGAGCGTGTTCCACCATGGGCTGGCTCCCAGCTCCTGCTAGGTGCAGCTCCTGGCTGCTGACCAAACTCCAGCTTGAGGGAGGCATTTACAATCCTAAAGTCACTGAGCATGCTGTCCACACCTCCAAACCTCAGCCCAAACCCAGCCAGCCCCTGAATTTATTCACTGCCTGAGGAATTGCTCTCCAGCGTGGGACAGCAGCGTTTCTAAGAGTTAGGAAGGGGCCTGAGTTTCAAATTTGGGAAATTTTAAGATGCTGGGGAATCAGTAGGTCGCAAAGAGGAAAATGAAATACTGCCCTTATGGCACCTCAGATCAGTGAGCCATAGATGAGGCTGGGACCCAGGATTGCTCCCAGCTCCATTCCTTGCCATGTGCTTCCCTTTTCCACCTTGCAAGAGCGAGCACGGACTGTGATGAGCCCAGATCCCGATGGATGGTCCTGATGTTTTTGATCCCAGAAACGCCCCACACTGGGGAGCCTTTGCTGGGAGAGGCGAGGGGCCCTGGCTGGCAGCCTCTGTGTGCTGCATCCCAGCTCTGGGGCTGTGCTGCAGGAATGAATCACCTCGCTGGCTGCTCCAGATCCCGGGATTAGCGGAACGTGTTCGAACGCCGGCGCTCCGCGTGCGCCTGGCACAGGGCAGCACCTCCCACAGGCAGGCGTGGTGGAAATTTGTTTTGGAGTCTCAGGACCCTGCAGCCTCTGGTTCCATCCCAGAAACTCCCGTGGGAGTTGAAAACAAGCTCCCGCTGATTTTACAATGAAGGGCAGCTTTGCCTTGCAAGCTCAAAGTCAAAATCTGGGATTATCTTTCCTCCCCACCTCTCCAGAGTGACGCGCCACGTTAAAGATTTGATTTGCAAAGAGATTGTGCAAACATTTCCCTTTATCCATCCTCTGTTTGAGCTCAGAGATTTTACAGCAAAATGCTGATCTCTCCTGGGATTTATACTGAAACCAACAGAGTCGGCTGAGCATCAGTTCCACAAACTGCATCCATATTTGCTAAAAAAAGGACTGGATTCTCCTCAAAATAAGCCCAGGAGCAGCCAGAGAGTGGAGGTGACCATTGGAAGGGCTGCCAGTGCTGAATTCCCAAGAATAAAGAGATCATTGTGGATGCTGAATTTTGCCACAAATATTTACCGAGTCGCAGTGAGCAGGTTCCAAACAGATCCAGGTAATTAATAGGCAATTAATGCCTGGTATTAACGTGCAGGCTGACACCTAAACCACCTCCCTGAGCAAAACTGTGGCAGCTCCACCTAAGCCACCTCCCACATCTGCATTTCCTGGCTCCACTGAGGGCACCAGAGCAATTTGTAGCAGCACCACTGCATCTGCACACAGTCTGTCTTGTATAATTACAGCAGCAAAACAACTGGAACACTTTATGATATTCCTCAGCTTGCAAAATTCTACCAGGATCACTTTTAAAATGATGATCAACCAGAATTCACAGCCTCAATCACTGAATCGTTAATTCAGTGGTTTTTCGTGTATTTTTCAAATGAAATGTTCAGCAAAGAGTATTTATTCATCCTTCATTGCTTTCTAGCTGTAAAAATAATCAAATTAAATTCCACTCTCAAATTCAAACAAGACTTTAGAGGCAGAGACAGTCAAAACAAGCGTACGAGAACAGCACAAATGTTCACGGCGTTTGCCCACCCATCTCGGATCAAAACTCCAGGCTTTGATCACTGGGTTAGTTTGGCAAATCCTGCTGGAATAATAGGAGCAAAACTGCCTCATTAGAAAAGTTTGGACTTTTTTCCTTGTTTTTCCCTCACTCCAAAATCAATATTTTGGTGGCAGTGCTCGTCAGACAATGTGTCAGCAGCTTTCCCGTCACGCCGCAGCACCGAGTACCAGCACCACCTCTGCTTCTCTGAAGAGATGATCACAGCAATGCCCCAAAGGCCCAAACCTATATTTGTTTGTCTTCCTTTCATCCTCCCCGAGCTAAAATATTTATGAAGTTTCTCTAAACTGTAGGCCTGGAGCATTTATATCTGCTGGGTTAAACACCCACACACCCGCTCGGAGCTGGGCTTTGGGCTCCGCTGCCCCTCCAGCCTCGCTGTGTGCTCTGGATTGTCCCTGTTCTTCCTTCCTCTGCTTCCTGTGGTCCCTTCCTGGTGCCCAGCACCCAGTGACAGGCTCTGCACTGCTCTGGCACAGGGAGCATCTCCCCAGCACCACCCTGGGGTGCCCTGTGTCCTTGGCAGTGGGTAGAGCTGGCAAAGGCAAATGCAAAGCTGCTGCCATTGAGGGAATCTTCCAGGAAGCCTCTGGGCCTCAAGCCTGACTCGATGCTGAGTTTATTGGAAAGTGAAGAAAGGGGAGCTAAGTGAGGGGACACGTCCCTCCACTGCTCCCCGTTTGTCTGGGGGAGCAACCCAAGTTTCGAGGAGGAGATGGGAAGTTTTGGGGTGCTCAGCCCTGTCGCAGTGATTGCAGCAATTTCCTCTGCCTTCAGACAGCGACAGGGCTTGCAAGGAGCCAGGAGGGATCTCCTCTGCAAGGGGCACGAGGGAGGGAGATTTTCCCCTTCTTTTGCCTTTTCTTAAAGGGATGCAAATAAGGGAAGCAGCAGCAATCAGGCTGCCGGCCCCAGAACAGCTTCTCTGGAGCTCATTCTCCTCACCGTGGGGGTTTGATGAAGGCAAACTTGCCCAACTCGCTGCAGCACATGCGGGAAGAGCCCGTTTCCAAGGAAACAGGGATATTTTGCATGTCCAGCATGTGGTCAGAGGAGGAGAAAGGTTGTGAAGGCAGAGCCTGCCCTCCTCCATGGCTGCTGCTGCCTTCCTTCCCTCCCTTCTTCCCAGGCAGGCACGGAGCATTCCCAGCTTTCCTGCAGTACTGGGGTGCTTGTTTTAATCTGGAGAAGTAGGAGATGGGCAAAGTTCATCTCTGCATCACCTGTAAATTTTAGGGACCACAGCATTCCCAAAAAAGCAACACCTGCAGCCATAAGGAGGCTGAAAGTCCAGGCAGGACCAGGTTGCTGGTTGGAGCAAACTGCTCCAAACCAGGAGTCAACTCCAAGGTTTTGCCACCTCTCCAGGCAGGAATAGAAGTAAAATCCTCCCTGAGACCTGTGCAGGGAGGTGTTTGCAGGGGCACAGGTAATTTTTGGTCACCTTTTGGGGCAGATATTGCCAGAAATGAGGGGCTTTGCCCACGGAGGGGCCGCAGCAGATGTGATCCAAGCTCTCTCCTGCTGGGAAGCTCCTGGCTCGGAGCTGTGCGTGGCTCCAAACCCGGCTGCATCTGCAGCTCCACGTTTGCAGACACTGTCTGTGTCTATAATTAATTAATGTTTGCACAGTGCTTTTAAGATAAAGTGCCATCTAAGTACCAACTATCATTATTATTAGGCCCATCGTGATTCAAAGCCATCAAAAGGCAGGAAATTGGGGGTTTAAGAGCCTGGCAGCCTGGTCACACCAGAGCTGCTGCAACTCACAGCTTTGGGCTCGGGGTTTTACTCAGCAGAGTGAGTTAAGTCACAAACGTCAACTGGAGATTTGCAGACTGAGCCCTGAATTTACTGACTTTTGTGTCTTGAGGGGAGAAATCTCTGATGAAAGGGACCTTCGTCAGGGAGTCAGACAATAAAAATCTCCTTAATGCATTAATCCAAGGGACCTTCAAGGCCCTTTCCCAGGCAGGTGCACCTGGGCTGGGTGGCAGCAGTGCCTGCTTTGCTCGGTGGCAGCTGGGACCTGTCCCTGCCACTAAGGCAGGGGTTTGTCCCCTCCGTGTTCCCGTTATCAGCACTAAAATCGACTACAAAAGCGCTAATTTCAGCTGAGTTAATTTTAAATGTCAGCCTCTAAGAGTTGGGGAGGACTAATTAGGAAGGGGGAATGGGAATGGAGATGTCGGGAACTTCAATTTCACTCAGCGCAGCCAAGCCTGAAGGGAATCCGGAGCTCGTAATTAGCGACACGCCTTTAATTTGACTCCAAATTTGAGTCGCTAACCCTGACAAAGGCTTGCTAATGCCAGGCCCAGGTGTCCTGGGGCAAGATACTAATTGGGGGCTTCAGTGGGAGAGGCTGGGGATGAACAAACCATCCCAACCACTGGTTTCACTGGGGTGCAAGAGGGGCTGGAGGCTGAGCCCCCCCTGCAGCAGGGAACAAAAAATGTGGTGGCAGAAATGTCACTTAACTGCCCTAGCACTCAATCTATCCAAGTTCTGTGCCAAGAAAGGAGAGAAAGAAAGGAGAGAGGGAGAGGAACACAGAGAAGGGAGGGCTGAGAGGGCAGAGGCTGCTGCATCCTTCCCCCAAGGCTGGCACACAGGTGCTGTGAGCTCTGGCAAGTCCCCACCTTGTGCCTCACCTGCTGCTCTCCACCTGGTCACCAGCAGAAAGAGAACAATTTATTCCTTTTGCTCCCAGGACTGCTTTTATCCTGTTTCAGACCTTTTTGTTTTGTGCTGGATGCTGGATCAGCACAGGCTTGGGAACACCTCCCCTCCCCGTCTACAAATCACAGACCTGGAGCTCAAGTGGACACAACCAAGTCCTACCAAGGACCCCTGCAGTCCCTTCCTCCATCTGTCCCACAGCTCAGAGTGTTTCCAGCCCCTGGGCCATAAACCCTGTGCTGCCTCTCCAGTACCAGCATCCACGTGGGATTGCAAACACCCCAAAGGTTTGGCAAGGTGAGGACCTTCCCGTGCCCCCTGGTCCTGTAGGATGCTGGAAAACCCAGAGGAGCAACTGGTGGTTCTCATGACCCAGCTGGTGTGACCCTCCTGATTCTGGGCATCTCAGTGGGACTGAGATGGCAAAGTCAAGTGCTGGTGGGTCCCTCCCTGTCTCAGCTTTTCTTTTCGCCAAACACCTTTTAGAAGGTGATCCAAAAAGTTCTTGGACTCCTGGAGGTTGTGGGACTCTGACACTGAGCTCCTTAGGGATCCACAGCCCTTGTGGAGTCCTGTGATCTCAAAAGCAGCCAGAGCCTTCAGCCCAGCTGTGCATCCCAAGAGTTTTGCTGGATTATTCCCAAAGCCTGTGTTCCTTTTCAAAACATTCCCAGCAATGGAGGGATCAGTTTCTGAAGTGTCCACTGGTTAACTGCCTTCCCTGTTAAAAAAGTCCCCACTGTGACTGGCTTGGATCATTTGAATTTCCCTGTTCATTATTTAACACCTCTGTGACACATTTTAACCCCTCTGTGACTGGGTTCTCTCAGTGCAAGCACCTGCTGGGCACTGGAAATGCTCCACGGAGCCCACCCAGGGCTGGGGGTCTGCAGTGGGGTCCCTCCTCACCCTCAGGGCGAGGCTGAAGGCCGGATCCTGCCTCCACACCCACCCTTCACGTGCCAGGGCCGGGATGTGGTTTCAGAAACTGCCTGTGAGAACTGCTCTGAAATATCAAAGCTATAATTTTATCTCCCCGCAGAACTGACAGGCATATTTCAACAGTGTGCTATATTATCAATTATAAGCCTAACAGAGCATGTTCTCCCATCTGATCGTTGCAAAAATCACTTGTCAAGGGCTGGTAAAGACCACAGCTGTCTGCTTGCTGCAGACAGCCCCGTGCGCCGCTCCTGCCGTACAATGCTTTCTCTTTTGCTCCCTTTCTTCCTTTTTTTCCTCTCTGCTCCAATAGGGGAGAAGTGAATTCGGTGATTTCTGTAGCGCCTTTATCCTGACAGTGTTTCTCCCAGCAAAGCCTTAGATCCTGGCAGCGCAGTGCCAACGTTAATCAAACACCGTTAATCAAACACCGTTAATCAAACACGGCCGTGGGCATGGGGACAGCTCTGAGGGGAAGATCCAAGACAGCCCCATGGGCAGGACCTTCCCCTTCCTCCCAAAACAGGGGCTTTGCTGTTTTCACAGCAGGCTCCCACACAAGAGGCCAAAGCCAGGGCCTTCCAGTTCCTCCTGGGAGCGGTGCTGGAGCCCCATCCCCGTTTCCCCACCTCAGCTGGAGCCCCATCCCCGTTTCCCCACCTCACCTGGAGCCCCATCCCCGTTCCCCCACCTCAGCTGGAGCCCATCCCCATTTCCCCTCCTCACCTGGAGCCCCATCCCCGTTCCCCCACCTCAGCTGGAGCCCATCCCCATTTCCCCTCCTCACCTGGAGCCCCATCCCCGTTTCCCCACCTCACCTGGAGCCCATCCCCATTTCCCCTCCTCACCTGGAGCCCCATCCCCATTTCCCCTCCTCACCTGGAGCCCCATCCCCGTTTCCCCACCTCACCTGGAGCCCATCCCCATTTCCCCTCCTCACCTGGAGCCCCATCCCCATTTCCCCACCTCACCTGGAGCCCCATCCCCGTTTCCCCACCTCACCTGGAGCCCCATCCCCGTTTCCCCACCTCACCTGGAGCCCCATCCCCGTTTCCCCACCTCAGCTGGCGCCCTATTCCTGTTTCCCACCTCAGCTGGAGCCCCATCCCTGTTTCCCCACCTCAGCATTGCCCATGGTCTCATCCCTGGGACAACACCTCTCCCTCCCAACCCAGAGATGATCCTCTCCTAGCACAGGCGTGGGTCTCCCTCAGAGATAAGGAGTGACAACACTTCCCACCTCGTTCTGTGCTCTGGTGTGTCACCATCCACGAGGACACGATGCCAATTAGAGCTACTTGCAGGCAGGGCTATGCCAATTATAACCACTTACAAACAGGACGGGGGGATTTCTAATTATTAAAAAGCTTTAGCGCCTTAAAAAGCTACAACAAGAGAGTGAGAAAGAAAAGACTTAATCAGTTTTGCTTTGGAGTTGCCTCAAATTTGTAATTCAATCAAAGCTCCCATAGCAGGAAGGATGTCTTTCTGATATTCACAGGAGCTTTCCAGGGGCTATAATCTCTGAGAGATTTATTCATACTTTCTGCATTAGCTTAAGACTGTTTTGGAAGAAACATCTCTCCCTCCCTCCCATCAGCAGAGCTCGAGAGAAGACATTAATATTAAAACAATTCAATTACTCTGACTTGGGGAGAACACGGGGCCTGGGGAAGGGCTGCTCGTGCCAGGCCAGCCCTCTCCTCTGTCCTGATTCCCCTGCTCCTTGTTCTCAAAGAGTTTCCTGAAAATGGAACAGAGCTCCTGAAGGAGGAGGAGAGAGCCCAGCTCCCTCTCCTCACTCACAGCTGGGGGGTGGCACTGCTGTTTGGGAGCCCTGAGGTCCTGGGGACACCCCAGGTGACACCCCAGGCTCCAGGGCATCCTCCCAGCCCTCGCTCCTCCTCCTGCTGCTTCAACCCCAAACAAAGTCAATAATCCCAAAATCCCAGACAAGTTTGGGTTGGAAGGGACCTTAAAGCTCATCCCATGGGCAGGGACACCTTCCACTGTCTGAGGTGACTCCAAGCCCTGGCCTGGAACAGGCAGCACCCCAGGATTCCAGGACAGGGCTCTGAGGTGCTTAAAAGAGCCAGTCCTGACTTTTTGGGGTTCCAAGCCCCCTGGTGCAGCCCCCGGGGAGGATGGGCCCAGCCCCCTGGCCATCAGCAGCACCTGGCAGGGAGCAGCTGGACTGAGGAGGAGGAGGAGACTTCAGGGGTGAGAAGGATAGGGAGTACTTTACACTTCAAAAGACACATCATCTCCTTGCTTCACAAGATCACAAGGAAGAAGGAATAGCAAGGCTAGAGGATAGATTAACCTTCCTTCTCCCTGCTGCTTCCTTGTTCTATCCAATCCATCCTTCATGCACCAGCTAATTAAACATGAAACAAGGAGAGGGGGTGCTGAGCCTCATCAGCTCAGCTCTACGTGCAGCACTCCTGCTCCTTCAGCCTTGCAGCAGGGAATGCTCTGGTGCAGATGGAGCTGCAGGAGAGCCACAGCACTGGGGGGCCCAGAGGGGACACCCCTGCTGGGACATCCCTGCTTGGGACACCCCTGCTTGGGACACCCTGCCAGGACACACCTGCAGGTGTACCCTCACAGGCAGCCCTGCCCATCCCTAACCACTCTGCTGTGCCTTCCTGTCCCAGAATCCCAGCATGGTTTGGGTTGAGAAGACCCTCAAAGATTTTTCAGTGCCACCCCCTGCCATGGCAGGGACACTTTGCACTGTCCCAGGTTGTTCCAAGCCCTGTTCAACCTGGCCTTGGGCACTTCCAGGGATGGGGCAGCCACAGCTTCTCTGGGAATTCTATGCCAGCCCCTCCCCATCCTCACAGCCAATATTTCTCCCCAAAATCCTGTCTAACCCTGCCCTCCTTCACTGAAGGCCATCCCCCCTTGTCCTGTCACCCCAGGCCCTTTCACTGAGCTGAGCTGAGAATCCCTCCCGTTGTTGCTGTAATTTCTGAGGTAAGAACACAGCCTCAGCAATCAAATTAAACCCCACAGCTCCTGCCTTACAGCAGTACAGCATCCAGAGCTGCCTCTGGAGAAGAGGATTCTCACGACCTGAGCTGGGTCCCAGCGGGGTCCCTCTGCTGCACGACACGGTTTGTTCTCAGCGAGATAAACCCCACACATGACCCTGCACGGCCAAGGGAAAAGCCTTTGCAGAGGGAGGGCAGCTCAGACACGACCCCCGCACACTCAGGGGATGTCCAGCAGTGCTGGATTTGTTCATGAGGTCACTGCTGAGGGCTGAGGCCCGACAAGCTCAGTGGAAATGGAGCCTGGAGTTCCACACAGCTCCCAGCTCTGCCAACGGAGTCAGGAGTGGCACGAAATCCACTGATGGCAGAGAAGAGGGATCAGATTTTGCAGTGGAAAGGAGTGAGACACCCAGCTGTCACACTCATCTGCACATCTCTATCCATAAATCCAGAGCAGTGACATCTACAGCCCTCGCTATCAACATCCATATGAAAATGCGAGAGGATTTTGGAGAGGAAAATCACATCGCTGGGATGAGATTGTTTTATCTCCCTCCCCGGCTCTCAGGGGCAGCAGCCTGAGAGCTGGAGATGTGCAGAGCAACTGCCAGCAGAGGGGAGGAAGGTACCAACACAGGAGCCTCTCTTTTCCCTGAGGATGCTGATATTTTTCCAGCTTGCCAGTTGCAGTGAGTGCCTGCTGCATGTGTGTGTGTATGCCAGCACTCTGCCCGGGAGAAAATGTGCTTTGGAACCATCCAGCAGAGGCACAAACACACACAGCCAGGCTGAGGCTGCCCCAAACGCAGCTTGGCATGGGCACAGGTGTTGCTTTGGTTTTTTCAAAGTTTCTTTTAAGCTTTCTGATGTTTACATTTTTGTTTAAATAAAGTTTCTCATGCACTTTTATGTAAATAATTATTGTTTTATCTTCTTCTCTGGAGGAGGAGAAATTTGATGAACTGTTATCTTGTCCAGTGTCATTGGAGAGGTGGCACTTTCATCCTCCAATCCATTGTCACTTTTGAAAGTCTATAAATACTGGAGTCAGGAAATAAACTTGCCTTCCTTTTCTTCTTCTTACCTTAGAATCCAGTGTCCACGCTGTTTTATTTCATGTCCTTTGCAACACACAGGCAAGAAGAGGAGCTGGGATCTTGCTCCCTGCTGTGGGCATCGGTGCCTTCCTGGCATCAGGACACAGTTGTCACCCTCCCAGGTGAGAGCTGGCATTCTGCTGTGCCAGAGGGATGGGAAAAGGGGAGACTCCTCCATCCATGCAGGCAGCAGCAGCAGCAGCTCCAGGCATGGGGAAGGGCCAGCACCCAATTTACTGCCCACACTCTTTGTGACTGTGAGTTTCTATTGTTAACCTAATGATGGGCCTGGTTCTGTTCCCTTCTCTGGTGTCACCTCACCAGGGGAGTTATTCGAGCAAATCCCAACCCAACACCCACCACTGGGATGAGGTGGCCAAGGAGCCTCTTGGGATTCTCTGCAGCCCACCAGGCCTGACCTCCCCCCCCCTCACTTTGTGACTCAGGAAAAGGGGAATAAAGAGATTTTTCAAAGTGAGGTGAGAGTGACAGATTTCTTTGGAACACGTGTGAAGCACAGTGTATTCTTACTTATCAGGGAGTCTGGAACACAACTTGCTGCTCCCCACATCGACACCTCGGCGTGTTTGTTGTCAGAGAGGCAGCTCTGCAGAAAGGAGCCGCCTCTGCCACTCCACATTTGGTTGCTTGGAAGAAAAGCAGGAAGTTTTTTTTTTTTCTATTACTGCCACCCAGCCCATTTTCTCCAGTTCTAAGCCTTGCTCTCCCTCCCTCAAACATCAATGCCTCACCTCAAAAACACCCCTGCTAAGAGTTTCCAGCTTTTGTCTGCTTCACCAGAACAATCAGATTTTCAGGTTTTTTGTGTGCTAAAAATGTGTTTACCTTGTTATAATCCTGAGTGGGGCATTCTGAGGACTATCTAGATCTGAGCATTACATAAATCAAGTCAGGCCACACATCTGAGAATGAGCCTGGCTGTGCCCAGAGCAGCAGGGCTGGCAGCTGATCAAGGGATGGAAATGCCCTTTCAGGTCTGCTCTCACCTGGCTGTGGCAGCCTGGCTCAGCAGCTCCTCACAGAGGGCTCTTTATCCCCAAGCTTTGCCAACACAGAGCTTTGGGTTCTGCAAGGCAGCACAATGACCTCGGAAAAGACAACAGGAATGATTTGACTGGAATGGAATCAAGGGACTGAGCTGCATTAACAACAGGAAATTGCTCAGAGAAAGAGCTTGCAATAACAGGCAGTTCTCCTGTCCCATGGCAACTGGGGATTAAGTGTGCATGTAGATAGGGGATAAACATGCAGATCTGATCTGAAAAGCAGAAATTTACCTAAAAACAGTTCCACAGTCTTCAATCCTCCCTTATCTGCAGTGTTTTTCACAGCCACCTGCTGTTATCTCCAAGGGGCTCGCTGGTTCCACATGGGAAGGATTCACTAAGGAGGAAGGGCAGCTCCAGCTTATCCAGCATTTTCTGTCTGTCCCAGAGGTACAGCACATCTGGAAAGGAGTGCTGGCACCCCCTGGGAGCTGCTCAGGTTCCCAAGCGAGCTTCCTTAGGAGCAAAGCATTTTGTACCTTCACAGCAAGCCCCCTCCCTGACCTTGTTTCCCAAAGGATTGGGGTATTTCCAGAGAATATCCCAAACCACAGAAGACAAACTCCACAATTGCACCCAATGATCCCCTGAAGAAGAGAACCTGGATGAACCACAGGCCCAGCTGTGGTTTCATAATTTTCAGTTTTGCTCCTGAAAAATGGCACAAAATGGCTGCTGTCAGCTTTGAACGTCTGCAAGGCCTCTGAGTTCACAAAGTCCTTTCCCTGTTCACATGAAAACTTTGTCTTGAAAAGCCTGATATTGTTCTGAGGATGATCTTGACCTTCATGGGCCTTGAAGGTAAATTCCCCCTGCTTGGTTCTGGCTGTACAATGCAATTATCAGCCCATTCTAATGAAATTCACCCCAAGCAGAGAGGCAGCGTGAGGCTCCTCGTGCTCAGCCAGGTTCTGTGCAGGGGCTGGGAATGAAATTCAGCCTTTTCTTCACTTCACGGGTCAATTCCAGCTCTTTCAGGCCTGGATGTGAAATCCTTTTTTAAACAATTGCCTGCCTAATTAGACAACTCTGGGATCATCCCGTGCTCTCAGGGCAGCAAAGTTTCCTCAGCAGCTAACAAAGAGTTCACTTTGCTTTTTCCACGCCTCTGGTGGCTAAAGTGTCCCTGGACAAGGAACAACCCAAAATTATAGGCTCTTGTTTCTGAAATTCCTGGCTCCTGAGAGCTCTCCACTTCTTACTGTCATGTTGTTTCAGTCTCTGGTGAGGTTTCCTCTCCTTTTCCAAGTTACCAAGGCTGTGATCAGCTAATAGCTTGAAAAGGTATCCCCCAGATTTAAACTTCTCTTGAGATGAGGATTTTTCAAAAACCATCCCTGGTCTGCATTTAGAGATGTAACTTGTCCTGTGGTGCCCTGAAATGTCCAAGCATTGGTTCTGAGCTGGAAGGAAATAATTAATGATATAATTGACATGTTTGGGGGTGTTCCCAGAGGTGTGCCTGCAGTGACCATCCTTCCCTTCCCTTGCACCTGTGGCTGGTCACAGTGAGGGACCTCAGGAAAGCAGAGAGGTTGGAAGGGACCAGCAGTGAAAAAACTGTCTGGGTTGAGCAAGAGCCCCCAAATCCTGCAGCCTTGAGTGGAGGAACGATGTCGGAGTGAGTCCTGTGACAGCCATGTCTCCATTTCACTCCCTGCACCCCCATCCAGCCCAATTCTCTTGGACAGCGTGGGGAGATGAGCAATTAGAGCCCTAATCAATAGCAATCAGAGCCCTCCCTGCTTTGAGCTCCTTAATTGCCATCCTGGCATGAGGGGAAGGTCAGGCTGGGGCTGTGAAAGCAAACGGGGGAAGAGTTCCTGGTGCAAAGTGCAAACAAATCCCAGAGCAGGAGGTTCTGCTTCAAACCAGGTTTTGCTCAATATCAGTAGAGAGGGGACTGATGGTGATGCCTCAGGTTTGAGCTTTGGTATTTTTCATGTTCTGTGCTGCTTTAGTGTGTGGGTCTGGGCTTCATATTAGGGGATGGTGAGCTCTCTGCACAGAGCAGGGAGACAAAACAATTCCTGCTCCAGCTGGGGACCAAGGACAAATGATCCAAATCTCAGGCTCAGGAGCAGAAACAAAATGGACTGAAGAGAGAAAAAGAAGCAGGGCTAAAGCTGGAATTGGACAATTAACTCCAATATGCAAATGAAGCAGAACTTATAAAAGTGGCAGACCCCGTGACCAGGTGTCCATTTTGTGTCCATTTTGGTTCTTCTTGGGTGCAGCCCTGGCTGGGCTCTTGTGCTGCCCAAGGTGCATCCATTGAGGAGATCCTTTTAATAAATCCCTGCTTTAGTTAACTCTGTCCAGCCTCTGTTCTAGACCAGCCTTCACAGGACATCTCTGGGAGGAGGAGATACAGGTTTGGTGCTTCTGGTGAGGATAAACCCAACCCACAGCTGGCCAGGTGTGCTCTGTGCCAATGCCATGGGTCCCACAAACCCCATTTCGTAGCATTCTCTGGGGATGTTTCCAGGCCCCACAGCCTAAACAGCACCTCCTGCCATGGGGCTGCAGCCTTGGCCCTGTGGAAGCCCAGGTGTGTGTCAGGAAGCAGCTGCAGCCACAGCTGGCCAGGGGTGGCCCCATCAGAGCCTCCCCCGGGGCCGGGCACCCCCGGCCACCTCCGGGCCATGACTGCAGCAGGATCACATCACATCCCCTCCAACATTCCAGCAGCATTCTCCTTTCCTCAGCTGCTGAAATTGGGAAAGGTTCCAGAGCTGCTTTTTCTCCCCAGTCACTGCCACCAGAAGGACAACTGGGCAATTCCCAGCCAGGCCACCTCTCCCACATCTAAATGCTCCTCAGATCCTCCCAGCCCCAGACAATCCTGAGGAATTTTCTGAAATAGTCCATATGAAACAGAAAACAAGTCTGGAAGGTTTTGTCTCTGAGGTAATTTACTAAATAGTCCATAAATGTCTAATTTAACAGGAGCCATCCTACCTTGAAATCACTGCCTGGAGAGTTCAGAAGCATATTTCCTTTTCGTGATGGAAGGGATAGAAAAAGAAATTCAGCAACCCCCTAAAACAGATGACTTTGTTTACATTCCTTCCAGAATTGTGGTTTCATACCAAGAGACTGCTACCAGGATATCTTTTTTCCAGGAAGATGACAATTTAATTGAGCCAGCATTCTCCATGCAGAAAGAAGGGCACGGGGATATCTGAACTGACACAGGAGTATTTCTGTAAAACACTCACATGCTCAATCCTGAGTGTGTGCCCAGCCCTGCTCCTGCTCCACGTGGCAGGAATGCCATGCCAGCCTGCAAACTCAAGTGCAGCTTAACAGATGAGCTTGAAGCCCTCAAACGACCAGCAGGTCAGACCCCATCCCTCACAAGCTGCCTGCTTGCCACTGAAAGTGAGGCCAGCTCGTCCCACATGAGGATCCATCCTAAGATTTCCTACTGAAGCATTAAATTGGAGCTGTATCCTCAGCCACTGCTGCTCTCAGCAGCAGCAGCAGAGTGGAGGTGCCACATTCACCAGAGATCTCCTGCTTTGCCCTTTCCCTCCACTTCAAATGTCCCATCCCAAGTGCCAAAGGTGACATTAAGCAAAGCTCTGCTGTCCCTGCCCTTCTCCCTGGCTATGCTGGAATCTTGAGGCAGTGCTGAGTGCTGTCAGCGTTCACAGATGGGTCACTCTTGTCACTGCAGGCTCCACCTGGGACAGAAGTAGGCAGAAATTAGTGGCAGATAGGAAAAAAATATCTTCATATATCCACTTGCAAGAGGGAGGCAGCTCCAGAGGGTCTGTGAGGCAGAGCAGCAGCAGCAACCCCTGGGTAAAATCAAGTTTTGCACAGCCGAGAGCCTCCATGGGCTGAGCACAGCTGGAAAAGGCACCTGAGGAACTGGGGCTGATGTGGCTGCACAAAATCCCTCAGGATGGGGGTGATGGGGTCATTCCCGCTGGTGCTGACAGCAGCACGAGGAGTTGGTGTTGCTGGGCTGAACACAGGGGTGAGGAACCCTGGGGCACTGTGGTGCTGAGTGTGAGATGTGGTTCCTTCACCCAGGCTGCAAACAGGGCCTGAGGCAATCAGTGGGGTTTTTAACAGAATAGGGGAGCACCACGAGGTTAATCCAGGTCCTGTTGTGGTCACACAGTGAGGTGTTGGAAAACTGGGAAAAGAACAAATTCATAAAATCATCGTGGACTCATAAAACCCCAGAATCGTTTGGGTTGAAGGAACATCAAACCCCAGAATGGTTTGGGTTGAAGGGACATCAAACCCCAGAGTGGTTTGGGTTGAAGGGACATCAAACCCCAGAGTGGTTTGCGTTGAAGGAGTGTTAAAGCTCATCCCTTCCCACCCCTCTGCCATGGACAGGGACACCTTCCAGCCTGGGCTTGGTTTCTGGTTTTCCCAAACCCTTAAAGCACAATCCCAGCTAAACAGGCACCACAAGCCTGTCCCCACCTCCTCCCCTCCTGCAACACTTCCCATTTCAAGAGGAGAGATTATTGATTGTTCAGCTTGTTGTACAGGCTGGCATGATTTATTTAAGCATTTGCCAATAAACACCAGGATGGGAGGCTATTTTTCCAGCATTCCCACAGTGGAGCACTAGAGGAAACAATAACCAGCCCCGTGATTGTTACTGTGGGACTTCTCCTGCCAATTACACTGAGTTACAAGTTTCAGTTATGGGATATAAAATAATTAACTTCATAAGGTCCAAGAAGAATTGCTTGCTCTCTAGGAAGGATCTTCTTCCTCTCCTTTTTTATGCCAACACAATGTATAATGACTGGAAGTTAAAAAAACACTCTGCAGACTCCACAGAACTCAGTATTTCATCACTTCTGCTGCTCACCACCATTTTAATAACAAAAACAGGTTGTCAGGGTCATAAACCCCAGGTGAACATTCCCTTCCTGCCCACGTTCCCGTGGCAGGAACAGGACTTTCAGCCAGAAAAGCACTGCATGAAAACAAAGTGCATTTAGCCACAGCTCTGGGAGATTTGTCATATAAGTTAGAGCTTAATGAAAATAAAAATCAAATTAAGGGTCTTGCAAAGTCTTCCTTGGGATTTTTCAAGTGATGAGATTTAATTAAAAGTAAGCAAGGAAAAAGGAAAGTGTTGCATGGACTGAGAGGAATAACTCAGAACTGCATTCAGGACAGTGTGGGCAGAGACTGGGAGGAGAAATGAAGAGCAGTGAGCCCTGGTGGGGAAGGGTTTTTCTCAGAGATGGCTTCACCCGGTCAGAGCAGCCTGAGGGATCTCTGCAGACTGGAGCAGCCTCCTCCTGCCCCACTGGTTTAACTGGGATGGAAAGAGGGTGAGGGCTGGGGCACAACGAAAGGGTGCTGTGGATTACTGATTTATATAAAACCTTGGAATCCCAGAGTGGTTTGGCTTGGAAAGGACCTTAAAACTCATCTCATTCCACCCCTGCCACACCTTCCACTACCCCAGGGTGCTCCAAGCCCTGTCCAGCCTTCCAGGGACACTTCCAGGGGCAGCCACAGCTTCTCTGGGAATTCTATCCCAGCCCTCCCCACCCTCACAGGGAGGAATTTTTCCCTAATCTCTAACCTAAACTTCCCCTCTCTCAGTCTTACTCAGACTCACATCCATTTATTGACTACTTTCAACCCTAATAAATATCTGAGATATGTAGCTGAAGGTTCAGATTACATTTTGGATCCAAACTAGGTCACATTTGCTTCCAAAGCCAAAAATAAGCTCTTATTCCAAAACCACAGGATAAACAGAAGCCTTTCCATCATCATGGAGCATTCTTCAGCCTGATGTTCCTTTCAGAGCACAGACCCTCTCATGCATAAATGCCATGGTAGGACAAGGATTCAGGAGTGGCGGGTTAATGTAATAATGTTTTGGAAAATGAGAAAAATAATCAAATAAGCCCTCAAATGGAAATGTTGGCATTCACTCCCAACAGTGCAGTGTCAAAAAAGGAGATTATAATTACCTCTAAGGCTCACAACAGCAAATGCAGTTTCCCACTGGAGTTTTACCTGCATAAATGAAAAAATATCCTAATTTCCAGGTATTGGCTCCATTAAGCCCTATGGAAATGCTGCACACTGTAAAGCCCATAATCCTCCCCTCAGCATCTGGGGGGTGTCCCCAGCTGAGGAGCAGGAAAAGCTCTGTACCCAAGTGCAATTCCCTCCCTTTCAGCCCAGGATGTGCTGAGCAGGAATGGCAGATGCCTGTGGATCCTCTGGGAGCCCTCAGCTGCAGGATCTCATTGCAGCTCTTACAGAGCACAGGGTGATAATCCCTCCTGCAACAGCCACAGTCCTGACTAAACATCCAAGTTCCAAATTTCCAGGTGAAGCCTCAGGTTTTAGCTTTGATATTTCTCAGGTTCTGTGCTGCTTTAGTGGGTGGGTCTGGGCTTCATATGAGGGGATGGTGAGCTCTCTGCACAGAGCAGGGAGACAAAACAATTCCTGCCCCAGCTGGGGACCAAGGACAAATGATCCAAATCTCAGGCCCAAGAGCACAAACAACGTGGGCTGGAGAGAGAAAAACAAGCAGGATGGGACTTCATGGGCTAAAGCTGTAATTGGACAATTAACTCCAATATGCAAATGGACCAGAACTTATAAAAACGACAGACCCCGTGACCAGGGGTTCATTTTGTGCCCATTTTGGTTCTTCTTGGGTGCAGCCCTGGCTGGGCTCTTGTGCTGCCCAAGGTGGATCCATTGAGGAGATCCTTTTAATAAATCCCTGCTTTATTCTTTAACTCTGTCCAGCCTCTGTTCTAGGACAACCTTCACCAGGCTTCACTGGGATGGGGTCTGGGCTCAGCTCAGGGGCTGGTTTTGCTCCTAAGTGAGACTCAAAGGAATTTTTTTGGTTACTTTATTCCTGTTGTGCAGCCCAAGGTGAAGGATCCCACCCTGCCCCTTCATCCCCAGGGTATTTTCTGGCAGCTGGATATAACCAAGGATGGAAATGGATTTAGGAATCTCCTGGGATTGCTGCTCCTCTGCTGTGGCTCTGAGAAAAAGCTGATGGGCTCAGAATCTTTCAGACAAGTCCCTCATACACCCAGATCCAGACACCAGTTTTGGTGTTGAGGCTTCCCAGTAACTCTTCACATGCTGCAGCTGCCCCCAGATTGGCAATTTCCTTTTAAAAACACCAGTTTTATAATGTGCCTTTAAGATCAGAAAATAAATATTTGGAATTAAATAAAACCCACATCAAAACAGAAACATCTCCCTGTTCCTTCCTCTTTCCCTGCTGACCTATGGACCCCAGGACTTCAGGAGGAATTTGCAGGTAATTGTGTAACTTCTCTCCTTTGCCTCAGCTCCAACCACAGCCTCAGCACTAATAAATGTATTTACAAGTGGTTTTTGCTCACTCCATTGAATCACCGTGCCCAGGGTGAGTTTCCAGGTCCTGACTTCCCCCTGGGATTTTGGGAAGGGGCTGGCTGCTGGCTGAGGTCTCTTATTTAACCACCCAACCTTACGCTGCTGTTTCATTTGCAAACCCACAAAGGCGTGTGCAGGGTTTGAGTCATCTGTGAGTCAGCTCCTCTGAGCACAGGAACCCGAGGCCAGCAGCTGGAGAAAGGGAATTATTCTGGATGATGGAGAAGAAACCATCCTGGCACGAAGGTCTGAGGCTCCAGGCACGGTAAGTCCTTGCAGAGGTTACATCATTTAAAGGGAGAGTGAATCCTCCATCAGCACTGGGAAGATGAGGAGAGGGGAAATGATGGATTTTTCCTCACTACAGACCCCGAGGAGGAGCCAGCATTCCTCAGCCTCCCCCTCTGGGGGAGGTGATGGTGTCAAGCAGCTGATGGAGAAGCAGGACCTGATGGGATCCCTCCTGAGGCAGAAAACATCACAGATATCTTAGAAACAGAGAATGGTTTGGGCTTAGGGAACCCTTAAACCCAAAACAGAAACCAAAACCCTTGGGCTTTTGGAGGGACCTTAAAGATGGTCTGGTTCCAAACGCCCACCATGGGGGTTGATTTCATCTCAATAAGATTAGAAAGGTTGTGAGAGCAGGGTGCTCAGGGGAAGGGTGAAATGGTGGGCCAGGAATGATCCACAAGTTTTTGGGATAAAACCACTCGGGGGTGGCTACAGGAAGATCTGCAGGTGGAAGGAATGATGGAGCAGAAGGGTCTCTTGCAACTGGGAGTGAGTGGAAACCAGTGCTGGAGAGGCACTGGAGCCAAGAGCGCAGCACAGGCCTCGTTCCTGGCACTGAATTCCCATGGAAAGCATCCAGCCCTGATTGCAGCAGGTGTCAGAACAAACCCCTTCAATTAGATCGAGAGAGAGAGGCTCGATGGGGAGGATGAGAAAATCAAGAGAAGCCATTTCATGCCAGACCCGCCTGGATCTGGCTCTGCTGGGCCTCAGGATCTGACAGACCCCAGCTCAGCCCACCGGGGTGTTTGATTCCAGGGCAATGTCCTTGCTCCTCCTGCTCTTCTCCTCTGCTGTGGATTTCTGACACTTAGGGAATAACCAAAGAATTCCCATTATTTAGGGAATAAATGGAGCAAAACTTCCATTTCCTCAGCTTTCCTCATTACTGCTTCTTAGGATTTTAAGTCTTCAGGCATCTGAGAAATAAAAATCCTGCCTTTCCCACACAGCTCTGTGTCCTACACCCACCAACAAGTAAAAAATAATAATTTTCTTATATGAAAACAAAAGTACGATCAAATAGTGTTTTTCTAGATGCCTGCTCATACTCCACTGTAGGAAATTAATTCCAGAGAGAATCTTGCTGAACTCCAAGGCCTGACAAACTTTTCATCCTGTAATCATTTTTCAGAGGAAGGGAAAACAAAATACATAAAACAGACAAATGGAAATATCACTAATCCCATCATGGCTGCAGAGGAAAGGGTAATAAGGAGGAAGATGACAGAGTGGAATTGTTCCACAGTGAATTTTCAGCTCAAGTTCGCTATCTCCTGAGATTTCCTGACCATTGCCTCACCTTGGAGGCACCTGGAGCTGCCACCACCATTTGGAACAGAGGAAGATTTTGGGGTTCAGACTGAAAGAGGGAATTTTGGTTAGATGTATAGAAGGAATTGGTCCCTGTAAAGGTGGGGAAGCCCTGGCACAGAGCAGCTGTGGCTGCCCCTGCAGTGTCCAAGGCCAGGTTGGATGGACCTGGGATAGTGGAAGGTGTCCTTGCCCATGGTGGAAGATTCAGTGGGGTGATCTTTAAGGTCCCTTCCTAATCCAAACCATTCCATGATTCTGTGATTTGTTGTTTTTTGTTGAAGTGTAACAGGTTTTTGTTAATACAGAATCCCAGAACCATTAAGGTTGGAGAAGGCCTCCAGGATCAAATCCAACCCTTGACCTAATCCCACCATGCCCTCTAAACCACATTGTGATATGAGGAAGACAATTGCCAGCTTCCATAGAGGAAGAAAAAACCCAACTTTGGTGGGAGTGGAAAATTTTAGGAGCATTAAAAGCCACCACAACGAGCATTAGACACCCACACCCCATTTACACTGTGCACAGCAGAACTGGACGTAAACCCTGGCTTAACTGGGAGGAAAATGTGAAATGCTTTGATGTACTGAGGTTCTTCAGAAGGAACAGAAACTCTCCTTTCACACCACAGCCTCAAGAAAGCATCATTGACTCAGCTCCAACCATGAGCCAGCATTCAGGCAGCCTTGCCATTGAGCTGTGGCCATCTCTTCCTCGCTGATGTCTGTGGCTGGCAGAGGAGCTGAGCTGCAAAAAAAACTACCCCCTCCTCAAAAAAAAAAACCCTCAAAACCCCCAAATCACCCCCCCAAAGCTAAATTTGTAAAAGTCGGCAACCAACCCTGTCAGCAAACTTTTCACATCCACCAATTATAGCTCAGCCCCCCCTCACATTGTCACTCAAGTATCACCTGCAAGATCAACCAGACCTTTATCCAAGTGTTTGGCATCTTTCTTGCAGAAAGATTCAAGGGATCTCACAGCGAAAAGCTGTTCTTCGTTTTATTTTTCTATTTTAAGTCTTGCTTTTTAAAGAATATTTGTCTCAGTGGTTAAACCCCCAATGTTTTACCTGTTGCAAAGGAGAAAAAAGCAGCAACACTTGCTCAGGAAAGTAGCTAAAAAAACCTCCCAGGGGTCTAAATGATTTATTCTCTCTTTGGTCCTTCAGCCTCCTCTTCTATTAAAACATGGTTGAGGTTTAGCCCTCTGAAAATTAATTGCTGACAACTTCCTGCTATGATGTATCTCTCCAGAGGTTTTGTTGGCACCTGAGAGTTGCTGCTCTGCACATCTGTACTAAAAACTGTCTGCTGGCCATAAATCCTGCTCTCTGGTCCCTTATATATTCCAAACGGAGTGAGGGCCAGCTGGAGAGGCAGGGGGAGAGGGGAATTAGCCAGGCAGGCACTTCCCAGGCAGCAACAGAGCTGGGCTCCTGCCTCCAGCTAATGAGGAGGGCAAAGCAGAGACAGCCAGAGCTTTATTGATGATTTGGGACGACCATCAGAAAGCCCAAACAATAAAATCACTGGAATTGCTGCTTTGTGCATGCAGGTTAAACCTCCTCCAGCTTTCCCCATCATTTCATTTCCCCCCCTTCCCCTTCAGCTGAAAGGAAAAAGCTGTTTTTGAGCAGAACTAAAAAACCAGTAATGCCACCACCAAGGAAAACCTGTCAAATTCCAAGCTCAGAGAGCTCAGAACTCCTTTTGTTCTTTTGAATGGGGCAGGGAAAGAAGTAATGCATGAAAAATGGAACAAGGTGTCAGTATTTATATCCACAAAGCCAAGGCAAAGGAACAGCTCCTTGATAATGGCTTTCCTGCCACCAGCCTGGGAGCCCTCAAAGGGAGGGATAAAAGCAGGGCACGATCTGAGCAGCTCAGCTCATGCAGAGGAAGAAACTCATCTGAGACACATTATTTGCCAAGCATGACCTTTGTTGGCTTGATGGGGATCTCACGAGCTGGAGGCCTAAAGGTCTTTGGCACCTGGAGGGGGAGCAGCATCCACCACACCAGTGGATTTTCAGCCACACCATAACTACTGCTTCAATTTTCCCTCTGCTTAAGAGCTGATCCTTTTGCAGGTGAGGAGAAATGAGCAGAAAATTGTGGATGTACCTGGGATTGACATTTTTGACTTGGCTACTGTGAGTTATTTCAATTTCCTTGTCCCACCTCTGGCGGAGTTGGCACTGCAGTTCCAGGAGGGAATCACTGCTCCCGCTCAGCTGCCAAAAACTCAGAGCTCTCCTCCTCACCCACCACATTAAAATCCTTTCTCCACAGCTCAGGATCCACAGCTTGGTGCAGTTGGGAGTGGAGGCCCAGGGAAGCATCATCCACCCCCTGCTGAGGCAAAGGAAGGCTCCAAAGTCTCCATCCCTGAGTTTATTTTAGGGATAAGATCTTGCTTTCCCTTGCAGAAAGCAGATGCAATGAGGACATCAACCAGCAGGGAGGAAGGGTTGTTTAGTGTGCAAACAGGAATAATAATATTAAAATGAGTGATGGAGAATTCAAGAGGAATATCAGGGGAAATATCCACCGCAGAGAATCACTGAGCTCCGCCAGTCTCTGATGTGGAAAACACTCCTTGGCACGGCAAAAGCATCAGCCCTGCCCTGCTCCAAACATTGCCCCAAAACCAGAATTTTTTGGTCAAACCAAGAGCCACGAACCCTCCCAGCCTGTGCCATCCCTGTTCCCAGGGCTGAGGAGACCAGGGGAGTCTGGATCTCCTTCTCCTGCTCCCTCCCCATGGAGAATCACTGTTTTCATGAGGTGAACAGCTCCTGCCTTTCCTACCTGCAAACTCTGCAGTGTTTTCCAGCAAGAGCTGCCCCAGGAATATAAACCAGGCACATTTGTGCAGAAAGAATGACAGGATTAAGTTTTGTTTTATGTTTCCTTCCTCTCAGTGTACTCTTGATGCCAAGAAGAGATGCAGATGCAGGAGAGGAATATGACTATACAATAAAACAACAATAGGCTGGATTGAACCACTTTAGGAGCAAGAACAAATTTACAAAGGAAAAGAACCCCAACTTAAAATATAAATAGTTACAGCAGGAGCACATCCCAAGGAAGCAGATGGTACAGTCTGTTTTACTAATTAGTTTTCAGACCCAGTTGTAGAAATTGGAAGTGATAAACAGCATTTCTCTGTCAGGATCCAAAAGTGTTGGAAACAGTCTAACAGAGTTGAGTGATTGCAGGGGAATGTTCACAGAGGGATCTGAAGTCACTATTTCAGTACAGTGTGTTTTTTATTTCTTTAAGTGAGTAGTGATAGGCCACGTTCTTTCATATGAGAAGGAAAATAGAATCAGGAAATCATGGAATGGTGTGGGTTGGAAGGGAATGGAAAGATCATCCACTTTCATCCCCCTACCATGAGCAGGGTTATCTTCCACCAGACCAGGGTGCTCCAAGTCCTGTCCAACCTTCCAGGGACACTTCCAGGGATGGGGCAGCCACAGCTTCTCTGGGAAATCCATCCCAGCCCCTCACCACCCCCACAGGGAAGAATTTCTTCCCAATATCGCATTTGACCCTCTGGTAGTGGGAACCCATTGTCCCTTGTCCTGTCACTCCACTTCGTGATGTGGAGTTGGTTAAAATGAATCTCATTCTGATTTTCAATTAGCTTTTTTTTTTTTCCTCCTTATTTATTCAATTCCTTTGTCCCCACACACTGCCCAGGCCCTCTGACAGATGTGGTCACACTGGACAGGCCAAAGCTTGGGGGGTCCACAGACATCTCATCCCCCACAGACAGCCCCCCAGCTCCTGATCCCCCTCTGTCTGGAACACCTTCCCCCAGCTCTCTGATCAGCTCACAAGAATTAATCAACCTCCAGCTCCTGTTCTGTAGAGCAGACAAAACAAAACGTTGCAATTCCCATTTCTCTCTGGGCTCACAGATGGGCTGTGACTTCACAGGAGCATTAACAGCCCCACCAGGCCCCCACAACCATCCATTATTCAGGGAGGGAAACGAGAGGCAGAGTTTAAGTTTTCCCCAAATTCATGGCTCTGCCTACACTAATGACTATGCAAAGGCAAAAGGAAGCAGAATTGTTCAGAACAATCCTTTCCCAGCCCAAATGCACAGAGATGGAATCAGAGAATCATTAAGGTTGGGAAAAAACCTCCAAGATCATCAAGTCCACCCTTTGAAAATCTTCAAAATCTGCATGGTTTTAGTGCCTATCAAGAGAACTTTCTGCAGCCTTTCAAAAATTATCAGAACAGCACTTTTGGGGCAAAAATCTGCAGTTTGGCATAGAAAGGATTTGTTTCCTTTTGTGTTGGAACAGGCAGTACAAAAAGAATGGTCTGACATTAACAAAGAAAGGCATTTAGGGTAAGTCAGAAACAAAGAATGGGTTTCCTTCCTGGTGGACTGTAAAGCACTGCAGGGAAAACAGCCCTGCCATGAGGAGAAATGCTAAATCCAAAGTTTTTTTGGGAAAATGGCACCTCTAGCTCCAGCAATGAAGCATCCCCAGCCCCTCCTGGCTGCAAAGCTCCCAGCACAGCTCCACACATCACTGCAACCTCTGTGCTCAGGGCACAAGGGAGGAATGGCCTTGGATCCCTGGGAAACCAGGTGCTTCAGGCAATCTGTTCTGTTTCAAGGAGAAGAAATTCTATGAGGAAAAAGGAAAAAAAAATTACAAAAATCAATGATTCTCACTTGAAAAATGGTCACAAGTCATAAATCCCATTTTGCACCAGCACAGCTGGGCTCGGTCTCTGCTCCCTCCCACTCTCCCTGCTTGCAGGGCTCTTGAGCTCCTTGATTTCAAACATATTTTCAGGAAGAGCAGAGCAGGCTGCTGCCAGCACACTGCACCCTGCTTTGGCTGGGCTGAAGGCTTGGAAAAGCAGAGAGCTCAGGACTTTCACCTCCAGAGCTTCGGGCAGGGGACCCTCAGCAGGGCCAGCAGCACAGCCCAGGGTGCTCTGGCTCAGGCTGGGACCACACCAGAGACAGAATCACCATGTTGTGAAGGCTGGAAATGCCCTCCAGGATCATCAAGTTCAGCTTTTGAGCAAACTGTGCCCTCTTAACCATGCTGTGAGGGCTTGTGACACAGGCTGTCCCCACAGCCACAGCTCTGCATCCCCCACAGCAGCATCCCCTGAACCAGGAGCAACATCTGCCAAAATATTTCCACAGCCCTTCCAGCAGGCATTCACGAGCCTCTCTGGCACAAACACACACCTGGAGCCATTTCTGTGAAACCATTTCTTTTTAAACCCAGCAGGAGAGAACAGCTGTATTTTATAGGGTTTAGGCTTTATGGGGAGCAGTGAATTTCTTTAATTGCAGTGTGGCAAAAGCACAGTTCTGCTTCTCAGCTCCAAGGAAAAGCTGGAAAAGTGTCCAGGGCAAATTCCCCAGAGCGTGGGAAGAGCTAGTGACGTTACAGACGTCCCCTCTTTTATTAAAAGCCTACAGTAAATGGGGATTTAATTCCATCTGCTTCTCTCAGTGCCCTCCCTGGAGTGCTCCTGTGCAGGTTAAGGTGACAGGCACAGCTTGGTTGTGGCACCCAGCCAGGGCGCTGGGCTTGCTCCAACACTGAGAGACCCAAAAGGACCCAAAAGTCACCTCCTGAGTTAAAAACTTCAACACTGCAGCTCTGGAGCAATAAAAGAGCAGATGGAAGCAGGAGATCAAAGAGGTTGTGCTGCAGAGAGCTGCTTCCAGGAGAAGTTACTCAGCACCTTTTGACTTGCAAAGCATCTTATTGTGGCAGGAGGGTTGCAAGAGAAGCCTGGAATCTCAGAGTGGGGTTTATGGGGCCACAGAGGGTCACCTGCTCCTGCAGGGCCACCCCAGGGCCCAGCAGTGTGTGCAGAGGGCTCAGGAACAGCTTCACCTGGGGATCAGCCACATAAACTCATTTTGAGGGGATGAATCCCACAGTCCAGAGCTGGGCAGGTTTATGGGACCACAGAGGCTCAGCTGGTGCCACCTCAGGGCCAGCCCAGGGCACAGGGCCCAGCAGTGTGTGCAGAGGGCTCTGGAACATCCCCAGGGAGGGACAATCCCCAGCCGATCCTCCCTGGGCTCTGTTCCAGTGCCCACAGGGCAGCTCTGCCTCCTGGGCAGGGAATTGCTGGGCCCAGGCCCTGCCCGTGGCTCTGGGGCCATTGCTGGGCCTGGAGCAGAGCCTGGGCCTGCTCTGACCTCCCTGCAGACAGGGACAGACAGGGGGACACAAAGGGATGCACAGGGATGGACAGGGACCCAGCAGGGTCAGATGGGGACACACAGGGACACTCAGGGTCACAACAGGACACTCAGGGCTGAGGGCCCCTCTCAGCATCTCCTCAGCCCCAGCTCCCTCAGCCCTTCTCGCTCCAGGCCCTTCCTCAGCCCCACAGCTCTCCAGGAGCTCCTGGCCCCATCCTGAGGAGCCCAGGGCTGGACACAACACCCTGAGGACAGCACTGGCCAGCAGATGGGACAGTGCAGCTGGGATCTGAGGTGTCACCAACAGGTGGGACAGTGCAGCTGGGGTTTGAGGTGTGACAGCAGGTGGGACAGTGCAGCTGGGATCTGAGGTGCTGGGGATCATCCCCATGGACCTCAGCCCCAGCACCTGCCCGTGTTCCTGCTTCCTCCAGTCTTGCTGCACCCCAAGGCAGCTCCTCCAGCCCCACTGACCCCTCCAAGCCCCAGCAGGAAAACACCCAAACCAACCCCCTGCCCCACCCCTGGGGAGGCCAGCAGGGCTATTTATAGAACACCTGATTGCATCTCTCTTTGTACCCTCCCCTTTCCCATTACCTCATGTCTAGGGCTTGATTTCAATCACAGCCCTATTTTCACATAAAACCCCAGCTATTTTTAGGGCTAAGTAAGCAAATGGCTCATAAATAGCTTCTTGATTCCTACCAGTTCATGTTGCTCTTACATGTCCTACTTCTCTGCTCTGAAACTTTTGTCCCTCCCTGGTGACAACGTGTCACAGGGAGCTGTACCTTAAGTGTTTTCTAATAAAGGAAGTCAGGAAAGGAGAGGAAGCAGGTTCCTGTAATTGCCTCAGCAAACAGCCCAACATGCACTTAGACAGGAGGATTAGGGGGTCTGGGTGACAACTTAATTTCACACCTCTCATGATTAGACCTGGTAGGAAAATTGATTTCTCTCCCTGTGCTGCCCACATTCCAGTTTGGAACAAGCCACCCAAACTTTTCACAAAGGATAAATGGATAGGGGGAAATTAATTTCAATTGACACAGCTTGGGTTTTCTTCAGCTAATCAAAGGCAGCCTCCTAATTAAAGCAGTGTGTAAACAGCAGAGGGAAAATACAACTGCTGTCCTGTCCTGGTGCTTCCCCACACTGCTCAGCCTGGAGGAGGAGGTTCTGCTCCAGGAAAAGCTGTGCAGTGCTCTGCTGTAGGGCTCTGAATGGGGAGCAGGGCTGGGGCAAGGAAGGAGCTGGCTGGTTCCTGCTGGGCAGCCCCCAAAAATGTGGATTTAAGTCACAAACCCACCCTGGGTCTGAGAAGTTGGGGTGAGGAGTTGGAATATTTGACACTGCACAGGTTTCCAGCTGGGAAACATAGACAAGCCCCCTTCCCTGCCAGTGCTGCAGGGATCACTGCCCTGGAACATGTGGCACTTGGGGACAGTTGTGACACTCCAGGCTGGACCATTTTAGCCCCTCAAAGCTGAGCATCTCCCACAGCACCCAGCTGCAGCAGCAAGTCCCTAACCCCATACCCAGAGTTCTGTGATCCCATTGCTTATTTTGGCACAACCTTCTTTAAAGAAGCCCAGCCTGACCCCCAAAACAGGGTGAGAGTGACCTCCCCTAACCCTGAGACCTCAGGGAGGCTTTAAAAAAATTTAAACACTGAAAAATACACCAAGTAAACTTTAAACACTGAAAGATACACCAAGCAGCAGCCAGGCCAGGAGAAGAAACTTGTTCATAATGGTGACAGCAATAAACCTGCAGCACATTTTGCTGCTCTGTGCCACACATTTGTTTGGAGTTAATCTTATTTGCTTTTGGAGGGTTTCTCAGGATTTCAATAAGCAGAACATGAAAGCAGTGACAGGTTCAGCAGGTGCCTCGTTCCAGCAGGGAAATCCTGCTCTGGCAGTGAAGTGCTCAAACCACAAAGAATATTCTGTGCAAATTCTCCAGCACAGGCTGTTCCCGCATTTCCCTGTGCTTCCATCCCATTCTTTGGGAGGGTCCCTGGGGGTCACCCCAGCTCTGTTTTGAGCTGGGCTGAGCAATCCTCACTGCAAATCTCTGCTGGCCCAGGACCCCTGAGCTGCCCCAGGGCTCCACAGTGACACCGTTTCACAAATTGTGTCACTGTGCACAATGGGGAAAAAACCCCACAACTCAGGTCCATGGAGTCTCCAGAGATATTTTTGGGAATGCAGGAAGCACAGGCAGCTTCTATTAT
Organism: Passer domesticus; assembly: GCF_036417665.1. Taxonomy (NCBI): domain Eukaryota; kingdom Metazoa; phylum Chordata; class Aves; order Passeriformes; family Passeridae; genus Passer; species Passer domesticus. The sequence continues at coordinate 5,267,516 of NC_087497.1, read as the reverse complement.
GTCTCATCTGAGCTCCCTGTCCCAGAAAAGGGTTATCAACAACTTTTCAGGTGACAACTTTATTTGTATATTTATTCTTAAGCATAGAGAGCTGTCCTAGAGAGGTGCCAAGTGACATTTGATGTGGCACCCTTAAGCTGAGAAGAATTGCTCTGTAGTTTGCAACTTACTGTACATGTTTGCTTGTCAGGGAAGGCTACAAACCTATTTTAATTAAAAGTGGAGCTGGGGACTGACAGCTGAACTGAGCTGCTTTGAAAAGAAGTGCTGAGAAGAGTCTGGAATGAGTTTTAAGTTTCTAAAATAGCCCCATGTTTTATATCAAAGGGAAAAAGGAACATCCCTCAATGGCATTTTACACAGTCAGCACCCGACAATGGACTGAAAGCTGAAGGTTCAGAATAATTCCACTTGGATTAACTCTCCTGTGGGATGTTTGTTTTATCAGCCAGATGCCCAAGGCTCCTTACACTTCTTACACAAGAAGCACAATCCCCTTCCTCCCCCCAGCCATCAGAACCAAGGGGCAGGGAGAGGGAGAAGAAAATTGGTTTGATTTGATACACTTCAACTGGATTGGGCATTTTAAGGAATAGCTGCACTTTTCCATGGACAGCAAGTTGAAAGTGAAGCCCTGGGCTTCCCTGCACAGCACCCTAAGGGGAAAGGGAGGAATTTCACCTATTGCTGTCCTTTGCTGACCCCAAAACCAGGGCTGGGGACCACCAGTGGCTCTGTGCCCATCACAGTTTGGCCACAGCTGCTCCTACAAAAACATCTTGCAGCACCTAATTGAAACATAAAACCACACTCCAGCTTTTTTATAGCATATACAAATACTGCTTCTCCTCCTGGAACATTTGAACGTTCAGAAGGAGAGCGTGGATCAATAATTCTTCTATTAGATAATTGAAACATGCCTCTTGATTTACACTAATGCACTTGTTAAGCAATAAGTGATGGGGCTGTGGGCAGGTCTGCAGTGCTGGAGCTGGGCTTTGATTCATGGGCTGGGAGCAAGTGAGGGGCTGGCCCAGCTCAGCTCAGCCAAGCCCAGCTTTGCTTTTCAGAGGGCTTTACCCACCCAACATCTGCCTGGGCAGCTGGAGCCATCAGGGCTCCTCAGGGCAATAAAGTCTGACTCTTGGATTTAAGGGGTCCTTTTCTCTACTTAAATAAAAAAACATTTTTAAACGTCTACTAGTGACCAAAGAGCCCAAAGAAGGCTCCTTCAGGCAGCCCTGGTGCTGATTCCCCTTTCAGAGCCTCTGCTGACCTTTCACAGCCCAGGACAGGGCAGGTCCCACATTCAGCAGTCCAGGGATGCCTTGTGAAGGCTGACTTAGAACAGAGGCTGGACAGAGTTAAAGAATAAAATAGGGATTTATTAAAAGGATCTCCTCAATGGATCCACCTTGGGCAGCACAAGAGCCCAGCCAGGGCTGCACCCAAGATGAACCAAAATGGGCACAAAATGCACAACCAGTCACAGGGTCTCTCACTTTTATAAGTTCTGCTCCATTTGCATAATTGTCCAATTAACAATTAGCTTTAGCCCATGAAGTCCCATCCTGCTTGTTTTTCTCTCTCCATCCGGCATTGTTTGTGCTCTTGGGCCTGAACTTTGGATCATTTGTCCTTGGTCCCCAGCTAGAGAAGGAATTGTTTTGTCTCCCTGCTCTGTGCAGAGAGCTCACCATCCCCTCATATGAAGCTCAGAAGTACATACTAAAGCAGCACAGAATCTGAAAAATATAAAAGTTAAAACCTGAGGCATCACCAGGAACCCCTTCCCGAGGTGCTCACCCCAAATCCAGAGGAGGACAGGCAGGAAGGACAGCCTTGGGAAGTCCTTCCCCTGCCACACACCCAGCCATGCCAAGGCCCAGCACTCAGCCAAGCAATTTGGTTCATCAAAGAGAAACATTTTGGCCCTGCCTGAGGGAGATGGGAACGGGATCACCACGGGACACTGCAGCAGCTCAGCCCTGGCTCGGGGCTGCCTCAGGGCACAGCTCTTGGTGCAGCTCTCATTGACTGCATCACTCCTGGCTCAAACTCCATGGAAAGTTCAGCTCAATTGTACTTTCTGGAAAGTGAAGCCATAATCAATGCATGAGCAGGCAGGCTGGTTCTGCTCCAGCACAGGCACGATGAATTCCCATCGGATGGGAAGCAGCAGGATCTGTCTTGCACTCATTAGCGCGTTACTCAGCTCCTCAAGGAGCAAACACTTCATGTGCCATTTTTGGTCAGAGCTGCCTGATCAGTCATCCCCAGCGCCTCAGGGGAAGTCATAAATGTAGGACTTTTGCTCACTAGAAGGAGTGGGTGGAAACCTGATGCTCCAAGCTCTGCCCAGAACAGGAAACAAAACCTGCCAGAAAGGTTCACCTCGAGCTGGCTCATGAATCACCTGCAGCAGGAAAGGACCTTCAAAGGCTGTGCCCAGAGGCGCTGGCAAGCACAGCTACACAAACAAGGTTGTGAAGATCAGCTCCAAAAAGCCACCTGAGCTTTCACCCCAGCCTTGCCTTTGCCTTGTTTACCCAGCAGCTCATCCAGAATCAGGTTGGATAATGGAATAAATCCCTTCCATTGCACTGGCTGGAGCAGAGGAACGGTGACCTGTGGAGCACAGCTCACCCCCTGCCTGCCAGTACAGCCTCCAGCTCCTCCAGAGGATCCCACCACGCTGGATTCACTGAGAGACAACAGGAGGACAGTGCCATTATTTTCCTGACCCCTGATAACAACATGCAAATGCGCTCAAGCATTAACGTGAAGCTGCCAGGCAGCCATGGGAGGTGTAATTAATCCCTTGCTTATTAAAGCCTCTGGCATCTTAAAGAAATGCTGACAGCATTCCATGAGGGTGAGTCCTTCCCCAGCCCCTCCTCACAGCTTACCTCGAGCAGGAGGGCCTGACTTGTGAGAGGTGGGCTTTTAATAAATGCAAGGTGGGTTTGGGACATGTTGCAGAAATGCCACCAGGGTGACAGGGTGTCACTCAGGGTCCACCCATGCCACCTGAGGGAAAGGATTCAAATATGCAACCCTCCGATTATTTGGCTCAGGTTGGTTTAAAGGTTTTTCAGTACTTTGTATTTTCCTCCCTTCCTTTTCTTTCTGAAAGAGAAAAGGATGAGGAGTGACCTTTTTTCTTTTGGAGGACCCCAATGCTCCCCTCCAGCTGGGAGATAACCCAGGGATTTGTTCAGATCTCCTCTCACTCCCCTGCTTGTCCAGCAGCAGCTGAAGAAGCAGCCACGCGCTCCCAGCTCAGGACAAGAAGGTGCAAGGAGATATCCCAAGGAAATTTGGATAAACAGAGCCAGTGGAGAGACTGTTCTGGGCTCCCCCACAGCACCCCAGCCCTCCCAGCACAGCAGGCACCAACGATTGCACCAGCCTGGAGAGTTTCCAGCTGATGTCAAAGCCCAGCTGGACACTTTTAGCTCAGGCTAAGCCTAATTGTGCACAAAAAAAAAAAATCCAAAAAGCGAAAATCTGCATGTGCTTCAGTGACCAACTACTGTGAGCAGGCAGGGCCAGGGGATCTCTTCACGTACTTTGCTTCAGCAACCGCAAGTAAATGCATCAACATCTCCTCAAGAAGAGAGCAGGAGTCAGGACAAGTCCCTGCAGCTGCAGGAATATGTGGGAAGGTCCCAGCAGACTGTGCAGGCTTTATGTCTCAGCAATGAGAGGGAGGTTATTGTGACAATTAAAAATGGAGAGGGCTGGCAGAGCTGCACTTCCCTTCAGCAGGGCCCAGATCCTGGAGTTAAACACGGTGTTTTCATGAGAAACCTGCATTAAGTGAGGTGTTAAACACGGTATTTTCATGAGAAACCTGCATTAAGTGAGGTGTTAAACACGGTATTTTCATGAGAAACCTGCATTAAGTGAGGTCAGGGCAGCACACAAACAACTGCTGATAGGGACTGAGAGCACTGAGAATGCCAGGATGGTTTGGGTTGGAAGGGACCTCAAAGATGAACATGTTCCACCCCCTGCCATGGGCAGGGACACCTTCCACTGTCCCAGGGTGCTGCAAGCCCTGTCCAGCCTGGCCTTGGACACTTCCAGGGCTGGGGACTCAATCATGGTCAGCCCCAGCCTTCCTGGGAGCATCCTGAGCCCCTGCCCTGCCAGCAGCTGCAGGAGAGGAGAGACAAACCAGAGTCATCCTCCTTAATGAGGATCCAGTGTTAATTGTTGATCTCAGTCAGGGCCAGCAGTGGATCAGCTGAGCTGGAAGGTGCTGAGATGTTGCTCAGAAATGATCCAGCACTGATGGCTCTGACAAGGTGACACCGTGGTGGCAAACATTCCCCTGCACAGGTCACCTGGGGTGACAGCTCAGCTCTGGGCTTTAAAGGGGGACAGGGACAGCAGAGAAGCTGCAAGAGTGGCTTTGTGCCTGCAAGGGCCCCAGTGCCTGCTCTGCTCTCCCTCCCACATGAGGAGTTCACAAAAACACCCCCAGGCATCCGCCTTGCAGACACAATCTGGTCTCCCTTTTAAAAATTTTTTTTTTGGACATCCCAGGAGGATCCCTTCCCTGTCACTTTGCTGGATCAGCTTCTGAAGTGATACTTACAGGAGTTATTCATAAAGTGAACAAGGGGTTTCAGAGTGGAACATGAAATTGCTTTTATCCACTGCACAAAATGACAAATCAGGCAGCAGCACTGATGACTCCCTGGGAAAATCCACCTCCAAGAAGGCTCCATGAAGTTTCCTAATGCAGTCAGGGGAAGCTGCTGGGAAGGAGGGAGGAGAGACAGGGGCCAGGAAGAGCTGCCTGGTCTCAAACATGCTTCAGAGCAAGTGTTCTCAGCTTGTTTGCTAATCTCTTGTGACCGATTGCTGAACCAAAATCTTCCTTCCTGGACAGAGAAGGGAAGAAAAAAACCCAAAAAGGCCAACACTTCAGCAATAAATAGGATGTCAATTAACCACAAGAGCATTCACCTGCACAACCAGCTTGAGGGAGAGCCAGGACTCAGCTCAGCCCTGGCTGCTGTGATCCCCAGGGAGATGAAATGTCTGAAACCCCCAACAAGCAAAGAACAGCTTCCACAGTGAGGTCACAGTGCATCTCCTCTTAGCTAATTGTTTCTTTTTATTTAGATAAATAAATAACAACTGTCACTGTGGCTTGCAAATGGATTTGATGAGCGAAATCCGTGGGATGAGTTAATTCACAGAGCAGATCCCAAGGCTCTGGCCCTGCCCCACCTTGTCTGGCTGAGAAAAGGCAGCTCAGATCACCTGCACATTTTGCAGCTCTCCAGGTCCCCAGTACCTGGGGGAGGAGTAAAACTCCTCAGATTTTTGTTGAAAGCCGGAACTCCTTAAATCAGGTCCCTTGCACAAATGTGGGCTGTGTCTCCTCAGCCTCGGGCAGGGAGCACATCCAGCCTGGCCAGTTTGCAGTGCCCAGAGATGGGGCTGGGATTCCCTGCTCCAGGGCTCCTTCTCCCACCTCCAGCTGAGGAAAAATTCACCCATCTCAGAACGTGGGATTTCAGAGCTTCCCCAGGAGGGACTGACAGAGCTTCACTGGGAGGAAGAGCCTGGATGCAGCCAGAGCCTTGCTGGAGCCCTCTGTAGATTGATGCCAGGCTCTGGTGTGACCCATTGGGCACCTTCATTCTGGGCCATAAAGCACTTTGGGATGACCCTGTCCCCCTGTGTGTGCCTGCAGCAGCACCCCCAGGCTGTGCCAGCCCCCTGGGGATGGTGAGCTGGGCAGACAGATGCACACATGGACTGAAATTGCAGCTCCTGGGCGAGTTCCAAAACACAGGTGGTGATTTCTGGACACTGGATATGTTATCTGCTGAAAAGCAAAAATTACAGTGATCAACCAGAAAGGAGCATTATCTTCCTTCCATCATCCCCCCCTCTGGAAACCCTCAACAGGTCAGCTGCTTCCGAGCCTGCCCTGATCAATCACTGCAAACACTAAAAGCAGGGAGATATCCTCCTTCCAGCCATTTGTCAAGTGGAACCTGGCAGGTTTTAGTCCTTTTATTAGTTCTGCTTGTGAGAGAAATTCACTTGAAGCCAATGCTTAATGCAGTGAGGACACAGCACATATTTCTGTAGGAGAGAGAGCTCTTATCCAGCTGGGTGCAGGGGTGGGAAAGGGATTGACAAATCCTTGGGCTGGAAGAGAGAGGCAGAGAGAAGAGAGGTGTCCCTTTCCTTGACCTGCTGTCCTGGACACACTTTCCTTTATGCTGCACTTCAGCCTGTCTCTGAAATGTATTACAAGTGGGGAAAAATAAAGCAAGTGTGTGGTGGTGGAAGGAAGCAGAGAGCCCAGCACCTGCTGGTTCATCCAGGAGAAATCCTGGGTGGAGAGGGAGGATCCAGAGGTGCAGCAGGGATGGTGCCATGGGCATCCCACTGGCTTTTCATCAGTCCAAGTGCACCCACAGTGCCTGGCATGGATCATTAAGGCTGGAAAAGGCTCCCAGGACCATCCAGCCCAACCTCTGACCTAACACCCCCATGGCCACTAAACCACATGATGAAGTGCCACATCCCTGTGTCCCTCCAATGTGGCTTTTCCCAGTGTCACACACAGCCCCAGAGCAGGATCAGCTGTTCCTAAACCCCTCCACTATTCTTTAAGCCTGGAGAACTCAGGCACAAAGGGATTAAGAGAACTGCCCAGAGATCACACAGAGGAGTGCGTGTCAAATTTGGGAATGGAACTTTTATCTCCTAAAAACCTCTCTGGATCAGTGCTCAGTGGTTTATGTCAAACCTTTCTTTGGCTGCACAGCAGCTGCTGGAGGTGTTTGGGCTTTCCCCTCCCAGGCATTTACACTGTGCCTGGCACTGCTGCTGCAAACCCAGCACTTTAATAACCCCCAAAACCAGCAGTGCTGGAAGAGCAGCGAGAGAGGAGGATCACAAATGGGACACAACCAACCTGGGACTGCTCTCTGCTCCCTCCTTGCTCGCAGCTCTCATTATTTTCCAGCAAGGGCAGCCGTGTTTTCCTCTCTCTCGCTTGTCAGCACGAGCTGACATTTGAGCTGTGCTGATGAGACCTACCAGGGTGAGACACATGTTTGTGGTCGCTTTGGGCGACCAACTGCCAAGGCCTTTAGCTGCTCCTTTTTGATTTTCCTGCCCAGCCCAGCTCTCTGCTTCCCTGGCAGTTGGAGCCTCGGTGCCTCCGGGGGATCTGTGCAGGAGCAGGGGCTGCTCTCACCTCAGCCAGGCTCTGCTGTGCTCTGGGAAGGGGCTGATGCTTTGTCTGGGGGTGCAGAGATGCTGGCTCAGGGCTGGCTGTGTCCTGTTGCACGCTCAGTTTTTGGGGAGCACAGCCATGCTCAGCTGGCTCTGTCCCAGCTGCTCCATCTCCAGCAACACCAGGCAGGGATCTGGCCCCAAAAATCCCTTTCTAAGGCAAGTGAGAACATTGTCAGGATAAGCTCTGCCAGAAGCTGTGATTGTGATGCCACTCTTTGGCACAATGTCACTGTCCCAGTTGTCCCAGTTGTCCCAGTGTCACATTCCCAGTGGGGAACTGGCCAGGCCCATGGGACTAACTGGGCAGGGAGGGGACTCTGCACGGGGACAAGGCTGCAAACCCCATTCCCTAGCTGTGGTGGAGCACTTGGGCAGTGTTTAACATCAAACTCTGTCTGAGCTGCTGTCAGTCACCAAATTCACAGTGCCTGAGCCAGCCACGTGTCACATCCCAGGTCCTGTCACATCCCAGGTCCTGTCACATCCCGGATCCTGTCACATTCTGGATCCTGTCACATCCTGGATCCACATCCCAGGTCCTGTCACATCCCGGATCCTGTCACATCCTGGACCCACATCCCAGGTCCTGTCACATCTCAGGTACTGTCACATCGCAGATCCTGTCACAACCTGGATCCTGTCACATCCCAGATTCTGTCACATCCCAAGTCCTGTCACATCCCAGATGCTGTCACAACCTGGATCCTGTCATATCCCAGATCCTGTCACATTCTGGATCCTGTCACATCCCAGGTACTGTCACATCCTGGATCCTGTCACATCCCAGATTCTGTCACATCCCAGGTCCTGTCACATCCCAGATCAGTGGATGGGGATGCTGTGGTTACAGGGATTTGCTGTAACAGAGATTTGCACCACAAACACTTCAGGCCCAGCTTGATTCTGCTTTGCACATTCCCTGACAATTTACACCAGTGAATAAATCAGAAATTCTCATTTCACTTTCATGGACGGGTTTCATATTCATTTTGCAGGAGTATAAATGACAACATGAGATGTGAGATGAAAGAAGCTTTAAGGGAGAGATCCCAGCTCATTTAATCCAGTGGAAGTGTGACCTGTGTTGAAGGAAGCCCCATACTTGTGACCCAAGAGAGAGAGGAATACCAAAATGACAAAGATAAACCCACAGCATGCCCAGATCTTCTTCCTTAGATCATTCCAGCTCTAATACTCCCAGAAAAGGCAAATAAATATAACAGTAAAATCCAATCTGCCCTGTGTGAACGCTGATGTGTGGCACAGATTGAGGACAGCTTGTTTTTCCCGGCATAAAGCTGTGAACGATTTCTGAACTGGAGCTGTTCTAATTAGTAAGGAACATTTAGGTCAATTACATCAGCGTGCTGGCCGCTACAATTACTATTATTAATTGTATTCGATTCCACATTTGCAGCTATTAAATACAGTATCTCTCGAGTACCTGTGTGGAGTTTTAACCCAGCAAAAAATAGGGAAAAGTATTTAACACAGAGAAATGGCCAGGTAATGGCAGGCTAAATCCACCCCAGCCCCATGCATCATTTATCTCCTCTCTGCATGTGCCTGGATGATCCAGCACATGAGAGACTCAAAGGATTTGTTTTCCTTCATCCTCTTTTCTTTCTGGACCAAAGTCCTGTCTCCTCAGCTGTCCTGCACATGCTGAGGCTGCTCGACTGCCCAGGCACGTGGGCAGCACCTCACAAGGGCAGGACAGGTGATTTATCTCTCTCACAGGTGCCCAGAGCAGGAAAATGCTGCTTTGTGGAGGTTCTGGCCCAGCTTTCACATGGTTACAAAGGCTTGTGCATTCCCTCCCCCACAGCCAGGACTTTACACTCCTTAAAAAAGAAATTCACTTTGAAGAAGTGTTTCTGTGTCCTACCATGTTAAACTGCTAATGGGAAAGGAAATGTATTCATGATTCACTGTATAAAAGCAGCCTTGGAGGAATGCAGATTGTATTTTCCCTCTGCAAACATTTGATCATCCCAATAAAAGAGCAGCCCCACCTTTCCCACCAGCTCCGTAAATCACAGGAATGGAAACAACAGGTTTATGGTTGTCACGACGGTCGTTACCACAGGGTTTTATGGGTTCTGGAGAGAGGGGGGAGCCTGTTTATGGGCACGAGGTGCCTCCTGAAGGACTGCGGGACTCTCTCAAACTCATCCTGCTGCTCGAGGCTCTGTTGAATATGGAAATGATGCTCCTGATTCAGCCTGCTCCTCCCCGGAGCTCCGGGCTTGCCTTCCCAGGCAGTCCTGCACAGGCAGGGAATGAGCAGAGCCCAGAGGGTCCCGGCTGTTCTCCAGCCCTCATGGGAATCCCTGCCCTGGGATCTCATGGCCTGGGGCTGCTGAAGCACCCACACACCTGAGCCACTCCAGGGGACAGCTCTGAGCTGCTGCTGTTGCCATTAATTAATTCCGTTGATTGGGATTTGAGCTTACAGCAGGGATCAGGGCCATGTTCCACAGCTGGAGTAGAAGGCAGCTTCAGTCCAGGAATGGTTTTTATCACCGTGTCCCATTCCCTGGGGAGCTGGACACTCATCTGCCACATGCCCAGGAATGATAAAACACCCTGAACTGGAAGGGAGCCATCAGGATCCTCAAATTCCAACTCCTGGGACCAGCAGAACCTGGCACTTAATTCCTGGAGGAACCCACCTGAGACACCACCAGCCCTATGGAAGGAAATCACCTCTGCCCAGGCATCTCCAGAGGGAGCTGGCAGCGACCACCCCTGGCTTTTACATCACCCTGAAATGTGGTGCAGCATTTTGTACCTGCAGTTTACTCTCAGCCTCCAAACCTCCGAGGAGACTCCGTCTGCTGCCTGGGCTATAAATAAGGCCAGCGAGTGCTGAGCCAGAATGTGTGGCAGTAATTTAGGTGATGATTTAAGGTCTGAGTGCTCCTCCCAAAGCCTGTTCACCCTCAGTGATGCTGACACAGCCAGGAGCTCGTGGGACAGCACAGCAGGATGGACCTGGCCCAGCTGCACCCCTGGGCTCACATTGTCCCCTCCATCCCTCTGCCCGTAGGAGCTCTGTGTTCCTCTACCAGAACATCTTTTTCCCTTTTTCTCCACAGGATTTCACCCTCTGGAATGAGTCTGTACAGTGAAATATCCGTATTGTAACCCTTGGAAATGGTTTTGTTTTACTGGAATCCCCTGCCTGTTTTATGGCCAGCTCTGCAGATGAGCTGACAATAAAGGAGGAGGAAGAGGAGTGTCTGAGAGGGGCTGAGCAGCTCCAGCTCCTGCCAACTCAGGGCTTCCCAAGGAAGCACTCAGCATCTGGCAGGATTCAGATTTTGCCTACTTTTTTTTTAAACTCTCCACCTCCTTTTTTTACAGTGTAAATGAATTTTAGCAGCAGAGCGAGGGTGCAGTGGTGCTCAGGGCAGGATGTGCTAACGAGCTGAGCCTCGTGCTGCCTCCCTGTCCACCTCTCCTTCTGCCTTTTCTGCATTTTAATACTTAGCCTTTTCTAAAAATAGCCCCAGTTCTTAGTCCTTTTAATACAGCCTTCATAAAAAAGTAGTTCTTCAAGTTCTCTAAAAGCTTTGCTGTGGATTTAAGAAGCTGGGCAAAGTTGTCATCCCAGGAAATGGCAGCAGAAACACCAAGCCGCTGGTGCAGAGCTGATCTCAGAGGCTGAGTACAAACATTCCCCACAGGGTAATGCCAAGCACAGCTGCCTCAGTAAAATAATGAAGATAATAAATCAGGGAGCCATTTAGCACCTTTTTCCCAGTAGCTGTTCTCCATCTTCTACCAGGGAGGGAAGGAATGACAGATGGGAGTTGACCTGAGCCACGGGAGCAGTGAAGAAGTGTTCCAGACCAGGAATCTCTCTCTTCACATCTCTGCCTGCTTTCCCCAGGCTCAGACACCACCTTTACATCAGAAAGGTGTTGCTGCACCTGAAATTTGGGTTCCAGTCCCACAACTGCTTCTGACAGGTTTCCCCCCATAACCAGGTTGGGTTCTCTGACCAGTTCCTCACTGGTGTGATGTCCTGGGCTCATTTCTCACCTGAGCCGGGATGAAGAACCAGGACAGGACCTGACCCAACCCCCTGAGCTCAGTTTAACAGCACTGCCCCCATTTGCAGTGTCTGTGCATTCTGGCAAGTCACAGATCTGGAGAGGGGGTGCTGAGAAGGCCTGTGAGTGACTCAGGCTCGTGGAAATAAACTGCTTCGGAATGGAGACTGTGAAAAGATTAATCCCTTTAAAGTTATCAGGAAGAAATTCAAAAGGTAATTTGATTATAGTGTACAAACACTTTCACAGGAAGAAACTATCAGATACTGAGGACTCTTTAACCTGACAGGCAAATTTATTCAAAATAATGTGGTTTCTTTTTTTTTTTGTTTTGTTTTGTTTTGTTTTGTTTTGTTTTTTTTTTCAATGGGGTAGTGAGTCACTGAAAAACCCAGGAGTGTGGATTCGCTGTCAGCTGGGTTTGGGTCTCTTTGCAAGGCACTTCTTGTAGGGAGAAACTCAGAGAAATCAGAGCAGGGGTCTCCAGTCCACAGCCAGAGCAGTGGGGATGACTTCACCCTCTGTGTGAGGGGCCTTGGACCCACCTGGGTTCACATGGGCAGGTGAGGAGATGTTCATCCATGGATTTGTGTTCTCAGAGCTGAGGGAAGCCCACAGCAGCTGGGGAGCAGAGCCAGGGGATCCACACAGGCTGGGATGATGCTTGTTCCAGAAGAGGAAAACAAATGGGAAGAGGGACCCCAACACAAATCCCAGAATCACTGGGATGCACCACCCCAGGTGTCCTGCCAGTGGTGCTCCTGTTTGGCAGGATCTCACTCAGGAATGGAGGCACTTTGGAACCGATTATTTCCCTCCACAGCAAATTAGCAACAGAGATTGGATGTTCATTGACAGGAAAATCTTCACATCCTTTATAGACTCCTGGGTGGCTTCCCCCTGAATCCAAATATCACATCATTTATTTAACTTTGAGAATAAAGTAATTAATACCAGGGAGTTCTGACTGCTTGGCAGGATGTGCTGTTACAGCTAACAAATTTTATGTCTTTAGGCTTCACAGCAGAACTTGATTTAATTTGTCCCAAGGTTAAGAAAGACGGCGAGGAAATTTGATGGCTCCAGATCACAAATTCACTACAATTTATCACCTTCACCATGTGGTGTGGACAGACACCACTTCCAGGTGGAGATGGCAGAAGTTTACTCAATCATCTTTGCTTTAATCCTGCATTCATCCATTATCTGCCACCATATGTCCCAAATATTTCCTGGGAGCTGCCTCCAGCCATCCCCAGCACCAGCCTGCCACATCCTTGGGATGAGGATCCCCCAGATTTTGGGATTATGCAATTAAGACATAACACAATCCCAAGGAAAGGTAGGGAACCATCTTAACTAGACTTCCCCCCTAAAAGTTCTGTTTCAATCGCATTTTAAAGAGCAGGAAATTCAACAAAATGTTTTGAATTGTGGAGCTTCTTTAAATTTTGGTGAGAGAAGAGAAAGGGAGAAGTTACACAGGGCTGTTTCTTAAGTCACATCTAGGTTGCTGAATTAATTCCTGTGGCTGGATTTCTTTCCTTAAATAGCAGAAAAATGGAATAATTTCTTCATTTCCTTGTAAGCTGATGTTTTCTACCGAGAAAATCCAGGCATAGAAAGGAATTTCCCCAATACCCAATGTCAGCTTTGCAGAGCAGCAAGAATTCACCACGGAATTCTCTTTAGGACCCACCCAGTGCAGGGAATTTGGGATCAATGAGGCTTTTGGAGCCTCCAAACCCAGTGGCCTGGCCAGAATTTCACAGAGCAAAGGGAAGGAAGGCAGAGTTTCCCTCTCAGAGCTGAACACCTGGCCAGGAGGTCACGCTCAATTTGCAGAGCAGGGGCCACAACATCCCAGCAGCTTCCCAGGGGCTGTGCACGGGGCTGCAGCTCGTGAGCAGCACTAGCCAGCAATTATGTACCAAAAGAGCTCCCAGATGTGCAGGGAATGTGATAACAAAATGTCCCAGTTTGTGGCATTTTCTCCCTCCCTCTCGCTCTCCCTCTCTCTTCTGTCATTGTCCTTTAGAAAGTGAACGTGAGAAAAAAAGCTCTAGTTTTAGAAATTAGTCCAGGTCCTTAAAAACTGGAAAATTAAGCACAGAGATTTCCATGGCATAAGAAAATCACACGGCCATGTCAAGGCTCGCTGTTGAGGGCTCTCACTGGAACAGCACCGAGGTGAAATCCAGGGAAGTCAGCAAGGTGGGAAGGCAGATCTTCCACAGGTGCTTCCACGGGGACAGCTTCCTCTCCCTGCACCCCAAGAATTGAGTTTGGCTCTTCCTTGTCCATGTGACAAATGCTTCAACAGCCAAGTCACTTTGTCAGGGCTTCAGAGTGCCTCAAAGGGGACAAAGCACTTCCTTAGGAGCTCTTCCTAAAGGTTAATATGATTTTGAGGGCTGGGATCTGCGCTGGGTTTTCACTGTAGTTTCCCCAAACAGCTCCATACAAGAATCTCTGGGTCAGATGAGACATTTATCAGTGTTCCAGCAAAGAGCTGGGCAAGGAAACAAGAGGAAAGAAATGGTCTATTTATGGCTAAGTTGTTTTGCATTGGAATGATTAGAAATTCTGATGGAAAATCCAGACTCATGTCTTTCAAACCACGTCTTCTCAGACACAGGGCTTCACCCCTGACACTCTGCTGTCTCCTGGGAAATTGTCTGGGACCCACTTGGACCTGGATGACCCTAAAGAGGTACCAAACCACCACAGTTAAATGACCATCAGTCTTCTCCCAGGCAGACTACTCCAGATTTTCCAACAGAAGAAGGAACGCCCCACCAGCAAGAGCTGCCCTGGATCTCCCAGGCCCTCCTGGAGGCAGCCAGGGCAGGGGTCTGGGGGCAGGCTCCAATCCACGCTGCCCTGCTCAGCAGCATGATTTATCTTACACATTATCACCAAATGATAATTTTGTGTCACTTCACATCACTTGTGAGCACCTGCTGGATGAAATCTGAGAGCACACCAGGGACAGTGCAGGACACCAGCCCTTGGGTGAGCTGGCTCTTTTGGGACACAGTAGGACCATTTTCTGTGTCTCACTCTAATGAATTCTCATTAATCTGTGAGTTAATTAGCTCAGGATCCTCTGTGCCACCTCCTCCATGCTCAGGAACCTGCCACAAACCCTTTCTCCATCCCCAAGGCCGGTGCTTGCCGTGGCTGCTTGTGCTGTTCCCCAGCACCTCCTAAACAACCACCCCGCTGCTTCTTGCACTTTTTATCTCACTTAGTTCTTGTCTCTCATAATATTTAGAGGCTCTTTGGGATACAAATAGTATTGATTTGTATGTACAACCACCTAGAACGAGGAGGGTTCGGGTCCTCAGCCCAAATAATAAATAATAGTTAATATAGTTCAGACATGACCAGCCAGTTTCTACCTAAAAATGTCAATAAAGCAGGGCCATATTGATGCAAAGAGACATAAAATGTGAACTCCTTCAATACAGGCACTTATTTGTCTCTGTTTCCGAGGCCAGGAAGGAAAGAGCTGTTAGCAGTGAATAGTATTTTATTAGCATCATAAACCCCAAGAGCAAAGTTTGTGTCACAGAGAACTGCACATGCATTTGAAGGCTTAATTTATGTTCCTGACTCCTCTTTCTTTTTTTTTCCTTTTTTTTTTTTTCCCAAAGAGGGGCATAATTTAAAATAAAGCCCACTAGCATCTGAAGGCACCTTTGGGTGAAGGAGATGTTCATGCAAAACCAAACCCACACCCTACAGAAATCCTGTCTGAGAGAGCTCAGTGGAATTAGCACATAAATCCATTCTGCAGAGCTCCATGGAAGCTTCAGGAAAACCACATTTTATGTGCACCAGGTCCTGAGCATCAGCACTGGGGAATGCCAACAGCCCCAAGGAAGAGCCAGGAGGGGAAGAAGTGACTTCCTGAGGAACTCCAACAAATTAGCAGTGGAAAACCAGTGAGGACAGAAAAGCCAGCATGGCTCTGGTGCCTTTCCATGAATTGGAGCTCAGCAGATCTTGATGGGAGACACAGCAACCACACCAGCACAGCCCCATCTCCACCCAAACCAATCCAACACGAGGGGTCAAAACTCCTGCAGCCCCAATCATTCTCCTGCATTCCCAGCATTTTCCTCTGTCTGGCTCCTTTGGAGAGGGGTTGGGTTTCTGGGGATGCTTGGGAACAGATATTGCAATACAACCACAATCAAGCCCTGGTAATCAGCAAATTACAGCTTTCCATACATCCCGAAGCTTTTAACTCCCAGCTGCTTATCGTGGTGTGTTCACACAGTGACAATTCTGCAGAGCAGGTTCTGTGCCTGTTCCAGAGCTGTAAACACGGCTTTAACGACCAACAGGCATTTATTTAACATTCTGCCTGTTTCAGAGAGAGAAAACAGACAAGGTGAGTGCTGGAAGCACAGAATTAAGGGTTTATGGCACAGAAAAGGCTGCACAAGGAGCTGTGGAAAAGCTGAGCAGCATGGGGCAGGTTCTTCAGGAGCCTGGGACACGCTGCCCTACAGAGCAGGGAAGGTATTTGTGGCTCTGAGCAGCGAGGGGAGGCAAATCTCCTCTGTCACTGCACAAACACAAAGGTTTGGGAGTTCAGGAAGGAGCAGCCTTTGTTGGTAAAAATACTCCCATGCTCTCTGCTCAGGCAAGGTCTGTGAACTCGCACACCAGCTCTGCAGAATCTGTGAGGGGAGGGAATTGTGGAATGAGAGCTGAGTCCAGCTCTGGCCCCTCATGGCAGGAGAGACCCTGAGGGGCTGGAGCGTGTCCAGGGCAGGGAACAGAGCTGGGAAGTGGCTCAGCCTGGAGAAAAGGAGGCTCAGGGGGGACCTTGTGGCTCTGCACAGCTCCTGACAGGAGGGGACAGCCGGGGGTCGGGCTGTGCTCCAGGGAACAGGGACAGGAGGAGAGGGAACGGCCTCAGGCTGGGCCAGGGGAGTTTGGGGTTGGATTTTAGGGATAATTTCCCCATAGAAAGGGTGCTCAGGCTTTGGAAGTGCCCTTGGGAGGTTTGGAGTGCCCATCCCTGGAGGTGTCCAAGGAAGGGCTGGATGTGGCACTCAGTGCCCTGGGCTGGGGACAAGGAGGGGATGGCTCAGCACACCCAACACAGCTTTGTCACTGCCTTTGGAGTTCTCTCAGCACAGCCAAATGATTGCTGTTTACAGGGGCAAAACCACCCTGCAGAAAAGGCTGAAGCCCCCATTAAGACTTTATGATATTCTTAATTACCTGCTGTGTGCTGGTGCCTGGGGAGTTGCCTGCCCTTTCCAGCAGGCTCTGGAGTCCCACGTGCTGGGCCCTTTGCTGTTCAGCCACAAGACAAATGGGGTTTGCTGCCACAGGGATTTGACTTTCAGGGCAGCAAAGCACAGAAGAGCTTTAGGATGTGATTTGCAGAACACCACAAAGGTTGGTGGTGTATTTTTTCAAATACAAACTATTTGCATGGCCACCAAATTGGGCTGAAACAAACTGCAGGGTCACCATCTGTCCTTCTGAAGGAAAAAAGAGAAATTTTCTTGTCCTGGAATGGTTGCAGGAAAAGGAAATGAGAAAGGATAATTCTATTTGTCTTCCACCTTGAAACTGCAGATATTGCTCCATATAAAATCACACTATAGAAGAGCATCTTTCTCCTTCCCCCTCTTTTTGCAATTTCAACTTTTTATTTTTCCCCCTCTTTTCTTTCACAGCTTTTAACCTCACCCAAATGCCTCTCTTAAATAATAATTCAGCTTAAATAATAATGGTTCAGCTGGGGAAGTGCTTTTAAGGCTCCAGCAATTTTATTTTCTGTGTGACGCTGCGAGAGAGAACGGGAGAGAAAAGTTAAATCAGGAGGTTCCTTAAGAGTTGCCCCTCTAGAAAAAACATTCCATGCCTGTCCCTGGTGAAAGGATCCTACCAGATCCCAGAGGAACCAGCAGAGTTTGCTCAGTAATTAATGGGGAGAGAGGAAAAAAAAAGGAAATACAGGAGCAGGCAATGCTGCTGACTGCACTCTCCAAAATGTTCCCTCCCAACAGAGCCATGTCTTGAGTTGTGATTCCACACAACAAAACGATGCCTGGCATGGGGTGACCCAGAAAAAAGAGGAGTAATGGGTTGTGTCTTGTGCTTTGGGGCTGAACACAGCACTGAACAATTTGGGGCTGCTCTGCAGCACGACATGGATGGAAAAACCCAACCACCAAGAGTGGGAGAGCACTTCCTTTAATTACAAACTGGACCAAATAAATTACAAATTCAATCACAGCACTGCTCACAAGGAATTCGAAACACTCAGGCTCAGAGTTCCATGAATTAACTGCAGGAGAGAGCAGGATTTGTGGGGAGCCATCCTGTGCCCTCCTTGTGATGCCTGGTGAGGCTGACCTGGAACAGAGGCTGGACAGAGCTAAAGAATAAAGTAGGAATTTATTAAAAGGCCTCAATGGCACTTTGGGCAGCACAAGAGCCCAGCCAGGGCTACACCCAAGATGAACCAAAATGGACAAAAAATGAACACCTGGTCACAGGGTCTCTCACTTTTATAAGTTCTGCTCCATTTGCATAATTGTCCAATTAACAATTAGCTTTAGCCCATGCAGTCCCATCCTTCTTGTTTTTCTCTCTCCAGCCCACGTTGTTTGTGCTCTTGGGCCTGAGATTTGGATCACTTGTCCTTGGTCCCCAGCTAGTGAAGAAATTGTTTTGTCTTCCTACTCTGTGAAGAGAGCTCACCATCCCCTCATATGAAGCTCAGAAGTACACACTAAAGCAGCACAGAATCTGAAAAATATAAAAGCTAAAACCTGAGGTCTGAAAATAATGAAAATAATTGAAAATAATGAGGTCTAAAGTGGAGCAGAGTGTGCTGGGTACAATCTGAGACACTTACTGAGAACCAGAGAAGTAGCAGAGTGTTCACTCAGAGCATTTTTCTCCTGCAAAATTGCTCATTCAGATACCTGTGTGTTGGAGAAGGGAGACCTGCTCTGCTGTAGAAGCATCTCTGTGGTTACAGAAGTGTTGACAGCAAACAAAGCAGCCTCACCTCCAACAGCCCAGGGGCTACAGCGTGTTCCAGGCCCTGTGCCCCCAGGGGAGCTGGGCTCTGCACAAAGCATGTCTCAGGTTTGCCACGGCTGAAACCGAGAGCAAAGTCTGAGCCCCTGAGTTTCCCCTGGTTCCCTGCCTCGAGCAGATAACCCAGGAGCCAGGGATTATTAAATCACATCCCTCTGGCAGGTCGATATCCCGAGCTCTCTCCTCTTCCTGACCTATCCCACCATGAATAATGCACGAGCTGCCGGTGGGGCAGTTCTGGCTGGAGCGTGGCCAGCCAAAGGGCTCTCTCAGCAGATCAAAAGCCAATCAAGTTCATTTCAATATTTATGTTTAATCCTTCATTCTGAAATGATAAATATTTCATGCTACGCCCTTACAGGAAAGCAAAGCCAAGCAAAAGCAGAGGAGACACCGGCCCAGACAGAGCGGCTCTTTCATGCTAATTCCTGTCCAGGCAGACACAGCTCCTGATGCCATTAATATTCCTCAATCAACATAGATTATTTATTTGAGTCTTGACAGAGCCTGCAAGGACAGAGGTCAGAGCTGAGGAGCACAGCAGGCATGAAGTCAGGTTGATTCCTGGAGCCAGGTTTGATTCCTGGAGCCATGATTCATTCCTGAAGCCAGGTTTGATTACTGGAGCCAGGTTTAGGATTAATTCCTGGAGCCAGGTTTAGGATTCATTCCTGAAGCCAGGTTTAGGATTCATTCCTGGAGCCAGGTTTGATTCCTGGAGCCAGGTTTAGGATTCATTCCTGGAGCCAGGTTTGATTCCTGGAGCCAGGTTTAGGATTCATTCCTGAAGCCAGGTTTGATTGCTGGAGCCAGGTTTAGGATTCATTCCTGGAGCCAGGTTTAGGATTCATTCCTGGAGCCAGGTTTGATTCCTGGAGCCAGGTTTAGGATTCATTCCTGGAGCCAGGTTTGATTCCTGGAGCCAGGTTTAGGATTCATTCCTGGAGCCAGGTTTGATTCCTGGAGTCAGGTTTAGGATTAATTCCTGAAGCCAGGTTTGATTCCTGGAGTCAGGTTTAGGATTAATTCCTGAAGCCAGGTTTAGGATTCATTCCCAAAGCCAGGTTTCATTCCTGGAGCCAGGTTTCATTCCTGAAGCCAGGTTTGATTACTGGAGCCAGGCTTCATTCTGGGTGCTTCCACCCAGGTTTCCTTTTCTGGCCTGGTGTGAATATTCCATGGCAGCATCACGGTGCTGGCAGTGCCCAAATACCCTCCCCACCCCACCCTGGCCTTCCCCAGGGCTATCCCAGCCCACAGATCCCCTCAATAAACCCCTCAAGCAGGGGGTTCCCAGCAGCTCCCTTCTGTCAGAGCCCTACAAAAGGTTTGGATATTTTGATATTTGATATTTTTAGATCTATTTATGGCAGCAGACAAACCCCTCAGGTTTTTTTGCTGATAATCTCCATCAGCTGTCCATTCTCCACACACTTTGACCTGGGAACAAAGCCAAGTGTGGGTGCACGAGGAGGCAGCACCGTGGGGCTGCACAGCCCCGTGGGTTTTGTTGGCAATCAAACCCTGCCCATCTGGGAAGCAGCGAGCAGGAGAACCCTGGATTAAAGAGATGGAAATGAACTGAGGATGGAGGAGAAGCTGCTGAAAGGTAACTCAGAGTTTTCTCAGAACCCACCTGCTGGCTTCCCTAATCATGATTTAAAGACAGCACCCAGTTCCTAACCACCAGTGTGAGGAACAAAGCCTTTTTGATGGGGATTCTGTTTTCCAGGGAGAACCATTTAATAAGTTTCACTCAGGAAGTCTCTGTTCCCAATAAAGACTTAACAAAGTTAATTAGACTAAACAGTAATTATCATGTCTCTTCATTGTTCAATTATCTTGCTGAACTGGTGTTTCCTGATTAATTTTCTGATTAAAATGTATTAAATTGAAAAGCACTTGCAAACATGAGATGACAGGCTGTCTCCCAGGCAGCAGGATTTCCGGAGGTCAGGGAGGCAGGGATGCTTGGCACCCACCCCCCAAACAGGCCAGCTCCATACCCCACACAGCCAGGAACCCAAATCAGAGCCTTCACTGATGTGCTCTCCAGTTTGAGGTCCACCAAGTCCCTGCTGTGTTCCTGCTTGCCTCTTCCAAGCCCTCCTTGCCCTGCACTGGCACAGAGCAGCTGTGGCTGCCCCTGGATCCCTGGCAGTGCCCAAGGCCAGGCTGGATGGGGCTTGGAGCATTCTGGGACAGTGGAAGGTGTCCCTGCCATGGCAGGGGGTGGAACAGGATGGGCTTTAAGGTCCCTTCCAACCCAAACCAGTCTGGGAGTCTGTGATTCACTACTCTGCGATTCCTACATCCACAATTTTACCTTTCTCTGAGGTTTTTCCTTGCACAAACACACTGCAGTACAAGTCCCTGTGCTTGGAGCAGTCCTGCAGCACAGGAGGGAGGTCCTGGAGCCCTGTAAAGCTGTTTCCAAGCCCATTTTCTCCCACTGGATCCCACAGTCTGGGCTCCCTGAGCTCCCACCCAGCTCAGGCTGTGCCTCCCATCTGTGAAACCCCCCAGAGGCACTTTGTGCTCTCCCACCTCCCACCCTGACAGCAGCCAGCACGGAGGAGGAATTCCCACAGCTCAGCTCACCCATGGAATCTCTCCAGCCCAGTGAACATCTGCAGGTCTGGCACTGCATCTCCTGCAGCTTCCAGCATAGTTCTGCACTTCTCCCAAGAGCTCAGCTCCCCTCTGATTGTGTTTAACATCCCAGCCTGCCTAAGCTGGCATGGCCAACGCCACCCCCTGCATCCCTCAGCCAGATTCTTCTGGTGGGATCAATAGATTTCCATGGATCATTCCAACCTGCAGCACTTTGGTATCCCTGGTGCTCCTGAGCCACCACAGCCTCGCTTTCCAAGGCCCTGCTTTAGTATTCACCCGTGACAATCCAGAAATCACTGGCACTTTTGAGCATCTCCTCACACCATTTGCATATCTTTTATAAGACAAATCAGAAAAGGGGATTAATTTTCCTTTCTTCACTTTAATATCACCTGTGGCTGGCAGGAAACAAACAAACTCATCGCCTCCTTCCCCAAATCCTTGCGATTAGGTTATTACAGCCCCAGACTTATTATAAATTATTGAAAGGACACAGCTGAGCCCAAATCCCACAGCGGGCTCTCTTTGTCTTCCACAAGGCTGGCAATTCTTGATTAACTCCCATGCAGCACGAGGCAGGAGGGATGAGCAGCACCGCAGACGCTCCGTGAGCTGTGCAGGGGATCTGGGCTCCCAGCACACAGCCCAGGAGCTACAAAGGAATTTTCTTCCCTTTCTGCTCGCCCTCTTGGAAATTCAACACCAGCCTCGCTGCTGCTGCTGGGACCAAGGCAGGCTGGGGGGCTTGGAAAGGCAGAGAATTGTCTGTCCCTTTTGTATATCCATCCTAAAAGGGCTGGTCCACAGGTTCAGCTCCAAGGGAGTTAACTCCATAATTTCAGCTCCAAAGGAGTTAACTCCACAGGTTCAGCTCCAAGGGAGTTAACTCCACAGTTTCAGCTCCAAGGGAGTTATTCCACGTTCTCACACAATCCAGGTATGAGAATCTGGAGGGGCAGCAGCAGCGTTTCAGGTTTCTCCTGCTCACTGCCTTGTTTTGCCCTGTTTTAAGTCACGTTGATAAAAGCAGGGGAGGTTCTGATAAGGAGTTAACTTTGTTTGTGATGTACGAAGCCTCCAAAGGGAGCTGCAGCTCAGCTAAGAATAAGTCTCTGTCTATGAGCTAAGAGCTCACACCTCCAGATAAGATAGAGACAGAACCAGCATTTACAGCAGTTCCATCAAACACACTTAGGCTGAAGTGTTGTTACAGACATTTACCACTGGTTTAGGCTCATTCCAGAAGCCAAGCCAAAAAAAAATTGAAGCCTAATAACCCACGTAGTTTTACTTTTCTTCCTTTTATTTTTTAAATTTTAATTTTTTTAATAATCATATAATCCTAAGTAGTGAATCCAAGGGCTTTCTGGCTCCTGGGCTATCATTTGGCAAACAGCTCCAATTATAAACCCCAACCCTAATGACTGTGCTTTGCCCGTGTCTCTCTGTGCTCACAGGAACATTTCTCCTGCACCAGGCTGAAAGGAGATGTCCACAGGGAGTTCGCTGTGAAATGCTGGATTTCAAAAGCCTGCAGCAAGTTGATTCATGTCTATTTAATTTCTCCAGGCAGTTTCACTGGAATGCTGTATATAAATCAAATACAAGGCTAGCAGCAGAGATGGACCAAGCTGTGGAAGGACTGTATGATTTTAATTAAACTACACACACAAATCAGGCAGGAGTGAAGGTGGAAGAGGAGAGAGAGAGAATTCTATCACTGGGGATAAGCCAATATTTTTGAGCAGGGAAACAAATAACCATTTACTGTGAAAAGTCTGATTTCAAAAGCAGCGTTTTGTCATTGTGCTGATTTTCATAATCAATTTAAATCTGGAAGAAACCAGGCTTGAGCACAGCAAACAAAGAGCCTGAACGGAAGTTAATTAGACTGTATCAGCTCAGCCTTCTCATCCTTTACTTACTGTCGAGCTTTATGGGCTCCAGCAGGCTCTTCACTGCCAATCCTGCTTTGGAAACAGCAGGGCCAGCTCTGCTGGGGCCACAAGGCCACCTCCTGCAGTGTCCTGGGCAAAATCTCAGAATCCCCGACTGAGCAGGCTGGGAGGGACCACAGAGGCTGTGGTGCCACATCCCAGAGCACAGGGACACAGAACATTTCCACGGAAGGATCGCAGCAAGTGCTGCTGGCAGGGTTGCAAAACCTGTGCCACACTCTGTGTCCTCACCAGACAAGACACAATGGGGAGGGGACAGCAAGGCCACGAGTGAGACCATGAAAATTTTTGTATCCGTGGCTTCCTATTGTGGGAAATTCAAGATTCCTGGCCAAGTAACTAATATGATTAAGCAGAAGCTGTTTATTGTTTACATTATGCACTTATTTATGGATTCTAAAACTGTTGCACATGTTAGTGATGCAGTTTTTAGTGGTGCCTTTGCTTGTCCATGCATTCTGCATGCACTTCCCAGAATATGGGATTGCCCACAGTCCAGGTGGCTCACAACTCTCTTATCTCCTTCTTGTGGTCTTGGAATTCAGTTTCTTAGCTTCTTTTTTCTTATTTTAGCATAGTTTATGTCTTAGCAACCTTGATGAATTCCTGAGAAAATTCTGATGAGAACAATTACAGTGAAATGGCTGGCGCAGCCTGCAGTCTGAGTTGTTCAGACACATTGCTACATCCTATAGCTTGGAGAACTTCGTTTCTACTTCTTTTTCCAGGGCTCCTCCCATGACTCACCTGTGCCAGGGACATTGAATCCTGACCTGCCCAGCAGGAATTGCAGCCCTTCCATCCACTCTGAGCCCTCCCGGAAGCAGCAGAGCCCCATTAGCTCCAATTAAAGCCACAATATCCCAAATCCCCGTGAGGCTGTTGAAGCCTTAATGAATTTTGCAGGGTTTTTCTCCTCCCTTTCCCCACCTCAATCACTCTCAACTACAGGCCATGAATAATACAACAACGTGTTGCCTGGTGATGGCTGTTGTGTTTTGCTCTACAAACTCATCCAGGGAAGGGAGCAGACCTTGGAGTTGAGTGCTTCAAGTTGAAGATGCTACCAAGGGGCTGAGGTGCTGCAGACACTGAGTTTTTGGGAGCCCAGCAGCTCTATCCCATGGCAGAAGTCTGTTCACAGCTCCCAAAGCACTGCAGCACTGGAAGGGAGCAGAGGGCTTGGCTGAACCATGTGTGGAGCTAACACTGCTGTGCCAGGTGCTGCACCAGCTTTTACAGCAAAAACAAACAGGGCTGTAAAAAAGGAAGAGGCTCTCAATAAAAAACAGGATATTTGGAGCTGAAGGGTTGTTTTCCTGCTCGAAGTGAAGCTCCCAGAAGGCTTGGGGTTGGTGATATGGGCTGGAATTGTGAGGTTGTGTCAGGGGAGGGTTTAGGTTGGATTTAGGGGAAGGTTCTTCCCCCAGAGGGTGCTGGGGCACTGAAATGTCACATTGCCAAGGCTGCCAGAGCTCCAGGAGAGCTTGGACAACGCTCCCAGGGATGCACAGGGTGGGATTTTGGGATGTCTGTGCACGGCCAAGGGTTGGACTCAATGAGCCTCAGGGGTCCCTTCCATGATTCTGTGATTTTTTTCCAGTATGGGATTGCTCCCATAAGAAAGAAAAGCTCTTCCAGCTTTTTCTTTCCTGCAGCACTGCAGATGCAGGTTGGCATTTTTAAAAGAACACTGGAAAATTTCCCACTCCTCTCTGAAAGCCCCTTTGAGTCCTGTCCTGTGGATGCACGGAGGCCCAGAAAATGAAAGTTCAACAGCCCTGCTCCATTCAGAACCCAAGACAGGGAGGGTTTCTGGAGTAAATTCTCTCTTTGGGTGAGTGCTGTGCTGCCTGAAAGCAGCAGCAGCTCCAGCCCAGCTGCTCCAGCCTTGCAGCTGAGGTGATCAGCAGGAAAATGGGCCTGGGCTCCATCCCTGGTGCTTCCTGAAGCGAGTCCAGCTGTGACCTGGAGATGGTCTCGGTTTGTGCCCTGCCTTGGAGCTGTGCCCTGCCACCTGACTGCCTGCTCAGGCTTCAAACTGCACTTTGGGGGCTGCTGCTGCCCCTGCACAGAGCAGCCCCAGCTGCAGCCTTCAGATGATGCAGCACTACAGAGAAATATCAGCACTAAATGCTCCCAGAAGGGGTTTACCCCTCCAGGCCACTGATGCTGCTCTGTACGAGCATGTTGGGTTTAAATTGAGATACTGGGGAGGGAAAACCATGGATTGCAGTCAGGTCCAGCCTGATCCCAAGCTGAGGAGTCATTAAGAGCTGGAATATTTCAATAAACCCCAAAACCTCAAGGAATAAATGTTCCTGGTGTGTTTAACGGCGCACCAGCCTCCGGTGTGTGGAAAGAGCAAGGCAATTAATAAGGTATATTTAGCACACCAGGCTGAGGTGTAGCTCCCACAGCAGCTGAAACACAGCAATTGAAATAACATTTATCATAAAGATCAGCCTGCCTGAGCTGGGGCTGCTGCTCCTCTCACCTGGGAGCATCTTCTCACTGCCTCACCTGTCCCTACAGGAGACCCAGGGCAGGGTTCTGCTGGTGAGTACAGCCCAGACAGGAGGGTTTGGGTGCTCTTGGGCACCCCAGGTGCCCTGGGAGACCTCATGGGCTGTTCCCTGGCTTGTGGAGAAAATATGGAATGAGCAGATGGTGCTTTTCCCCCACTGCTCAGTCCCCACCCAGGTTCAAAACCAAGGGAAGGAGAGGTCTTTTCCAAAATAAAAAGGAAAAATGAAGTAAAAACTAAGAGGCTTTTTCCAAAAGAAAAAGGAAAAAAGAAGTAAAAACTAAGTTCTCCAAGCTGTAGGATGCCATGGATGCAGAAGTTTTCATGGTCTCATAAATGAACTTATTAAATTTGTGGAACAAAAGTCCTGCCAAAGAAACAGACTCACAAAGCTGATCCTAATCTCAAAATTCAAGGCCAGACACCTGAATAGACAATAAAAACCACAACACCTTTAAACAGCTGTGAAACCTGACTAAATCCTTGTGTTCCACACTAGCTGTGCCATGAAAACATCAGCCACCCTGTCCAGCAGAATGCAGAGCCCTTCCTTCCAGTAAAATGTGACTTTTCCGAGCACTTAAAAGATTTAAAAGGTGTTGAATATTTGTGCAGAGAACAAGGACAGGCAGAGGTAGCGATTGTAACAATAAATGTTTGGGATGAGATGGAAAACTTCACATTTCAACACTGAAAAGGTGTTCTGATTCCAAAGGGACAAAGCAAGGCCTCCTTGAGTGAGTTACCCCTGCTTGGGCTGGGATCAGCATCAGGAAGGACAGAAAACTGGGATCAGGAGGAACACTTAGATGAGCATCTTTTTTCTGGGAAAATCCCACTTTTCCCCTCAGAACTAATGATGCCAATTGTCCCACAAAGACAGAAATCCCCTGAAACACCAGAAACACCACACTCATGGCAGGGAGGGGACACAGCAACACCCACCCCAGCAACCTGAGCCCAAACCCTTCCAGTGCTGTTTATACCAGCTATTATTTTAACTTTTGGTAATTAAACATCCTCAGTTTTTATGAGAGCCACTCAAAAGCCCAGCAGTGGGGACTGCAGCTGCCTTTGAACAGATGAAATGTTTTCCCTGCCTTTGAACACACTCGCTGCCTGTTCCCAGCCTGTGGCCACCCAGTTTGCCCCGAGGTGCCTGGCACTGGAGTCTCCAGGATAAAAGGAGCTGCTTGGAAGTGGAATTAGTGTCCTGCATGGAAGGCTGTACTGCAGATAGAATCAAAGGAGGAAATAAAGACCTGAGCTAAGCAAAATCTGCACGCAGGTAATTAGTTCAACTTCCGAGTTTTGACATGGAGCCTGTGGAAACAGAACGTTTGGGAATCATGTGGAGAGCCTGACTCTCCTGCCAAGCAAAGGTCTGGGGGACAGGTCTTGTGTGGAGTTGTTTTATTGTGATTTTAAAAGTGTCTGCAGGACCGTGGGTGTAACTGAGGGGTGACTTGTCCTTGAGGCAGCCCCAAAAGCAAAGGAGGGGGACCTGCTCTTGGTGGAGAAGGTGGAACCCCTGCAGCAGGGTTTGGTGAGCCTGGCACCCCCTGGCATGCTCCAAAACACCATCCCCAGGCACCCAAAGGGAGCTGTGGTCCCAGCAGGGAGCCTCTTTCCAAGAAACTTCTGGAAACAAACACTTATGGCTCTCAGGCTTTAGGAGAAGCTGACAACAGGGAGCTGCAGACCCAGCCAAGCCCATGCAGGGCTTTCACAATCAGCCAACACTCACAAACGCTTCCCTTCCTCCTGGAAATATTTTCCCAGCTCTCCCCTGCACTGACAAACACTCGTTTTCCTCCCGATAAAATCAGCCCCGCAGCCCAGGCTGTGGCAGCTCGGCGCTGACCTCAGCTCTCTGCTCCCCAGGATCTGACAAAGCTCTGAGAGCTCCTGAGATTCTGGAACAGAACATCTGTTTCCTCTGGAGCAGCTGCCACCTGGCCAGCACAGAGCTCTCCTGAGCAGAACGTTACCTGCCTGTGGAGAACACAGCCCCTCCTCAAGGACACCTGGCACCTGCACAGCCCTTGGCAAACACCACAGCAGCCCCACAGGGGGAGAAGGGGCTTTTTGGAGCGAGGCAGGCTGCCCTCCTCATCTTTTACATGTACAATATTTGGTGGGTTATTTACTTGTTGCATGTTCCTTTTACTGGTGGACGTTCTCTAGGAGAAATATTAAAACACAGGTTTTACAATGCAGCTTGCGTGGCTGCAACAGAATAATCCTAACTTGGAGTTAGTGCAGGTAATTTCTTTTTTAAAAATTTATTTATTTTTCCCTTTCTGATTTTGGGTGTGGGGATGGTTTCCCCTGGCAAGGGCCTGAGAACATTCCAGCCTCCCTTTGGGCAGATGAGCTGCTGAGACACCTCAGTGCCACCTCTGGGGTGGGTGATGGTGGTGGGCTGTGGGAATTTATAAAATTAGAGGGTTTTGGGAAAGCTGCAAAAGGAAAAAAACTTATAAAGTAAGTTGTAACATTAAGTTCTTGGTCTGCTGCCTGGGATGTGAGCTGATGGCATCTTCCCATTGCCATAACCACGTAATGAGGCTGATGCTGGAAAATAAAGCAGCTCGAGATGTGTTCCTAGCAATCCTGTCCTATTTGTGATTTGTACATAGCCCCCAGCCAGCGATAGTGGGCAGCTCTCCTGAGCTCTGATACCTCAGCAGAGGGATTCCTGCTGCTGCACCCCTTCATTCTGCAGCTCCTCATGTCCCTGGAGGCAGGATTCATCTCTTGCCACGTTCCTGCCCACGGGCATCTCGCTGAGGAGTTTAGTCAGGAGGTGTCCCCGGAGCCAGCCAGACACTGACTCAGGGCTGAGTCACTCCAGGGAGGGTTTATTCCCTGCCTTTCACTCCCCTCGGATCCTGCTGCTGCTCAGGAGATGGGATGAGCCCTCGTGAACATTGCCAGCCCAGCTGAGTGTCACATCTTCCACCTGGGAAAAGTGACTCCTCCGTGGGTAATATTTACATGGTGACAGGACAAGGGGGAATGGCTTCACACTGAGAGGAGGCTGAGATGAGACATTAGGAAAAAATTGTTCCCTGTGAGGCTGTGGCTGCCCCATCCCTGGCAATGTCCCATCCCTGGGGCTTGGAACAGCCTGGGACAGTGAAAGGTGTCCCTGCCCATGGCAGGGGGTGGATGGGATCATCTTTAAGGTCCCTCCCAACCCAATTCCATGATTTTCTGGCTCTGTGATAACTGATCAGCAGCAATGAAAGGAAAGAGACCATTTGGATTATAGGAATTAAAGCTTTAGAAAGAGGTAAGATAAGAAAAAGGAAAAAATTGAAAAGATATCGGCTATTCTGAAGCAAACAAAAGCCACCATAGATTAAACAAACAAAGCAGCCCAAACTTCTCCCTACAGTGGTCTGACAGATAAACAGCAGCCTCCAATAATTAATTGTGTCCTGGCACAGCTGAATGAGCCACCATATGGGAGTGGTGACAAAACAACCTCTGTTTTTTGGTGGCAAATTGTGCAAATCATCGAGTGTGTCTAGAGCTGAGAACTGACACACCTCATTCTTCCTGCTCTCAGAGCAGAGCAGACAAACCTGTGAGGGACAGGGTTCCTTGGGGGCACTGGAAATCCCTCCAGGAGGGTTTGATGCAGGTGAGAATTTACACACTGAGAGGACACTGCTGGGGAAGCCCGTGAGCTGTGGTCACCTCCTTTGTGCTGAGTCTGCAGAGGTGGCTTTGTCACCCTCAGAGCCAAGGAGCAGGTGGCAGCATGGCCACAGGGGAAGAGACTTGAAGGAGCACTGCAAAGGAGCCTTGGGAATGGATTTTGTGGGGCTGGTGGCAGAGCAGGAGCTGCAGGAAGGAGAGGGAATGTCAGCCCAGCTCAATCCTTGTGCTGACTTTCTGATTCTCCACGAGCACTGAATTTACTAATTTTATTTTCTCTAGAGGTATCCATTAAAAATTGCACATGAAATGGCTGAAGAAAAATGATACAGCAAAGCCAAGGAAACATCTTGGAGATGGTCCAGCCTGGCAGAGCTGAGATGCAAATGTGGAGTGACTCTTGTGGGGTTGGGTCGGACATAAATCCACAATTGCTCAATTAAATCTGCTCCCAGTTCACACCACAGACAGGGAACCGTGCTCCAGTCCTGGGACTGATCCTGAATTTCACCCCGAATAAAAACAGCCCCTTGGAGAACAAAGTCCTCTGAAATGCTGGCACTCTGTCCCTCCACGTCACGCTCACAGCTCTCCCCTCCTCTGCATTTTCATTTCAAATGAGACAAAGCACCACTGTCAATTTGGCAGCCAACGATGCCCTTAAAGCCACCTGCCCCTGGCTCCATCGCTCAGCCTGAGCAGCAGGCAGGGCCACAAACACCTGGAGCTGCAATTAGGGGAAAAGGCAGAACCTCCTTGGCTAAAGGTCATTGGGAGCACACGGAGAGGCTCTCCCTGACCCCAGGGATGCCATCCCCACTCTGAGGGCAGTGTAGGACAGGTTTAATGGGCAGGTGATTCACCAGTGCAGGGTCTCCACAATGAATTCCTCCTAACTCCCAGCCTCTTCCCTCCAGGAATCCCCTGAACACCTTTAATTTAGAAGTGCCATAATCTACTCGCCTTCTGCTGCCTCTTAAAGTTGATTTCCTCCTCAGTGCTTTGCAGCTGTAACATTTCCATGGCACTGCCTGCTCCTTTTGCTTGGATCACTTTGGGATGAGGAGCCACGGGCCCCTGACTCTGCTCTGGTCCTCCCTCCTGTCAAGGTCCTGACATGGATTACTTTTGAATTTCCTGCCTTTTTTCCATAGCTCAAAGACACAGAAACTGCAGTCAGGAACTGGCACATTCCCATCTATCCCAAGCATCGTTGGAGTTTATGGGCTCACTGTACAGGAAGAAATTAGGTAATAATAAAAAATACACACCAAAAATACTCGGCCATAACAAAAATTGATCCTGCCCTATGGGATATTTTAGTGCCTCATTATGGCACCCAGAGCTCACAGAATGGCTTCAGTGGCAGCAGAGGGTTTTTAAATAAACCAGTGGGGAACTTGCTGGCTCCAGCTCCATGAATCCTGGCTCCCCCCTGACTCCCAGCCCAGCTCAGCAGCCCTTCCTTCTGCAAAGGTGTTTCCCATCCCACAGGAACTTCCAAGATCGGGGAAACAAAATGTTTTCTTTGGTCCTTCTTTTGAAGGGGTCAGGGAGAGGATGACAGAAGACAGAGCTGTGGATCCAGTGCCACTGGGAATGTTTAAACATGATTTAGGAAGAGAAGTGGAGGGTTCAGGTCACGGAGGAGGGACAGTGCTGGATTTGTGTTTGTTAGTCTTTCCACCCAGCTCAGGCACTGCCCTGAAATCACAGCTCTTTTGGCACAGTCCCCTTGTCCTTCCTCACATCTTTAACGACAATGGCAGCACAGGACTCCTGGAAAACACAAACTCTGGTCTCCAGAGCACTCCAAACCTCCAGCTCTCCATCCCAGCCCAGCAGGGACCCAGGCCTCTTGTTTTGCTCAGATAATCCAAGGTGCCTACTCCAGCTCTACACCTAATGTGGCATGTGTCTCCAGGAGATTATTTGAAGTGGTTATTTTTATTCCTGAAACCTTCAAAGGCAGAGTTATTAAGTGTATTTAAAAGGAAGAACGGGCCCAGATAAAGCGGGGATGTAATTAGTTACAAGCTACTGTACTTTGATGACAAAGCAGCATTTCTGTGGAGCAGCAGCTCGGTGGGGTGTGCTAATTACTGATAGCAGTCCCAGCCAGGGGAAGCCTGACACTCCTCTGATAAAGCAGAGCTGTCCACAACACCACAGGCTGGGCTTAACTCATGGGGTTTGAGCCAAAGCCTGGATTCTGTAAAACTCAGTGCATGCTGGAAAGGGCAGAGGGGAATAAACCCCGAATTTTCAGTGCAGTGAGAGGCCAGGTTACAGCCCAGGGTTCTTGAGGGACACCAAGATGATCAGAGGGATGGAGCAGCTCACCCATGAGGAAAGCCAAAGCAGCTGTGAGCTCACCTGGAGAGGGGAGAGAAGAGCAGAACCTCCCCAAACAGACACCAAACATCACACACAAGGAGCAGCCACTGCTCACCTAGAGAGGGGAGAGAAGAGCAGAACCTCCCCAGACAGACACCAAACATCACACACAAGGAGCAGCCACTGCTCACCGGGCAGCCAGGTGTGTGTTAAGGGGGAGAACAGCTGTGCCAGGGGTTTTGATGAACCAAGAGATAAAAATCCCCCCAAACTCCACTAAACCAAAATATCAGAGCAGCCCTGTCAGGATTGATGGGATCACAGTTGCCAGCAGAGTATCTCTGCTCCCCAGGCTAACAACCCTGGAGTGATAAAATGAAATTATCTCTCTCTTCTGATGCTGGGGTGACTTTTTCCACTTATCAAAGTGATGGGCTTTCATTGCATTTTTGATAGGTTGGAGTTGTTCGGCCTCTCTGGGAGGACCTGAGGGTCTAAGGGCTGCCTTATAACTCAGTTTTGTGTCTTCAGAGTTCACCTTCTTCCTTCGAGGAGCTGCCTTCTCTTAAATCCAACTCCCAACACCAGCAGGTGATGGCTGAACAACCATTCTGCAAACACTGAGGTGCAAATCCTTTCATCCAAGAGACATTTAAATCCAAAACCATGAGCTGAAGGCACTCAGGACAGATCCATGGCTCACTGCACTGCTTCCTAACCAAGGAACTGTTTCTCCAAGGGGCAGATGAGCCATGGGAGTGCAGTGTCCACAGGCAGGGAGGAAAATCCAAACCCAGGCCAACACCTCCCCATCACAGCCCACCTCAAAGTGCAGCTTTGCCACCCAAAAATCAGGTGACACAATTTACACACAGTGTACCTGAGGAGCAGAGCATGGAGTGGAGCTCCAGGACCATCAGGACTGAACTGGGAACTTTCTGAGGCACCAGAACAAGGAATTTCACCTGAGGATCACCGAGTGCTTCCATGGAATTTCACCTGAGGATCACTGAGTGCTTGCATGGGCACCAGAACATGGAATTTCACCTGAGGATCACTGAGTGCTTGCATGGACCAAAGTCTGATGGTTATATTGCTTCCTTCACCATTCACAGGTTTCCAGGAAGGTAAATTATCCAGAATGTCTTTTTGAGTTCTTTAAATATAATTATCTCCTTCCAGACTCTGTTCCTAAGGGATTTGTATTATTTCTACCCTGGACCTGAAGAGGTGATAACAAATCTCCTGACACACAGCAGGGCAGGACCTGGAAATTTCTCTTGCCACATCAGTGATGGTACCAGATTTCCCAGTGCGGTGAAGACAAAGAAAACAGGAACCATTTCCATATTTATTGACAAATTCAATTTACAGTGTGGTTCCCACTTTGGAGAGAATATAAATTTCCTCTCTGTGTATCAGTCTTTAGCAGTCGCTGGTGATGATTTCTGTGCCTGCAGACACTTTTACACTGCTACAGCACATTTATAAGTAACACTTTTGAAAGAAAACCCCATTAAATTCCCCTCTTTAGGAGGGAGCTATAAATTAGCTGTTAGTGAGCAGACACGGGGTAGAAGCAAACCCTGTTTGTGTCTGTGGCTCTGGGTCAGCCTTGCTGGGCCAGCTGAGCCCCCTGGTCTCACCCAGAGCCTGGCAAGAGTTTGACTCACTTGCCCTCCTCGCACTGAAGTGGGTGAGGAAAAGAAAAAAGCAGAGAAAGTTCTGGCAGGTTTTATCTGGCTGTTTTAGAGCACTTGACAAAGAACAATTAATTCCAGTGTGAGCACAGCCCTGCCTGGTGTGGGTTACAGCAGCACAGCTGCAGGGAGCAGGTTTGGGGTCAGGGGACAGGGATAAGGCTGCCAGAGAAATTCTGTTTATGTCTGGTTGCTTCTGGGAAATTCTTCCCTGTGAGGGTGGAGAGGGGCTGGGATGGATTTCCCAGAGAAGCTGTGGCTGCTCCATCCCTGGGAGTGTCCAAGGCCAGCTTGGACAGGGTTTGGAGCAGCCTGGGACAGTGGAAGTGTCCCTGCCCATGGATAATCTGGATGATCTTTAAGGTCCTTTCAACCCAAGCCGTTCCATGATGCTACAAAAATTCAGGATTCTCAGCCTCACAATGTGATGCTTTTTTTGGAAAGCATTTCTTCCCCACCTACTTCTGCACTCCAGCAGTGGAAAGGTTCCTTCACCTTTGTGTTGACAAAGTGAATGTGGGAACAGGCCTCAAGGCCAAAAAAAAAAAATCCGAAAAAAACCCCGCCTAAAAAAATTAAAACAAACAATCCCTTCAGTTCATTTTAACTGCCCTGGTGTGTACTCACTTCATAATGGCAGGACTGCTCTGCAATGTGTTCATTTTTTTTAATAGCTGGATTGTGATGCCAACAAGGACACAGAATAAATGAGATTTGTTTTTTCTTAATATCATAGATGGGACTTCAGCTGTAGAAACTGGCACTGCTCCTCCAGAGTTGTCAGAGCCAAATTACGCTTACTCAGGGGCTGGCCTTGGGACAAAAATATTTTTTTAATTTCCATCTTACTTCAGGAAGAGCCTTAAAAATGCCCCTTTCTGTTGCAGTCCCAGCAGAGCATTTACAGCTTTGCCAGTGGCCATCACACACTGCTAACAAACGAGGGCAGTTCTTTGGGTTGGAACAAGATCTGGAGAATTTGGGGGTATCCAGGGCAAAGCCAGGCCAGGCTGCTCTCCCAAAGCACCGTAATGTGTGACCAGAATTGTGCTCATTTCCACTCTGACGGGGCTGGAGGGACTTCCCCACTTCTCAGACTGTTATTTCCTTTAGCTGAAAGATTCATCCTATGCTTTTTAGCACGAAAACAATTACCAGGTAGCCCTGGAAGCTGCATTTGCTTTGTCTCTTTCCTTACTTCAGCAGGGCCATGGCATTTCCTTGACATGCTGGTCGAGTTCTGCTCTTGAAGAAGTCATGAACACTTTAGGCCTCAAGCACGTGATATAGGAGAGACAGAGATGATTCTGCCAGAGAAAGACAGTGAGAGAAGATTTAAACCATCATCTGAGCTCTTTATTTGATAACAGATATATTTATTTTCATTAGTTACAAAAATACCTTAAAATACCAATAAAAATGGTCTTGCACCCTTCAACCCTCAATAAGCCACATTAGGTCACAGAAGGCTCTAACCTTCTGGGTAAATTCTTTCAATATCTCCTCTGAATTTCTGAACAGTTCATACCCCTTTACGCATAAAGAATTTAAATTTTACCTCCAATAAGTCATTGGGTGGCCATGCAGCAAGTGGGAGAGGGGGAAAGCTGAAGCTACCAGGAGATGAATGACAGGTGCAGCAGAGCAGATGTGTGGGAAGAGCAAATGAGGCCACTCCAGGCTCCTAGAAAAGCAAAAACAAGAGACTTTGCTGCGGCAGAGACACAGAGCTGAGGGGTACAGGTGGGACACCCCACTCTGTGCTCTGAGACAGCAAAACTCAAACGAGACAGCTCCAGACTCTGGGGAAATCACAGGATGGTGGAATGGTTTGGGTTGGAAGGGACCTTAAACCCCTCTTGGGGACACCCTTCACTGGGCTCCAAGCCCTGTCCAGGATTCTGTGGAGCTTCCTGGGCTCAGGCCCTGCCCGTGGCCATTGCTGGGCCTGGAGCAGAGCCTGGGCCTGCTCTGACCTCTGCACACAGGGACAGACAGGGACGGACAGGGGGACACAGGGACAGACAGGGGGGCACAGCGACACAGGGATGGACAGGGATGGAGAGGGATGGACAGAGACAGACAGGGACAGACAAGGATGGACAGGGACACCCAGGGACAGACTGGGGGACACAGAGACACACAGGGATGGACAGAGATGGAGAGGGGGACACAGGGACAGACAGGGATGGACAGGGATGGAGAGGGATGGACAGAGACAGACAGGGACAGACAGGTATGGACAGGGACACCCAGGAACAGACTGGGGGACACAGAGACACACAGGGATGGACAGAGATGGAGAGGGGGACACAGGGACAGACAGGGATGGACAGGGACACCCAGGGACAGACTGGGGGACACAGGGATGGACAGGGGCACACAGGGGACAGGGACAGACAGGGACAGAAAGGGAGACCCAGGGACACACAGGGACACACAGGGATGGACAGGGAGACCCAGGGACAGAGAGGGATTGACAGGGACACACAGGGACAGACACTGGCCTGTGATCAACAGGCAGGAACAGGCCTGGAGATGCCCAATTTTCCTCCTTTCCACCCTCCTCGCCACCAGCCCTGGCTCCCGATGGATATTCCAGCCCTGCTCCCGATGGATATTCCTGGCTCCCGATGGATATTCCAGCCCTGCTCCCAATGGATATTCCAGCCCAGGCCATCCTCCAGGGGAAGCTCAGGCTGTCCCTGCAGGACCCAGGGTGGACATTCTCCAGCACCATCTGCTGGTTTTATTTCTATTCACAGGCCACTATTCACAGGTTTTATTTCTATTCGCAGCCATTCCGAGAGGGAGGAACTTGTGTGCCACCTGCACCAGAACCACGCAGGTGTTTTCCTGTGAAAAACAACAGGTTTTGTTAAATGAGATGTTTTACCTGGGCAAATGTCACTGCCTGGATGTATTTTTCAGTGTGGGATATTCCCATGGGAGAAGAAAATGTTAATTCTCATTGTATTTTTATTTGCTGATTCTTGGGAATTATAAAATGAATTATTTTGATTATCTGGAAAAGCAATAAAGAGAGAATTTTGTGGTTTCCTTTTTTCTTTTTTTTCTTTTTTTTTGGCAGAAATCGTGTGCTGAATCTGACCCAAATTCACAGACAGCTTTTCCTCCTCCACTCCAAACTGCATTTCTGGTGAGTAAAACTCTTTGTCACCCAAATTACCCAGGTCTGCTGCTGCCACTGAGCCACCTCTCTGAGCAGAGAGCCTGCCTGCTCCTACTGGGCAAAACAAAGGCTTTAATTTCAGATTAATTCTCTTGGAGCTGAAGAGGGGAGGGAGGGAGGGAACATTTCCAGGCAGTGCTGGTATCAGGAGGGCTGTCTGCACTTCTCCCCTTCCCCGAGGGTTTCAGCTCTGCCTCAGCCAAGGCACCACACAAATCCAGCTTCTCTTCCCTCACTCCTTCTCAGTGGCTGAAGCAGAACAAAAATGCAGAATGCAGGTGTGGGATTGGAAGAGGAAGTTCAGTTTGCAGTTCAGTGTCTCTCCAGGTGAACCTGTGCCCAACATCCCCATCCACACAGGAGATTTATGGTTAGATTGGAGGTAAAACACTGCAACTCTCAGGATAGTCAAGCACAGAAATAAATCAGCAAGGGACAGCCCAAGGGTTGAGGAGGTAACAAACTCTGCCCACCCCTCTCTTGGGCAATGCAGCTGAGCCCTTCTCATATTTTATTCACCATTTCACTTTTACCTGGATGAAACGGTGAATAAAAACTTTACCATATTTTCCAGACAGGAGAACTTTAAGTACAGCTTAGACAAGACCCAAAATGACTTCACTGGGTTGTATGAACCAAAATTCCAGTGCTGAACCTCCAACTGCACCACCCTGCCCTGAACCCAGGCCGAGGAACTGGAACAGCAACGCTTCACACGCTCCGGTGGCAGCGAGCACGGGAGGCACTGAGGAGTAGGAAACCAGGTCAGGAGGCAGAACTCTGGATAAATAAAGTCACTCCATAGGAGGACTCTTCAAGAGGGGCCCCAGAGTGCTGTCACTGCAGGGACCAAGCCCTCCACACATGGTCTCCATCCCTCCTCCCCTTTGTGCCTGAGCAGGGAATGCTGCCCAAAGAGAAGCCTTGCCTTTAATCTGAGGCAAAACTGAGATCTTCACATATCACAGGAGACTTCACACACAATAGGGATGAATAGAGGATAAGAAAAAAGTAGATGGACCTAAACAGATGGATTCTATATTGGCATTAAAAGTCAAACCTCATTTTTCATCCAGTCCTGCCTGTAAAGCACTTCCGATGGAATCCGCTCAACGCAGTCATTCCTATTTTACCCTGTGTTAGTAAATCTTCCTTTGTGACAAGGCTGGAGATAGCAATCAGTAACCTCTCCGCTCCATTCTTCCTTCACAGGCCTCCTTTTGAGGGGAATAAAGAAGAGCTCGCAGGAACAGGAGAAAAATGGGCTGATCTATTTTGCCATTAAAGCCGAGCTTGGCTTGGGGTTATCGCCAAAGCAGCTCCCCAGAGAAAAGCACATCTCACTTCTGCCCATCCCCAGCCCTGCTGCTGGCATACATCAAACCCACCAAGCTGAGAAGTCAAAACAAGATTACCCCGTCCTAATAAATATTGATCACCTTACAAGTCCTTCTTTTAAAGCCCTTAATTAAACACAACACCCAACTTTGCCTGTTTCCCCGTAGAAAGGGATCAATATTTTATCATGAATGCAGCCAGAAGGAAAGAGCCTGCTGTGAATTGTCCACCCTGTGTGTTCCAGGGGGCTGAGGAGCCCTGGTGAGACCCAGCCCTGCCTTGGAGTGGTGTGTGCTCCAACTCATCACCAAGCCAGACCTTTGAGCACCTCTCTCCCCATTTCAGATCAATTAATCCCCGACAGGAGGCTTGATCAGCTCCCAGGGGCTTGGGCAGGAAGGCAGGCACGCAGGGAGAGGTTCCCAAAGCTCACCCCAGTGCTCAGCACTCCTCCACTCCCAGAACAGCTCTGTGCACTCTCCTCACCCCCATTTGCACCTTTTTAACCCGAGAAGGAGCCACAGCAGCTCGCACTGTTTGACAGGAGATATTACAGGTGTTGTCATGGCAATGATTTATGCAGGAATTAGTCACTGCAGCACTTCTACAATAGACTGAAGAACAATAGGAAAAACCACACATTTCCAAGTTCCTGTGATACAGAGGCTGAGGGTTGGGGAAAAGAGATTAAATTCCTTTCACCCCTCTGATTCCAGCGGTGACATTTAAACAGCTCAGGGACAAGTCAGTGCCTAATCATGAGTGTTATTAATAGCAATGTGACAATAACCCAAACTTCATATTAAACTCTGCTGGCAGTTGCAATTGTATATTCACTACTGGCCCATTTCTGAATTAATCGGGGATTGAGTAACAACTGGAGCAGGGAAGAAATTATTACATTTGCATTGTTATATAATGAGGAAAGAATCAGAGTTTACTGGCACTGGAGTGGTTTATCCCATGGGTCCCACTGCTGTCAAAAGTTCTGCTGACTGTTTTAAGCCATGGATCTGTTCTAGGTTATATTAAGCTTTAGCAAAAGACAAAAAAAAAAAATCACTTAAAACTGCAAGAAAGAGAAAGGTTCAAAGCATGAGCACTCAGAAGCTGGGAAACTCCAGTGCAGAAAGTGAACCACCTGAATTCCCACTTTGTTATTACTCACTGGAATTTGGTTTTTCATTGAAGGATGTATTGGTTCACATGTATTTTGGCAAAGGCATGAGCCGGGTCAAGCAGGGCTGGCACTCCGATTTCAAAGCAGGTAGAGCTTTTCTCTGTAATGCAGGGAATCATTTCTGACTGCCCCGTGCTGATGTCCCCAATCCCCTCATTGCTCCCATCTCCTGGGAATCAGCTCTGAGGCTCACAGCAGGCAGGGTCAGAGCAGAACAAAACCCAGCCAAAGAGATGGAAAGGTTCTCTAGAGCTGAGCCTGGAAATCTGCACCTCCCAGTCCTCCCATTCTCAGAGATTCAGGGTTCTCTTCTCCTCTTGATACCTGGAGCCTCAGGTGGAATTTTCTCATTTTCATGGAATCACAGGATGGTTTAGGTTGGAAGGGAGCTCAAAGTTGGCCCAGCCTCCTGGGCAGGGTCACCTTGCAGTGGCCCAGGCTGCTCCCAGGGTTTGGGCTCTGACAACAGGGTCACACTTTCAAGCTCACTTCACATTTAACAACTTTGGGCAAATCAGAGAATGAGCCCAAGAGCTGCCAGTGCATTTCCAGCCCACGGAATCAACAACCCCTACATTTCACCGTCATTCCCGAGTCAGGGGAGTCACTGACACACTCTTCCTTCTTCGTTTTGGGAATCTTTCCCAACTTTTTGGTGGTTTCACCATCAAACTCAGCAGTTCTGCCCAGTGAAAGTAGCTGAGCACAGAAAGTACTTGCCCAAAGACACCAGGTTGGGTGGATGTCTCTTCAGGAAAATGAGTTTTTCTCTGGTTGCTTTTCATTTGTTTCCCTTGGAATGTCTCTGAATTGAGGGAACACCTGTCAGGATGAGGAACTGGGCAAGGAGTGGTCAGGCTTTGCCAATTTAAAGCTCTGAGCAGGGAAAATAAACATAATTTTGTCCTTATTCTGCTTTATTCTTCCAGCCTTCTGCACCATTTCCATTCACAGGAGTGCTTTGTGCCCTCCAAATTTAACTCCTGACAGGAGAGAAAAAATAAACACAGAGACAGCAGAGCAGCTGCTGAGAATTTAGGGATCTCAATGTTCCACAGTAAACATGACAGGCTTTGATGATGGGTGGGAATGCCCTTTCCCTGGAAAATCCCCAGCTTCAGGCACTTCACACTTGAAAAAAAAAACAAACAAACCCAACACAACTAAAAACCAAAAGGATTTTGGGGGAAATATTTTGATAGGTGGCACATGGAGATGTAAATTTGGAAGAATCCAAACCAGCACTGGGCATCCCTGTGTCCTCACTGGCTCCTTGCATCTGGCACTGAGCTGGAATTTCCTCTCTAGCACATGGAAATTCTCCAGCTGCACTGAGCTGTACAAAACCTGTACAAAACCCAGCAGCTGGAACCCCGTGCAGCACTCAGGAATCCAGGCTCGAGCTGGATGGGGAAGGACTCCTGTGTTTAGCAGAGGAAATGTTTTCCCTTCAGTGGGAAATGGAGCGGGCACTGCCATCCTGGGGAGCAGCAGATGGGACAGCAGAGCTGCAGCCAGGCACTGCCAGGCTTTCAGCAGGAGGAGCTGCTGGCCAGGTGCTCCAGAGCAGAGGCAGGCAGGGTAAAACTGCCAAGCAACCTGCCTGCCATCCCTGCAG
Organism: Passer domesticus; assembly: GCF_036417665.1. Classification (NCBI taxonomy): domain Eukaryota; kingdom Metazoa; phylum Chordata; class Aves; order Passeriformes; family Passeridae; genus Passer; species Passer domesticus. The sequence continues at coordinate 5,226,955 of NC_087497.1, read as the reverse complement.
GTCTGCAGCCACCCTGGCTCCGCAAACAAATTTGGCAAATTGGCAAATTCTGAGGGGAGCAGAGCAGCATGGCTTTGCAGCAAAGCTCTGTTTCCAGCCCAGCCTCAGCTGCTGTGATGAACCCAATGCACCAGCAGCACTCAGACCCCAAAGTCAAATCAGCAATCAGAGCCCCCGCAGGAAGAGCAGGCCAGGCTTTATCCAGTGCAAGCTGTAATTCCACTGATGTCAAAAAAACCTGGGCTGATTTGTGCCAGCTGAGAGCCAGCTCCTCATATTTTGCATTTTTCAGGCACTTTCTCTCTCTTCCAGCTCTCCTGCCAGCACCTGGCTGCAGCAGTGAGGGCTGGGGGGCAGAACTGCCAGCCTGCCCCGGGGCAGAGCTGTTGGGGTGGTCCTGGCACAGATTTGCTGGGTCACAGTAACTGCAGTTAATTGTCATGCTGGATGTTCCCAGGTTTCCCCCTGGAGCTGGACACCTTGCATTTGCTCTGGGTGGATTTTAGAATCACAGAATTCCCTTTTAAGTTCCCTTTTTTAGAAGGGAATTTAAAGGTCCTCCAGTTCCAACCCTTTCCAAGGGCAGGGACACTGAAGTCCTTATGGTTATGTTCAGTTAATGGCTTTGCTGTCCCCCCTTTCTGCTTTTTCACCACTCATCCAAACCCATCCAACGTGTGATTCATTGGAGTGGAGGCTTCCAGACCTTCAGGTCAAGGACCCGTGTCAGGTACTCCACTTTCACTGATCTGCCACTTTCTCACACAAATATCTTGCCTGGGTGAATGAAGGATGAACATCCAAGAAGAGCATCCCAAATATTTGCCCAGCTCTGAGGAACGTAAATACTCCACTGTTAAAATCTCGTGTCTGGGCTATGGATATATGGGGGCTTTAAAAATAATCCTGCTCTGAATTACCTCAGCACTCCTCATTTCCCTTCTCCGTGAAAAAGTCTCCTTTTGCTTTTTTTCCCCCAAAACCACTCCCTTCCCACACGCTGACTGACACAACAATCAGATGAGAGCTCCAAGCACAGCCCTTGGTGCTTTCCAGTAGGGAACAAGGGGAGGATTTGGTCTCACAGCCCAGCCCTGCCCTTCCCAAAGCTGGCTGAGGTGGCACAGCTGCCTCTGTCACGGCACAGGGGCACCATCTGACACTGCCAGCTGTGCCCAGCTGCAGAGGGAAGGAGTTCAGGAGTTCTCCTCCAGTGGCCACTGCAGCCCAGCTGTGCTGACATTTGCTCATCCACGCACACAGCACTGAGCTGCAGGAAAAACAGGAGGAAAACTTGGCTGGGAAGCTTGCTGGCTGGCAGGGTTTTATCCTGAGCCTGGAAATCTGCAGCCCTGGACATGCCTGAGCACACAAATGCAGCGTGGCTGGCTGGGGAGACCTCAGCAGGCACAGAGCAGGAGCTGGGTGTTTGTTTTTCCTGGGGGTTTTGAGGGAAGGCTTGAGGCAACATCAGAATGTGATAATTGGGATGGAAGAGGCAAAGGGAACTTGGCACAGAAACAGGACAAGCTTGAGTCCCTTAAAACAGGGAGCAGGGAGCTGCTGTCCCCTCCATTCTCTCCGTTTGACATTGTGGTGTGACGTGGATGTGACAAAGTGACAGCTGCAAAGAGCAGGCAGCAGGAGAGCCCTCACTGCACAGCTTCCTGATGGAAACAGAGCCCGAGCCACCCATGGGGCAGGGAAGGCTCAGGAGCACAACGGCCAGGAGTGACCAAAGAGCTCAGGGGGGCTGCGGGCCTGGGGACCTGAGTGACCCACCCAGGGACCCCCAGCACTGGGGAGATCCCACAGTGACAGTGACCCCATCAGTGCTGGGAGATCCCACAGTGACCCCCAGCACTGGGGAGATCCCACAGTGACAGTGACCCCATCAGTGCTGGGAGATCCCACAGTGACCCCCAGCACTGGGGAGATCCCACAGTGACCCCAGCATTGGTGAGATCCCACAGCACTGAGGAGATCCCAAATGACCCCAGCACTGGTGAGATCCCACAGTGACCCCATCAGTGCTGGGAGATCCCACAGTGACCCCAGCACTGATGAGTCCCTACAATGCCCTTCAGCACTGGGGAGATCTCACAGTGACCCCATTAGCACTGGGAGATCCCACAGCACTGAGGAGATCCCACAGTGACCCCAGCATTGGTGAGATCCCACAGCACTGAGTGAGAAATGCCTTTCCCTCTGCATCCCTAATGTTATCGAGGTGGGGTATGCAAAACCCCACGAGCACTAACGAGGTAATTACATTCCTACTAATGTCTTCAACTGGTCTGGCAACACACGTTGGCATGAGCCCAGAAAGTTATAGCAGCAAGGTGATTAGGGACAGGTAACAGCTAAAAATACAGAGGGAGATTAATTAATAATTGATGGTGTAGGTAGAACACTGCAGAAAGTATAATTAATGCTGAACAAACTTGATATAACTCTGTCTTGTTAAAGGCTAATAAAATGTTTCAGTGCTCTTTTGGATCTGGGCTTTAAAAGCTCCTGGGATCAGCCCATCCACTCAAGGGGGTCTGCAGAGCTGTCCTGAGCAGGGCAGACCCTGCTCTGTCACCTGGGTGGTCACACAGGGACATTTCCTGGGCACGTTTCCCACAGAGTCACACACACACTCCTGCTGGACAGAGCTGGCCTGCTGGAGGGAGTCCAGGGAGGCTCCAGGAGGAGCAGCTCTGCTGGGAGGAAAGGCTGGCATTGCTCTCTGGAGAAGAGACCAGAGGTGACCTCATTGTGGATGACCCTTGGGGGTCCCTTCTGGACACCCCATGACCCCCTGACTCGTGGCTCAGCTGCCAGCAGCCCGTTATTCAGTGTGGGGACCCCAAAGAGTGGCACTCAGGACATCCCCACTGTGACTTTGCTCTGCCCCTGAAGAAACCCAACGCTCCCCACCCAAATGTGAGGATTAATCAGGTTAATATTGACAAAGTGCTCTGAACATGGAAAACTTGAGCTGCTGGGCCTTTGTTTACTCATCTGCTAAGTCAGGAGTGCAATACCCAGCCCAGGGGGCTCAGGGGAGGCTTTTGGAGGTTTTGTTTGCAGAGCACTCAGAGATCCTCAATGAGAAACGCTGCAGGAACATCAAGGGTTGTTGTGCTCAGCCAAGCAGGCACTGGAGACTTCTTGGCCAGCTCTGGATTTCAGGAATAAAGTGGGAACAAATCAAGGCTGGCTCTCAACCCAAGGCTGGCTTTGTTTTGTCAGAGGATAAAGAGCAAAGGATGGACCAGGTTTGTTCTGCCCAGGGTGGCAGGGAAGGATTCCAGCCAAGGACAGCTGGGAATGTGATGGGCTCCCAGTCACCTCCGCCACCAGGCCTGGCTAAAGCTGCACCCACTCACCTGTTTTGCAGCAGAATAGCAAATAAAGCATTTTTAAACAACATTGGTGGTTATTTCCTGGCTTATTTCCTGCAGCACACGAACCACGAGGCTTTGCTTTAATCACCACGAGCTCCTAACGGATGCTCCAAGGTGTTTGCTTCCATCATGGGGCTCTGGCAGGTGCCTTCAGGCTCCTGAGGAACCCAGTGATGAAGGGAACGGCAGGAGGGCCAGGGCTGCCTCTTCTTCTTGCTCTGAAGAGAAATGCATCTCCTTCCTGGAGACATCTCACCCCACCAAAGCCTCCTCTGCTCGGCATAATGAGGGCATCACTCTTTGCAGGTAGCTTTTGAAGCAGCTAATTATGCTGTGCTGTGGGAAGCTGCTGCACATTCCTCATGTTCTGGGTGATCCAGGAGAGTTTAACTAGGAATAATGGCACAAAACTGTGCAGGGAATATATTAAGCTGTGCATCAGGCAGAACCTCCTAGCAGAGATGCACATCCTGAGGAGAGACAAGAGAGGGATCATTTTATACTGGGCAGGAGCAGCAGGAAGGGAACATCTCCCAGGAGTGCAGGAGCTGCTATTTCATCTCTTTGGGCACCTAATACTGGGACAACTTTCACTGAAGAAAGGGAAAACTGAGGGAATTGAGGTGACCAACTTCACACAATAAAAAATGTGCACCCACTTGGAAGAAGCAAAAGGTAAATTAATCATGAAAGAACAGCCTGGAATGGGAGAGTCTGGAAAGGGAAAACAATAAACAGATCATGAATTCACTGAGCAAGGGCAGGGGATCACAAAATAATCCTTGTCTCATCATATTTCGAAACCCCTGGGGGCAGAGAAGGAGCAGGAAGGACTCTGGATCTCCAGCTCCTGCTCCAGAGGGAGGAACCTCACTGTGAGGTCACAGGGCTCCTTTCCCCAGTGTGGGAAGGTCTTGCAACACAGAGCTTGGAAAAGGCACTGAGAGCTCTTGAACTAATTCAGGAGAAAGAGAAACACACTTTCTGGCAAGCTCTAAGAGAAGCAGAAAGCAAAGTGTGCAGAGGAATTCAGGAGTTTGTGTCCAAGTTTTCTGCTGTCCCCCACAAAGCCAGGGAGAAAGGAACATTTACCTGCCTGCTGACACCTCTCTCAAATTCTCCAGATTATGTGTGGAAGGAAGAAATCCTTTTTTATCCTGAACTTTTTTTTTTTTCTTTACCCTGCAAGTCACATCACTTCTTTTCATTCCTGGCTAAACACTACGAAGTGTCAGCAGCACAGCAGTGCTTTAACTGCTAATAACAGACAGCAGCAAACACACCCCAGCAGAGGTGCTCTCTTCCCTCCCTGCACTAATGCTCCTGACAGCCTCTTTTCCAACCTCTTCACACCTCCCCGAGCGGAGCTGGCCTCTCACAGCTGACCTGGGCCTGTTGGCTCCTTGTGATCTGCACTCAATGCAAATGTACTTCAAGTCAGCCCTTCAAGGCTGGAAATGCTGCAGTTCTCCAGGGGAGCCCAGCAGATGCACACTGATGGATTTTAGGATGAGATTCCAGCAGGGCTGGGTCTAATCAGCAAATCAGGACTTTGCTTCCTAAGGAGTTTTGTTTGTCTGTTTGTTTAACATGAAAGACAGAGCAGAACATTTGAATAACGCAGGATTAAGGAAGGATAAACCCGACCAGCACGATTTAACAATCTCAGAGCCAGAGACCAGTATCAAGTATCTCAAGGAGCTCCAAGCAAAGCCTGCACCAGCAGAGCCTGGGGGTGCTGCTCACAGGCTGAGGATGCTCTGCCCTCCTGCATCTGGGGAAACCCAGCAAAAAATGGGGAATCTCAGCAAAAAAATGGGGAAACCCAGCAAAAAATGGGGAATCCCAGCAAAAAATGGGGAATCCTGGAATCCCAGAATCCCAGAAATGGTTTGGGCTCAAAGGGACCTTAAAGATCATCTTGTTGGGATGGGCAGGGCCACCTCCCACCAGACCAGGTTGCTCAGCCCCATCCCTATTGTATTCACTGGGAATGTCCCTGTGAAGGCAGGAATGATGAATCTGACTGCATGTTCTCAGAAGGCTAATTTATTAATTTATGATACTATATTATATTAAAGAATACTATACTAACTATACTAAAGAATACAGAAAAGATACTTACTAAATGCTAAAGAACTAATAATGAAAACTCATTACTCCTTCCAGAGTCCTGACACAGCTTGGCCCTGATTGGCCAAAGAGTGAAAACAATTCACATGAAACCAATGAAACAATCACCTGTGGGTAAACAATCTCCAAACACATTCCACATGAGCACAACACAGGAGAAGCAAATGAGATAAGAATTGTTTTCCTTTTCTCTGAGGCTTCTCAGCTTCCCAGGAGAAAAATCCTGCGCGAAGGGATTTTTCCAGAGAATGTGAATGCTGCACATCCCAACTTGGGGTCAGTGCTTGCACAAAGCTGTGCCACAAAAATGTCACCACTCAGGGCCTTCCTCCCCTGAGCTGCTGGACAGAGTGAGGGTCTTGCAGTGCCTGATTTCTTTATCACACACGATGGTTCAGGGCAGCTTTGCTTCCCTTACAGCCAAGCTAAAACCATGGCAGCACAGACTGAATGTGCTCCTGGTGCTTAAATTTTAGCTTTGTATTTTTCAGATTCTGTGCTGCTTTAGTGTGTAACTCTGAGCCTCTCATTCAGTGTTAGCAAGTTCTCTTCACAGGGTAGGTAGACAAAATAATCCTTTTCCAGCGTGACCAAGGGCAACCATTGCAAGCACCAGGCCCAAAAATTACAAACATATAATAAATAACATTATAAATACATGGGGAAATGAAGAGAGAAAAGCAAGAAGGATGGGACTTAATGGGCTGAGGCTGTAATTGGACAATGAACTCCAATATGCAAATGGAGCAGAACTTTAAAAAGTGAGAGACCCTGTGACTGGTTGTGCATTTTGTGATCATTTTGGTTCATCTTGGGTGCAGCCCTGGCTGGGCTCTTGTGCTGCCCAAGGTGGATCCATTGAGGAGATCCTTTTAATAAATCCCTATTTTATTTTTTAACTCTGTCCAGCCTCTGTTCTAGCTCAGCCTTCACCAGGCATCACTCCATGCAGGAAATCACTAACCCAAATCACAGCCTGCAACATTCCCTAAAAATAATAAAATAATAAAAATAATAAAAATAGAGCCCCAGCCTGAATCCCAGCACCTTGCAGCACACAGCCACCTCGACCTGCTGGATGTGAGCCTCACCAATCACTCCCCACCCCAGGGAGGATGAAGGGTGTGAGGCTGCAAGCGAACACAAAAGGTTATTTTCATGTTTTATGCGTTTCAGGCTTTGCCTGAGGCACTCCGAGGCAGCCTGCAAAGCTGCCTGGAGTCCCTTGGTGGTTGTTAGCAGCTGGCAGGCCCAGCAAGTGGCAGCAAAATGAAGAGTTTAACTGGAAGAGTGAATTAAAAAAAAAAACCACAACAAACCAGAACACCAAAACCAAGTGGCAGCAAAAGTTCTCAGCACAGAAATGGCTCCACACAACTGCAGGCTTTAAATCATCAATCATCATCATCAATCATCATCATCATTCATCCTCATCCTCATCCTTGTCCTAGTCCTCCTCCTTGTCCTCTGAAGTGATCACCCAAAAGAAGTGTCCAGCAGAGAGTCCAGCTGTGACATTAACTTCTCCTCCTCCTCTTCCTCCTCCTCCTCCTCCAGGGCTGTCCCAGCAAGGACAGAAGCCACAGCCACGTCCTCACCTCCAGGAGCTCTCAGATTTACAAGGAGGTTGTGATGCCTTGAGGAACCTGGAACAGAGGCTGGTCAGAGTTAAAGAATAAAGCAGGGATTTATTGAAAGGTCTTTACAGGATCCACCTTGGGCAGCACAAGAGCCCGGCCAGGGCTACACCCAAGATGGACCCAAGTCAAGAGTTTTCACACTTTTATAAGATTTGGTCCATTTCCATGTTGGGGTTAACTGTCCAATTCCAGCTCCAGGTTCTGCAGTCCCACCCTCCCAGTTTGCTCCCCTCCATTCCCTGTTTGCACTTTTTGTGTGAAGCTGCAGCGGCGTCCTTGGTTCTGGGGCTGGAAAAGGATTGTTCTGTGGGACTGAGCTGTGAGGAGAACTGCTGACACTCCATATAAAGTTCAGAGTCACTCTGAGGCAGCGCAGAATCTGGAAAATCTGGAAGCTAAAACTTAAGGCATCAGTAGAAACGTTGATTTTTGGCAAGGGAAGGATGCAGATGAGCACATGCAGGTGCCTGCCCTCAGCTCTGCTGCCCACGGCCTCTGCCCCAGCTGGGCTCAGCAGGGAGAGGTCCCCTCTTGGACCAGCAACACCTGCAACAGCAACGTGACTTCCCTCCAGGGAAAACAGGACAAAAATCATCCAAGACATTTGGGTTTTGTTCTTTTTCTGTGAAATCTGACTGCTCCACACTGTCTGGGTGGTGATTCTCCTCACAAGACCCTCAGAAAAAGGATAGGACAACAGTAAACTGCTAGTCAGGGAATCTTGTATCTCTTGGAGCAATATTTAGGTGGCCTAAATCCCACCCAGAAACTCTTCTGTAGCCTCCAGGTTGCACAAGAACCTTTCTCAGAGAAATGTGACCCAGGTCACCCTCAGGGCCCCAAACCCTGAGCTCTCCATCCCCACCAGCCCCTCAGAGCATTTTCCAGACACAACTTCAGATCAGCTTCCATGGACAAGGCCATCAATTCTGTGTAAATAAAAATTAATGATACTAATAACGAAGAGAACCCACAAATCTTCAGTGAAGCTGGTGGGTATTTGGAGAGACAAATGACTCAATTAGGGAGGCTGTAGAGGAGCCCTGAACCATGGCCATGGTGAGCACGAGGCCCTGCTGCTCCCTGCAGCCACTTTGCTTCCTGAGAGGGCCTGGCCCCTCCTGGGTTTTCCAAAAAAGCCTTTAATGGCTGTACATGGTCTGTGCTTGTCCCCGAGTCATTGCAAATGACAATAAATAATCACCAGCCTGTCACAGCCGAGGTTACGCATTGTGCAGTCAACAGGAGGAGGGAAGAAAAGGAAAAAAAAATCCAACAAAAGCCAAAATGAGAATACAAATCTAGCCTGCAAGGCAGGTCCAGCAGAGATGAGCCCACAGCCTCTCCAGCCTCCACCATGCAGACAGCAACATCTCCCACCCCAACATCTGCCTGCAGCTGCAGCCCTGCCATGGCAGAGGTGCCTTTTGGGGCTACCTAAAAACAGAAACCAGACAAAACTGAGGGAATAAAAAGCAGTTGTCTTTATTGAAAGGCCTTCAGGGGCATTTTGGACAGACAAAACCCTCAGGGGCTGCACCCAAAATGGACAATGGGTCACAGGTTTTCACACTTTTATAATTTTGGTCCATTTGCATTTCGGGCATGAATTAATTCCAATTACAGCTTCAGGTAATGAAGTAATTTACCCCAAGTTTGCTGCCCTCAACTCACTTTTGTTTCCATCTCTCAGGCCTGAGGCAGTGAGGTGTCCTTGATTGCCAGGCCTGGAGAGGAATTGTCGTGTCTGCCCAAAATGGGAAAGCAGCAGCTCCCACTGTGTGTGGAGTTTGGAGTTACACACTAAAGCACTGCAGGGTTACAAATAGATGGAAAATACAAAAGCTAAAATCGTATGGCATTAGTAGAGGGTAGAACTGGACGAGCTTTAAGGTCCCTTCCAACCCAAACCACCCCAAAATTCTGTGATCTCCGTCACAATCTGCAGCTCCAAAAGCTTCCCCTGAAGTGGGGAGAGGAGAGGAGAGGAGAGGAGAGGAGAGGAGAGGAGAGGAGAGGAGAGGAGAGGAGAGGAGAGGAGAGGAGAGGAGAGGAGAGGAGAGGAGAGGAGAGGAGAGGAGAGGAGAGGAGAGGAGAGGAGAGGAGAGGAGAGGAGAGGAGAGGAGAGGAGAGGAGAGGAGAGGAGAGGAGAGGAGAGGAGAGGAGAGGAGAGGAGAGGAGAGGAGAGGGAGACATCCCCATCCCTTTCTCCTCAATGCCCTTCCTCTGAGCAGGCTCAGCACGCTGATGTGTGAGACACAAAAGCAATTTCCAGCTCTACAAGGCAAATCTGCCCAGCTGCAATGCCCTGGGAAGTGAATACATCCATGTCCCCTGCCTGCTGGGAAATTTCCATGGAAATGGGGCTGTGGATGCCTCCTCACAGGCTCTGTTCCCTGGTGCCCAGAATTATGCAAAATGGCCCCTTCCAGACATAAAAATCTGCCACTTTTGGCCACTGTGTGAAGTGAATTCCCTGGCTGCACAACAAGTGACAGACAGGTGAGGGACAGTGATTGGCAGAGTCATTGAAGCAATGTCCCCTCAGTGAGAAAGGGATCGTGGAGCACCTGTATCCTCCCCAAGGACCCTGCATCCAATCTTCCCTCTCCTGCTGCCTGCCTACAGCTCCTCAGTGCCCAAAGGAGTCAGACATGAAGGAAAAAAACCCTAAAGCCTAAAAAAAACTCCCTAAAAAACACAGCAGGAGGGCAATGGCCATGGAAATAGATCACAAAATCATCATGGAATGGTTTGGGGGGGAAGAGACCTTAAATTTGAAGATCATTCCAGCCCTGCCATGGGCAAGGACACCTTCCACTATTCCAGGCTGCTCCAAGCCCTGTCCAAGCTGGCCTTGGACACCTCCAGAGATGGGGCAGCCACAGCTTCTCTGGGCATATGAGAGTTCATCAGATCTCTCTCAAAATTATTTATGGAATATACATTTATATATATTATATATATATATAAAAATAGATACAATATATATAATATATATACAAATAAAAATGTAAATATACAATGTGTGTGTGTGTGTGTACATATATATATATATATATATATGTGTGTGTGTGTGTGTGTGTGTTTTGGGGTAATTTTAATGTACATTTATCTGTCCCAGAAAAGCAGCAGGGATAAAACCCGCACCTGTTTGTGGCTGGATGTAGAGCCCCCTGCTCGTGCAGAGCTCAGCATCCCGAGGAAACAGAGCTGAGTGTTCCTACGGCCCCAGAACGGCTGAGGCTGGCACAGCATCAGACAGCAGAGATCAGGAGGCTTCAGGAGCAGAGACAGCTTGTGTTTCTAGCAGTGAGATCTCCAGAGAACCCCCAAATCCTGCCCACCCCACATCACAATCCTTGGCAGGCTCTCTGGACGCTGAGCTGGATTCAGAGCCACCACGAGGCCTTGGGATGTCACCACCTGCCACCTCAGCAGCAGGACCCAAAGGCCACGTCCTCCTGGTGGCAGAGCTCCAGAGCCTTGCTCCATCTGCCCCTGCAGGTCCCAGGGCTTTGGCTGCACGATTCAAACCAGAAATAAAACAGCCCCTGAGCTCATCCATTTCCAGAGCTGCTAATTTGTCCCCAGGGAGGTGATGGGGGGAGGGGACCAGCGCTCTCCCTTCTGTTATAAAAATAACAAAAAGTGATGAATGACCCTCAGAGCCCAGGATGGGAAGCAGCAGCTTTTTCCAGGCTGAGATAAATCACTGCTGTCAGTGCAGGTAGAGCTGTGATTTACCCACCACGTACCCGGGCCAGCTCCCCGGCGACCCGGCTCTGCCAGCCCCGCTGATCTCATCTCCAAAGGGTTTGTCTGCCTGAAAATCCAAACCAGAACAAAAAGAGAGGAGAGGATGGCCAGGGATGGCAGGAGGAGCATCCACATCTCCCTGGGCTTCCCGGGAAGAGCAAATCCAGGAGCTCATCACGAGAGTTCACAGCACACAAGGACGAGTGTCCATCGCTCCCACCCAACCTATTCCCTCCTCCAAGAATTCCCAAGCGCCATCTATTGGCATTTCTTCCCATTAACTTTCCCTAACCCGAAGCCAGCCAAGGAACATTCTCCTGACAGGCAGCAGCTGGAGAATTGTGGCTCAGGTGGAAAAGCTCACAGCACACAGGAGACAATCCCAGCGCTCAGCGCCGGGTTTGCACAGGGCTGCCTGGCTTTTCCTGCCTGGTTTTATGTGGAACACCCCTTATCTGCCAGGCATCTCACCCCACCTTAATAGATTCATTTATTCAGGATGGGGAATTGATAGATTTAGTTTGATTTTCGTTTCATAAGCCTTCCTCCCCGAGCTACATTTCTCTTTTCATTAATGTGCTGATGGAGGAATAAAGTTTTAACTCCGAGGATCAGCCCTGTCAAACAGAATCTCCTCTGCTGCCCAGGAAAGGGAGGGAGCTGGGCTGGAAAAGGGCTCCCAGCCAAGGGAGAAGCCTGGCAGGTGATTTTAGGAGAGCTGCTGAATCCCATTTCCTTACTTCTCCATCCTCTTCTTCCGTGGAAATTTTAGTCGTGGTTTTAACTGCTGCAAAACCCCTCCTGGGAACTGGAGTCCTTGGGGAGGGAGGGGAGGGACACAGAGTGGGGAGAAAGGCATGGAAAAACAGGGATTTGGGCAAATATAAACGGGAGAAGGAAAGCCTGGGCTTATGGCAAGGGAAATCACAAGAAAATCCAGCTGAAGAACTGAAAGTGTCTCTTGTGAGGCAGTAATGATGCCCCAAAAGAAATTCCTCCTGACCCTGCCCTTCAGAAAGTGGGTTTGCTCTCCAAACCTTTGGGATTGGGTTTTCTCCCCAACCTTTGGGATTGGGTTTTCTCCCAAAACCTTTGGGATTGGGTTTTCTCCCAAACCTTTGGGATTGGGTTTTCTCCCAAAACCTTTAAGATTGGATTTCCTCCCATACCTTTGAGATTGGGTTTTCTCCCCAACCTTTGGGATTGGGTTTTCTCCCAAAACCTTTGGGATTGGGTTTTCTCCCCAGCCTTTGGGGCTGGGTTTGGGCGAGTTTCCTTAGTTCTCCTCCACGTGAGCCACAAAAAGCACATTTTATCTTCTCCCACTTTGCATAAAAGATGGAGCTTTCCCATTTTCATGCAGGCACGCAGCCTCTGCTTATGCATGCATTCATTCAGCTCCTCTTCCAGAGTGGATTCCTTCGGAGAGCAGATCTGTTGTGGCAACACAAGCACCAAACACACAAAGAGGTTTCCAGATTTTTCCCACCCCAAATACTCTTTACAGATGAGACGTAAATCTGTGGGTGATCTATTCATGTTCTTGCCTCACCATGGAAATGAAAGATCCCCAGCACAAACCCCACTGGGCTCAGCCTCGTGGAACCAGCTGTTATTCCTCATTCCACGTTTTTGTTCCACTTTAGCAGCTTTAAGGCCAAGCAGAGCAGAGCAGAGCCAAGCTCTGATCAATAGGATCTGACAATAAAGCAAGCAGCTCTTTTCCACTCCTCTGCTCAACTTTGGGCCTTCCCATTGCTGTGCTGCACAGGGAAAGGATCCAAACCCCTCTCCTGAAGGATCCAGGCTGGAGATGGAGCCTTGCTAATGAGAGCTGGACCAGCTTTATCCACACAAATGAAAATCCCTGGAGAGTTGGGAGTTCAGTTCTGAGTCACAGCCAGGAATTTGGGCAACGAATACAAAGGCTGAGCCAAATTAGTAAGAAAATAATGAAATTTTTCGAGCTGGGGACTATTTCTGTGCAGGAGCTGTGAGACCCAAGGGGAAAGACCAACAGAGCCCCACAGACCCCTCATGGAGACAGATTGGCAAGTGATTAAGTCAATTTTCTCCTCAAGGCAAATCCTCCTGAGCAGATCGAAAGGCGATGTCCCCAGCGTGACAGTGAAGGTGTTAATTCCTCTGTAAATAGGGTGTGAAATGCCACAACATCAGATGGGGTTTCTACTCACTTTGCTAATTATGTTCGTCTGTCATCGTTCTGTGGTGTAGCAGGAGAAGGGCTCGGCTCCGGAAAGCAACACACAATTTTTAGATTGGAGTGGAAAATTTGCCAGAGGCTGTTTTGTCAGAAGGGGGAAAAAAAAATCTAACATATGATCTACCAGCATTACTGTAAGGAGTTCTTTTTCAGAGTCCTAAGTCAGAAATTCTGCTTGGGCTTACAGAGATGGACAAACAGGGGAAGCAAAGAACGAGCTCATGGCGAGTTAAGTACCCTGACATTTTCCTGACAGAACCTTGCTCTATTCCTACGAAATATTTTTGTGCAAATTTGGCTTTTTAGGTGCCACCACTGCAGCTTCACCTTGGAGCTGGCTCAGGTGCAAGGGTGGGACAAAACCCTGTCACTGCACAGTGCAGGGTCTGTCTCCAAGCACTGGTGGCCCCAACAGCTCCAGCTCATCCAAATTCCCATTTATTTTCCCTGGGTGAACATTGGAAACCTCACTGAGCTGTGTTGGCTTGATGCAGGACCTGGAGATTTGGAAAGTTTTGCCCTTTTACAAAGGCCTGGAGTGACAGGACAAGGGGGAATGGCCTTAAGCTGAAGGAGGGCAGGGATAGATGGGATATTGGGATGAAATTCCTCCCTGTGAGGGTGAGGAGGGGCTGGAATGGATTTCCCAGAGAAGCTGTGGCTGCCCCTGGATCCCTGGAAGTGTCCGAGGCCAGGCTGGAGGGGGCTTGGAGCAACTTGGGACAGTGGAAGGTGTCCCTGCCATGGCAGGGGTGGGACAAATCTTTAACGTACGTTCCCACACAAACCATTCCATGATCCCAAACCATTCCATGATTCCAAACCATTCCATGATTCCAATGATCAATTACATTCATTGATCCAAAACCATTCCATGGTGATCCCAAACCATTCCATGATTCCAAACCATTCATTGACCTCAAACCATTCATTGATCCCAAACCATTCATTGATCCCAAAGCATTCCACCATGATCCCAAACCATTCCATGACTCCATGGCTGCTGACTTTACCTCCATGCAGGGGTGGGGGCAGGAATGAATTCCTTCATTTGCCACCCTCAGTTCTCCCTCTGCAGCAATGCCAGGACCCAGGAGAGGTGGGATAGCCCTGCCTCAGCCTTTCCTGGCCCGTTCAGTGCCTCCTCCTCACCACCTGGAACTTTCCAGAGTGCTCCTGCCCTTCCCAGGCTCTGCCAGGGTTAACAGGGTGGGAGGTTTGTGTGCAAGGAGTAAATAATGAGTAAATAATGCTCATTTAGGATGATGGTCTGCCTGCCACAGGCCAGGGACCTTCCTCCTCCTGCTTGAGCAAGGGCAGGCTCAGGGAGTGAGCTGAGCTTGAGAAAACAAGTCTGCAGTCCCACAGAGTCCATTGCAGTCCCTGGTCAGTTGTTCTGTCATTAATTATCCTCAGAAGTAAAAATATTCACCTTCTTGCTTTGAATTTCTCTCAGCCGAGCTCCTTCTTCTTGTTTTATCCCAGGAAAGTAGGAAGAAAATTACCTTTATTGACTTAGAGCAGGTTACTCCTCGTTTATTGCAGGTACACACAGGGAGAATCAGCCCCTCTGGAGTTATTGCTGATTTACAACAGGGAAGTAGGTACACAATTACTTGTGGTGATTTACAACCCAGTTACCTGTTATTTATTCCAGGTATTTAAGGGTATATCCACATGGGGGCCCTAAGGAAAATTAAACCAAATTAATTTTAAAGTAGATTAGTTAAACTGTGTGACACCATGACACAAACCCTCCTCTTCTGAATTAAAGAGGCCTTAATGCTTTTGAGTTCATCTTAACTCCTTCCCCAGCGAGAAGCAGCTCAGCCCAGGCAGTGCTACCAAGGAGTTGCCATGGCCAAGGGGGAGGAAAACCAGCCCTGCTCGTTGGAAAAGGCATCACTGCTGCTTTCCTGCAGGAAAAAGAGAGTGAATCCCACAAAATTCAGTGGTGCAACACCTCTGGCTCGCACTGGAGAGCCTGGGCAGGTTGCTGGAGCTCAGAAGTGAACACAATCTTTATTAAATTCCCATCAGCTCCTTTCCTCAGCCCTTCCCAGCCTGCCATTCCAGAGGAGGAGTTATTTAATGTCCCTGTTTAACACTTTATTTCATGTTCCTGTTTAATATTCCCTGGTTTGGCTGCTTCATTTCTCCTCCTCAGTTTTTCTCAGAGGCTGAGAATTACAGAATTCTCCAATCTTTAAGTCTGGAAAACAGCTCCAAGATCAAATCCAACCTCAGCTGGGCTTGCTGAGGCCAAGGCCCCACCAGAACCACTTTGGGGGTGATGGGGACCATGGAGGCTCTGGAAAAGGAGGCCAAAAATCTGCTGCACGCACAGGGGCCTCCACAGCAGTGATGATCTGTGGCCCTGGGAAGGGATGGGATGTCCAGGGAGGTTCCTGGCAGAAGGAATGAGGGGAATTCCAAGCCAACCCCACCGGAGCATGAGCCTGGCTGTGCACCCAGATCCCCCCAACCCCCAGAGCCAAGGGCAGAGCCCATTCCCTGGCAGGAGGGCAGTGCCAGCCTGGGGTGGGCTGAAGTGGGCGATGAAAGCCCCAGGAAGGAGATCTTTCATTCTACTGAGGGATGAGAGCCCCAGGAGGGGATCCTTTATTCTGCTGAGGGATGAGAGCCCAAGGAAGGAGATCCTTCATTCTGCTGAGGGATGAGAGCCCAAGGAAGGAGATCCTTCATTCTGCTGAGGGATGAGAGCCCAAGGAAGGAGATCATTCTACTGAGGGATGAGAGGTCCAGGAGGGGATCCTTCATTCTGCTGAGGGATGAGAGCCCCAGGAAGGAGATCCTTTATTCTACTGAGGGATGAGAGCCCCAGGACAGAGATCCCTCATTCTACTGAGGGATGAGAGCCCCAGGACAGAGATCCCTCATTCTACTGAGGGATGAGAGCTCCAGAAGGGGATCCTTCACTCCCAACTGAGGGATGAGAGCCCCAGGACAGGGATCCCTCATTCTGCTGAGGGATGAGAGCACCAGGACAGAGATCCCTCATTCTGCTGAAGGATGAGAGCTCCAGGAAGGAGATCCTTCATTCTGCTGAGGGATGAGAGCTCCAGGAAGGAGATCCTTTATTCCCAGTTGTGGGATGAGAGCCCCAGGAGGGGGAATCCCTTATTCTACTGAGGCATGAGAGCACAAGAAGAGGATCCCTCAATTCCACCTGAGAGAGTAGAACCCCAGGAAGGGGATCCCTCATTCCCAGCTGTGGGATGAGATCCCCAGGAGGGGATCCCTCACTCCCAGCTGAGAGAACATCTCAGAGCTGACCATGGAAAGCTTCCATTTTCCTCCATCTTTATTCCAAACTCCCTTTTACCTCCTTACTCTTTTCCTTGCTCCACATCTCCCTCTCCCTTTTCTTTCCACTCTCCCAGCACGTCTCCCTTGTTTCAGGCTCCCTGCTCTGCCTCAGCTGGCTCACGTTATTCCTTGTGCAAGACAGCAAAACCTCCTCCTGTCTCCTCCACTCATTCCTCTTTTCTCTCACATCTTTCCTGTCTTTCCTGTGACCTTTTCCTCCTGCTGCTGCTCTCCCAGGCGTGCCCAGGGAATCAGCCAGAGCTGGGAGAAGCTCACAGGCAAAAAAACTTCCCAGCCTGCCCAGGTGAGAGATGGAGGGAGACAGAGAAACACCAACAAACACTTCCCAACAAAACCAGCTGCTGCCAAACTGGGAAGGAACTTTTTTCCAGGAGAAAGAGCAAAATGTTTCTATTCTCTGTAAGCATTTAAGATTTATGAAGTTCCCTATCCATCAGCAGGCTGCAGCCTGAACTGGAGGTGGAACTGGCTCTTGCCACGTGACAAAAGCTTCCTCAGGGCCTTTTCTTCCCCTCATTTAATGAAAAGTCACCTCTTGGACAGAGGGAAAAGGTTTCCTGCACTAATTATGTTTATAAGCACTGTGCCAAACTGGGCTGCACTGGGACCACTGGTGAATGATGCCCTGGGAGCTGCTCAGGCCTGGCTCTGTGGCAGCCTCAGGAGGGCTCAAGGGTCCCACAGAATCCCTGTAATCATCTCAGAGTCATGAATTCCAAATGGTCGGGTATTAATTAACATTTGCCTTTAGATTCCAGGGCAGGAGTCTGCCTGGGAGCCTGGAGGATGGATGAGGGCACTGATGTGCCAAGGCAAGGACAGCCACTGGTGGCCATGGGAAGGGGCAGCACCAGGGAGGCTTCACCTGAGTCAGACTTCAGTGTGGCTCATCCTCATTCTGCCCACCTGGGACAGCACTCATTTATTAAAAAAAAAAGGTTTAAAACCTGTAATAGGATTTGGTTGGTTTTTTTTTTGGCTTTTCACAATAACCTGTGAGTGTACATTACTCACAAAGTCAGGGGAAGCAGAGCTCTCAGATGTGAGAGGCTCTGAGGACACAGCAGTGTGACCACTGCTGCAGATACAAATCAAATAAGGCATTTGCCAAATCTAACAGACTCTGCCACCTTTGATCATGTTAATTTTTCTGCTCCCAGTTCCTGCTGTAATGTTATTTCATGAGACACTCAGCCTTCAAAAGAGCAGAACAAAAATTCAGCTTCCCATCCTCGGGCCTTTGAAGAAAGTCTTGGAAATGTAACTCCAGTGTCAGTGTTCAAACTCCAGGAGTTCAGAGGAGAGGTCACACTTGGAGGAAGGCTGACCTGCATTTTAAAGGGTGCTGCTGCCTGGGACAAACTTTAAATGTAGGGACTGCTCCAGCTGTGCTGTCTAAGAGCTGAATTTAAATTCAGCTCAAGCACCTGGGGTTCAAGGAACTCTTCATCTTCCTCTGGAGTGCAGTTTGGGGTGTTTGGCTACTGAGGGAACTGCACAGTGGCTGCACAAGGCCTCCACCTCTTCCAGGGGATAAATTAACATCCCAAACCCCCACAGCCTTCCAAAGCAGAGGTCTGCCTGGAATGCAGCCTCTGAAGTCAAAACCAGGGGATAAATTAACATCCCAAACCCCCACAGCCTTCCAACAGCAGAGGTCTGGCTGGAATGCAGCCTCTGAAGTCCAAACCTGGTGCTCGTGGAGGTCAGGTTCTCCCCAGGGTGCAGATGCCTCATCCCTGGAAGTGTCCAAGGCAGCCTGGGACAGTGGAAGGTGTCCCTGCCCATGGCTAGGGGAAATGAGGGGATTTTTAAGGTCCCTGCCAACCCAAGCCATGCTGTGACTCTCCATGGACAAAAGGAATGAAAACAAACAGGGGGAAGTTTTACAGAACCCAGCACTGCAGAACAGGGGTGAACTTCACCTTCAGTGAGTTACAGCACAGCCCAGCTCTGCTGTTTTGGTTTTATTTTTAATTTAATACACAGCCTAATTGCAATCTGAGTGCAGAGCAGCCCAGCAGCAGCAGAGCAGCCCGGCAGTAGCTCTTCAGAGCTGCTGCCTTACGAGCAGGGAGATGTTTATTGCCCCATCCATTGCTGGGAAAATCACTTCACTGACTCATCCCCTGCTCCATACTTCCTAAATAATGGGCTGGAGCATCCCTGAGCAGCCCAGATGCACCTTGTGAGCAGCTTTGAAATGCAGAGGTGAGGAGCACACGGAGCCCAACCCGCTGTACCTGCTCCATCCAAGGAAAAACCCCTTAAAGGATTCCCACTTGTCCCAAGGAAAGTCACACAATCCCCGAATTTAGGTTGGAAAAGCCCTCCAAGAGCATTGAGTCCAAGGTGTGACCCATCCCCACGTTGTCACCAGCCACATCCAGCCCTTCTTGGACGCCTCCAGGGATGGGATCTCCACACACGGTGCAGACCCCATGGAAGGTCTGTCCAAGCAGAGAGCTGTCCCCTGAGGGGTCACTCCCAAGGCTTGGACACCCCCAGCTGCCCTGTGAGCCCTGCAGATGAGGGTTCTGCTCAGAGCAGCTGCTCTTTGCTCCATCTCCACCTCGTTTTCCTGTCATTCCCAGCAGAGGGAAGGCAGCCAGAGCTGTTTGCCCCAAGTCTGCTGCAGGAACGAGCTCTCAGTGCAGCTCTGATCCGGCTCCCCTGCCCCCCCCCAGGGCCAGCTCCTTGGAAAATCTGCTGGCTCTTCAATGGAGAAGGCTCTGTTCTGTTTCTTTCTGCAGGAGCTGAGTGATCAATCAAGCTGACACCTCCCAGGCCCCGCGGAGCCTCCTCAGCCATGGCCAGAGCTCTGGGAGATTTCATTCCCAACATTTCACTGGGAACGTTCCCAACGCTTCTTTCCCTTTGAGAAATGTCTCAGGAACATTCCCAGCATATCCTTTCCCTTTGAGAAGTGACTCAGGAACATTCCCAACGCTTCCTTCCCTTTGGGAAGTGACTCAGGAACATTCCCAATGCTTCCTTTCCTTTGGGAAGTGATTCAGGAACATTCCCAGTGTATCCTTTCTGTTTGAGAAGTGACTCAGGAACATTCCCAACGTTTCATTTCCCTTTGAGAAATGTCTCAGGAACATTCCCAGCATATCCTTTCCCTTTGAGAAGCGACTCAGGAACATTCCCAATGCTTCCTTTCCCTTTGGGAAGTGCCTCAGGAACATTCCCAACGCTTCCTTTCCTTTGGGAAGTGCCTCAGGAACATTCCCAATGTTTCCTTTCCCTTTGGGAAGTGACTCAGGAACATTCCCAACACTTCCTTTCCTTTGGGAAGTGCCTCAGGAACATTCCCAATGTTTCCTTTCCTTTGGGAAGTGCCTCAGGCACGGGGGGATGGATGAGGGTGGCAATGCCAACACCTCCCTCCCTGTCCCCAGGCACACCCAGCCTCTGTGCTGGCTGTGCTGTCACAGCCTCTGGATCACTCCAGCAGCACAAAATGTGGATTTTAAATCTTTAAATCCCAATGAAAATCCTCAGGGCACAAAAATCCCAGGGAATCTGGGTGATATTCCCAGCAGGAAAACAGCTCTGGCTGGCACCAGGGAGAATTCCAAATCAGCTCCTTGTTCCTACTTTGGGCAAGAGCTACAAGGAGCTCACTTTTGTCCTCTGTGAATTTAACAGCTGATATTTTTCAGAGAGGATCCCACCAGACACAAGGACTGTCCAACCCTTGCATGCTGATTTGCAGCTAAAAATATTAAATATTTTTATATTCAATATAAATTGAATATATCTGGTATATTCAACGTAAATTGAATTAAAATGTGGTATTATATACCGCATTTCTTGAATTTTCTTCCTTTGAAACAGAGGTAAGTTCAACCAGCAACCTGAATTTAGGCCACCCTAAATCTGTCCCAGGAACACACAGAGCCTAATAATCCCTGTTGCAGAGCTCCAGAGAATATTCTGAGGCAAACACACCCAAAAAGCTGCTGTGGCATCACACTTTTCTCAAAGATCCCAAGTTTTCACAGTTATTCAAACAGAAATTTGTGGGTATTTTGAAATCTGGGAGAGGCACAAGGTGGAAGCCCTGATCCAGGTGGCAGCAGCCCTGGGGTCCCCCCTGTGATTCCCAAAAGAACACATTTCCTCAGGAAATCAGCAGCTGAGTCTGCACAATCCTTTAATCCCCGGGTGGAAGATCCCCATTATCTGTCCAGTACAAGACACATTATTAATGGATTATGTTTGCAGCAGGTAAAGGTCACTTTTAATGCTTTTAATGATTAAAAAAATGGATTTTTCTTTTCAGATTTACTATTTTCAAGCAGCTTGGCTGTGAAAACCCTGCCTGGTAAGTGATATGAATTAAAAGGGAGAGCTTCAGTTGCTCAGTTCTCCAAAAGAGATCCCAAAAGGGATCAATTGTGATACATAGTGACCCAGTGCAGACATGAGAGCCAGAAAATACAGGCCAGGATTTAAAAAACCCCTCCAAAATTAAAAACTTCCCTTAAAGAGCAAGTTCAGACACGTTTGCTGTCCTCCTAGTCAATAACAAGTGGCCAAAATCCCATTTTTGGCTGCACAAATATCACAAGGCCTCGTTTATTTGCATAAATGGGGCAGTGAAGCACAGAACCTGCCAGGGAACAATTCCTTCCCAGTATCCCACCCAGCCCTGCCCTCGGGCAGTGGTGCCATTCCCTGTGTGCTGGCACTCCATCCCTTGTCCAAAGCCTCTCTCCATGGCTCCTCTTGGCTCCTTCAGCACTGGAAGTCACAATTAGGTCACCCCAAAGTTGTGGGATCAGCCCAGGACAGGGGTTTAGGGCATAGCCAGCCCCAATATCCCCAAAACTTCCTCCCCAGGGACCCTGCACCCAAACTCCTCTCCCCAGGGTTCATTTCTTCTAAACCACTCTCCCCAGGGTCCCTTTATCCCAAACCCCCTTCCCCAGGGTTCCTTTATCCCAAACTCCTCTCCTCAGTGTTCCTTTATCCTTCTCCAGGTCCCTTTATCCCAAAGCCCTCATCCCCAGGTTCCTTTATCCCAAATTCCTCTCCCCAGGTCCCTTTATCCCAAACCCTCCTCCCCTGGGTCCCTTTATCCCAAATTCCTCTCCCCAGGTTCCTTTATCCCAAATTCCTCTCCCCAGGGTCCTTTTATCCTAAACCCCTCATCCCCAGGTTCCTTTATCCCAAATTCCTCTCCCCAGGGTCCTTTTATCCTAAACCCCTCTCCCCAGGGTCCTTTTATCCCAAACCCCTCTCCCCAGGTCCCTTTATCCCAAACCCTCCTCCCCAGGGTCCTTTATCCCAAATTCCTCTCTCCAGGGTCCCTTTATCCCAAACCCTCATCCCCAGGTTCCTTTATCCCAGTCTCCTCTCTCCAGAATCCCTTTATCCCAAACCCTCATCTCCAGAATCCTTTATCCCAAGCCCCTCATCCCCAGGTTCCTTTATCCCAAATTCCTCTCCCCAGGTCCCTTTATCCCAAATTCCTCTCCCCAGGTCCCTTTATCCCAAATTCCTCTCCCCAGGTCCCTTTATCCCAAATTTCTCTCCCCAGGTTCATTTATCCCAAACCCTCCTCCCCAGGGTCCTTTATCCCAAATTCCTCTCCCCAGGTTCCTTTATCCCAAATTCCTCTCCCCAGGGTCCTTTATCCTAAACCCCTCTCCCCAGAATCCCTTTATCCCAAACTCTCCTCCCCAGAATCCTTTATCCCAAACCCTCCTCCCCAGGTCCCTTTATCCCAAACCCTCCTCCCCAGGATCCTTTATCCCAAACCCTCCTCCCCAGGATCCTTTACCCCAAACTCTCCTCCCCAGGTTCCTTTATCCCAAACTCCTCTCCCCAGAATCCTTTATCCCAAACTCTCCTCCCCAGGATCCTTTATCCCAAACCCTCCTCTCCAGGATCCTTTACCCCAAACTCTCCTCCCCAGGGCTCTTCCCACCCTGCCACACAATCACTGCATTCCCAATAATGTCAATCATTAATTCCAAACCCTCCCTAACAGCTTTGGTAAGTGCTTTGGGATAAGGGAACCTCAAAACATCACAACTCACCTCCCTCTGCTCACTCCCAATTTTCTATCACTCACAACAACCTCTGGTGCTGGACGGAGCTCTGTGGCTTTTTAGTGGAAAGTGTTTAAAGCAAGTAAACCTTTTCCTTTGTAATTTTTTTTTTCAAACACCGCATAAAAATATCATAATGCATCAAGTCTGCACAACTGTTCCATGGGCTATTATGCACTTTAAAGTCCCCCCGAGATGAGGCATATTTAAACAAAAAAAGAGCTTTTAAAAATAAAATAATTTTGCATGGAGATAGCGTCTCCTTGCTCTCCCGGTGCTTCACAAACTCAAATGTCTCCCCATAATTGTCCTTTTGATTGCCAAGTAAATGAAGAACGGTGGTTAATGAGCACCAGGCTGGAGCACTGGGACTGGATGGGAAGTGCAGCTCAGTCAGGCAGGGAAAAAAAAGCTTTGAAATTCTTCCTTCCCAGGCAGTGCCATCCACCTGTCCCAGGCAAGGCTCTCAAACAGAGCAGCTCCAACACAGACAGAATTCCACATCCACACTGGAGGAACTGGAAATTCAGGCACAGGATGCTGCAGAGAAAGGAACGAGGGATTTGTCTTTCCCAACAAACTGGTGGATAAAACCAGCACTGAGAGAGAAAAGAAACAATGGGAAGGATTTCTCTGGTGGGTGAATGGGAAAAGATATCTGCTTTTACAAATAAACTGTAGGTTTGCTGATAAATGGAATTGGATACTGAAAGATGAAAGAAACAATGGGGGAAACTCCTAAACTAAAGAATTTACCTAAAAAACCCTAAATAAATCCTAAACTAAAATAATTCAAAATTAAAAAGAAAGGTTGTACATTAGAGGGGAATCTTGGGGATCAGGCGTTTTGGGAAGTCTGAGCTTCTCAAGTAGCTCAGAAATGGGGAAAGAGAGAAGGGAAATGCAGCAGGAAATTGGGATAAAAAGGAGGCTGAGTCCTCCAAAAACTGGAGACATCCCATGGGAATGCCCTATGGCCTCTGCCTTTACTGGAATAAAGTCAAAGGACTCCTCTGTCTCCTAAACCTCAGGTGTTTGTGGATGAATTTTCCTGACAGCAGCAAGAAGGAGCAGCAGAAATGCTGCTCAGCGCCATTCTCTGTCACTAATGAACCTGCCAGGTTCCTCAGACAGGTCCTAAAGGACATTTGGGACTGCTGCTGGTGGCTCCTGCGTGTCCTGGCCCCAGAGCTCAGGGCAGTGCACAGAGCAATCATTAAGCAGTTTGCTGTTACAATTCAGCCTGTAACGGTAAATGAACATTACAGTGTTCCAGCCCAGCTCAGAGAGTCACAGTTATTTACCCAAGGCACAGATCTCAGCCCTGTGAGTTTATTTGCCATGTCAACCGTGTCCTGGAATGAAGGAAAGCCACTCATTTCTGTAGGCACCTTCCCTGCCCTGAATCCATTACTCCTGTCAGGCAGCAGGAGTCAAAAATCATCTCATTTCCTGAAAAGTTACATAAGGAATTCAAGTAAAATAAAATACCCTGACTCCTGCTTTTGGCAAACAAGCCTGGCTGTGCAGAGGCCAGGCAGGGAGGGGACAGCAGAGGTGGCAGGCAGGGCCAGCACAGCCCCAAGAGAGAGGAAACGTCCCTGAACTGGGATGTGGCACTGCACACACTGGGCTCTGCACCTCTGGAATTGTTCAGACTGGCAGGATTGGGATTGTCCAGCCTGGAGAAGGGAAAGTTCTTAGGGGAACGTCACTGCCCCTTCCTGTGCACCAAAAAAAAAACCCTCAAACAAACAAAAACCCAAAAAAACAACAAAACAAACCAACCAGCCAACCAACCAACCAAACAAACAAAAAAACCCAAAACAAATAAACAAACAAACAAAAAACCCAAACAAAAAAACCCCACAAAAAACCATGGAGAGAGACTTTGGACAGGGATGGAGGGACAGGACACAGGGAATGGCTTCAAACGGGAAAAGAGGAGATTTGGGTGGGATATTGTGAAGGAATTGTTCCCTGGGAGGGGCTGGGAATTCCCAGAGCAGCTGTGGCTGCTCCTGGATCCCTGGCAGTGTCCCAGGCCAGGCTGGACAGGGCTTGGAGCACCCTGGGACAGTGGGAGGTGTCCCTGAAGGTGGCACTGGAGGGGCTTTGGGTCCCTTCCAGCCCTTTCTGGGATTCCCTTGGGGAGGAGCTGAGAAGGACACGCTGAACACCACAAACCTCAGACCCACAAATCAGCTTTTTATGGCTCGTTTCAGGACTGGAGGGTTTCCAGCTGGCCGGGCACAGCTTCCTGGTCTCCCTTCACCTCATTACTCTTTTCTCCAGTTTGTTGGTGGTGGGGAAATCAATCCATGGGGTTCTGGTTTTTCAGCTGCCTCCCCCCAGCTGTGACATCAGAACTGGCACCTCCAATTGGGTTTATAAAACAGAAGAGTTTTTCCCTTTCCTGCAGAGATCTCCATTGCAATTGTGACTCCCTGAAACATTTTAAGAGCCCTTTTCAGCACAAGTGAGAGCAGCAAGAAGCTCAGATGTGGCAGGGACGCATCCAAAACCTTCCCCACAGCTTTGGTCAGTCTGTGATTACACAACTTAATTCCCCAAAAATGGTGGTTGGAACATAAAAAAAAAAGGGGACACTGGAATGAAATGTTTGCCTAAAAATGGCTGTAGGTCAAAGCACAAGGGAAAGGGAACACGGGGATAAAATGTAGGGAAAGAGAAACACATGGAAAAAGAGAGTTGGGGTAAAATAAAATCAAACCAACAACTGCCATGTCGGTGTGTCCTGAGGATGTTCAGTGACCTTAATGTCACTAAAAGGCACTTCTGTACTGTCTCTGGCACTGACTGAACATTCAAAAGCTTCAAACCTTGTTTTCTTTTTGTGTTCAAGTCCTAAGAGAGGAAGGACAGATTGAGCTACTCCTTACCCTTCCCTTCGTACATAATTTATCAAAAATAACAACTCCCTTTTCCCTCCAACTGCTTTGAAGGTTCTCTGTGTTGTGTCACAATGAACACAGAAAAACACCATTTTTACAAACATTGACAAGGTTCACACCAAGATGCAAAAATCAAAGCCTAAATCCAACTGAAATTACCACCCTATGTAAGTTTTTGTTGATATCAGTGGTGTGGATGAAGTTTGGTTGATTTTATTTGGTTTTTTTGTGGGGGGGGTTTGAGGTCCTGAGGTTATTTTTCATGTGATTTGTATGAATGGCATGGTCAGGTTCATTTATTTTCTTGGGTTTTGTTGTATGTCAGCCTCTAAGAGCCACTGGGATTATTTTTTTGGGGTGGGGGGAAGCTGCATTTGCATTTTTTGCCCAAGGAAACTCTGACTGCACAGACACAAACCTCACTCTCCACCTCCTGGGCTCTCCAGCACAACAAACACCCCGTTCCACATGGATTTTTCAAAGGTAAAACACCTGCCAAACACCCTGAGATCAGCTCCTGCTCCTCCCTGCAACACCCACAGCTAAAAATACTCCAGCAGCAAAATTCTGGAGTTAAAATCTGTTAGATTTTAATCCAACACTGGCCCTCAAGTGTCTCAAAATATCCTTCCCAAACTGAGGGGCCAGAACTGGACACAGCACTCAGGGTGTGCCCTCACCAGTGCTGAGGACAGGGGCAGAGTGACCTCCCTGCTCCTCCTTTTGGAGATGGAAAATGGGATAACTACAAAGGGATGATTGCCAGGTCTTCATAACGACATTAGAATTGAATCTGCTGCTGAGAGACAACTCAGCAAGGTCCATTTAATGCTGGGTGTGAGGAGGAAGATGAGGGTGGGCATTCCTGAAGGCTTCAGCTCGAGGCTTTGAGTCCACCTCCACATGAAAGATTCCCTACGGACCTCAAGTTTGGAAAGAATGAGAAATAAAGAAATAAAGAAATGAGAATAAAGAAATGAGAATTTCAAGGTCTGAGCCACCCTTGTGACACTCAGGTTGCGCAGGGCAGAGTCCCCCAGGATGTGACAGTGACAACAGGACACGGGGCTAGCTGAGGGAGATTTCCCCTGCCCTAAACTGCATCATCTCTGGAAAAAGGAAAGGTAAAAACCTGGCTCCAGATGCAACATCTTAAAGAGGAAAACGCTGGGGCTGTGCAGAACAGGATGGCAGTTCTGAAGACATCTGCTTTTGGAATATAAAAAGATCTTTATTTCTGCTCTAAAGTGCCCATAAAACTATAAGGATCCATGAGAGGCTCCAATAAATGCACCAGACCTTTCCTACAGAGTGTGCAGAAGGATTTTTTTAAAAGTGCATTTTTAATTATTAAAGTCATGAAAGCAGCATATTTCTCTGTGCAGCAGCAGCCTCTCACCACAAGGCTGTTTTGGGGAGGGAAAAGGCCTTTTTAGGCACAAGCCAATTTGATGAAGGTGAATTCTTTCAGGGAAAGGAGAGAAATTGCATTAGTGAATCAGCTCCCTGTGCTGTTCCATTTGAAAAGGGTTCCTCAGTCACTCAGAAAAGAATAACTCAGGGCAGGTGATGCCCCATCCTTGGTCCTAAAATTAAGGGCCAGATCCTGTTAAGGGATATATAAAAAAAGGCAAAAATATCATAATGGCATCACAGAAATTGATCCACATGGGCAAGAACAGCAAAAAACCCCACAAGACTTTTCCTGGAAGCAGGAGCAGCCTTAAAGAACAGGTTGGGGATTGATTGCTGTCCCCACTGTGTCCTGAAAATGGCCTGTGCAGGGACAAGGGTGGGAATTTCTGTCCCTTTTGTCCCAAAAAATGTCCTGGTCAGGGACAGACACCACAGAGGACAGGGGTGGGAATCACTGTCCCCACTGTGTCCCTGAAAATGGCCTGTGCAGGGACAGGAGTGGGAATTTCTGTCCCTTTTGTCTCTAAAAACTGGTCACGGCCAAACACCTCAGGGGACAGGCAGTGCTGGTGGAATTACCCAGGGGTGCTGGCAGGAGAAACCCTCAAAGCAAAGCTGTTCCCACGAATTCTTGGAAAGCCACAAGCTGTTTTTTGTCTCATTTCCCTGAATTTTCCCAATAATCACAATTTTGTCCCAAAGGCTCCTGACCAAGGCCCTGGTGGGGCTGGACATGAATGTTGGGCACTCCACAGCTCCTCTGGCTTACACAGAACTGAAAAACTCAACTTAGAGTAACTCAAGGATCAGTCAAAGTGTCCAAAGGAGCTGCAGAGATGGGGAGGGGTCTGGGGGGGGCACAGGAGGAGTGGGTGAGGGCACTTGGGGCGTTCAGCTGGAGAGGAGGAGGCTGAGGGCAGAGCTCAGAGGGGCTGCAGCTCCCTGGGACAGGGACAGGAGCCAGGGAAGGGCTGGAGCTGGGCCAGCAGAGGGTTTAGGTTGGATTTAGGGAAAGGTTCTTCCCCCTGAGGGTGTTGGGGTACTCTGGGAAATGCTGTCAGAGCAGAGGGAACCGCTCCCTCCAGGCAGGGAATTCCCTTTTCTCCTGCCAAGGTGTTGCTTTGGCCGTTCTCAAGGTGGAATTTCAGGGAATTTCAGTGGAATTTCAGGGAATTTCACCTTTTAGAGGGTCCAGAGGAGGACCAGGGATGGTGAAGGGACAGGAGGGGCAGCTGAGGGCACTTGGGGTGTTCATCTGGAGAAGAGGAGGCTGAGGGCAGAGCTCAGAGGGGCTGCAGCTCCTCCTGATGGAATATTAGGATGGATTTAGGGCAGGGTTCTTCCCCCAGAGGGTGCTGGGCACTGCCCAGGCTCCTCAGGGAATGGAACATTCCCAAGGCTGCCAGAGCTCCAGGGGAGTTTAGACAGGGTGGGATTTGGGGTGTCTGTGCAGGGTCAGGATTGGAATCAATGATTCCTTCTAGCTCAGGACTGGATCATTCCATGAATTCACTCTGTGATTCAAGAAATTGAATCCTGAATTCAATAAATTCAATCCTGAATGGAATAAATGGAATAATTCCATGACGGAATCAATCCACCCCAAACAGCCCAGCACAAGGCCGAGGGAATCCCTCAGGAGGATCCTTCCACATCCTCACTCAGGTGTCCCCTCAGCCTCGTGGTTCCTCCACCAAGAAAACCAAGTTAACAACAGTTTCCATCTGCTGGAGGCACGGCGAGTGTAATTTAACTGAACTCTAAAAGGTGTTCACATCTGCTGATAATTAAGTTCAGCTGAGTTTCAATAAGCTGCTAAATCTGCCCAAGGAAACCCAGGAGTCCAGGGCAGAGGAGCTGGAAATTCAAAGCTGATTCCTCAGTTCAAGAGCTCAAATGGAATATTAGCTTTCCTCTTTTTTTAAAAGACAGAAAAAGATACATTTACCAGACTGAAGAAACATATAGAAAACAACAACAAAAAAACCACTGACAAAATGACACAGCTTCCCAAACAGACAAGAAATAAAAAATTTAAACACTATTCCCTGAAATGCAAGTTGTTCCTGAACAGATGAAATAAGGGAGGGGGTGTAGAATCAAAGCCCAGAACTCTGGAGAGCGCCAAGCACTTTCCTGCTGAAGAATAAAATGCTTTCTGAAAAGGTTTTGTTGAACTCATTTATGGGTAATGTAAGTTACAGCTTAGTAGTGAGGTATAAATATTTTACATGCCACTACAAGGAGCTTTGTGCTAGAGCCCAGGAAATGGGGAGTGGGGTTTATTTGCCACTCTTCTGCAGGAATCAATTCCAATTGATCCGTTTGGAAGTGCCTGTGCTGCTCCCCAGGCTCCCACAGTCCCTGCTGTTGGTTTAGTTGGGTAAACTGTGGGATTGGAAATGGCTTTTTTGTGGTTGCACAAGCAGCAAAGAGGAGCCACTTTCTTCACCTCCTGCAAGGGAAGGTGTAGGATTTGTAGGAAGCAGCACTTGGGTGTTTTGGAGCACAGAGGTGCTTTGGAAGAGACTGAGGAAGGATCTGGAGCTGCTGGAGAGAGTCCAGAGGAGGCTCCAGGATGGGCAGAGGGATGGAGCAGCTCTGCTGGGAGAGCTGGGGTGGTTCAGCCTGGAGAAGAGACCACAGTGACCTGACTGTGACCTTCCAGGACCCAAAGGGAGCCTACAGGAGAGATCGAGAGAGACTTTGGACAAGGGATGGAGGGACAGGACACAGGGAATGGCTTCAAATGGGAAAAGGGGAGACGTGCCACCAAGCACAGCCCTGTCCTGCCACTGCCACCTGTGCCACCAAGGCCCTGGCCAGCCTGGCTCTGGTTGTTTGAACTTCAGCTGAGGGGCAGGAATTGGCACAGAATGACCAAAAAACCCTAAAACCCCAGAAGGGAGAGCTGCTGCCTCTGCCCCTCAGTAACTGAGCAGCTCCAGCCCAGCTGGCTCTGGGCTGTGCCCACACAGGCTCTGAGGTGGCAGCAGTGACCTTCAAGGTCTGTGTCACATTCACATTTTCTGGAAAAATCCCTCCCCCCAGGATTTCTCTCCTGGGAAGCTGAGAAGCCTCAGAGAAAAATGAAAACAATTCTTATCTCATTTGCTTCTCCTGTGTTTTGCTCATGTGGAATGTGTTTGGAGATTGTTTCATTGGATTCTGCTCCGAGTTGTTTTCACTCTTTGGCCAATCAGTGTCAAGCTGTGTCGGGACTCTGGAGAGAGTCACGAGTTTTCATTATTATCTTTTTAGCATTCAGTAAGTGTCCTTTCTGTATCCTTTAGTATAGTTAGTATAGTATTCTTTAATATAATATAGTATCATAAAATAATAAATTAGCCTTCTGAGAACATGCAGTCAGATTAATCATTCCTGCCTTCCTTCATCTGGGGGGAACACAAATACAACAGGTCTGCACTGGGCTGGGAAGGCACAGCCACAGAGTGTGAACACCAACACCCACGGAGCAGTGACAAATTCCTCCTGCTGCTGTTGAGTCAGAGCCAAATGACAAATCAGTCCCAAAGCCAGGCCAGAAGTCACTTCAGAGTCCTTCAGACTATTTCCTCAGACAAACTCCCATCCCTCCCAGCCTTATGGTATGGAACTGTTTAAAGAAGGACAGCTATTTTTACATTTCAATTTCTCTTGGCACGTGTCTAAGCAAAGCAACGTGAACAAAAGGGACCTGTCTTCAGCTGATCATAATGCCATCAAATTAAAAGTTTATGTTCTTTAAACACAGCAATGCCTGCCTTTGATGCCTCCAAAAAAACCAAAAAGTGGCTCACGGAGGAAATCAGAGCGTGAGCAGGAGTGGAGGTGGGAACCAGGTGCATCAAAAGGAGGGAAACAAGCACTGAGCTAATGAATGTAAAGGCTCTGACTTGGCTGAGTGGGATGGGATTTGTCATCCTCCAAAGCATTGTCTTTGTACTGGAAACCAGAATATTTCGAGGTGTTTTGGGGTGTTTTTTTTATTTCTATCAGGACAAAAGATGAGATGCACCACTGGCTGTCACTGTGAGGCTGGAGTCACCACTGAATTTATCAGCTCGATGTAAGAATTTCCCCTGGACTTCCTGTCACTTGAATATCTGTCCGTTACACAACAGGAAGCACCACACTCATTCCCAAGAGAAAACTGCATCCTAAAGGCCTGGAAAACTACATCCTAAAGGTTCCTCACTCCCCACTCCATTCCCCGGAGGATGGGATGGAGTGAGGAACCACTGGAAACACCTCAGCAGGGGATGAAGCTGCCTCATCCTCACCTGGAGGCTCTGAATCCCACCTGGATGGGGCTCCAGGCAGCCCCTGCTGCTCCCTGGCAGGTGAGGTGATCCTGTAGCTCATCCTGCTCCTAAAAACCTCAGGCTCCTACAGATTCCCATCATTTCCCAGGATGTGCTAAAATTAGTGGGGGGAAAAAGGTGCTCTGATTGAAATTCACCCTCCAGGCAGGCTCATTTCAGAAACTGCAGCTACACGCTCTGAAAACATTTTGGTCTGGAAAATCTTATGAGATTCCAAATGTTTTATACATTTTACTGCTGAGTGGGCAAGAAATACAGACTTGTCCTTTCAATTTTATCAGCTCGTGTTCAAAATGATGGAGAACAGGGAGCGCTGTGACAGGGAGGCTGCTGGAGCTCTGCTGCAATTTGGGAAGTGTTGGGGTTCTCATCAGGCCCCTGCTGAAGATTTAGGGCTGCTCCTATTTCAGCTGAACCATCTTTACCAAGCCTCACTCCTGCACCCCACAGTTCACTGGAATTGTGTCCTGTGCTGGCAACAAGAGAAATAAATAAACCCAAACCAGACACAAAATAAAAGTCACCTCCATGACAAGCACCCTTCCCTGGCAACAGCCTCATTGCCTTCTTCTCTCAGCTAGAAAAAATAAAAAAATCTAATTGCAGCAGCACATTTAGAAAGGAAAATAAAAGGCTTTTTATGCTGCTGCTGCTGCCCACAGGGTTAACATTTGCAAAGGACTGAGAAAGAGCCTGCGGACATTGTAATTAACGGCTCTGAGGGCTCCTCCCAGCACTCTCGGGGTCACCGCGGTTCCTGCAGCTCTCTGGGCTCCACAGAGCTCCAGCACATCCCAAATGTTCCAAAAAACCACGAGCCTGGCTGGGGCTCTGAGCTGAGGGGATGCAAAGCTGCATCACCCAGCAGCAGCAGCCTTGCTCCAAGACCTGCCTCAGCTTGTGCCACTGGAGGTTTAGATCACATTTTAGGGACAGAATTTGTCACAAAAAGGGTTGTACAGCATTGGAATGGGCTGCCCAGGGCAGTGCTGGAGTCACCGTCCCTCGAGAGGTTCTGAAATGTGTGGATGTGGCACTGGAGACACATTCGTGGTGAACAGGGTGGTGGTGCTGGGCCTGGGGGTCAGACTTGGAGATCTTAAAGGTCCTTTCCAGCTTTAGGGATTTATGAACCATCTCCCAGAGATGGGATCTGCCAGGGATCTCCCTTGAGTTCTTCTCAGGGACAGCAGCACCTCCCTGCATCCCAGGAGTGAGACCCACCCTGTCCTTCTCCAGGATCCAGGGGGATCACAGCTCCTTCCCTGCATGCCAGGAGTGACAGCCACCCTGTCCCTGCCCTTTTCCAGACACCCAGGAGGATCACAGCTCCCTCCCTGAATGCCAGAGCTGGCCTGCCTGTCACATTCTGCTTTCTGCCTCTGAAGTGAACAAGTTTGCTAAGATGAAATCAAGGAAGAATGAACGTGGAGCATTCAGGAGAAATTTCCATCCCTACCACACCTCCTTCACTCCGTGCCTGCCTCATTAAGGAGGTTTCAATGAAATCCTTTCAAAAACACATGGCACAAAAACAATGGAGTGATTGCAGTTTGTGAGGCACTGGGATGCAATTAGCATATGAACATCAAAATGCTTCTGCAACCTTCAGCAGCTCCCTGCTATCTATATCTTTTTACATTCCCAGGTTTGGGGTTTTGGGGTGGTTTTTTTTGCAATTCTATGCCAATTCCTACCCCTGAAGTGAAGCTGAAATAAGCAGGCCCAGTTAGGACAGGGCTTGGAACTGGTCTAGTGGAAATGTCCCTGCCTTGGAATGAGATGGGTTTGGAGGTCCCTTCCAACCCAAACTGTTCCAGGATTTTGTGAACAGCAGGAAAACTGTCCTGGGGGTGGTGCCAAGCAGCACAAACTCCCAGTGGCTTATCCAGGAGTTCCTGTCACCACTCAGGAGCCCCGGGGCACAGGGAATGGTTCAGGTAACAACAGGAACAGTGAATAAAGTGTCACCAGAGAACCTTGGAACATCACCCCAGGTCTGGAAACAGCTGCTCCTCCTGGGATCTGTCAGAGACAACAGCTCAGGGGGTTTGCATCTTCACTGCCTGTGACCCACTCAGGCGTTCCCTGGGGAACAACTAAGTCTTTTGCAAATGTCACCAAGTGTGATTTGCAGTGTGCAGATCCCTGGGTGTGACACAGAGTGTGGAGTGTGCAGATCCCTGGTGTGATTTAGGGTGTGCAGATCCCTGGTGGGATTTAGGGTGTGCAGATCCCTGGTGGGATTTAGGGGGTGCAGATCCCCAGTGTGATTTGGAGTGTGCAGATCCTGGGTGTGACAGAATGTGCAGATTCCCGGATGTGACACAGAGTGTGCAGATCCCTGGTGGGATTTAGGGGGTGCAGCTCCTGCCTTTGCTCACACACACAAACACAAACTGCTCTGCCCCACCCAGGCACACTCAGAGCAGCCCTGTCCAGAAGGGCTGGGGGAATGATGGGCTGGAAGAGCCCAAGGCCAGGCTGGACAGGGCTTGGAGCACCTTGGGATAGGGAAAAGTGTCCTTGCCCATCACTGGATGGGCTTTAATGCCCCTTCCAGCCCAGGCTGTTCTATGAAAATTATTCTGTGAAGATGACTTCCATCAGCTCAACTCCCACTCTGAACATCAAAACAAAACTCTCTCTGTCTCTCTTTTGGCCAGGTCAGGAACCACTGGTGATATCCATGACAGAGCAATCCCAAAATAACACAATTGCAGCACCTCACTGTGTCCTGCACACACACACCAGGCTCTGTCCAAGCAGTTTTCAAACTAAAGAGACAAAAAGGGTTGCATTGCTCCAGTTTGCCAACAAGGCAAGTGCCCAAAATTCCACAGAGCCTTGTTCCCTGCCTCAATAAAACTGCCTCAGCCCCAGCATTTCACAAAAAACCTCACATTTAAAGTATTTGGTAACTCCCCAAACACTGCACCCATTGCTGAATTTTGGCTGCTGGGATATTGTCCTGTGTCTGCTGCTCTGCATCTCATTGTGCAACCCCTGCATGTCCAAAAGCATTTTCTGCCTCTGCAGAAGGAGTCAGAGGTGCTGTTCCATCCAGCACAGCATTGAAACAGCACCTCCCCCAAATTGCCCCAAAATGCAGGGTGTGGCTTTTACTGGAGTGGAACTTGTCATTTGGACAACAGAGGGCTCGATGCTAATGTGGAAAATCACACACACCACAAAGGGCATGGGGAATGTACAAACATCAGGGGAAAAAAGGCAGAAATTGCAGTTATTGAGTGAACAAGGTAAAAGGAAAAATCTGTGACCTGGCAGGTGACCTTCTCCAGGCTGTTGTGTTCTCTGAGAGCTGCAAGTGTTTGTGCTACAGCTTCAACAGCGCTGGATTCCAGGGCCACTTTGCACTGAGAAATGACAATAATTTCTTTGTTTGTGCATTAATGCAGAGGGGAGGAATCAATCTGACCAGCTTGGGGATGAATCTTTCATGCAAGGTACAATAATGTGCTGGATGAGCCATAAATAAAAATCCTTTCCCTGCTTGTTTGCATCTCAGGCCATGTGCAGCACCCTTGGTGACACCCAGAGAGTTGCAGTTCCCAATCTGTTTGTCCTGGGGCTTCCAAAATGAAAGGATTTCTAAATTCCTGCCAATTAACTGCATTATTTCTACTCCTGGTAGATTTAAAGTGAGTTTTTAAATGAACACAACAAGTTTTGTAGCCTCTTTTTGTTTCCCCTACCCTGTCCAATGTGTGCAGGGTGTTTATTTGAATTATTTAAGGCCATTTGAAGTCACCTGAACACCAGACTTTTCCAGAAATGTCATCAGTGCCCAGGAAGTGCTGCCAGTGTTGGCCTTCCTGCCTCAGCCATGGAGCCACTCTGGGGAAATGGGATTGGAAGAGGGAATATTGAGTTTCCCTCACAGTTTTCAAATGGATATGATTGTAGAGGCAAAGGGGAGGGAGATTTCCATTGGTTCAGGTGACTCCACACAGGTGCTGAGGGACATCAGTGACTGAGGTGGGACCCAGGGAAGATTTGCCATCCTGGGATGTGATATCAGCCAGATTTGCCATCCTGGGATGTCATTATCAGTTATCTGCTGTCCTGGAATTTCATTATCAGCTGGATTTGCCATCCTGGAATGTGGTATCAGCTGGATTTGCCATCCTAGGATGTAATATCAGCCAGATTTGATATCCTGGGATGTGATATCAGCCATCCTGGGATGTGGTAGCCAGATTTGATATCCTGGGATGTTATTATCAGTTATTTGTCATCCTAGGATGTGATGTCAGCCAGATTTGATATCCTGGAATTTGATTATCAGCCAGGTTTGCCATCCTGGGATGTCATTATCAGCCAGGTTTGCCATCCTGGGATGTCATCAGCCAGGTTTGCCATCCTGCCTCCTGACCACTGCTAACACCTGGAGGCTGATTCCTCATGTAATTCCCACATTCCAGAGGGTCAGTCCTCCGCTAAATCCCTGAGCCCATCTGACCCAGACAAGTGCTCCCAGCATCCTCCTTATTTTGGACACTGAAGAGAGCCACAGGGATGAATCCCGCATGTGGATTATGATCCAGAGCTCAGCCGAGCCCAACAGAGAGTCCTCACACCCCAAAAACCAGAATACTCCACAAACCCAGGACAAATATTCAGAATTCCATAGTGGTTCTCTCCCCAGAACCGATTCCAGAATTTTCCAGGGGAATTTCCTTGGAGCAGACAAATCCAGCCCTCCCCACCCCTGGCACCACGAGGAGGTCCTGGCTGCTGGAGCTCAGGGGTGCTGCTGGTTCTGTGAGGATTCTTCTGAAGTTCTTTCCAAGCCCTGTTTTGGAAACCAGCCAGCACTATTTGCTTCTCAGGCAGAGGATATGGAATTACCGTAAATTATATTGAAAAATTAGATTTATTCACCGCTGTGATAATTGATCTCCCAATCGGTCTCGGAGAGTTAGCAGCTGGTAAGAAAATAAAATGCAATTTAAATTTTTATTTATTTTTAAAACCCCCCACTTTAATTCAAGTGTGACAACAAATAAGGGGGAGAGGAGAGGGTGAGTTTCTCACTTGCCAGCCCTCATATTAAATCCTGATGATAAGAAGACAAAGCAAGAGGTGATTGCTGAGGTATTTGAGAAATTCACAGTTTGCTGGCATTAAGCAGCACAGGCTCTGCAGGGGGGTTTGATACCCTTGCACATAATTATGTGTAATTGTAGCTCAGCCCTGAGCAAAGGGATTATGGCCAAGGACGTGCCTGGAGTAGAATCCCCGGGCTGGGCTGTCACTCTGCTGGAGCTGCTGCTATTGATGCTGACAAACCAACATTCCACAAGTGACTCCAGGAATTCAGCTCCTCTGTCAAAGCCTCTGTAACTGGGCCCATCAAATCTCTGACTGTTTTCTCTCAGGCCCTCAGAGGGAAAAGAACCAGCCCCAAAATCTGGCGTTGGTGATGGCTCCTCTCATTAAGGCTCTTCTCTGTCAGCCCCTGCTCAAATCACATCACACATTACAGATGGAGACAGGATTTGGGTTTTACACCAAGATTAGCTCTGAGGAAATGTATTTTTATCTGCTGGGAGCAGAAAGAAAGAACTCCATAATTCACCATAACCCAATCACTTACAAAGTGATTGGCCAAACAGTGTTTGCAGGGGCTTGAAAAATCTCATGCTGTCATCGGTAATAAAATAAGAATGATAATCCTGCTCCCTGGCTGAAGGGAGCACAGCAATGGACACGTCATTAAAAGGCACGAGAATGGCGTGAGGGAGAGGGGGAGATCCTGGCTGGAGCCAGGGCAGTCTGGCAGCTCCATTTACAGCAGCAAATAAACACCATGAGTTCCTAAAATTGCCAGCCCTGGAATTTCCAGCGTGGAGCAGCTCTGACTTCATTTCACAGAATCTCTGAGGCTGGATGTTCTGGTTTGAAAGCAGTGAGAGACTCCAAGTCAGAAATACAATTTATTAGAAAAAGGAAAAAAAAAAAACCAAAATACATGCAATAATACAAAAGAAAAACCACTGACAGAGTCGGAACACAACATGACACCCTGTTGGTCAGGTTTTTGGTACAGTTCAATAAGAATTGTGGCTGCAATCCTCCTGGAGTGCCAGGTGTGGTTCTGTTGGAGCAGGAATCCCGTGGAAGGGTGTAATCTTCCTCTGAAGATCCAGTGGAAAAGGCAGCTGCTCCTCTGGAATCCAGTGGAAAGGCTGTGCTTGGTGTCCCGAAAACTCAGATTCTATCCAGGTAGGAATGCTTGGCTCCTCCAAAAGGCTGTTCTGGTGTCCCAAATCCTCAGATTCTATCCAGGTAGGAATGCTTGGCTCCTCCAAAAGGCTGTTCTGGTGTCCCAAATCCTCAGATTCTATCCAGGTAGGAATGCTTGGCTCCTCCAAAAGGCTGTTCTGGTGTCCCAAACCTCAGATTATATCCAGGTAGGAATGCTTGGCTCCTCCAAAAGGCTGTTCTGGTGTCCCAAATCCTCAGATTCTATCCAGGTAGGAATGCTTGGCTCCTCCAAAAGGCTGTTCTGGTGTCCCAAATCCTCAGATTATATCCAGGTAGGAATGCTTGGCTCCTCCAAAAGGCTGTTCTGTTGTCCCAAATCCTCAGATTATATCCAGGTAGGAATGCTTGGCTCCTGCCTCTGGGCACAGCATCTCCCAATGGGATGATGGAATTTTTATCAGCCATGCAGTGACACTCAATAGCCCATTAACAGCAGATGTCTCCCTGAGGGAAGGTTGGTTTGTGGAAGAGATAAAGAAAACTGCCCAATTTCCAGGAGATAACTGCCACACCTCTAACAGATGGCAATAGAATACACATTGCCTTGCAATCTGGGACACTGGAAAAGCCCTGCAACGCCATCAAATCCAACCTGTGATCAATCCCCACCTTGTCACTGAGTGCCACCTCCACCCTTCCCGACACCTCCAGGGATGGGGAATCCAAACCTCCCTGGGCAGCCCCTGCCCACTTCCCTCTGTCCTTCCTGAGCATGAGGAGCAGAGAGGTTTGGGGGAATTGGGCACTGAAAGGGAGATTTGGAAAGACCCAGTTCCCCCCCCCAGTCAGTGTGGGAAATAGAGGGGGAAACAGAAGGAAATAGAACAAATTAGAAGGATACAGAAGGAAACAGAAGGAAATAGAAGCAAACAGAAAGAAACAGAAGAAAATAAAAGGAAACAGAAGGAAATAAAAGGAAACAGAAGGTCTGACCCTGACACTTACGCCAGCAAGTCAGACTGAAATGTTTCACCAATAATTCACAACTATTGGACAAATATAATTAATCCTGGCTGTGTTAGAAGCTTTGATTCATCAGGAAACAAATTATTAGCTGGAGTGACCTTTTATTTTTTAAATAATACCACAGAAATAAAAAACGGGGCAGAGAATCCCAACGTAGCAGCAGCGCCACTAAAATCCAACATTTCTGCTGGCACACAGGGGGTTAATCAGTCTGGGAATTCAAAATCATTTTCTTCCACACTTGTGCTGTGGCATTTACACAGATTATCAGTGGGGTACAGCAACAAGAGCACCTCATGTAGCTTAAAAAATACATTATTTATATATAAAATATATATAATAACACAGAATAAAATAACGAGCACCCAGGCAGGCCAAGTGTATTTTTGTTCTCTAATCTTCACATCCAGAAACCACCTTACTTGCAGGATCATCCTTCTCTGTCTGCAGTATTGTTCCAGCAGTTGAGTAGGTTAAGAACATTTGTATTATTATTATTATTATTCCCACTATTTCTGATTTGCATGCTAATAGTTATCTAGCAGTTCAAATCTCAATTAGGAGCCCACACAGGCAAGAGCAGCACAATTCACGGTGAGGTTGTAAATGTGGAAATGTACTCAGGCTCACAATGAAGGCAGCTCATCACCCAGCACTGGGGTTTAGTATTATTAATTTGGTGTCATTGAAAGGCTTCAGAGTGCTTGCTTCAGTTAATGCACGTTCCTGGATACATTGGCTGCTTTTTATTGTGATGGATTTTATGTTTCAATCACACAAAGTTGCCCAGGGCCTTTCAGCAGGGCTTTTTTTTTTTTTTTCATAGAATCAAGGAGAATGAAATGTGTTGGTCCGTCAGCACCTCTCCATCAGGATTTGCTTCCCCAGCACTTGGGATGGAGCAAACCCTGCAAAACTGCTACAAAAAATGGAATTCCCCAAGGCAGTCCTGAGCAAGAGGTGAGGGGGCTAAATGGGGATTAATTACTGCCTGAATTAACTCCCATCCCTTAAAATCACATCATCATCATCATCACCTCACACCCCAAGTCCTCATCCTGAACTTCCCAGTTCTGCCCTACACCTTTGGAAAAATCCTGTTGTGCCTCCAGCACTCGGTTTTCCCTGTTTTTTTCCCTTTTTTTTGCTTTCTCAGCATGGACAATGTGA
This sequence comes from Passer domesticus, assembly GCF_036417665.1. Classification (NCBI taxonomy): domain Eukaryota; kingdom Metazoa; phylum Chordata; class Aves; order Passeriformes; family Passeridae; genus Passer; species Passer domesticus. The sequence goes on along the minus strand of NC_087497.1, from coordinate 5,187,305 downwards.
TTGGCAGTGCACTGAGGGCTGTGAGGACAGGACACAGAGCCAAGGGCAGCCCCAACCTCTGCAGAGAAAGCACAAACACTGAAACAAAACAACACAAAAAGGAGTTTAGCCTGGCTGAGAACAGAGCCGACTCCTTCTGCTTATTTAGGATATTTTAGCCATGGTGTCAACAGGTTACAGGGACATGATTTCAGTGCTGTGTCCCCCAGCACAGTGACAACAGCCACCTCAGCAGCTTCTGACATGCAGGAGCCTCTCCTTCCTCCATTCCTGCACTTCCAGCAACCTCCAGGTAATTATCCACAAGGGCAGAGCCCCAGGGAAAGCCATTTCTCACTCCACTGCTGCTCAAGGGCCACCAGGTTAAACAAGTGATGGAAAACCTCGGGGAGCTGCTCTCCTGCTCCCCCGCTGCACGTGGGGTTTGGAGGGCGTTGATTATCAGCTAGATTTGCCATCCTGGGATGTGATATCAGCCAGATTTGCCATCTTGGGATGTCATTATCAATCATTTGCCATCCTGGGATGTGATATCAGCCAGATTTGCCATCTTGGGATGTCATTATCAATCATTTGCCATCCTGGGATGTGATATCAGCCAGATTTGCCATCTTGAGATGTAATTGGGGGAGGCAATAAGTTGGCAGCAGCACAGGAGACATCCAGCTCATGGTCAAATGACAGGTGCAAAGAGGGAGGAATGGGGTTAAAAACCTGCTGAAAATGTTTTTGTAATAGACACCAAACAAAAAAACCCCAGATTTTGTGGGAAATCTCATTCCAATTTAACCCACTCCAGTACTGGAAGTGTTTAAGGACCAGTGGAACCACACAGAGCTTCTGCTTCCACAGGCACTGGGGTGAGCCCCATCCCTGGGACAAGCGGCATTTGCAGATGGAAAATCCATGCTCCCTCCCACCAACCACCTCAGAAGGACTCCAAAAATGCTGAAAACAGCCCCAAAAGGCAGCAGAGCAAACAGTGGGAACGGCAGGGCTGGAGCAGCACAGGCTCCTCCGGGGTTCCTGCCTGGATTTTGAGCAAAGCAAAGGATCCGAGCAAGCACTGGTGTGCTCGCAGAGCCCTGTGATCATCAGCCCTGCCAGGACTCCACAGGATTAAACACGACTCAAAGAAGGTTTCTTAATCGTGACTTATTACTATGGTAACAGCAGGCAGGCAAAGGGAATTATGCAAGGTCCGCCCCAGGGGTGGGAGAGGGAGAGGCAGCTCCGCTCACCGAGCACCTGGAGCTCAACAGGTGAGGCAGGGAGGGAAAACAGAGAGAAAAACCTGGTTTTTCCCGCTAATTAGTAACTCAACAATTAATCTTGCAGAGGCACCTGGAAGCCCAAGCTTTCCCTGGACCACTGGGCTTGGTGATGTACGAAGCACAGGCAGCTCAGAGACAATATTTTGGTTGCAAATCAAAAGGCTGAATTGGGATTGTTCAGAGTGGGAAACTGAAGTTTTGGGGTGTCCTAATTTTGGTCTTCCAGTGCTTGAAGGGAGCCCACAAGAGGATGGCAGGGGGTGGAAGGAGATCTTTAAGGTCCCTTGGAACCCAACCCATCCTGTGATCACATCTTGCAATACACAACAAGTTTCTCACTCTTGAAGTGAAAGAAGGAATTTACTCCAAACCACACCATGGATTTCCCCACTTGGGCATTTCCTCAAAGCCTGGCTTGGGTAGGGCACTCTCCCTGGGCTCTCAGCACAGAAATGGACCCGTTATTGTTATTTCTGGGCTTTGTTTCACACCACAGCCTCCAAAAAGGACTTGTTGCTTTCGAGGGGGCGGGGGGGGGGGAATAAAACCCCTTTTATATCCCTACAAGGAAATGATTAGATAATTACTCAGCACTAAAGCAGAACATATAAGAAAGTGCTGTTCTCATCATCATTCCTTGAAGCATCTTGTCATTATTATTAGGAAATGATCTATTTGTGCCAGGCTAATTCATATGGATTGTAATTCCAGGACATAAATTACCCTGCCATGTGTACTCAGAGCAGAGAAACAGCAGCAGAGGTGCTGAACGTTCAAACCAATTTGCTAACAGGCTTTTCCTCCCCAACCTACTGCCCTCCTTTCTAATCTGCTGCATCCCAAAGAGTTTCCAAGGGCAGATATCCATATATATTTATTAGAAAGCCATGCCCTAAAACATTTGAGGTTACCTCTTGGAACTTATTCACAGGCTCTGTCACAGGGAAAGTGGTTTAATGGTGCAGGAAATACATCTCTATAAAGCTGTGTACATCCTGCTTTAGTGGTGACACACACATTATGGTCCATCAAATAAGTAAATTAATTTAGTGAATGTGAAGGAGGATGGGAGCAAACGGAGAATTCCTCTTGTGAAACTCATTCCAAGCACCAAGCTCCTCTTTCCTTGTCTACAGCCATTGGACAGCTCCTAGGAGTTTTCCAGAGGGTCCAAAATTCCACACAAAGTGTCTGGAAGTTTCTGGGAAGGCTGGGACTGAACCTCTCATCCCTCAAGTCTCTATGGTCACAGTTTTTCTTCCTTGCCCATCTGGTACCCACTCCAAGGTGAAGGACACAGGGACTTCTCCCCACAAAAGGATGAGAAATTCCTCATCCCTCCCCATCAGAACCGTTGTCCTCATGCTCTGAACACAGATGGATCAGCTCTAACTGCCTTGGGTACTTTATTTATATTTTTTTTTAGCCATGTTTCACTTTCTTCAACCATTTCTCACCGAGAGGGCGAACAGAGGCGAATTTCAAACAACCCCGAGCTGTGACTTCTCTGCCTTTGGCATTTCCCAGCCCTGTTCTCAATCTGTTCAACACCAGCTCTTTGCAGGGGGGGAACGGGGGCTGACAATCCGTGGCTTTGCATAACAAAAACCCCGTTTAGCCGAGCAGTGGGGGACGGAGACACTTCAGGAAACCAGATAATCCAGAAACTGGTGCTAATAAGTTATTGACTTTCCCACTGCTCTTCCAGGAGCAGCTCATGGCTTCCTGTAATCGCTTTGCTTCCACCCTCAGAGTCCAGCTGTGGCTCTTGGAAGAGCTCATTTATGGCAGCTTGTGATAATGGGATATTTTAGCAATGTCAGCTTTTGCACAAGATATAAAAATCCACCGATTTACTGCCCCCTGCTCCCAGAGCAATCAGAAAAGGCAAAGAAACCCATAAAGTGTGTTTCAGTCATGTTGAGGTGAACACATTCCCCTTTCCTGTCCTGCCCGGGTTTGGATCCAGTTCCCTGTGACAGGAACAGTGGATTTGTCTTTCCAAACAAGCTGTGGGTCTGCTGGTGGATAAAACCAGCACTGGGAGAGAAAAGAAGCAATGGGAAGGATTCCACTGATTGGTGAATGGAAAAAGATATTTGCTTTTACAAATAAACTTTAGGTTTGCTGAGAAATGAAATTAGACATTGAAAGATGAAAGAAACAATGGGGAAGGAAAACCCCTAAATTCTGTAAGAATGAAAAATTAAAAGGGAGGGTTACACATTAGAGGGGAGATCTTGGGGATCAGGTGTATCAGCAAGTCTGAACCTCTCAAGCGCCTCAGAAATGGGGAAAGAGAGAAGGGAATTGAGGCTGGGAAATTGGGATAAAAAGGAGGCTGAGTCCTCCAAAAATCTGAGAGATCCCAGGGGAATGCCCCATGGCCTTTGCCTTTATTGGAATAAAGTCAAAGGACTCCTCTGTCTCCTTTTTGGACATAAACCTCAGGTGTTTTTGGATGAATTTTCCTGACACCTGCCAGGCACAGGGACAGCTGGGAGAGGTTATTTCTGCTCCAGTCTCTGACCCCTCTTTGTCCTGCCCCAAAACCAAATTGTTACCAAATCACACCAGGACCATGCAGGTCCTGTTCTCCCCCCAGCCTGTGTTCCTGGGTTTTTTACCCCCCTCTTGCAGGATCTGTTTTTCCGCTTGCTGAATTCCAGACAGTTCTCTGTGTCCACCTCTCCAGTACCCTGGGGTTCTCCTCCCAGTTTTGTGTCTCACTGAGGAGGCTCCTGCCCCTTCACCAACTTGGAATTCACATTTATTTATTGATAAATAAATTAAACCTGGGCCCAACACTGAACCTTGAATAGCCACAGAACTACTTCTGCTTCTGGTCCTGACCTGGCTCTCCAGGACACCCCCACAGCTGGAGCTAAATTTTAAATTTGAGGCTTTCAATCAGGCAGCTTGAGCACAGCCAGATCAGGCTTTGGAAGTGCTGGTTCCAGGATTTATCTGGGTGAAATTCAGGGCAGTTCTCAGGGCTGCAGCTGCGAGCAGATGTGACACAGGCAGCTCTCCCCTCTAATTGCACCAGACTGCATCTTCTTGGGGACCTGGAGTCTCTTATGCTGCCTTTCCTGAGCACCTGGCACAGCAACATGTTGATGCAAGGAAGCTCCCAGGCAAGGATCTGATGCTAATTAAAAAGATGAGCACGCCAGACCTTCAGTCTATAAATCAACAACATCCCCTGCCACAAGTACACAGTCAATTTACAGCAGCTGAGCTCTTACTGGGGGGAGTGACAGTCCAGCAGCAGCCAGAGCTGCCCACAGGTAACCCCAAAAAAAGCTTCACATGGACCAGAGGAAAAACGCTTTGATAGCAGGGCAGGAGAAGAACAGAGGGAGCACGTTGTGGGCTGGTGGCACTTGGAAAGCACTCCTGGAACGTGGGAAGGTCAGGAAAGGCTGCGGAAGAAGCAGGGTTTCTCCAACAGCTGCCCTGCTAATGAGGCACATCCATCTCCACCCAGCACACCCAGTGTCTTTCTGCCTTTGGTGCAGCTGATTTAGGAAAACCAAGACTTGCACATCGGTGTTTTCAATAAATCCTGACTAAATAATCACAGCTGGGCCCTTCTGCCCTTAAAAGCTGAACATTTTCTACAGTAGCGAGGAAAGTTTCTTGGTATGATGGCAGGAGGGAAAAGGGGGCAGGGAAGACTTTCTGGATTTGGAAGGAGAAAATAATAAATATATTTTTCCCCTTTAACTGAGGCAGCTTTTACAGCCAAGCTAAAACACTGCAGGGACTCCTGGGGATCAGATCCTGTCAAAGGTTTGCATTTCATGGCTGAGCTTTGAAAGGTGAGGGCAGTGCATTTGCTGGGAGACAGAATGATAACTTCGTCCTTCAGGCTGAAATAACAGAGCTGAACAGATTTCCACTCACACAGGAGCAGAATCTCCAGGATGAAGGGGAAGAGGGTGTGGGTGTGTGCACTGGAGGAGAAGCAGAACACAGAACATCACTGTGAGGGTCACAGGGGACATTCTGTGCCTCTGGCAGGAGGCACTCGTGGGCTGGGCAGTGCTTGACCTCCTGGGCTCTGGAAAGCACAAATTGTTTAACACTGAATCAGTTTGGGTTGGGAAGGAACTTAAATTCCTTCCTGTTCCACCAGGGACACCTGCCACTATCCCAGGAGCAGCAGGGAAGATTGGAATCCCTGAAGAGTTTGGGCTGGAAAAGACATTAAAGCTCATGCAATCCCACCCCCTGCCATGGGCAGGGACACCTTCCACTGTCCCAAACCTCAATGTCCAGCTGGCCTTGGACACTTGCAGGGGTGGGAATTATGAGAGCTGATACCAACCCTGCCCTTCAGGGTTCAGAGTTTGTGAGATGAGCTGAAGGAGGAAGAGCTGATCCACCGAAAAACCTCCAATGGCTCCATCCCAGGGAGAGCAGCAGGGGAGAAATCAATAACCCGAGCAAGAAACTGTAATAACAGCTGACATTTATCCAGCATGGATAGCCAGGTGTCCCCAAACACTTGACAGATATTACAGGCTGAGCTGATTTACAAGCAGGGATCTGGCTCCTTGCACAACATCGATTGCCACGCTGAGGCGAAGGAGCTCCAGGGGATTTTGTGGTAACCTTCAGGCACTGTCCACTCTGGATTTTGTGGTAACCTTCAGGCACTGTCCACTCCAGGGAATTTTGTGGTAACCTTCAGGTACCTCTCCACTCCTGGGGATTTTGTGGTAACCTTCAGGTACCTCTCCACTCCTGGGGATTTTGTGGTAACCTTCAGGCACTGTCCACTCCAGGGGTGAGTGTTGGGACGTTCCACAGTTCAGCGTGGACATTCTCTCCACCAGGAATGGGGCAGCTCCCATCTGGGGGAGGCAAACATTTGTTTTGGGCAGCTGCACAGAAAACATCCAAATATTGTGATGTGCTCAGAAGCACCTTCACGGTGCTCTGCTCACCTTGCAATCTCCTCCTTCCCATCAGGAGCCCAGGCTCCACATCCCTCTGCTTTCCACTGCACAGGGAACTGTTGCAGGCAGCTCCTCACCCTGGATTTGCCTTTGGCACAGCAGCTCAGCACAAGGAGCAGTGACACTTTGAACAAGGTGTTTCCTTGTCTCTGCCTCAGCCTTACATCCCTGCTACAAAGGGAAAAAAAGAAAATGGGAGGGGATAAGAACAGGATTCAAAGGCTCAGAAAAAAACCCAAACCAAACAAACAACACCACTGCCTTGGAGCTGGCAGGGCAAGCACAGGTCTGGTGGCACTGAGGGCTCCAGGACCCCAAATTCTTGTTAGGCTTGAAGTGCCACCACTCCATGTGACACTGCCCACCTGCAGCAGGTCCAGAAACCCCGAGGGAAACCTGAAACCCGTGCTGAAACCTCTGTCATTTAATGAGATCTGAAGGGCAAATGTATTGGGGTTGCATGTCCTATAAATCTAGATATAAATCTATATAAAGAGAATCTAGAAAAAAGTGTGTAATGTAAACAATAAACAACTTCTGCTAAATCCCACTGATGAGTTGTCCAGGAGTCCTGATCTGCCTCACTGGGAGCAGAGTGGAGGATGGATTTGCATGGAAATGCTGCAAAGTTTCCCAGCTTGCTGCAGCTTGAAATCACAAAAGAGGAGCTCGATTGGAGGTGGTTGAGACAGATAAGACACAAAACACTCCTCCTTTCAGGCAACAGATTCTCTTCCAGGCCTTGGGGAGCTGAGAGAAAGAGAAAAACTGCTCGAAACTCTCCAGTGATTGTTCCATCAACATCAGCTTCAATCCATCAATCAGTCTGAGCTCCCAGCTTGGAATTCACAGTAAACCAAGACACTGGGAAAAACCCTGAAGAAACAGGGATAAAACCAATCGTGTTGCCAAGAAATCAGCTCCCAAAGCATTTGCATTTCACCCCTCCAAACCCTGAGGGGCAGAGTGAAGCTTTCCCAGCTGAACCTGCTGCTGGTGCTCTGATTGCTGCTCCTGTCCTCACCATATTTGAGCTCCTTCTGGATAAACAAACCTGCATTCAGTTTTCCAGTATCCTGATCATAATTGGGGAAGAAATTAAAATCTCACTGCTATTTGTTCAGCATTGTAAAAGTGACTGTGTCAGGCCTAACAAGCATCATTAGTTCCACTGAGAAGCCTTTCAGCTCCACGCAGGAACCAGAGCTTGGTTAAACACCCATTGAGATGTCGTTGCCCAACTCAGATTTTGCAGCTGGGTGACTCAAAAGGCTTTCCCTAATTTGCCAGTCACCAAGAGCAACCCCCAACCCCCCAAAAAAGAGCACACAGAAGAATTTTTGGCAGCTCTCAGTGCCTAAAACAGGGTTGGGGTGAGTTCATGCGCTCTCCTTCTATGAAAAGCTCTGCACACAAGGGATATTATGAAGGAAAAGCAATGAGGAGCCAGGTAAAGGAGCTTGGATGACAGAAATAATGCTGAATTTTCTCCCAAATGTTAACTTTGTCCAGTGTTCTCCGGGAGGCAGGGCTGGGGTGATGGCAGTATCTGCATCCACCCTCCAGCTGCTCTGATTTAGGGATTTTGAGTTCCCTCCTCAGCAATGGGGTCTCTCCAGCTGCTCCCTGAGACCAAGGGAGATCTGTTATCCCTCACCCTCCCCAAAGCCTCGGCAGCAAACAGCCAGCCTGAGAGGATTTACGAGGAACACACCGATCCCAAATCCCTCTTGTTAAAGTTTATTGCTATGGCAAATCTCTGCTGCAGAGGGAGGTTGTTGTAGCAACGCTCTGCCACGGTTTTAACTTCACCTCTTCTCCTCTCCTGCCCCCAGAGGTCTCATCTCCACCACGGAGATGCTCAGGCAGGTGGCAGAGGCAGGGGATGCCCTGCACAGGTCCCTGGACCCTCTCCCTCTCCTGCTTCCCCAGCATTTCACAGCCATCACAGGCAGTTCTGCCTCTTTTTTGGAGGAAAGCGCTGAAAACATGTTACAAACACACCCACTGCCAAAGCAGCTCCCCAGAAAGTTAACGATGCAGCCTCCAACAGTTTGGATTAAGCTTTTTTTTTCCTCCCTTATCCATTATGAATTTAGGTGAAGAAGAAAACTCTTCATGGACACCTACCTAAACCCAGGTGTGTTTTGATGGCACCACATCTATTCAGTTTGTGGCACCCAGAGCAGAGGGTGCAGACACTTCTACCACTCCTGTTAGCAAGAATATTCCCTTTGGTCCTTCCATTCCTCAGAGGAATTGCACCAGAAGGAGCCAGACAAACCCACAGACCCTTTTGATTCACCTCTACACCTCATTCAGCTGTAGCCTCGTGTTCCCTGCATGAAAACCCAGCACTCCCATCTTAACACAAGCTCTAAATAACATCTCCCTTTCCTTCCTCTGCTTTTTCATCTTCCTTAACTGCACGCTACATTTCTTCCTGCAAACACCCAATTTAGATGGCATCAGGAGGTGCTAACAAAAAATGCTTCACTGTCTTGTCAGCAGATTACAGAAAGGCGTCTCATTCAAATTTATCCAGTTGGAAACAGAAGTAATTGATGTGAACTTGAAAAATAGATGATTTGGAAGAAGTGGGTGGGGGAAGCAGTCTCACCAGCATCGCTGTTCCACCCAGCTCCTCCCTCAGTCCTCACCCGGGGCTGGGTAATCAGGAGCTCCATTATCACCTTCCTTCCCCACGTTTAGATGGGGTGCAGGGAGCTGGGAGGAGGACAGGGTGGAAACGTGCACCTGCTGCAGGTGCGGGGCTGGCTCTGCGATCTGAAATCCAAGCGGCAACGAAGGGAAAAGCAAATATTCAATTAGGACAGGGGCTGTGTTTGCCCAAGCAGGGATGTTGTCTGAGGGGGAACTGCAGTGAGGTCCCTGCTCCTCCTCCTCTGGTCGCAGCTGCCCCTTCTGAGAGTGACAGCTTCATTTCCAAAGGCAGGAGCAGCAGGGAAGATTGGAATCCCAGAAGAGTTTGGGATGGAAAAGACATTAAAGCTCATCCAATCCCACTCTCTGTCATGGGAGGGGCAACTTCCACCATCCCAGGGTGCTCCAAGCCCTGTCCAACCTGGCCTTGGGCACTGCCAGGGATCCAGGGACAGCCACAGCTGCTCTGGGAAATCCATTCCAGCCCCTCCCACCCTCCCAGGGAACAATTCCTTCCCAATATCCCATCTAACCCTGCCCTCTCTCAGTTTAAAGCCATTTCCCCCCATCCTGGCATGCCCTTGTAAAAAGTCCAGGGAGTGGTGACTCCTGAGGGACACAGGCCTGGCATTGACAGAGACCTTGAAAATGGGGACACGAGGTGCAAGGTAGGAGAGAAGAGACATGAAATGAGAAGACAAAGGACAGGAGATGACAATGAAGGCCCAGGGCTGTAAACAACTCATCTCTAGAACAGAAATGCAAATCCTGAGCAGAAAAGGGGCAGGAAACCAGAGGCACACGTTTAAACTGCATTGGCATTCCAACAGCTTCCTCTCTGGAGACACAGCAGCACTCAGTGATGCCCAGAGCTCCAGGCACCAGGAATATCCCAGAATTTCCTGCCAAAGCAGCACTCCCTGATCCCCAGAGCTCCAGGAATGTCCCAGCATTTCCCAAACATCTGCCACCACACTGAGGAGATGGCAACACCAAGTTCCAGCAGAGCACAAGGGCCTGACACTCCCTTCACACCTCCCAGTTCAGAACCTGACTCTGAGCCATGACAGCAAATTAAAGACCCAGAAGGAGCTGATGAACACTGACATTTCCCTCATGCAGCTCCATCATTGTATTAAAATCAGAATTAATCTGTGTGGTCAGCTCTCCTCATCCCAGCTAAACAACCCAACCCCTCCCAGCCCTGCAGAATGCAAAGCAACTCACTCCAAAGCACAATTTCAAGTTATTGTTATTATTTCTATTGCACAGAGACCACCAGGTGAGAGCTCAACCAGAACAGGTGCTGCACATCCTTTATTTCAATTAAATATTGGAATAGGGAGAGCAGCCCAAGGCTGCAGGGAGCCAAATTAGAAAATTGCATGGAAAACACAAATAAAAAGTATCAGATTCACTCAGGTGAGGTTCACAGGAACGTGGCTGGCTGTTCCTCAGGGCAGCTCTGCTCTGAAGGAATGAGGCAGTTGGTTTTCAGGTAAAAGCCCTCTCACAGTGACAATTTCTGCTGGCCAGCCACAGCTTTTGCTGAAGGGGAGGAACAAATCCTGCCCCAGATGGACCCTCTCAGGTTTGTCTGAGACTGTCACAGAGCTGAGAACTGAACACAGGCAACTGCTGTTGAACATCCACACAGGAGCCCAGCAGCTGAAAGGCTTTGGAAGGATATTTTCCCAGCAGATTTTAATTTTGGAAAGGAAAAATGGACTAGAAAGGAAAAACAGACCAGAAGCTCTCTGCTACCTGCCCAAGACAAGCACAGGACATCACTTTCCAGAAGCAGCTCACCTGGAAATGAGGCTTTTAAAACTCAGCCCTAACAGTTTGTCCTCCTCTGCTCCAAGTTCTGGGGTCCTGCATCAAAGCAGATAAATAAAGCACCCAATTCCACACCCACACTGCCAATAAATTGGGATTCTTTGCCTTGGGATGGAGCCATTCCAGAAGGGAAGCAGCATTTACAAAAGCTGACACTGAGTTTGGGAGAAATATATTTGGAACAGTTGAAACACTAAAATCTGCCTCTCCTTTTCTTTGAAATTCAAAACCCCAACACAGCCCTTTCCTCAGATTCCTCCCCAGGAAGATGAAGCCAATTTTCCAGCATCCCAATGAATATTTCAAAGCTGAGTGTTTCCTTAAGCTAATTGGTGCCCATTATCATGGAATTAAAAGCCAAATGGATTGAAGGCAATTGAGCCTCATCACTTTCATTATTCTCTTTTCCCCAAAGACATTGCTGATTTTTAACTCCTCTGACCCCTGGGCTTTCAGACAGGTTTTCTGACAGGTTGTCTCACAGCAGGAGAGCTCAAGGAAAGGTCCATAAACTGCAGAGGGCAGAAGGGACAGGTGGGGAGGCAGGATCCGTGAGAAACAGCTCCAGAGGGAATTCCAGCACACTGGGAACGTGCTCCCACCAGTTTGCATCTGAGAGGAACAGTGGATTTGTCATTCCAAACAAGCTGTGGGTCTGCTGGTGGATAAAACCAGCACTGGGAGAGAAAAGAAACAATGGGAAGGATTTCACTGATTGGTGAATGGAAAAAGATATTTGCTTTTACAAATAAACTTTAGGTTTGCTGAGAAATGAAATTAGACATTGAAAGGTGAAAGAAACAATGGGGAAGGAAAACCCCTAAATTCTGTAAGAATGAAAAATTAAAAGGGAGAGTTACACATTAGAGGGGAATCTTGGGGATCAGGTGTATCAGCAAGTCTGAACCTCTCAAGCGCCTCAGAAATGGGAAAAGAGAGAAGGGAAATGAGGTTGGGAAATTGGGATAAAAAGGAGGCTGCATCCTCCAAAAATCTGAGAGACCCCAGGGGAATGCCCCATGGCCTCTGCCTTTATTGGAATAAAATCAAAGGACTCCTCTGTCTCCTTTTGGACATAAACCTCTGATGTTTTTAGCTGAATTTTCCTAACACATCCATCCCCTGCCTTCCCCTGTTTGTAACCCACACACTGACCAGAGCCTCGCTCCTGCTGTCCCTGCTGCTCACCACATGGGCTTTTTCCCTGTTAAATCCCACAATAGACCTTCCACTCCAATCCCTGGATGCATCCCTGCTCCCCAGAGCCGTGCCTGGCTGGACAAAACGCTGGAGCAGGGCAGGTACAACCTTCAACAGCAGCACTTCACCTGCACTCATCTCCAAAATACAACTGAAGGACTTGAGCTTTTTAGATGGAAATACTGACACAAGCAACAGGTGACAAATAAATTCTGCCTTTTCCTGCTGCCACAGCTATTCCACCTACCCAGAATCACCGGGATTTTTTCTTCAGGTCCCACCCCACTTTGTTTTTTGTCTTTTCTCCTTGTTCCAGGCAGACCAAAGCCCCCAGGACAGCAGCACTGAGCAGCTGCTTGCTCACCAAAGTGCCCAAGTGGGCACTGGCACCTCAAACCCTGGCACACAGAACTATTTATTACTCCTCTGAAAGGCTCCCAAGGAAGCTTTTGTGGCTGAAATGTGACTTTTCCCCCTTTTCCATAAAGAAAGAAAGCAAACCCAACCAACGATTACAGGCAGCTTCCCATTTAGTGCCACCTCCTCCAGCAGTGTGCACAGGGGATTTTGGTGAGGAACTCCAGGAACTGGGAATATTTCCTGCTTTTGCCACTGTCCTGGGTTGCAAGATGTGGGTGGAGTTGTGTATTCTGTGATGGGGCAGTTATGTTCTGTTAATTGTTTGTACTATTGCATTTGTATTTTTAGTTTTCCTAGTAAAGAACTGTTATTCCTTCTCCCATATCTTTGCCTGAGAGCCTTTTAATTTCAAAATTGTAATAATTTGGAGGGAGGGGGTTTATATTTTCCATTTCAGGGGAGGCTCCTGCTTTCCTTAAGCAGACACCTGGGTTTTCAAACCAAGACAGCCACCCACACTCAGGCACTGGCCACTGCACTAAACGGGACTGCTGCTCTGTTCTGGAGCTGGAATTTCTTTTGGGAAAAGAAAATTTCTTTTAGGAAAAGAAAATTTCTTTTGATGAACAGGCAGGGCTTTGAAGGAGACCTGAGGAGTGATCTCAAGGCACGCCAGTCATGCTGAGCTCAGCCTTCCCCCCTCCCACACGGGGTTTTTGTTCACTGCCTGTTTACAGCTCTGAATTATTGTCACCGTAAATGTTGGATCACGAGGCTGGAATTGAGGGAAGGATTCCTGCTTTGTTTGTGGCTCCCTCCTCTGTTGCCCACCTTTCCCCCCCCTCCTGCTTTGCTTGTGTTCCTCATTCAGTTTATGTGACACACTCAAGTCTCAGAGGGAGCAGAGCTATGGCAACAGGAGTTGTGCAGCTAATCCCTGATGCAGAGTGCTAAAATCACACCAGGCAGCAGCACAGCAATTCACCAGAGCAGCCCTGCTTTCATTCATGCTCAACTCGTGGGAAGAAGCCCCAGAAATTCTGGATGAGGGGGGAAAAAGACTCAGGTGCCACGTGGGTCAGGGTAGGGGGTTTGTGGAGCTGGAGCCTGGCCAAGGGAGGAGGTGGGAATGGGGCCTGGAAGGGTCAGACCAGCCTGGAAACCCAACAAGAAATGGCAGAGGCTGTAAAAGTGGCTGGAAATTGGTAAAGACTCCCTTCTGCTGCATTTCTGCTCCAGGTCACTACTTCTGCTCATGTACAGGAGGTGATTATTCAATATTACACCCCTCACAACCCTCCCTAAACTTTATAATTCAGCATAGACCCCTCACAACCCTCCCTAAACTTAAATTCCCTCCAGTTGGACCCAGTCTAAGCCAGAGCTGCAAGGACAAGCTGCTCCAGCTGGGGCTGAGCTGGTGCCCAGCAAGCCCTGGGGGTCTCTGAGCTGGGCAGGGGGCTCAGCCCCTCAGCACCACCAGGAAGGGGCCACAAACTCCACAAATATTTTTATTTTTCAGAAAAATCCTCTACTCTATTTCTAGTTGGTGAGATATCAGTGGTGTGAAGCTGTCTCTGCTCCCCAGGATGTTTCTGGCTCCATCAACACCAAGGAAAAACCTCCCAGGTGATGTGGGACACCAGGAAACTGCTCCTACCTCGGGAAAAAGAAAGGAATTAAATAACAGCAAAAAATAAACAAACAAACAAAAAAAAGAAAAAAGAATAAAGAAAAAAAGAAGAAAAAAAAGGAATTAAACACTGCACACAGAGGGGAAAAAAAACCCCGAAAAAACAACCCCCCCCAAAAACAACAACAACAACAACAACAACAAAAAAAGCCAAAAAACCAAAAAATCCAAAAAAACTCCCCCAAAAATAAAACCCAAGTGAAAAGCAAGGAAGCAAATCTCACTTGTGCTCTCCATTCAGCTCTGCACTGGGAATTAATCCATGATTCACAACTTCCCATCCGTGGGCTGAGAACCAACTGGTTATGAATGAATATTTTTGCAAACTAAAGAATGTGCAAGGTCTACTCTAGGACAGCTTTTACACCAAAAGCACGACTTTACAACCAACAGCTGAACCCCAAAAAGAGCTGCACAGACTCCCCCCAACCTTCACATCCTTTAGGGGGAGAGCTGAGACTCCTGAGCCCACAAATTATGGGATTATGGAGCAATCCCTGCCCTCCCCAGCCTTTACTTATAAATAAATAAATAAAGGATGATGCCACACAGGGATGGGCTGGTCTGGAATTTGCGTGGGATTCAAGCACCACCGTTTTTTGTAATTAGTGAGAGGTATGAATGGAGGGCTGCTACAGAGGAAGTCATAGTTTATGGTAATTGATAGTCTCATGTAGATGGCAGAATTTGTTGTAAATAAATAAATAAGTAAACAGAATCTTTTATTTTTAAGGAAAAAAAAAAAAAGGGATTTGAAATTGGGCAATAGAACCAACAAAAAACTGGAGGAGCCCCCTCAGGATCCCTGCCCTCAAGTGCCTCTCCTGCCAGAGACCACCTGAGCTGTGTTACTGCTCCCAAAATCCTGCAAAATCCTCAGGATAAATCAGATTTCCTTTGTGGTGTCAGTGAGCCAGGCATTATTTCATTCTTGGCCAGGGTTTGGGTGTGTGGCTGACAAAGCTCTGGCCTCCACACAGACCCTGATCCAAAACTTCTCCACTTATTTATACATTTTCTAAGCAAACAAAGAAATTAACAATCACTGTCTCTAAGTCATGCAATTCTCTTCATCAATCAGGATTTTATTGGTTATTGATTTCTTGCTCTTCCGACTTATCTTTTCGTCCTTTTATCAGCAGGGACTTTGCAGCTTTCCAGACCTTGATCTCCTCGGTATCTCCTGGTTACTCCAACATCCTCCAAGTGCCATAAATTGAAGTTCCCAGATCTCCAAATCCCTTTGGCTCAGTTTGTTGTTGCTGGTCAATGTTGGTTTCAGCAAACTTCAGCTTTGAGGTGATTTAGAGATCAAAGATCTCAACGAGTGCCTGTGAGGAAACTCAACTGGTGCCGGCTGCAAGTGGGCACTGCTCACCAGTAATTAAAAAACTCATTAAAAGTTATTAAAAGAAGTTATTTCTAATATTTTAACCTTATTGAACTTCAGGGAGATGGGTGTGGGACAGAAAGGGGGAGGGAAAAGGAAGGGGAGGGACTTCCATGCCTTGGCTGGCAGGGGATTCCAGAATGTTCTACACACTCCTGGAAGCTCAGCAGCTTTGGGATTTGCCTCTCCCAACTCTTAAGGGTAAGTTTTATTCTGTTTTCACTTTGGGGAAAGTTTGTTTTTTCCCTTTGGTTCCATGTTAGGGGATGTTTTGGGAGTAGTGGATGTGTGTGGTGAGTTCACCATGGAAATTGTCCATGTCACAGATCCGTGTCAGGATTTGCAGTCAGATCTTCAAACTTCAGGTGTGCAGGAGTGAATGTGGAGCAGAATCAGCTCCTGAGGAGCTGGGTGTGCTGAGCAGGTGCCTGTTTGTGTGTGCACATCCCTGGAATGGGACCTGTTCTCCAGGTCCCTCTTCTGTAGAGTTGGTGTTTTCTTCTTCTGAATTCTCCTTATTCATTTAATTCTATCTTTACCAATTTCCTTATTAATCTAATTTAATTCTTTTATTTTATGAGTCAACTTCAACTGGGGATTGGCTTTGCAACACCTGCCTTGTGCTGAGTGTGTATAATTCTGTGTTGCTCATCTGAGCTCCGGTTTAGGCTGGAAAGAACAGAACAGAAGCAAAGTTTTCTCCACTTTTATTAGGAAATAAAGCAGTGCAGTTTGGCTGATTCTGCTGCTGGAGACTTGAGGGAAAGAGAGGTGTGAGCACCTGGAAAAATCCCTGACGAGCCTTTCAGCTTGCATAGGAACATGCAAATAAAGTGGTTTTAGGAGACGTGTGGAGAATTTGCCTTTGTTTAAGCTGCACCTCAACATCTGCTGGGTACCTGGGCTGGCTCAAACCACAGGGACCAGCTCTGTGTTTTCAGTGCTTTTGGAAATCCTGCTGCTCTGGCTTGTGCTGCTGTTTTTATTCCAGCAGTGCCTGTGATGTGCTGGGTACAGGTTTAGGAATGTGTGTTAAAATTTGGAAACAGGAGGTGTAAGAAACACATTCCCATTAAATCCTCCTGGCTTCTCCATGGGAAGCTGCAATGTTTAATTCATTTGTGAACAAAAAAATGGATGTGGGAAAAGCCCAGGGATTCCTGAGGAAAAATCAGTGGGGTTTGAGGAGGGGGATGAGGGACAAGGCTCATCCTGGAGGGTCCTGACTGAACTCTGGTGGCTGTAAGGAGTTGTGGAATTGTTCTGGCAGGAGCAGCTTGTCCTTGCCTGTTTTCAGGACAGGAAAAGGCAATTTTACATGTGCTGCTGATAAACTTTGAGCCTCTCTGCTATCACTTTATGCATGTCAGGATTTGTCAGGGGAGGAAAGCAGATTATTGCAGATATTGCAGAGCAAGGGGCTCCCCACTGCGGCTTTGGGATCAGCCCTGGGTGGGCACAGAGCAGCTGGGAAAAGGTTTTTTTGGCTGCCCTGTGCAGGTGGGGCTGAAAATGCTCCCAGTGCAGACAGAAATTGGCTGTTTGTGCTGTGTGACACAAATTGGGAAGCGCCTCTCCTGAATTTCCAGGTGCTGAGCAAAATCTGCTTCCTTTACCTGTGGAACCCTTTGGTAGATGGAGCCTGTCCTTGGGACTGAGATGTTGGTGGCTCCACAGATCTGGCAGAGCATCTGGAGCCAACAAAAGTGCTAAATAAACAGAAGCCTCCTTTCTTCCTGGGAGAATCCATGGCAGGAAGCTTCACTAATCCACAGAACCCCCAAACAGTCTGAAGATTCCTTTAATGGAATAGTTCCAGCTAATGCAACAATACATTCCACCCAGAAAATAGGAACTAAATCCATCCATGGGAATTAACTGAGAGTATCTGAGGTAACTTAATTATTTACCTAATTCTGAGCTTTGGCTGTACCTGGGGGCTCTCATTGTTTCCCCATAAGCAAAGAGCAGCTTGGAGCCTACGTAGAATTTACTTTAGGTGGATTGAAACAAGAATAAATAGAGCAACAGAAGTGAAATCTTTATTTAGAGCAGGTGTGCTGGGCTCCTCTCTGCCACGCCACATTAATCCAGCCTGCAGCAACCACAGCTGCCCTGGCAGAGCTGCAAACCTGGGAACACACAGGGGCAGCAGCAAGAAGGCCTTGGAAATTCTCAATTCCAGCGAGCCCATTGGAAATTCTCCGTGGCTTTGGTGCCTTAGATGCAGTTTCCATTTTAAAAAGGATTGGGAAGCAGTTTCAGGCTACTTCAAAGCAGTGCTCAGGGTGGAAATGTGCTTTTCTGTGTCCTGGAGAGGGTGGGGAGAGGATGCTCAGGTCCTGTGTGGTACAGCAGGGTTTTTAGTCTCTTGGAGGGTCTGAGCAAACCAACTTAGGAAAGCTCAGCCCTGCCATCTCCTCTGTTTTGGGGCATTTATTGCTTCTCCTGAGGATGTTTCCAAATCAGCAGAGCCTGCTCTGGGGTTAAATGTGGAGTAGAAATGCTGAAATCCTCAAGGGGAGGAAAAAGCAGGTGAGGGAGTGGGGGTGATCTCTTCTCCTGGTGGTAGCCAAAACTCCTGGCCAAATGCCTGCTGAAACCTGATTAATACAGATCACTTATTTAAGATTCTCTGTTAAGGTATTTTAAGGAACTTTTTCTTGTTCCAAGCTCCATTCAAGCTAAAATTTTGCCCTGGGAAGAGGAGGGGGTATTTTTAGCTTTGTTTTTTCTGTCAATGTCTAAGCTGGTCAGTAAAAAAATTCCCTTTATTTCTCTGTTGCATGTCATTCCTCACATTCCAGCTCATGGGATGGGGTTTGTTTCCTAAAAAGCAAAGATGCAGAAGGGCTTTTGGCTCCTGTTTTGGGATGAGTAATTAGAGTAGTGACTGACAGTGAAAAGCAGGAGGTTTTTTGGGAAGCACAAAGGGTTGGAAAATCATTCCTGCTTGAGCAGGGAAGAGGAGGGGCTTTGGAGAAGGGGTGAGCTTTGTTTACAGTCTCCTGAGCAAAGGTGAGAGATCTGAGCAGTGAGAAGTTCAGCACTGATAGACTTGTTAAAAGTTGCCCTTGACTGCTTACAGGCATCAGTTTAATTTAAATGTAATAAAAACCTAAAAGGGAAAATTAAGATGCGGAAAGCAGTTGAAAAGCCTGTCTGAAGACATCTGCAAAATGGTTTTATTCCCAGCAAATATAAGAAAACTGTTTGGGTTTTTTATTGTCAAACAATAATTGTGCCTCCATTTATAAAACAGCTTTTACAACCAAATCTCTTTTCATAGATTGCTTCCAAAACAACGCAGAAGTTGATTTATTTTTAAACCCTGTGCCCATAACCCTCCTGTGTGTGCTGAGGGAGCATCTCTGTGGTGGCAGGAAGGGGGGTTTGGCTGGGGCAGGGCAGGGACCCCTCAGCTCCTTTCCCTGCTGCTGCCCTGAGCTGGAGCCATGAAATTGTTCTGCTCAGGGCACTTCATCTCCAGCTGCACCAAGGGAAAATACAGGTTGGATATCAGGAGAAAGTTTTTTATGGAAAGAGTGATAAAGTTCTGGAATGTTCTGCCTGGGGAGGTGGTGCAGTCACCATCCCTGGGTGTGTTTAACAAAGCCTGGATGTGGCACTGGGTGCCAGGGTTTGGTTGAGGTGTTGGGGCATGGATTTGATGATCTTGAAGGTCTCTTCCAGCCTTGTGATTCTGTGAATTCTGTGATCTCACGTGGGTGTTTTTCTTTCCCTCCACCCAGCCCCTTCCCAGCTTTTTCCCAGTCCAGCTTTGCCCAGCTCCCTGTGGTCCCAGCTCTCTCCTGTGATCATTTCAGCAGAGACAGAGCTGTGCATTCCACTTCAGTTCCCAGCCACTGAAAATGCAGTGATCTGCTTGCAATAAATCCAAACCAGAGGTGCCTGGTTTCCATAGCCTCTAAAATCCCACTGCTGTGTCCAGAGAAGGAGGAATGCTGCTGTCACACAGACCCACAGACACAGCCCTGTCACACCTCTGGATCTGGGAATATTTTGAAAGGTTATTCAAAAGAATTTATATAAATATCATATTTATATTTTTGCATTTTTATATTTTATAGAATGAATATTTCTATTTTAAGCAATAGATGATTGGTATTGAGGTGTAGGAGCTCTCTCAGCTGTGCAAACCCCTCTGGATTTGGCTGGAGATGTGAGGCCACAGGCACAGCTGTGCACAATACATGGGATTTTCTGTGAGGGGTGAAATGGCCACTGCTCTAATGATCTGCGTTCCTCTGTCCACTGCTGATGGCAGCTGTGAAATGAGGAGGTTCTGACCTGTTTACTTGGCTGTGTCTGATGTCAGGAAAGCAAAACAAAGCCAGAAGCCCCAAGAATCCTGACTTGGGCTTTGTGCTTAGAAGGCAGGAACTGAATCTTTCCCTGGGTGAGGAACTTGAAACCTACAGCCAATTAATAGCTGCTGTAAAATAGTGCTTTAGTCTGGAAATGCTGACAGAGAATTTAGTGCACCTTATGGAGGGCAGGGGGGTTACAGATTAATTAATTAAGTTTTGGAAATCTGTAATCCTTGGACAAAGGGCTCTGTAAATGTAATATGCAACAGCTATTACTGCAAGCTCCTGTGGTTTCACATGGGCTGGGGACAGAGGTGCCTTCAAAAGAGAATCCCTGAGGTGACCAGGCCAGCTTGGGAATGGTGGGAGGTGTCCCTGCTGTGGCAGGGGTGACACTGGATGAGCTTTGAGCTCCCTTCCAACCCAAATCACTCCATGGTCCTTCAGCAGGGAGAGCCTGGCTCGTGTTGTGGTCAGAGAGGAGGCTCCAAGCTCTCTGTTCTGGGCTGAGTTTGGGATTTGGGCTTCTGGGGATCCTGTGGCTCCTGGGGTGATCAGGGTCCTGTGGCTCCTGGGGTGATCAGGCTCCTGTGGTGATCAGGCTCCTGTGGCTCCTGGGGTGATCAGGCTCCTGTGGATCCTGGAGTGGTCAGGCTCCTGTGGATCCTGGGGTGATCAGTCTCCTCTTGATCCTGGGGTGATCAGGGTCCTGTGGGCTCCTGGGGTGGTCAGGCTCCTGTGGATCCTGGGGTGATCAGGCTCCTCTTGATCCTGGGGTGGTCAGGCTCCTGTGGATCCTGGGGTGATCAGGCTCCTCTTGATCCTGGGGTGATCAGGCTCCTGTGGATCCTGGGGTGATCAGGCTCCTGTGGATCCTGGAGTGGTCAGGCTCCTGTGGATCCTGGGGTGATCAGGCTCCTCTTGATCCTGGGGTGATCAGGCTCCTGTGGATCCTGGGGTGATCAGGCTCCTGTGGATCCTGGAGTGGTCAGGCTCCTGTGGATCCTGGGGTGATCAGGCTCCTCCAGCTGTTGGCCTGTGTCTGTATCCACATGGGTTTTGGTGGCTGCAGGGACCCCAGCCCCGTGTCCCCTGTCCCCCTGTTCTTTTGAGTTCTTCTAAGCCTTCTGATGTTTACCGGAGGAGGAGGAATTTGATGGGCTGTTGGTTTGTCCAGTGTTATTGGAGAGGTGGCACTGTCACCCTCCAATCCACTGTCACTTTTGGAAATCTATAAATGCTGGAGTCAGAATTAAACTTGCCCTCTTTTTACCTTGGAGATTCCAGTGTCCACGTCATTTTATTTCATGTCCTAGAGCGCCAGTCCCCAGCTTAATGCCCCAGGGCAGCACCTGCTCAGCTCAGCTGATCAGGGAGTGCCTCTTCCAGCACTGTCACTTGCTGCCCTTGATGACAGTGCCTAAGGAGCCCTTGTGTGGCTGAAGTGCCCCAGGACAGCGGGGATGTCACTGGCACTCAGAGCTCTGTAACCTCATGTTGAGTCCAGTGAAGGATGTGGCTGCTGTGACCTGCCTGAGGAGCTGCCTTTGTCCCCATGTTGGTGCCTTGGGTCACCAGGACATGTCTGGCAGTGCTGGTGGAGCCTGAGGAGCCGCATTTGTCCCCATGTTGGTGCCTTGGGTCACCAGGACGTGTCTGGCAGTGCTGGTGGAACCATCACAGGGCTTGGGACCCCTCTAGAGAGGAGCTGTTGTGTCACACCCACAGGACCATCTGTGCTGCTGCCAGGAGCCAGCGCCGCTGTCACAGGGGCTCGTCCCTGTCCCCTGGGGGTGATTAAGCCATGTCTCTGCACCCCAGCGTGGTGGCCTGGCTGTCCTGCCTGCCTCTGAGGGCTCTGAGCATCACCTGCTTCCCTCTGATCCTCCCCCAGAGCACGAGGGACCACAGGGCCCTGGAGCATCCCGTGGCACTTGGCAGCTGTGGGGACACTGAGAGCCCCAGGGACAGGAGCACTCCAAGGTGGCCTTTTTTCCCTGAGATCCCAGAGCTCTGAGGTGCCTCTGGA
Source organism: Passer domesticus (assembly GCF_036417665.1). Taxonomy (NCBI): domain Eukaryota; kingdom Metazoa; phylum Chordata; class Aves; order Passeriformes; family Passeridae; genus Passer; species Passer domesticus. The sequence continues at coordinate 5,165,558 of NC_087497.1, read as the reverse complement.
GTGGCTTGGAGAGCACTGGGAAGAGCAGAGCTCCTCAGGGACCCTCACTGGGGCCAGGCAGCAGCATATGGGCCTCACATGCTTGGCTTGGCCCTGTGTGATCCTGGAGGAATTGCTCGTCTGGCTGGGAGCCATTCCAGCTCAGATGTGGCTGGTGACACTTCCCAGGTTTCAGTCCTTCCCCCCTCCCCCACCTCCTCACTGTCCTAATTAAATTTAGTATTAAAGTAAAACATTAAAGACATTATCACAGAGCTTTCATCTGACACACATAAGGCTCTTCCTCATTTGTTAGGTTATTAGCAAGGCAGAATTAATGGAAGGGAGTGTGGGGAGGCTCCAGGGGTGGTGAGTTCAGCATTCTGAGAATGGGGAGGTGGGACTTTGGGTGAGCATGGGCTGGGCTGGTCTTGGCAGCCCTGGCTGGTCCAAACCTGGCACTGAACATTGCCCAGAGTGGTGCCAGGCAGGGCCCTTGGACCTGGGTGTGCTCCAGGGGGCTGTGGTGCCAATCCAAGGGTGGGATCTCTCCCTCTCCCTCTCCCTCTCCCTCTCCCTCTCCCTCTCCCTCTCCCTCTCCCTCTCCCTCTCCCTCTCCCTCTCCCTCTCCCTCTCCCTCTCCCTCTCCCTCTCCCTCTCCCTCTCCCTCTCCCTCTCCCTCTCCTCTCCCAAATGTTTATTTTTTCTTATGTTACAGTCTCACAGCAGTGAGTTCTGCAGTATTCTACTAAAAAGGTACAAAATGTCTAACTATCCTTTGTCACAAGGTCTTAACTATCCAATTAAGAAATAACACCTAAATTATTTTCACTTTTAACTCAATAACTAATCACCCGTGTCCCACAATGTGGACTCTTCTGTCCAATTACACAAAAACACCCCAAGCCATGGAGAAGAAGGTGAAAAAGAAGAAGGAGCAGCCTCCACCCTAAAACCTCCATCTTGCTTCATATTTATTTCTATATTCTAAAACCCCAAACTCCAAGTTTTCCACCCTGTGACATCACACACTTCTAATCAAGCTACACACCTACAATCCCAGTGCCATCATTCCATTCTGGAAGCCTTCTCCATGCCTCAGGTCAGTACAGTGCTCTCCTGGGAGTCAGGCTCTGAAAGTCTCCAACTCAGCATCCAGAGCTCCACCACCCTCTCGGTGTTGTTTTTTATTGTCTGGAAGGTGCTGATGCTGCTGAAGCCTGGCTCTGCTGGATTTCACTCCTGCTGTGGATAATAGACCAGAAATAACCAGGGGTGCTCGGTGGTGGGAGGGAACATCAGCACTCCTGCAGCCAGAACAGCGCTGAGGAATTGCAAACAAATCACTCTGGGCTTCGGGTACAAGCTCAGCTCTTGCTGTACAGGTTGGCCTGGCCTGAGGGATGTTTTGACAGACTTAAATTCTGGAGCAGAAGCTCAGATGCAGTGATTTGGGTTCACTGGAGCTTGAAACAGCCTGGGAGCAGAAGGTTTGATTCTGTCTGGCTGGGGAGGGGCTAAAAGATTTCATTCTTCATTTCCACAGGTTTGTCTTTGCATATCAGAATCCAGATGAAACCTTGAGCTTTTCCACTGACCAGGGTAATTCTTCAGCCTTAAATTGCAGTGAGAATGATGGAACTGAGCTGAGATGTCCCAGGGCTGCAGTGAATCTCAAACAAACTGTTTTGTGAAGAAACAATTTATTTGAATTGTTGAATTGTTGTTTCTGGGCCGAATCTTTGTTCCATTGGCCCCACCTCCTCTGTTAGGAAACCTTGGCCATTCAAGCCATGCTGCCACTCCAGGGGAGGATTTCCAGGACTCTTGGAGATTTTCTTTGATGAACATTTTCTCCGAAGGCACAAACTGGAGCAGTAGTTTTGCATTTGCTTGATGAATCTTCTCCCTAGCACATGCTCAATGCTTGGATGAATGAGTTATTTAAGTGTATTTGAAGGTTATGACAGACACCTGTAAACAGACAGATATTGATAAAAATGTCATTTGCAGGCAGATCTGTGCTTTTCTTGCAATGCAATTACTCGTGATGGCGAGGAGCCCAGAGCTCCCAGCGCTGTGCAGTAACCCCGAGTGTGATGGACGCTGCCCTCAGAGGGGGCAGAGCAGGGCCTGGCTCACCTCTGGCTCCGAGGTGGCTCCAGGAGTTCATGGAGTCATTTGTAATTCACACCAGAGACACAGGGACTGACTCCAGATGTGTCCATGGGCTTCTTGTGGGCTTTGCTGCAGGTGCTGAGGGATCCAGCCTGACCTCTCCTGAATTTATCAGCTGGAGGTCTGGCTCCAGAAAAACTCCTCTGGGGAATGAAATCCAGCAGAGCCAGGCTTCAGCAGCATCAGCACCTTCCAGACAATAAAAAACAACACCAAGAGGGTGGTGGAGCTCTGGATGCTGAGTTTGAGACTTTCAGAGCCTGACTCCCAGGAGAGCACTGCAATGACCTGAGGCATGGAGAAGGCTTCCAGAATGGAATGATGGCACTGGGATTGTGGGTGTGGAGTTGATTATAAGTGTGTGATGTCACAGGGTGGAAAACTTGGAGTTTGGGGTTTTAGAATATAGAAATAAATATGAAGCAAGATGGAGGTTTTAGGGTGGAGGCTGGTCCTTCTTCTTCTTCATGGTGGTGGTATTTTGGAATTGGACAGAAGAGTCCACATTGTGGGACACAGGTGATTAGTTATTGTGTTAAAAGTGAAAATAATTTAGGTGTCATTTCTTAATTGGATAGTTTTGCCTTAAAATTCCTTGGGATTTTCTGCCCTGTAAGTCATGCAGGGAGGAGTTTCTGTGGCTCTTCCCAGAGGAGCTGTGCCTGCCCCATCCCTGGAAGTGTCCAAAGGCAGACTGGAACAAACTGGGGTGGTGGGAGGTGGGTGGAATGGGATGAGCTGTAACTTCCAACCCAACCCGCTGCAGGATTTTGGGACTCATGGCAAGAACAGTGAGACTGTGGCTTCATCCAGGTGCTCCTTCCTTGGTGAGCACAAACCCAGCCAGGTGTGGTGATTAAAAATGGATTCCTTTTGCCTGCCAGCTCTCCAGCAGCTCCTCAGCTGTACGTGGGGATGTTTTCAGCTGGAAGTGAATTGTTCCTGCTGGCTCAGGTGTGGGGCACACAGGGAGCACCGACACAGCTTTTAATGGGAAACAGGCTCTGCAGTGTGGCAGTCACATCTTCTGGAAAAATCCCTTCCCCCAGGATTTCTCTCCTGGGAAGCTGAGAAGCCTCAGAGAAAAAGGAAAACAATTCTTATCTCATTTGCTTCTCCTGTGTTTTGCTGCTTTGGAATGTGGTTGGAGATTGTTTACCCACAGGTGATTGTTTCATTGGTTTCATTTGAATTGTTTTCACTCTTTGGCCAATCAGGGCCAAGCTGTGTCGAGGCTCTGGAAAGAGTCACGAGTTTTTATTATTATCTTTTAACCTTCTGTAAGTATCCTTTCTGTATTCTTTAGTATGGTTTAGTGTAGTATTCTTTAATATAATACAGTATCATAAATAATAAATTAGCCTTCTGAGAAAATGGAGTCAAATTCATAATTCCTTCCTTCATCTGAAAACCCCACAAATCCAACACTGCAGGTCCATCCAGCACTGATGTTCTCGACTTCTTGGTGTCCTGAGAGGAACTTCTCCCTCTGGTTATCTTCCTCCAAGCTGGAGAGTGAAGAGTGAGGATGGAGGTGGCTGTGCTGTGCAGTTCTCTGGCAGGGCTGGAGTCCAGAGCTGCCTGCAATGCAATGATTGTTTGGTGGCACTGTGAGCATTCAGAGAAGCGAAAACAAAAAGCCAAGGTTAATGGAAGTTGCATTTCATCTGGATTGCTCTTATTTCCTGTTTTATAAGCTCGTGCTGCATGCAGGTGCTTGGCTTATATCTTCATGCTGTCAATAAAGCCAACGTGTTTGAGCAGACAGGATTAATGCAGATTTTAAGGGCTATATTTAGAAGTAATTTAGCTATCATCAGTCAGAAGGGTGGGGAGAGATCTGATGGTTATTCATACTGATTGAATATTCTATTGATAGAGATACTTATTAACCCTAACCATGTCTTTCCAGCGTGTTTTCAGGTCTTGGACAATGAAAAAAAATGAAATTTTTTTTCCATTTGAGGGAGAGGCAGAATTCAAGTGTTGGAGAGGGCTTGGAGGGAGGCAGAGGCTGCTTAGTGGGACCCTGAATGGGACCCCTGGTGCTGGGTGGTGGCAGTGGGACAGGTGCTGTGTGAGGTGACAGCAGCAGGGAGGGGCTGCCTTGTGGGTTTGGTGGCACAGGTGCTCAGGGTGTTCAGAATTTGGGGAGGTTTGAACTTTTGTTCCTGACTGAGCAGTGAATGGACAAGCTCAGAGTAAACCTTGTCCTTCTTTTTCCCTTTTCCTTTTGTCCTTTTTACCCCTTTCCCTTTTTTCTTTTCCTTTTATTTATTTTCCTTTTATTTATTTTCCTTTTTTCTTTCCCTTTTTTCTTTCCCTTTTATTTATTTTCCTTTTTTTTTCTTTTCCTTTTATTTAATTTCCTTTTTTCCCCCTTTTTTGTTTCTTTTCCTCTTTTTTTTTTCTTGTCCTTTTTCTTTTCTCCCAGGGGTATTGAGGGGGAGGGAAAGAGTCTCTTAGGGAGAGATTCCTGCTCAAAATGCTGCTGCTCTGAGTGAAGGGAGTGAGGCAGGAAGAGAATCAGCACTGCTGTGCCAGCAGGACAGGGCAGGGACTGTCCCCTGTGCTGGCACGGCTGGAGCGCCTCCAGGGCTGGGGACAGCTCTGGTCACCCGTGCCAGGAGAGCCCTGGAGGGGCTGCAGAGTGTCCAGGGAAGGGGAAGGAGCTGGAAAACTCCTGCTGGAGCTGAGGGGGCTCAGCCTGCCTGGGTGTTGGGGTTTGGGGGGAACAGAAATGTTCAGGTGTGGCTTGAAGCTGCTGAGCAGAGCAGCCAGGGGGGCTCTGGCTGGGCTCAGCTCCTTTTGGGGGGCACGGGGCAGTTTGCCATCAGTGCTGGCACACTGGAGGGGTCCAGAGGGGCTGGAGAGTGTCCAGGGAAGGCTGGAAAACTCCTGATGGAGCTCCTGAAGGGGCTCAGCCTGGAGCAAAGGAGGCTCAGGGGGGATCTTGTGGCTCTGCACAGCTCCTGACAGGAGGGGACAGCCGGGGGGTCAGGCTGTGCTCCAGGGAACAGGGACAGGAGCAGAGGAAATGGTCTCCAGTTGAACCAGGAGATGTTTAAATTGGATTTTAGGGGAAGTTTCTCCATGGAAAGGGTGGTGAGGCATTGCGCTGGGAGGTTTGGAGTGCCCATCCCTGGAGATGTCTAGGGAAGGGCTGGAGGTGGCACTCAGTGCCCTGGGCTGGGGACAAGGTGGGGGTGGGTGACAGGTTGGATTTGGTGACCTTGGAGGCCTTTTCCAGCCTCAGTGATCCTGTGACTCTTGAGTCCAGTGAAGAAACAAGTGCTGGGCACTCCCTGCAATTCCATCTCTGTTCCTAAACCTCTGCCCTCGCTGAGTTCCCTGAGGAGAGATTTCATTTCAGATAGTGCAGCCACTGCTCTGCGCTTCCAGGAGCATTTGTAAAATGGAATTACCAGAAATAATCACGGTGATTAACATACAGAGGTAGGAAAAAAAGGGAAGATTAATTACAAAGCTGTAATTCATCTGCAAATACGAGCAGTGAGGGAAGTTGGAGGAGTTCAGCAGCGGTGAGGTGCCCTCAGCGTGGGCATCCGTGGAATTTGGGCTCTGCTGAGATTCCCAGGAAGAAGGAAGGAAACTGAGGCACTGGAAAATCACTGGTGTTTGTTATCCAGAAAATCATATGAGAATGGGATCTGAAAGTCCTGACTGTGCCCCTCGCCGTGAGCAGGGGACAGAAATCCGTTTTCATTACGCTGAGTGTTTCCTGCATCAGAATTTGTAAAAGTTGCCCAGGAGCGGTGGCACTGCTGAGAAATGACTCTGCCTCCAGGCTCCTGAGCAGCTCCGGGTGGGTTTATGAAGGGAGGAGGGTCTGGAGGTGATGGGAGGCTGCACAGAGCTGCTCCTCCCAGGGCAGGGGTTTCAGGTTTATTACCTCCAGTGTAGGGGAGGGCTGATTCCTACAACTAATTGCCTTTTTTTTTTCCTGAAGATGCAAGCAGTTGATAATGGCAGTAATTAACACCGTAGAAACAAGGTCAAACCCAAGAACATTACCCACTAAAAGTCACTTTCCCGAAAGTCATGGCAAATTCATTGCCTTGGAGTAGCTTTAAAAAAAGAAGGAAAAAAAAAAAAAAAAAAAAGGAGGCAACTCATGATGAGCTGTTTGAATTATGTAAATGCTCAGGTATCCATGGGGTTTGACCTTTTTGCAGATGTAATTTAGCATTCAAGACACTGTCATCTTGCTGCCAAAGTCAAATTAGATCCTTGCTACTGCAATTGATAGCTGATAGCAGATCTCCTTCCAGAACAGGCAGTCCAGAGAGGCAGGGATGTGTTTGCTGCAGGGCTGGGGAGCTGCATCCTGAAATACAAACTGCTGGGAGGGTTCTGGATGCAGTTCAGGTGAGCAGTGTGCCCTCAGAAGAACATGCAGCTCGTTGCTGAGGTGTCACATCCCACTGGCAGCGTCCACAGGCCTGGAGGTGGCTCAGGAGCTCTCCAGGATTGTTTTGGGGCTGCTTTTCCCAGTGGGATGGCTCATGGCCAGATGTGCTCCTGGACACAGGAATGGCATTCCCGTGGCATTCTGTGGTGCCATTCTGTAAGATTTGATTTCTACAAGATTCTGCACCATTTCCTGTGGCAAATCCTACAAGATTTTAGTGCCCTGAACTGCTGCGCTTCCACACAAGGGTGAGAGGACTCCTAATCCTAGTGAGGGCTTTTTGGGAATGATTTCTCCTGTGAAGTGCAACCCCAAAGACTGATGCCCATGAAGTGCAACCTCAAGGATTGCTGCCCATGAAGTGCAGCCCCAAAGACTGATATCCATGAGGTGCAGCCCCAAAGATTGATGCCCATGAATGCAACCCTAAAGATTGCTGCCCATGAAGTTCAACCCCAGGGATTGATGCCCATGAAGTGCAACCCCAAGGATTGATGCCTGTGGAGTTCAACCCCAAAGACTGAAGCCCATCAAGTGCAACCCCAAATCTGTGCAGGCTGCTGCTGTCCCCAGCCTCTGGGTTGTGTTTGTGATTTCACTTTTGGCCAATACAGCAGAGCCTCCCTGAAGCTGTTGTTGCACAGGTAGCACTCCCTGGCCAGAACAGAATTATCCCAGGACTTCTGATCCTTTTCTGGTCTGTGCAGCACCTGGGAGTGTTCTGGGTTCAGCTGTCCCACAGCAAATGCAGGCAGGAGAAGGTGTTTGTGTGCCTGGCTGGAATGAGGGCATGGAGTGACAGGAGAGGGGAATGGCCTTTAGCTGAAGGGTGCCAGGGTTAGATGGGATTTTGGGAAGAAAATTTTCCCTGTGAGGGCAGGGAGGGGCTGAAATGGATTTCCTAGAGAAGCTGTGGCTGCCCCATCCCTAGGAGTGTCCCAGGCCAGGCTGGAGCAGTGGGAGATGTCCCTGCCCATGGCAGGGGTGGGATGGGATCATCCCCAAATTCCCTCCCACCCCAGCCCAGTGTGTGACTGGGAGTGCACTCACTGCTGCTCGTCTCAGGGACACGAGGGACAGCCAGGGTGCAGCTTTGGGGTTCCTGGAGCCTGTGCCAGGCAGCAAATCCCTGGGAAGGAGCAGGAATGGAAGCTGTGGCTCTGTGTGTCCCTGGGCAGAGCCCTGGCTGTGTTTTTCCCCAGCATTGCCCCAGTAATTGCCCTGCAGTTGCTCTGGGTTTGCACAGGGGCACAGAGAGCTGCTCTGGCTCCACACCCCTGGAATTGCTCCTCATCTGCTTCCAGGGGTAACTTAGGACCTGCTGCAGCCTGTAACTGTTCAAGTGCTCCTCACTCTTGTGCCTTCAGCTTCTGCTGCTCAAAACAGAGAATTTGGGGGGTGGTATTTATCCCACCAGCTCCTTTACCCTTTCTGAAGGGCTGTTTGGGGTGGGGGCTGCCCTGGCCCCAGTTTCCCCCAGTTGTGTTGCTGGGCTGTGACTGGGTGGGAGCTCTTCCCTGGCTGCAGCTGTGCTGCTCTTGCTGTTTCATGGTTCACCTCCAACGCAGGGTTTGCATTTCATGCTTCATTATTTTTCCCTCCCCGTTGTGTGGCCATTTGTAAACTGAAGGTGAATTGCACGATGTGTTCCTGCCAGGCATGCAGAGAGCACGGATCCTGAGGAAAATCTGGAAATGTTTCCCCTCTTGGATGTTGGGGGGGGGGTGTTTTTGTGGGTGGTTTTTACCACTGGCACTTCCCTGCTGTCCCTGTCTCCTGCTCCAGGATCTCTGGGTGGGTGTTTAGCAGAGGGATTTTCCCCCAGGGAGGGGATTCTGCCCAGCCCTGCTGCTGGCATCAGGGAGGGAAAGGAACATCCTGCCTGTCCTGGAGTTGGAGATGCCCATCCCTGCTGTGGCTCTGCAGGTGTTTGATGGGAATATATGGAATTCTGGAATGGTTTGGGTGGGAAAGACCTTAAAACTCATCCATTTCCTGGAGCCAGAGACAATTCCCACTGTCCCAGGCTGCTCCAAACCCTGTCCAACCCGGCCTTGGGCACTTCCAGAGATCCAGGGGCAGCCACAGCTTCTCCGGGAAATCCATTCCAGCCCCTCCCCACCTTCACAGGGAAGAATTCCTTCCCAATAGCCAATCTAAACCCACTCGGAGTTGGAAGATCTGCCTGGTTTTCGGAGTAAATGTTTGCATTTTTCTCTCAGCAGCAGCTGCTGAGGCCCCATGCACCTTTCCAACTGACTCTAAGTAGGATCCTACAATAATCATCAATATTTAACTAATAAAAAAGGGACTTTCATGTTAGGGGAGTGTTTTAAACCAGTCAGGTTTTACTGTGTAAACTGTTTCCACTTTTCACACGTTCTGATGAGTGTTTCCCATCCATTATGGATTTAAAGACTCATGTTCCAGCCTTTTTTCCACCCCCCTCCCTCAGAGATTTATTACAATGTGAGCTGGATCTCAAACACTCCCTCAAGTTAAACTGAAGTGGTGCCTCCACTTTTAAAAGGAAAATGTAAAGGGAGGGGATTCAGTTGTGTGCAGATGAGGTGTTTATTAATTCAGTATTTTCCCCTCCATATTTTGGAAGCTGTAGTCAAAACCATTCACTGAGATAGAATAAAAATGGGGGAGGGAAAGAAATAAATTCCAAAAGATATTTTATCCAAAATACAACTCGTGAAGCCTGGTGCTGTTGGACCAAGCCAGGAGGGTAAGGGAGGAAAAAAAGGATTAGTGGAGTTCTTCCTGCGTGGATTCCTTGTTCATATCAATGGTGTTCTCTGGGAAATAAATTGTCCTTGTGAGCACACACTTAGGGGTGGAAAAGGGCTCCAAAAGGGGGATGACTGCATCCATAACTCCATGTGGGGATGGGATTGGATTGGATTGGATTGGATTGGATTGGATTGGATTGGATTGTCCCTTGGCAAGGAAAAGGGCAGTGCCCAGAGTGGGGCAGTGGGAGCTGGGACAGTGCTGTCCCACAGATCCCAGTTCCTGGGGGTTTCCAGTGAAACCATTTGATTTCCAGCCTGGAAATGCTGCAGGAAGAGCTGGGATGTGCAGGATAACTCAGCTTTGCCCCAACTTGGTGCAGTGCTCCAGAGCTGGGCAGTGCTGCCAGCACCAGCCTGGCCAATGGAGCTGGGACAGTCCTGTCCCACAGATCCCAGTTCCTTGGGGTTTCCAATTAAACCATTCCAGATTCCAGGCTGGAAATGCTGCAGGAGGAGCTGGGCTGGGGCTGGGTAATTCACTTTTACCCTCACTTTGTGCAGTGCTCCAGGTCTGGGCAGTGCTGCCTGTGCTGTGGAGCTGGGACAGTGCTGTCCCACAGATCCCAGTTCCCAGGGGGTTTCCACTAAAACCATTCCAGTTTCCAGTCTGGAAATGCTGCAGGAGGGGCTGATGGAGCTGGGCTGGGTCTGGTTAACTCAGTTTTGCCCCCACCTCTCTGCTCCAGAGTCTGAGTTCCCTTTTTGAGCATCCCGGGGATGAGCTCCCCGGAGGAGCCGAGATAACGCGGATTCCTTGGCCAGGATTAACTTGTCCTGACAAAAAACCATTTCCCAGCCAGGCAGGGCTGGCTTTTACCCTGGAGCTGTGCCTGCAGAGCAGAGACAGAATAATTTTTGCTCATTAAAACCAAGATTTGATAGCAAAGCTGCCTTCCCCCCCCCTCCCTCAGCTGGGCTGCCCAGCGCAGACACAAAGCATTAACTGGAGGAAAACCCAACTGCACAGGAGTTTGTTCTCCCTGCCAGATCCAGACAATTAAAGATGCTCCTATCTTGGCATCTGCACTATTATCTCCTCGTGTTTCTGTGTTTGGTGTTATCTACTCGTGTTCCTGGTGGTTGGAGCTTTATTTATGGATAAAATAATTCTGGTTATATTGAATTTTGCTGCTGTTTTCTGGCCCTGCCAGTGGGTTCTGTGAGAAGGAGAATCCTCTGAAAGGGACAAAAAGGGTTTAATGAATATATAGGGAGGTGCAGAGTCCAAAATTGCCACCACATGAGTTGATTTACATTATAACACCCCCATTTTTTTCCTGCGTCCCTCCTGGCTTTGTCCAGGACTATCAGCCTCCACAAGCTGTCGTCTGGATAAAAGATCTCTTGCAATTGAGATCTTTCCTCCTCCCTTTTTACAAGATGTTTCTTTCTGGGTGAATGGCTGGGTTTCAGCTTACAAAATATGGAGGGGAAAATACTAAAGTCAATAAACTCTTCATTTGCACACAATTGAATCCCCAGTTGATAAGTGGCATCTTCAGAGAGCAAGACAAGGAATGGCAGCAGCAGCAAGGAGTCATTTTTTAAAAAAAAAAAGCTCTCAGAAATGAGCTGCTATTTACAGGGCTCAGTGCAGTGGTTAATAGTCATTCATGAAATCACACAATAAAATCCAAGTGCACTGTCAGCTCTGTCACAGTGACATTGAGCTGTACAGGTAAAGTACAGCAGCTTCACGTTACACCCCGTGACTTCATATTTTAGCTAAAATTAGCTTTGTTTTCTCCTTTTAAACAGGAGATAAAATTCAGGCTGGAGCAGAGGAGACAGAGGAGCAGGATTTCTTGAGCTGGAGAAATAAAATTAAGACTCTCTAACTATTCTGTTGCTCCAGCAAAAGCTTCTAGCCCAGTTTTATGGTGTTTTTTTACTGGTCTAAACCATGTCTCTGTCAGTTTTTTCAGTAAACTCCACCAAACCTACCTCAGACCTGGGGTTCAGATGTGTCCTCCCACTGCAGGGAAAGCTCAGGGCTTTGCAGCTCCTGTCTGCCCCCAGTTTTTGTGGGGTTATTTAAATGCCAGCCATGAGCTGAAGGGGCTCCAGTGGCTCCCCATGAATCCATTGTCATCCCTTGGCCCCTGAAATGTTCATTTAATAAATGGGTGCTGGCACAGGCAGCTGAGGAGCTGCTGGGGAAAGAGCTGAGTGAGTGCTGAGGATGCTGAGAGCATCCTGAGAGGGGAAAATGGCTCTGTCAGACTTTGCTGGGCTCACTTGTCCCAGGTTTTGGGCAAAAACGCTGTCAGGAAGTTGGGATCGTGGAAAATCTTGGCCTGGATGGGATCCACAGAGATCATCAAAGTCACAGATCATCAAAGTCCAGCTCCGCAAATGGAACCAAAAATGAACTGCTTGGTTCCAGTGCAGGAATCTTGGTGCCAAACCCTCCTCACTTCATGGCTGGATGACATACTGTGTGGTGTTCCTGGAATTCTCAGTCCACTCTGATTTGTAAAGGGTATCACAGCTTGTTCTTGCCATAATGTGTTTATTTTCTCTTCCTTCCAGCAGATGTTAAGCAATTAGAGAACATGGCAGAGCAACATATTTATACAAATGAAAGGAAGTGAGGAATAAATGCTTGGAATATTGTGCTTCCTAATCAGATTAATTCAGGAGTGCACAAATGGGGAAGGAGAGCCCCAGCAGCATTGGTAATGTGCAAAAAATCTCATTAACAGGGGGGAATAATTACAGCCACACCCCATGGCTCCAGTTTTGAATCCACTGGAGAAGAATGAATGGATGCTAAATTGTGCAGGATGTTTAGGATCAGGTGGTAAGAGGGGTGGAGCTGTTTCCAGGCGTTTTTAGGGAATTCTTAGGTGTGGATCCTGTAGTGAGCAGGATGGTGGGCTGAGCCCTTCAGCCTCCTGCTCAGGGTGAAAAAATTTTCCTCCTCTGCCAGGGAAAAAATTGGGAAAATGGCAGGAAATCTCCCTATCCCTGATCTGTGCCAGTGTCTGAAGATGTGCAGAGAACTGCAGTAGCCAGGATTAAAAGCACTCCTTCCCCTCTTTTTTGGATTCCCTGTCAAATCCCTCAGAACCACTGGCAGCCAGCTTGGAGCAGTTTCTCGTGGATGCAAGAAGCTGCTCTCAAAATCTTGTGTTGTGAGCCAGGAGGTTGGAATTGGAGCTGGGAGTGAGCTTTTAACTAATGTTCGTCTGCCTCAACGTGAACACATGAACTGGAGAAAATAAAAATTTGCTCTGATAGCACCAAATTCTGTGTGAAAATGGGGTTTGAATTACAACTCCAGGAGCAGTGGTAGGTGGGCAAACCACTGGACTCTTAATCCCCGGCTGATTTGTCTGTAAGAAAGCATAATCTTGTTTAAATGAAAAAAAAAACCAACAAAAAAACAACAAAACAACCAAACCAACAAACAAAACAGCCATGACACCCAAAGCAACCATACCAAGGCAGTGTTGGCCAATTAATTGGAATTTTTGTGGAAGAATCTCTGGTTTAGGGACTGTTCCATGAATAGGAACTGTGGGGGAAATGCACAAATAAGGCAGGGGTTGGGTTTAGGTTGGGTTTAAGGATCTCTGTGCAGGGACAGGATGTGCTGGCAGTGAACATTTGGAAGGGGATGCCTGGATCTCCTTTTTGCTCAGAAAATCACTGAATGTTCACTAAAGCATCCAGGGATGCTTTGCCCAGGGCAGGCTCAGCTCCACCTGTGCCAGCTGGGCAGATGTTCTGGGTCTGCCTCGGGGTGGGGAATGCACTGGGTGACCTTTGGAGCTTCCTTCCCTCCCTCCCTGCACTCAGAGTGCTGCACACACCCTGCCAGGAGCACCAGGAGAGCACAGTGCTGTGGCATTCACATTTTCTGGAAAAATCCCTTTGCCCAGGATTTTTCTCCTGGGAAGCTGAGAAGCCTCAGAGAAAAATGAAAGCAATTCTTATCTCATTTGCTTCTCCTGTGTTTTGCTCCTTTGGAATGTGTTTGGAGATTTTTTACCCACAGGTGATTGTTTCATTGGATTCTGGTGTGAGTTGTTTTCACTCTTTGGCCAATCAGTGCCAAGCCGTGTCAGGACTCTGGAGAGAGCCATGAGTTTTTATTATTATCTCTTTAGCATTCAGTAAATATCTTTTCTGTATTCTTTAGTATAACGCAGTATAATAAAATAATAAATTAGCCTGCTGAGAACATGGAGTCAGACGCATCATTCCTGCCTTTGTCGGGGCATCCCTGCAAATCCAATTCAGTGGGAAGGGCTGCGATGGATTTGGATGCTTCCTGCTCTTCATCCCTCAGCTGGATGCTTCCCTCACCCCAGGAGATGCTGCCTGCCCTGGGGGAGATGTTCAATAAGACATCTCTGCCCAGCTCTGCTTTTGCAGCAACATCTCTGAAAGATGAGCAGGGGCGAGTTTCACAAGAGGAGATAAAATTCCCAAACCTTGGATGTGTTCTGAGTGTGCTGCTCCTGTCAGATGGATTTCCCTGTTCAGCAGCACTGACACCCCCCTGCACCTGCAGCTGGATTGATAAATCCAGCCTGGAATCTGCTCCCTGCACGAGATCCTGGTACTACAAGGTTCATCCCCATGTCTGACTCTGCACGCTGCTGTTGGGAGGGCAGTGTTTAAAGCACAGCTGAGAGGCTGCAGTGGTGCCTCAGGTTTCAGCTGTTCTATTTTTCACATTCTGTGCTGCTTTAGTGTGTACTTCTGGGGTTCATATCAGGGGATGGTGAGCTCTCTGCACAGAGCAGGGAGACAAAACAATTCCTTCTCTAGCTGGGGACCAAGGACAAATGATCCAAATCTCAGGCCCAAGAGCATAAACAACGTGGACTGAAGAGAGAAGAATAAGAAGGATGGGACTTCATCAACTACAGCTGTAATTGGACAATTAACTCCAATATCCAAATGGAGCAAAACTTATAAAAGTGAGAGACCTCATGACCAGCTGTCCATTTTGTGGTCATTTTGGTTCATCTTGGGCGAACTCCACCCTGGCTGGGCTCTTGTGCTGCCCAAGGTGGATCCATTGGGGCCTTTTAATAAATCCCTGCTTTATTCTTTAACTCTGCCTAGTCTCTGTTCTAAGCCAGCCTCCACCAGGCATCAGCAGGAGTTTAAGATGCAGGAACTGGCTCCTGGCTCATCAACATCAATGAGCCATCTCCAACATGTGAGCCTGGCAGCTCGGAGCAGCTGGAAGTGTCAATCCTGAAGGGTCTGGGTTCACAATTTCATGTTTGCTCGCTGTGCCAGCCACAGCACATCCTGAATCACAGCACATCAGCCCCTGGGAGTCTGGTTCCCAGAGGAAAGGAGTCCAGCTCAGCAGCACTGTTTGGGTGGCTTCTCTGAAAGCTTCCATGCAGATGATGTGACTCAAACGCAGGCAGCAGGAGCTGGGATGGCTGTGCTTCTGAATCACAGAGACTCACAGAATCACAAGGCTGGGAGAGACCTTCAATATCATCGAATCCAACCTGTTCCCTGACACCTCAACTCAACCCTGGCACCCAGTGCCACATCCAGGCTTTGTTAAACACACCCAGGATGGTGACTGCACCACCTCCCTGGGCAGAACGTTCCAGAGCTTTATCACTTCTTTCCATGAAAAACTTCTTCCTAATATCCAACCTGTATTTCCCTTGGTGCAGGGAGAAGGCTTGGAGATGGAGAGGGTAGCAGATTTTGTGGGGATTGGGATTGGGATTGGGATTGGGATTTGGATTGGGATTGGGATTGGGCTGTGGCAGAGCCTCATCCCCAGTGGGTCCAGCTGTGAAAAGCAGGTGTCTTGGTTTGAACAGACAGGTGTCTGCTAAGGAAGACAGGAGCCTCCCCTGAAGTGGAAAATGCAAAAACCTCCCTCTGAATTGTTGTAATTTTGGAATTACGGGGGCTCTCAGGCAAAGATATGGGAGCAGGAATAACAGTTCTTTATTAGGGAAGAAAATTTTAAAAATAATACAATAAACAATGCAGTAGTACAAACCCACACTGCCAGAGTCAGAGCAGGCACTGAGCCCCTGTGGGTCAGGGTGGTGGCACAGTCCCATCCCATGGTGGCTCAGCCCTCCTGCAGTGCCAGCTGTGCTTCTGCTGGAGCAGGGATCCTGCACAAGGCTGGAGTTTTCCTCTGAAGCTCCATGGGTGCTGTAGATGGGCCTGAGCATTCCCTCCCCAGGTTTGCTGCGCGTGCTTTGCAGTCAGAAGCACTTTTCCATTTGGGATTCCTGGCTGGGACGGCTGGGACAGTGATGGTTCTGTTGGGATGTGCTGATGCAGCTTTAGGGACACAGATATTGGGGACAAGAAATGGGACCCTGCTGCCATGGTTGTCATGGACCCCTCGGTGTGTTGGAGTGAGAGAGAAGTTCATGGGTGTGGGTTGAACTTGATCATCTTGAAGGTGTCTTCCAATCTTGTGATTCTGTGATTCAGCTCCCCTGGAGTTGACAAGGAGGTGGCCCCAAGGTGTCCCAGGAGGGTTTTAGCTGGATTTTGGGAAAAATTCCTTCACAGAAAGGGTGCTCAGGCATTGGAAGGGCTGCCCAGGGAGGTTTGGAGTCCCCATCCCTGGAAGTGTCCAAGGAGCACCTGGAGGTGGCACTCAGTGCTCTGAGCTGGTGACAAGGTGGGGATTGGACACTCTGTGGTCCTGGAGCTCTTTTCCAACCTCAGTGATCTTGGGATTCTATTCCATGATCTGATGATGCTCCATGATTTGATGATGATGATGAAATTCCATGATTTATTGAAGCATCTCCAGGTCTGTCACACTCTGAGCCCTGTGATCCTTTTCCTGGTGAAACGAGCTGCTGCCAACACGAAAATCAGGGAGAAACTGGGCTGCCATGGGCAAAGTCTCACCTCCAGTCCTCACCAACTGTGCAGGAAATCCCAGAAACTTTCCTGGCATTGCAATACCTGACCTGTTCCTTGTTTCCTTGTGTCCCACTCTTTCTCCTTGCACATATTGACCGTTGGCTCTGGAGTGCTCCAGAAAATAACCAGCTGTTCCCTTAAGTGGATTTGGTCAATCCCTCAAGCTGACAGATGATTTTTATTATGTACTATTACTTAATGAACTCTTTTGTGGCAAATGTAATTCAATACAGATCCTGATTCCCAGTTTGTCATCAGTCCTTTTACAAAGGAAGAAAAATGGGAAAGGACTTGATGATTCCTTTATCTTGTTATGCTAATTGTGTTAGGAATATTGGAGGAAAACAGGCAGTGCATTGAACAGGAGAAAAGTCCAAGCATCTACTCCACTTAAAGAAAATGGGAATTTACTGGGGCAGAACGGACCTGGCTTGAGACAGAGGAAATTGTGATCCAAGTTTTGGGTTGGAAAACCATAAGTAAATAATTATTTTGCTCTGTAAAATTATTTTTCAGAGGAACCCTGTAGCAGCCACAATGGAAGGAGTGGATCCTGCAAGAGAATCTTGGGGAAAATTCAGCAGTGAATTAGGAAATAAATCAGGATTTGCCCAGGGAGTTTCATGTGACATCCAGCAGTGATGGAATGCACTGGAAGGGAGTTTGGGATTGGTCAAGGCAGAGGAAAAGTTCTATGACTTTTGTGCCCTCCAGATCCTGGTTTGTTTCCCTGAGAATTTATTTTCTGTGGTTTGTGCCCTTAGACTGGATGGATGAAGCCTTTGAGTTCTGACTTCCCAGAATTCAGCTTTTTATTTGCAAAAGGGGGGTGATTCCTCTTTCCTGTCCCTTACAGAGGTTTGGGAGAAATGTGTTGGGAAAAGCTGGAAGTGAGGATTTCCAGGTATGAGTAAAAAGCTCCTGAGAACTGGAATATTCTTGTAGGCCCATGTGGGAGCACAGCCATGAGGTGAATAATGGGAAAAAAGGAAATAATTGTTGAGAATCTTCATTTGGTGTCTTTAATTCCATGCTGGAAACAGGGCAGAAATAGTGGGAGGAGAGCCTGGGTAATCCTGCAAAACAAAGCAGGAATTCTGAGTGGAGAAACCATGTAATCCTGTGCTGGAAATGAGGAATTGTGGGTGGAGAATCCATGTAATCCTGAAACAGGGCAGGAATTCTGCATGGAGAACCCATGTTATCCTGCTGAAACAGGGCAGGAATTCTGGGGAGAGAAGTTGTGTAATCCTGGTGAAATAAAGCAGGAATTCTGCGTGGAGAACCCATGTAATCCTGGTGAAATAAAGCAGGAATTCTGCGTGGAGAACCCATGTAATCCTGGTGAAATAAGGCAGGAATTCTGCGTGGAGAACCCACGTTATCCTGCTGAAACAGGGCAGGAATTCTGGGGAGAGAGCCCGTGTAATCCTGGTGAAATAAAGCAGGAATTCTGGGGAGAGAATCCATGTTACCCTGCTGAAATAAGGCAGGGATTCTGGTTATTAAATCCACATAACCCTGCCTTGTTGTGCTGGTGTTCCCCACTGAGCAGAGCTGTGGTGTCCATTCCTTCTTGATGCTCCAGCCTCATTCTTTGGGGCCTGGAGGGAGCTTGGCTGATCCTCAGCTCCCTGATTTCCAGCTGAACATACCCCAGGGATGAATCCAGTGCAGGCTGCTTGTTCCCAAGAAATTAAATATTGATTAAATCCTGGAATGGTTTGGGTTGGAAAGGACCTTAAAGCCCATCCGGTGCCACCCCTGCCATGGGCAGGGACACCTTCCACCATCCCAGGTTGCTCCAAGCCCTGTCCAGCCTGGCCTGGGACACTTCCAGGGATGGGATGTGACATGTGAACTCTTCACTGGTGTCCCCCTTCTCATCTTCCCACATTTGAGGTGCCCTGGGGCTCTGAGTTTGTTGTTTCTGCTGCTGGGGGGAGTTTGGCAGCGATGGATGGGCTTTGGGGTTTCTCCCAGCTGCCTGCCTTGGTGTTCCTTCCACAGCCTCTCAGTTTGGTTGATGTCCCCCCCGTCCCCTTCCCCGCAAGGTGAGGAGAGTGAGGAATGTTGTGGAAACACTGGAGGTTCCTAATTGCTTGTCTCATTTAGCTGAGTTGAAATTCTGGCTCACAGCCGCGTGCGGAGGAAAAAAAAAAGGGCCCAGTGGGCACATCTTGCCAAGGCATGAATTCCTCCTTATAAATTGTCCTAGAGCACCTCAGCCATCTGGGTAACCCAAAATAGATGTTGATGCAGAGGAACAGGGAGGACTGAAGCAGTTCTGATGTGCAGAATGTCACCTGGAAGATCGCTCTAAGATTGTTTATCAAGCCCACGAGAGTAAACAGATTCTGGATTTTATACTGGCTACACTGCGACGTGGTTCTGTTTACATAAAAGGGATTAAGAGGGAAGGAAGAGCTGAATTTTTTAAACACAGGAGGAGAGAACAAACCTGGTGTTGGTGTATCAGGAGCTAAATCTAAAGCTCAGTGAATCAGAGTGGTTTGGGTTGGGAGGGACCTTAAAGCTCATCCCATTTCAGCTCCCCCTGCCCCAGGCTGCTCCAAGCCCCGTCCCACCAGGAGGATCCTCCAGTTTTTAATTGAATTATGACCCCCATTGAAGCCTGTCCCCTTAGGAAGAGCTTTGCCTGAAGAGGTGAAGCACATTTGGTCCTGCAGCTCCTCCAGGAGTGAAGGTTCTCCACCTTTTGTAGGACCTGTGACTACCTGCAAAACGCCCAGGCTTTTCCAGCTCTGCAGAGGTAATTCCCATTTTGACCTCTACAGGTGCAATATCCTCTTAAGCCAAGCCTAAATGTGAATGTGGGAGCTGACTCAGTGGTGCTGGGTGAAGCACTCAGATCTTTGCAGAGTTAATTCCTATTTTGACCTCCATTTTGAGCTTGACTGGTGCAATATCCTGTTAAACCAGGACTAAATGTGAATGTGGCAGCTGACTCAGTGGTGCTGGGTGAAACACTCACTCAGATCTTTGTAGAGTTGATTCCCATTTTGACCTGTCCTCTTAAGCCAAGCCTAAATGTGAATTTGGGAGCAGGCTGACTCAGAGGTGCTGGGTGAAACACTCAGATCTTTGCAGAGTTAATTCCTATTTTGACCTCCATTTTGAGCTTGACTGGTGCAATATCCTGTTAAACCAGGACTAAATGTGAATGTGGCAGCTGACTCAGTGGTGCTGGGTGAAACACTCACTCAGATCTTTGTAGAGTTGATTCCCATTTTGACCTGTCCTCTTAAGCCAAGCCTAAATGTGAATTTGGGAGCAGGCTGACTCAGAGGTGCTGGGTGAAACACTCAGGTCTTTGTAGAATTAATTCCTATTTTGACCTCCGTTTTGAGCTTGACTGGTGCAATATCTTCTTAAGCCAAGCCTAAATGTGCATGTGGGAGCTGACTCAGTGGTGCTGGGTCAAACACTCACTCAGATCTTTGTAGAATTAATTCCCATTTTGACCTCTACAGGTGCAATATCCTCTTAAGCCAAGCCTAAATGTGAATGTGGGAGCTGACTCACTGGTGCTGGGTGAAACACTCAGATCTTTGTAGAGTTAATTTCCATTTTGACCTATCCTCTTAAGCCAGGACTAAATGTGCATGTGGGAGCTGACTCAGTGGTGCTGGGTGAAGCACACACTCAGATCTTTGTCACTGCCCTGACTCACCGGTGCTGAGGCTGGGTGAGGCTTTGCTGGTGATTTGTTGTGACGGGCTCCCAGAGGCTGTAAAATCTCATCGAATCAGTCTGGTACCTCTGACCCAGCTGAAAGTGAGCAGCCCCAGCCTGCACGGGAGGAAGCAAAGCTGCTCAGAGCCTTCAAATTCCCAAGTGAAACACCCCAAGGGGATAGAATTAAGCAGGGTTCCACATCCAAGCTTTTTGGCTTGGTGTTTACTATTAAAACTCGGATTTTAAACTCTGGATTAACAGGAGTTTGAGGGAATAAAGCAGGAGCGAGTTGTGCACCACCCAGGCATTGAGTGTTTTGTGTTAATCTCCCTCTGAACACACAAATAAAGTCCCTATCTCTGAAATTTCACAGCCAAGTCTCTCTTCTATCAACCATCTTTATTGCACCAGCACTCAATTCTGAGCAGCTCAGGCATTTTTCATAAATAAAACATTTTTATTATTTGTCTCCATCTTCCCATCCAAAAAAAAAAAAGAAAAGAAAAAAGCCCCCTTCTTATTCTGTCATCCTTAAAAAATTTACTTCAGATGAATTGTCATCCAGCTGTTTCTCCCCCTATAAATCATAGGGGATTATTCGAGATGGAAATGTTCACTTTGGGGAAAACATGAACTCCTTATAGGACTCTGGGACTTTGATAAATGGCAGCTTTTCCTCACAATACCAGGACAGGAACTCTGAATTCCCTTAAAATTTTGCATGGCTCTCACTGGCAGACTTGAGGTTTGTCCCTGCAGCTTCTCCAGGAATTTAACGCAGAAATTCAGTCAAGCTTCAGGGGATTACCTCAAATTTCCAAATAATTTCTTTCTCTTCCTCATAATGGAGCTCCTAGGAGCCTTTATCCATTTCTGGCTGGGTTTTTTGTACATTTTATTTTCTGGGAAGGGGGTTCAGAGGGAAGGATGAGCTTTTCCTCTCTGTCCCATAAGCCACTTCTCCATATTTTGTAGGGCAAGGATCCTCAATTTATTTTTTTTTTTGCAAATCAGAAAACAGCTCTCAGTATTGTGCCCCAAGTCTGTGAGTTGTTCTGCTCTCCCTCACCAAATTTGGGTCTGTTTTGTTCCTCAAAAGAGTGAGAAATTGGAATATTTGGGTCTGTTTTGTTCTTTAAAAGAGTGGGAAATTTGAATATTCAGGTCTGTTTTGTTCCTTAAAAGAGTAGAAAATTTCAATATTTGGGTCTATTTTGTTCCTTAAAAGAGTGAGAAATTTGAATATTTGGGTCTGTTTTGTTCCTTAAAAGAGTGAGAAATTGGAATATTTGGGTCTGTTTTGTTCATTAAAAGAGTGGGAAATTTGAATATTTGGGTCTGTTTTGTTCATTAAAAGAGTGGGAAATTGGAATATTTGGAAAAACTGGAAGAGGGAGGAAGGGAAGCTCAGCCTTGGCCACTGCTGTGAATAAATGTAGTAGAAAATCTGAAGTGCTTGAATTAATTTTTTTTCTTTTTTGCAGTGTTGTAGGAGCTCCTGTAAAACAACACAAGGTTAAAGGTGTTAATAAACATGCAATTTGTTCATTATCTCTGGGATATTTGCAGTTAGGAGGACAAGCTTTTCCTGTGAGCAAAGTCTCTTTCAGGTCAGTTACTTTGCCAGGCTGAAGTTGTGCAACGCAGCCCCCAAAAGTTGGGAATTAGCAGAGAAATCCCCTTGGAGGGCCATGAAACTCTCACCTGGAATTACCTGAGTTTTTGAGAAATTTCCTGAGGAATTTCCTGCGAATTTCAGACCCAAATGAGATTGTAGGAATAGAACCAAATTTGAGGGATTTCTTGAGAATTTGAGACCAGATTAAGTTGTAGGAATAGAACCAAATTTGAGGGATTTCCTGAGAATTTGAGACCAAATGAAGTTGTAGGAATAGAAAAAATTGAGGAATTTTCTGAGAATTTGAGACCAAAGGAGGTTGTAGGAATAGAACCAAATTTGAGGGATTTCCTGAGAATTTGAGACCAAATGAGGTTTTATGAACATAACCAAATTTGAGGAATTTCCTGAGAAATTGAGACCAGATGAAGTTGTAGGAATAGAAAAATTTGAGGAATTTTCTGAGAATTTGAGACCAAAGGAGGTCGTGGGAATAGAACCCAACGCTCTGCCCAAATCTCAGAACTCTCTGGGATGAGGAAACTGCAAAGGAGAATTGCTTGGTTGTGTCTTGCACCTCCAGAGTGATGAATTCAGTCCAGAATCCTGCACAGGAGGTCTGGACGTGCTCCAGAGGTTTTCTCTATCCTGCAATGCTTCAAGGAATGTGTCAGCCACAGGATCCAGGAATGGTTTGGGTTGGGAGGGCCCTTAAATCCCATCCAGTGCCACCCTCAGGGACACTTTTGACTGTCCCAGGCTGCTCCAAGCCCTGTCCAGCCTGGCCTTGGGCACTGCCAGGGATCCAGGGGCAGCCACAGCTGCTCTGGGAATTCCATCCCAGGGAGGAATTCCTCCCAAATATCCCACCCAAATCTCCTCTTTTCCAGTTTGGGGCCATTCCCCGTGTCCTGTCACTCCATCCCTTGTAAGTGGTCGCTCTCCACCATCCTTGCTGTCCCCTCAGGTCCTGGAAGGCCACAATTAGATCCCCCCAGAGCTTCTCCCCTCCAGGCTGGACAATCCCAGTTCTCCATGGCCATCAGCTCCCTGTGTCTGCTCCACTTCAGCAGGAGGCAGATCCTGGACTGAGAGAAAAGTGGGATTGCAGCCCCTGGCAGTGAACACAACAATTCCTGAGTGGAAAAAGCCATTCCAGCACTTTCCAGGCCTGTGCTGGGCATCACCAGAGAGCAAACACTGCAGTGCTGCCCCTCCAAACCCCCCAGACTCCTCTGGGACTTGCAGAGGGATTGAAGAGTTTTGTGTTCCACCTGCCTGTAATGGTCACCTGCTCCACATCCCAATTCCTGGCCTTCCTTCCTCCAAACACCCATTTAAATTCCAGTTTGCTGCTGCCATGTTCAATAATTTAATGTGTTATCAATTTACTCCTCATAGCTGCAGGGAATGACTGATGCTCTGTGCACACACTATGGGCACATCTATGGTTCATAAACAGCCAAAGTTAGGAAATTCTAAATTGTAAATGTGTCTAATTATCTCTAATCATAGGATCACTGTAATTAGTGGGATGCTGGTTCCCCTCTATTTTTAAAGAACAGAGATATTCTCTGTAATAAAAACCTCAACACATTTGTGCTGTGGGTATGAAAATAGAACATTGTTAGGCTATTTTTGAGTACAGAAACAACTTTCTGCCCCATTTTCTCAAAGGGATTCCTGTCTGGTGGTTTCACAGGCTGCAGCTTTCCCCTTCTGTTCCTCCACGGCTTCATCTGGAAAATTCTCTATTTCCTCATCTATGAAGTTCGTTTTTGGAAGGTAAAATATCATTTAACACTTCCACGTCCCAAGCAGGACAGGCCAGGTTTGCAGGATGTTTTCTTGGGGTGTTCAGAACTGGCCACGTGTTAATTCTTGCTGCTTGTGAGCTGGATTTGTCAATTTTACTTTTTCTATTTTGGGAGCACACAGTAAATATTATCCAATTAATGTGAAGAGCATCCTTCCCTCTTTCCTCATTATTTGTCCTGTGAAACATGATTTGGCATAAATTTTTCTGTGCTAAATTCAGCTTTTCTTTGTGAAGATCAGCTGTTTACAGTAGCTTCCTTATAACACTTTAATTTTCCATTTTGCTCCTTTGAATGCTGCTTTTGCTTCTTCCTGTAAATATTTTGATGTGTCTCTGGTTGTTTTCCTTTAAATGTTGTGGGGAATCGAATGCAGCAGCTGCTTAGGGTTCTTCAGAATTTGAAGTAGTCGGGTTTCATGGGACACACTTTTCCCAAAGAAAACTGGTTGTGGTGGAAAAAAGTGGGAATTGTTTGCTTGGTAGGAGGAGGATGTGCCCCGTGCCTCAGGCATTGTTTCAACAGGTGACTCCTTGGGAAAGTGTAGGATCTGGATGGGAAAGGATCTTAAATCAGCTCATCTCATCCCACCCTTCCCTGTCCCAGGGTCACCTTTTTATCCCAGGGATACCTTTTTATTCCAGGGACACTTTCCCTTATCCCAGGGACACCTTTCCCTTATCCCAGGGACACTTTCCCTTATCCCAGGGACACCTTTCCCTGTCCCAGGGACAACATTCCCTGTCCCAGGGGACACCTTTCCCTATCCCAGGACACCTTTCCCTATCCTAGGGACACCTTTCCCTGTCCCAGGACACCTTTCCCTATCCCAGGACACCTTTCCCTATCCTAGGGACACCTTTCCCTATCCCAGGACACCTTTCCCTATCCTAGGGACAGCTTTCCCTGTCCCAGGGACACCTTTTATCCCAGGGACACTTTCCCTTATCCCAGGACACCTTTCCCTATCCCAGGGACACCTTTCCCTACAGGGACACTTTTTTATCCCAGGATCACCTTTCCCTATCCCAGGGTCACTTTTCCCTATCCTAGGGACACCTTTCCTTATAGAGACACTTTTTTATCCCAGGGTCACCTTTCCCTGTCCCAGGACACCTTTCCCTATCCCAGGGACACCTTTCCCTGTCCCAGGACACCTTTCCCTGTCCCGGGACACCTTTCCCTGTCCCAGGACACCTTTCCCTATCCCAGGACACCTTTCCCTGTCCCGGGACACCTTTCCCTATCCCAGGACACCTTTCCCTATCCCAGGGTCACCTTTCCCTGTCCCGGGACACCTTTCCCTATCCCAGGACACCTTTCCCTGTCCCAGGACACCTTTCCCTGTCCCAGGGTCACCTTTCCCTGTCCCGGGACACCTTTCCCTATCCCAGGACACCTTTCCCTATCCCAGGACACCTTTCCCTATCCCAGGGACACCTTTCCCTATCCCAGGACACCTTTCCCTATCCCAGGGACACCTTTCCCTGTCCCAGGACACCTTTCCCTATCCCAGGGTCACCTTTCCCTATCCCAGGACACCTTTCCCTGTCCCAGGACACCTTTCCTTATCCCATGTTGCTCCAAGCCCTGTCCAGCCTGGCTTTGGACACTTCCAGGCATGGGACAACCACATCTTCCCAGTGCCAGCCCCTCCTCACCCTCGCAGGGAAGGATTTCCTCCCCAAACCCAGGGCACAAAGCTGTGCAGCACCTTGGGGACCAGCTGGCATTCCTTGGGAGGAATCAGAGCAGAGTTTCGGCGAGGGGGACGTGAAAAAGTGGGATGATATCAGCGGGAATGTGTCCCTGCAGCCCGGCTGGACTGCGGGTGGCAGTGCAGAGCAGCGTTTGTGTCCCTCGCAGGAATTGTGTGTGTAGGGAGAGGTGATCTGGCAAGGTGAGACTCGGGGTGAGAGACGGGCTGGGAACCCCAGCATCCCTCCCTCGGGGATGAGGAGTTGGGGATGCCAGGGATGGTTTGTGCCGTGCTCATGGCAATTGGCCGTTCCGTGGATAAACGCAGTATTTTTTTCTTAATTATTATTTTCTTAATTATTTTGGAGACAGCTCAACCCTAAACCTCCGGGTTTTTTGGCGGTGCAACCCTACGCGGGAGGAACCCCTGGATTTGCAATAGCTGCGATAAAATGGGATGGCTGGGAATAAAGTGGGAATAAAGGCTCCTCAGTGCCTTTTTTATGCCTGTGGATCATTCCTGGTGCATGCAGGGCTCTTGGCTCAGCCCCTGCCCTGCAGCATCCCCAGCACAGGATGCGATTTTGGGCTGGGGGACATCTCTGCGTGGCGAGGGGACAGCGGCTGGCGGAGCTGTGGCCCCCTGTCCCCGGGGGAGCTGTGCCTGTGCACAATCGGGGCTGTTAGAATTGATGCTGCAGCTTAAACAGACATAAAGCAACTCTTTCATGTGCCAGCCGCGGTTGCCTTGGCTCTTGGCAGCGGCTCCCGGTGTGGGCAGTGCGAGGATTGAAATGCAGAGGGGACGGAGGGAGAGACAAGGAGGATTGAGCCCAGATCTGCGAGCCCTCGATATATAATTTGGGGTGGTTTTTTTTTTGCTGTCAAATAAGCTCATTCAAGGCAGCCGGAACACGGCCGAAGAAGGGGGTTTTGCAGCAAGAAACCGCAGCAAATGCAAAGCCGGGGGAGCAGGGGGGTGGTGGCCACGGGAGCCCCTGAGGTGGCCCCGGCCAGGCCGGGGGGAGCGGCCCGGGCCCGCTCTGGGAACCGCCGGCCCGGCCTCGATCCCGGGGGAGAAATTGGGATGGAAGGGGGGAAAAAAGGGGATAACAGGGCTGGAGAGGGGGTGTGGGGCTGGCAGACACCCCCTGTTCCCCAGGGGTTTGGGGGAGAGCGGCGGCTCCGAGCCCGTCACGAACGTAAAGTCGGTGCTCGGCGAGGAGGGAGGAGGGGGAGGATGCTCGAGCGTTCCAGAGTGCCTTTTTCTTCGTTATTTATTTATTTCCTTAAGCTCTGGTGTCATGTTCGAGTTGTTTTCCTTGTCCCTGGATCTGAGCATCATTAGCAAGATAATGAAGTTCCCGAATGTGGCGTTAAGTGGCTGCATTCCCATTCCTCCCTCCCTCCCTTTTCCCCATCTTGCCTGCAGCTCCAGGGACCGGCGTACCGGGAGATGTTAAAACAAAAACAAGGGGAGGTGCTGCTGGTGATGGGGGAGAAACGGGGCTCTGGCAGCCCTGCCAAGCCCCCCTGTTGGCTCGGGGGAGGGGGCACAGCCTTTCCCACCTCCAGGATGCCCCTGGACCAGTCCCACCAGTATCAGGGAGGACAAGGCACAGACAGGGAGAAGGGAGGGGAGGGGGGGTCTGCCGTGATCTGTGTTTGCCACAAAATTTGCCTCATCACAGAAATTGTGTCAATAGCATCAGGTTGTTTATGGGGGAAAGGGGGGGGGGTGAATAACAGAGAAATGGGGGTGGGGGGCTCGTTCCTTATCAAGAAACCTGGAGTATCAAAAATAAACACGCTGCTGGAGCCCAGGCTGTGGGGCTGAGTGCTGGGTTTGGGGTGGGTAACACAGCATCCCCCCCCCCTCCACAACACCCCCCTGGCCCGGCATCCAGAGAGGGAACAAAGCTCCGGGAACGATTAATCAAGTGGCTTAATAAAAAAAAAAAAAAATTAAAAAAAAAAAAGGAAGTATAAATCCCTGAGGGCTGCGTGGTGCTGGTGGTGGTGCTGCTGCCGAGGAGCTGGCTCTGAGACAGCCACCGGGAGGGACGCGCCAGCCCTCCCCTGCTCTCCTCTCCTCTCTTCTCCTCTCCTCGCCTTCCCTCTCCTCTCCTCTCCCCGAGCTGCTGCCACACTTGGTTCATTCCAGCTGCAGAAGCTCAGAGCCTTCCATGCGGTGGGATTTTTTTTTCTTTCCTCCTCCCGGGCTGAAAAAAAAAATTAAGGGGGAAAAAAAAAATAAATAAAAATCACCAGCCTGACCCGCTTCCCCCTCACCTCCCCCCTCCTCCTTCCTTTCTCCTCTTCATCCAGCCGAGCCGAGGACTATCCCAATCGCCGAGGGGAAGGAAAAAAGGGGAAAAAACCCAACAGCGGCAACCAGCAGACCCCCAGCACGCCCCATTCCTGCCGCTGCCCTTTGACATGCAACCTTCCTTGGGATGGGACCAGCCGGGATGCAGCTGCAGCTTCGGGAGGCACTGGTGGAAACTGGGCATGGTGGCTCTGCTGACGGCGGAGGGCAGCGCCTGGAGCCGGGCACTGCTGCTCTCGCTGGGGCTGCTGGCAGGATCGGCCATGGGTGAGTGCCGCGGGCAACTTCTGCGGGAGAGGTTCCGATCCAGAGCGGCTGCGGGGGCAGGGAGCGCCGCTGGAGCCCGTGCGGGAGCGGGGGCGGCTGGGTGGCACTGGGGTGCTGGCACTGGGGTGCCGGCACTGGGGTGGTGGCACTGGGGTGGTGGCACTGAGCTGTGTGGCACTGGGGTGCCGGCACTGGGGTGGTGGCACTGGGGTGGTGGCATTTTGATGGTGGCAATAGGCTGTGTGGCACTGGGGTGATGGCACTGGGATGATGGTAACAGGCTGTGTGGCATTGGGGTGCTGGCACTGAGCTGTGTGGCACTGGGGTGGTGGCACTGGGATGGTGGCAATAGGCTGTGTGGCATTGGGGTGATGGCACTGGGGTGATGGCACTGTGCTGTGTGGCACTGGGCTGTGTGGCAGTGGGATGATGGTAACAGGCTGTGTGGCACTGTAGTGGTGGCACTGGGGTGGTGGCAATAGGCTGTGTGGCACTGGGGTGTGTGGCACTGAGGTGGTGGCAGTAGGCTGTGTGCCACTGGAGTGATGGTAATAGGCTGTATGCCACTGGGATGGTGACTGGGGTGATGGCAGTAGGCTGTATGGCACTGGGGTGGTGACTGGGATGGTGGCAATAGGCTGTATGGCACTGGGGTGATGGCACTGTGGTGATAGCACTGTGATGGTGGCAATAGGCTATGTGGCACTGGGGTGCTGGCAGTAGGCTGTGTGGCATTGGGGTGGTGGCACTGAGCTGTGTGCCACTGAGGTGATGGTAATAGGCTGTGTGGCACTGGGATGGTGGCACTGGGGTGGTGGCACTGGGCTGTGTGGCACTGGGATGGTGGCACTGGGGTGGTGGCACTGGGCTGTGTGGCACTGGGCTGTCGGCACACTGTGCCCTGGCACCTTGGGCACGGCACCGAGGGTGTTTGATTGATTCAGACCCCTGGAGCTGCATCCTCCGGGAGCAGCAGTCTCCCAGCGCTGCCGTGTGAGAGAGGGTGGCTCTCCATGATCTCATTCCCCTGCTCCGCTGGGTCAGGTTTGGGCTGAGCTGCTTCAGGAGCTGCTGATGTGCAGGATGACTGTGAAAAATACCAGCACTGCTCTCCCCTCTGTCTTTCCCTGGCATCTTAATTCGGGATTGCACTACCCTGCTGCTTGCCCACAGCTGATAGAACAGATTTCTGGATGCCTCGCATGAACATGGAAGCACTTTCCTCCTTTTCCTCCTGCCTTCCCAGTTGAATATCTCTTATATATGAGCTCGCTGGCCTCAGCATCCTGGTTTTTATGAAATATGCATGTTTGGGCTTGAAAGCAGAAGACGACTTGAATTTGGGGGCAGTTTGCTTGTGTCTCCTACCTCATTTCCGCAGCTGCCCTTGCAGCCAAAGCAGATCCAGGGAGTGAAGTTTATTTCTGGTGTAAACAGCAAATATTTAGGGACTGTCCTTCTGTGTGTGTGGGAGGGGGAAGAGTGGGAGAGCCGAGTGCCTGGCAGTGGCTGCTCTCCACACTGTGCAGTGCCCCGATTTCCAAGTTTCCAAGTCCTGTTGTCTTGTCTGCTGTATCCTAGGCTGGAGGAATGTGTGTTTGGGTGTTGATGTGTATGAAAGCTCCTTGGCTTTGGGGTTTTTGTTCTTTTGGGGTTGGGTTTTTTTGTTTTTTTTTGTTTTTTTTTGGAAGAAAAACTTTATCTGGAATGCAAGATTGATTTTATTATGTAAGGCAGGTTTCCTTTCAGGGGCTGGGGGATGAGGATTAACTGCTGCTCCTGAGCACTCTTGCAGTGGAGCTGAACAGTTCTGACTGGGAGCATCTGTTAGGAAAGGCTGTAAACCCACCCAAACAACCTACAGGTCCTTAATAAAGGCAGAATGTTTATTTTGGTGGCTATTTTTCATCTCTTCAGCATGAACATTCAGCCTGTGCACAGAGGAAAACCATTCCAGCAGCTTCTGTTGAGCTTTCCTCATGTGAGCAGACTGATGGAGAGATACCTAAATCCCAGCTTTACTCTACCACGGGCTTACAGCTTTTTCTCTTCTTCTGAGCTGTCTGTGCCTTATTCTTACTGGATCTTCCAGGCTTCACTCTGTACCTCGCTGAGCATTTAATCCTTTCTTCTCAGGCCCCTGGTCCCTCCTGTCTGCATTTTGAGCTCTCTGTTCTGGATCCTTCAGCCAGAGGTTGATGCTCTGGGTTGTTTTGCTTTGTGAGCAGAAGACCTGCGAAAGCTTTTTAGACCTCAGATGGTTTTTTATCTGCATCAGAGCCAGAGGCATTGATCAATAAGTCCTCTCTTTAGATTCTGAAACCCCAGCAAGGATGTTTTTGTGAGAGCAGGATGCCAACTTGGGCGTCAGTGCCTGGTGCTGGGTACACAGGGAGGGAGGGGAGGCACCCACCCTTTGCAGGGTCACGGTGGGTTGGGGGTGCAACCCCAGGAAATGATTTCAGCCTGTGCTGAGTGCTGAACCCCTGTGGAACAAAGTTCCAAGAGCTCCAAGCTCTCCCGTTCCGGGGCTGTGCAGGGAGCAGTAGCCAGCAGTTCCCATAGTGTGGCAGCAGAGCCGTGTGTGTGGAGCCATCAGCAGGAGCTGGACAGAAACAGGGGCAGAAACTCTGCTCCCATCACATCAGCTGGGCCATGCCTGCCCAGAAATGGCTTCTGAAACCCCGCACAGGGCGTGGGGTGCCCTCAGGTGCTGCCATGTCCCAGAGCAGGATGATGATGGAGCTTCTTTGGGGGAAGGATGGAGCTGGAGCGGAGGGAAGGTGGTGCCTGGTGATGGGAACTTCATTGTGGCTTTGTGAGGTTCCCCCTTGGAGTTTGAAGTTTATTGTGGCTGTGGAGGTGCTCTGTGAGGTTCCCCCTTGGAGTTTGAGGTTTATTGTGGCTGTGGAGGTGCTTTGTGAGGTTCTCCTTTCCAGTTTGGAGCTGATTGTGGCTGTGGAGGTGCTCTGTGAGGTTCCCCCTTGGAGTTTGAGGTTTATTGTGGCTGTGGAGGTGCTCTGTGAGGTTCTCCTTTCCAGTTTGGAGCTGATTGTGGCTGTGGAGGTGCTTTGTGAGGTTCCCCCTTGGAGTTTGAAGTTTATTGTGGCTGTGGAGGTGCTTTGTGAGGTTCTCCCTTCCAGTTTGGAGCTGATTGTGGCTGTGGAGGTGCTCTGTGAGGTTCTCCCTTGCAGTCTGGAGGCTGCAGTGATGGTTTCACAGGGATGACACGGGCACAGGGCACTGGATTTGCCTTTGACTGTGGGTTGTGGTGAGCCCAGCCCGGCCTCTGGAGTGTGATGATTCTGGAATTCTGTCTGTTGGGTGGGCACAGTGGTGCTGCTCAGCCCTTTCTGCTGCTTCCTGGGGAATCAGCTCTGCTCCAGCACTGCAAGGTGCATTAGGGGCATGTGTAGTGTGGATAAACACAGATAAAATACATTTTAATGGCCTGTTGAAAAGGGTCTTGACACCATTATTTACACACTGTGCTTCATTCGTTAGCACCTTGCTTGGTACTGGGTTAAGGGAGGATGCACCGGCTTGAAACAGCAGCTCATCAATTTTAAACCCCTGTAATTATTATTTTTTCTCGATGGAAAACTGTTTTTTTCCAGGCTTCTCTTCTCTGAAGAGTGGATGAGCAGCAAGCTGCTTATGAATTTTGTTTATGAATTTAAGATGTGGGCAGGAACAGAGGGCAGAGGAGGTTTCATTGCAGCCATCTCAGCCTGCACTGATAATTCCACTCCCCTGAGGGACCACAAGGGGTTAAAGAACATCCCCACTTGTTTTTAATTAGGTGTGGACCAGTGCTGGAGATGTGAGGAGAGGGTTCATAGGAGGTGCAGTCGGTAAATCTGGGGGTTCTGGATCAAACTTGAATTAAATGTGTCCATCCCTCAGAATCCTCCCAGGGAAATTCTGGGTCCTGCTGAGCTGTGCCCATCCCTTGGATTCCTCCCAGGGAAATTCTGCATCCTCCTGAGCTGTGCCCATCCCTTGGATTCCTCCTTGGGAAATTTTGGGTCCTGCTGAGCTGTGCCCATCCCTTGGATTCCTCCTTGGGAAATTTTGGGTCCTGTTGAGCTGTCCCCATCCCTTGGATTCCTCCTTGGGAAATTTTGGGTCCTGTTGAGCTGTCCCCATCCCTTGGATTCCTCCTTGGGAAATTCTGGGTCCTGCTGGGCTGTGCCCATCTCTCAGATTCCTCCCAGGGAAATCCTGGCTCCTGCTGCTCCCAGGAGCAGAGCTGGGTGTTTCTCCTCTGCTGCTGCCTCCCCATGCCAGGAGCTCCTGGCAGACACCGGGATGGCTCTGGGGGGTTTGATCCATGGATCCCGTGGATGTTTTTTGTGTCCCAGGTGTGGCTGAGCTGTTGACCAGGGGTTGTCAGTGCTGTGTCCCTGTGCAGAGCCGAGCATTCCTCACCCAGGGAATGGTTCCTGCTCTCAGCCACCTCCAGCAGCATTCCAGGGATTTCCAGCCATGGAATTATTGCTGCCCTTCTCTGCTTGCTGAGAGCCCAGCTGGGTGGGAAATGCCAAATTTCACAGCTGTGCTTCTGTTCCTGCTGCTGCCCTCCCAACCCCTGCCAGAATTTGGCCTGGATCTTGACCAGAGGAAATTGTTATGATAATGTTGGGGGTTAGTTGGGGGCAAGGTCAGGCAGCCTTAACTGGTTTTGAGCCCATAGCATTGCAAGAAAAGTCTTTTTAACTCCACTTTTATCAGGAGTATCCTGAGACACAGGGCTGGAGTAATTTTTCACAGGCTTTAGTGAAATTATAACAAAGCTCTGTTTAGCTGAGTGGATTTTAAATAATACTTCTTTACTCTCCTCCATGTTTCCAGGCATTGGAAGGTTCAGAAACGCCATGAATAGGCCTAAATTTAAATTAGGCTTTTTTTTCCCCAACAGAAAATAGAGCAAATTCAAATGGAAGGGGAGAGATAAGACTTTAAGGGCTACAAAAAAAGGGAAATGATTAAGTAGTAAAGATTCTCTACTGCTGGAATTGTTGAGTGCAGCATTGAGCTGTCTCTTTGACATCCACAGCAGCCAGAAATGGCAGAGGTGCTGGAATCCCATTGATTGGCTCCAGTATCCAGCGAGGAATGATGGGAAGGGAAAGGGAATCAGGCTTTAAGGGGACTTTAAACCAGGTGAGGCTTTTTGCTCCACCTGGGGAGAGGTGGGAGCCATCCATCCTGCCTGGTAACTGAGGATTTATGCTCCAGCTCAGAGTTTTAATTTGAGATGTTTCCCTGAAGTCAGTTTAGTGAGAGCTCCAGCTCATCCTTGTCCTGCAGATATTTCAGGGCAGGAGCCCAGCAGGGAGGCTGTGATCCCACCCCAGCCTCTGAGAGCAGAGACAAATCCCTAACAAACGGCTCAGCCTGATCTCCAGAGATTCCTTCCAGCCCAGACCACTCCATGGAATAATTCTGCTTCATGCAGTGCCTTGCACGAGCTTGTTTGGGGAGCTTGGGGCAGCTCAGCTTTAACCACAACATCGTTTTTCCTGGTTTATTCCTCAGTTCTTCACCAAGAAACATGAGGCTCCTTGCTGGGAGGTGATTTCAGTGCAACTCCAGGGTTATTTCCTGCTCTGAGGAGGAGGCTTGCATGGCTTTCAGTGGAATTGGGGGATGGAGATGAGCCCAGGGGTAGCAGCAGGCACAGTTCTGTGTTCACACAGCATTTCTGGGCGAGGGAAGTACGGTGCAATTATGAAAAATGATGTTCTCTGCCTGCAATAAACAGGATGCAGTGCAGGAATCTGCAAAATCTCTGTGCTGCCTCCATGCTCTGCAGTGGCAGCCAGGGCTGGTGGTGGTTAATGTGTAATTGGGACACTCCCATTGATTAAAGGAATCCAATTAACTCTGTTTCAGTGTCTTGGCTCCATGGACGCAGCCAGAATGGAGACTGCAGGGAGCTTGGATGAAATGATTTTACACCTCCCTTGCAAGAGAGTTTTTTTGGTGGTTTCCCTCTTTTTTAATGGGATTTCACAGTGGTTGTGTGGTGTTTCTTCTTGCCAGTGTCAGGTGCATTCCCTGACTGAGCTCTTTGCAATAATTTCCTGTCCTTCCAAGGCAGGCATCACCTGTAGGAATGAACTCCCTGCTTTTGAGTGCACCCTTGGGTTTGATGGATGGACAGAGAACTGGGGGCTGTGTCAGAGTCCTGCTGCTGCTGGTGATTCCCAAGGGGGCAGAAAAGTCATGGAGTGAAGAGGTGTGATGCTGTGACTTCCACTGGAAGAGCATCTTGTCACTGTGGCTGCCAGCGAGGTGTGGGATAAGGGAGTAATTAAAAAAATCAAATCCTGCCCTGTTGCTGACTGCAGAAATCTGCTGGGAAATCAACCCCTGGCCTGTGTTTGGGGGTGGAGGTTTGCAGAGGGTTTGCAGGAGGTAGAACAGGGTGCAGGAGGTGGAACAGGGTGCAGGAGGTGGAACAGGGTGCAGGGAATGGAACAGGGTGCAGGAGGTGGAACAGGGTGCAGGGAATGGAACAGGGTGCAGGAGGTGGAACAGGGTGCAGGAGGTGGAACAGGGTGCAGGAGATGGAACAGGGTGCAGGAGGTGGAACAGGGTGCAGGAACACCCGTGCACCCCTGGTGTTGGTGTGTGAGTTCCCAGCAGTGTCATTACCTGCCCAGTAAGGTGTAAACACCCAAAATCCCGGGATCAGTGAGGTTGGAAAAGCCCTCCCAGGTCACAGAGCCCAAGCTGTGCCCAATCCCCACCTTGTCCCCAGCCCAGAGCACTGAGTGTCACATCCAGGCCTTCTTGGACACCTCCAGGGATGAGATCCCAAACCTCCCTGAGCAGTTCTGATGTCTGACCACCCTTTCCATGCAGAAATTCCTCCTGGATACACCTGGAGGTGGCCCTTGTGTGGCACAGGGAACATTCTGAACTATCAACAAGTATTGTGTGTAATTCTGGAGTGCTGGAGGACTGTGAAAAAGGTGGAAATCACAGCCCAGAGGGGCTTTCTTCCAGTGCTGCTGGAATTCTGCTTGCCAAGCAAAGATTGCCTTAGGAGGACACAAGAAATGCCACCAGTGCCACCAGAGCCAGCCTGGTTTGTGTGGGCACCACCTGGGCAGGACTGGAGCTGCAGCCAAGTGCTCACCAAAAACTTCCTCAATCCTTGCTGGTGTTTCAGCTTCTTCCTCTGTTAATCCTGGGTGTCCTCAGCAGCTCCAACCAGCAGGAAACCCACAGCACCCCATTTCCTGCTGTAAAAAAGCATTTCTGCTCCTGTTTCACTCCTGGGCAGAGCAGTGGGTGCCCCAGGAGCTGCTGGAAGTCAGGGAAGGAGGCAGGAGCAGGAAGGCCTGGCCAAGGTCACCCATCAGGAGCAGCCTGGATGTCACTCCTGCGTCATCCCACGCTGAGCACCAGCACGGGAATGTGATGCTGCAGCTCCTGAGGTGGTTTTTGAGAAGCCTCCCTGCTGCAGATGAGGTTGGAGCTGTGTCTGTGAAAGGCATTTCACAGTGGTTACACTGGAACAGAACAATTCCTGCATCCATTTATCAAAATGTCTGTGATTCCCATTTCCAGACAGATAAAACAACGGTGAATCTCAAATAAAGGTGTCTTTGTCCAGAACACTTGAACACAAAACAAAGGGAAGATTTGTTCCTCTGACCTCTGCAATGGGAAGTCTGTTCTGTCCTGGTGAAATGGCTTTATTTGGGTTTCATCCACCTACATTTGTTTCAGTGGAGCATTTTACCTGGTCCCCAGCTGTCACTTCAGTGCAGACCAGGGCACGGTCACAGCCTGACAATCCCAGCCCCAGCTGCATTGGAAGGTGCAAGGAGGGCTGGAATAGGCAGGAAAGATGAGTTAATCACAGGCAGAGAATTAACCACAACTGGGGATTTGCTGCTCCAGTGCTCTGCTGTTATTTGCACACTCCCCTGACTTTTGCAGGGGTTGTCAGAGCCCAGTTCCTGCTGCCTCCCGTGGCTGGGGGCACTGGGGGATCCAGCAGGGTCTGAGCCTCACTCACTCTGCTTCCCTTCCCCATCCCTACAGCAGGGATAAACAGAATTTGCAAAATGATTTACAGATTTATTCTGCAGAGGGGGAGAGAGAGAGAGAGATCTTGGGATGTTTGTGAGGAGCTTTCAGCAGGTACAAATTGCACCGGGTTGATTAACTGCTCAACTTTTCTGCGCTCTTGGTTCTCTCCCTTGATTGCGTGGAGTGAATTCAACCATTTCATGTACAATTTGGGATTAATTGTGAATGACATTTTGAGGTGAAAGTTGTCTGTCTGCCGCTGAACTTCAAGTAGTATTGTCAAAAAAAGTCAGGAATGAAACCAGCTGCAGTTTCTGTTGCAGGGAGGATTTGCGCAGCTCCTGTAATTCGTACAAAATTGCCTTTACACTTTTTTATACCTTTAGATCCATGTTTTATGCAAAGACTGCAGCTTTTAAAAGCAAAGTGTGCTCACTAGAGGTGGGGAGGTGGGAGGTGTGCACTGAGAATTTGCCAGATGCATCAGGGAATTGGATCCTGGGCTTTAGAGCAGCAGGATATTGGCAGAGAGGATGCTCTGGACCTTCTGAATTTAACCTGCCACACACTCTGCCTTTGAAGCAGTTGCTTAAATTATGTGAGCTCCAGCTTCTTGTCTATGGAGGGGGAAAAGTAGTGCTGTACTAATAGTATTATCTAATTAATTATGAAGATGAATGCCTGCAGGATGGCAGAGATCAAATGGAGAACTTGTTTCCTTGTTACGGTTCCTGTTATTTATCAGCAGTTTATCAATATTTTGTTTAGTTAATTTAGTGAAAGCAGAGTTTGAAATAAGATTTTTTTCTTTTTGGTGGCATTTATGTCATTACTTTTGGAGTTGCATGGCCTGAGGTGGAGTTTATTCCCTGAGAAAAACAGGAGGAGTGGGATTTTAGCCACAGGAAGTTTGCTGAGGAGCTTTGTGGTGGGGAGTGATGTGGTGGGGTGTGGTGGCTCACAGGGGGACACATCCTGTCCCAAATCCTTCTCTTTCCACATCTTTAAATCCATGAATCCCAGCAGGATTCTCTCCTCTTCTCACTGCTGTGGGCAAAGGAAGCTCTGCACCTTGCAGGGGCTGTGGAGAGCTGGTAAACTCAGGGGTACAGAAAATTGCAGCTCATTTCTCCTCTGACAAAAGCACAATTCAATGTTCCTTTCCCCTTTATCCACCAAATAATAACACCCAGAAAAACACATTTCCTTCTGGAAAGGGGAGGGAAAAAAAAAATCCCATCCTGCAGGAGGATAATGGAGCTGGTGCTTTTCCAGAGGTGATGCCATTTTTTAAAGATGCTCCTTGCATCCCACAGCATATTGTTTATATCCCTCTATTGTTGTTTTGTCTCCATTAGGGAAAGGTTAGGCACGGATCCTGGACACTGGGCAGCTGTCAGCAGCATTCCCAAGGGGCTCTCATTAAAGTTAAGCACCACTTGGGTTGTTAATATTAAAATAAGGTTCACCTGCTGGAATAATGAAGGGTTTGAAGGATGGGGAGTTTGTCCCTCATTGTGTGGGGACTTTTTTTAAATTTTTCATATATTTGTAATCCTGCAGTTCTTTAGTGTAGAACTCCAAACTCCTCACACAGTGGGAGCTGCTGCTCTCCCATTTTGGGCAGACACAACAATTCCTCTCCAGGCCTGGCAATCAAGGACAACTCCAGCCCCAAGAGATGGAACCAAAAGTGAGTTGGGGGGAGGAAACTTGGGGTCAATGACTTCATTACCTGAAGTCATTAACCAATACCAATTAATTAATTGGAATTAATTAACCCCCAATATGCAAATGGGCCAAACTTATAAAAGTGTGAAAATCCATGATCCATTGTCCATTTTTTGGGTGCAGCCCCTGGGGGGGCTTTGTCTGCCCTAAATGCCCCTGAAGGCCCTCAATAAATAGAACTGCTTTTTGTTCCCTCAATTTTGTCTGGTCTCTGTTTTTAGGTGGCCCCAAAAGGCATCACCAGTGTTGGGCCTTCCTTCCCAGGGTTGGGTTTGGCACAAGCTCTGGAGGCAGCAGCCCTGGGCTGACCAGAAGGACAATCTGCCCCCTCTGAGGGCTCCCCATACCTCTCTGCAGCCCCTGGTGTCCTGTCCTGCAAATTCTGCAGCTCCTCAAAGGTGTTAACCCAGCTGGATTGGGATTTCTCTACTTTGGTGGGGGATTTAATGAAAATCTGATTTTAAAAGCCCCATCAGAGCTCCTGTGCTGAGGGAACAAGGTGTGGAATTGTCCCCATGCTGGCAGTGGAGCCCAGAGACAAAACCCAGTGAAGTTCTTTTTGAGTGAAGTTCCTTGGACTTGATAAAAAAGGGAGAAATCATCCCCTGGAAGGGTGGGGAGGGGCTGGGATGGAATTCCCAGAGGAGCTGGGGCTGCCCCTGGATCTCTGGAAATGTCCAAGGCCAGGCTGGACGGGGCTTGGAGCACCTGGGACAATGGAAGGGATGGGATGAGGTTTAAGGTCTCTTCTGGATGGGATTGGATGAGATTTAAGGTCTCTCATCAACCCAGACCATTCCAGGGTCCTGTTTTTAACTTTGCCCTGGTGTCTCACTGACCCAGGGCCCTTCTCCAGTGGCACAGGCAGGGCTGGTTCTGACCCTGGGCAAAAATTTAAGGGAGAAAAACCAACCCTGCAAAGTCCCTGCTGTTGTCACCTCTTGGTAAACACCTGCACTTCTTCCTACCGAATTAACTAAATTCATTTAATAAGAGCAAGTTCATTTTGCTGGATTTAAAATGCCAGCTTAGGGGAGGCTCTGTCATTTATTCCTCCTGGGAGCACTTCCCAATCTTAAATTAGAGAACAAATGATGACCTTTTTTTACCCAGGAGTCCAACACTGAGGGCTGTTACAGGGAGTTTTTTGCCTTTTCTTCCATGAAATGCAGTTAACAAATGAGACTTTTGACAAAAAAATCCCCAATTTGAATGTACAAGTCGATTCAATTCACCCCCTGTTAGCTCCTTGATTGAGAGCTATGTAGATTGAAGAAGAAAGGTATTGATCTGCTTTGGGGATTGAAAACTAAGATGAAGTGGAATATGTCTGTGGGTGAAAATGAGGTTTTAAATGGATGGAGGAGGCGAGAGAAAAAGAAAATACAATGTAATGTTAATAGGAGGGAGTTCTGGGTTTCTCTGGTGGTTCTACAGAGGTGGAGAGGTCACAGGATGCAGAAGTTGTACAAGTAATGGGAAATCAGTGCTTGGCACAAGAGTTTTTCTAAATTGGGTCAAAACAGCACAAAAAAAGCTGGTTTTGGGCTATCAGAGCATCCATCAGTTCCCAGTTCTGTTGGGACAGAGGGACATCCCTTGTTGGACAGAGCTCCCAGCTTTCAGTGCCCACAGCTGATCTTTAACATCCCCTCCAAACCATTCCCCAATTCCCTGAAATAATAATTGAGGCTTTGCCATTGTAAACGTGAAACTCACGTCTAAATGGACTGAGAAATTCAGCATAATTGAAATGTTTCACTCTTTCTCCAGATAATCTGGTAGGAGCCTTTTGTAGCTATTATTCTTTGGGGCATGTGACTGGCTTGTTTTTTTGGCTCATTGGGTGAAGTGAATTATTAACTTTTATTTATTAACTTTCCTCTGTACTGTCAACTCCAGGTGACTTTCATTGATTGCTCAAGGTGACAAGGAGGCATTAGGTAATAAATATCAAGTGCTGCAATACTTAAAGGAAGTGAATATGAAAGTGCTGTTAACGGAATCAAGTAAAAATTGGATTTATATCCTAACAAAAATTCCCAGGAGAAATTGCTTTCTGTTGGACTCTTTTTGTAATTCAAATCCAATCACACAAGTGTGAGCTGCTGTAACACAATTGCCTGGCAGAGGGGTTTGTTGGAAGATCTCAGAGCACTTGTAAACACAGAGAACATTTCACTTTGCAGAGCGTGGGGAGATGAGAACGGTGGTGCAAGAGTGAAGAGCTTTTAATAAGTGGAGTCTCTGCTTGTTCCGAGTGATATTTTTAATTTCGTTCAGATCTGGAGGTGTGAGATGCTGGGCATGGCAGTGGATGAAGTGGTTTCTTCTGTTTTGGCTGCTGCAGAGCTTCTCTGGGTCCCTGGGGGCTAAAAAGGGTCTGTGGCCTCGCTGCAAGCACCAGAAGGGGACTTGTGTAACTTCTGGGCTTTTAGGGAGTAAAAAATGCATGAAAATACAAGCTGGTTCATGAACTGATGTGTAAAATCTAAGTTAGAATCCAAAATGTGGTGGGAAGGGGGAAGAAACCCCTTGGAACTCCCTCAGATGAAGAACTTTTCAGTGCAGATTTACTTCTAAAGGAGCTCTCCCCACTGGGCTCTCTTTAAACCATCAGGGAAAGGATGGAATTGTTGATATTGGGAGAATTCCAAGGGCTGAGGGCTTGTAAATTCTTAGGGAGATGGGATTTGGAGCCCAAGATCTCCCTTGGGCCTTGAGGGAGCTTTGAATTTTACAGCTGGACACAGAGCTCCAGTGACAAAGGGAATTTGAGCTGGTTTTAAGTGTTTAGTGGTGACAAGGGGAGAACAATAATGAAAGATTTTCATGAGGAATTCTTCAGTTTTGGCTCCACTGTCACTTGGGATGGATTTCACCTTGAACCTTACTTCACCTTCTTCAATTTTTATTTTCTTTTTTTTGAGATAATCCTAACACTGGAGATGAAAATGCCTTTGAGCCCCCTGGATAAACCATTTAAATGCAAATATTATTTTACTGCAAAATAATTGAAATACAAATTGAAAAATTTGTTTTGGCGATAATAATTAGCACCTTGTAAATGAGACTGAGT
Organism: Passer domesticus; assembly: GCF_036417665.1. Classification (NCBI taxonomy): domain Eukaryota; kingdom Metazoa; phylum Chordata; class Aves; order Passeriformes; family Passeridae; genus Passer; species Passer domesticus. The sequence continues at coordinate 5,124,987 of NC_087497.1, read as the reverse complement.
AAAAAATGCTGCACATGAGTGGGAGTCCATTTGCAGACGCTGGGAAAAAAGTTTTTCATCAAATTACCTTCTGTTTTCTGAGTTTAATTTCAACTGGGGGTTGAGATGATCTGTGTCATTTTTACAGATATCTGCAGTGGAGGTGAGAAAAAAATGAAATCTTTGCTGTGTTCATCTTAGAGAGAAAATAAGAGTAAAATTTTCAGAAGGTTTTGAATCAGGCTGAACATTTTAATTGAGGCTCAGACTCTCAAGACAAGATTTTTCAAGGATATTTAGATGCCAAAATAAGTGGAGACTTGCATGGGGGGTGGGTTTATAAGGGAAATGTGGCTGCACAGCTCAGGTGGGGTTAGAAGGCTCCAGAGGGTTATGGAATATTTGTGAACCTGGGGCTCTGAAGTTCCTTTGAAAAGGATTTGTGAACTTGGGTTTGGTTTTGTGGCGTTTGTCACAAAGGGGTCACCAGAGGGATCAGTCAGAGCCTCCCAGCTTCCATCTCACCACGTCTTAAACCATATTTTTTTTGAGGATAACTCTTGGTTTGACAGGTGAAGCGCAGAGGAGCTTTGAGGTCCCTTCCCAGGCAAAGCATTCAGCAATTCTGTGGTTGAATCCAAGGGCACTGGAGGAGCTGAGAGGCCACAGAGGGAAGTGCAGGGAATTCCCGGTGGGGCTGTTCCTCACCCCAGAATCTGCATTAATTGGTTAATGCCTGTGGAGTGCTCTGGAGATGGAAACAGCTCCACGAGTGCCTGGGTTTATCATTCTGCTGACAATGGCTGTGGAGAGGAGTGGCGGCGCTGAGGGAGCAGCCAAAATTGATTAAGAGACAATTCTGAAAGGGAGAGGTTTGAAGGAAGGAAATGACATCCCTGGAGGAGATGTCTGAATATCCTGGCTGAATATTATTGGGATAACTTGCTGGAGCTGAGCAGATGATCCCAGGTGATGGCTGGGCCTGGGCAGGTCTGTGTCAGAACCCAGGACATTCCTCTGGCTGCCCTGGATGATTGAGACCCTGGCAAGGGGCTCAGAGACCTCAACACGGAGTCAAAAATACCTGTGTGTTTGATTTTAGCCCATGGAAAAAGTTACCAACTTTTTGTGAAGATTTACAAGCCACAAGAGTCTGAGTAGAATGATAGTTAATTTGTGACAGGGTGAAAAAGTAGAATTTTGGGGGTTCAAGAGGCAAGAAAGAAGAATCTGGGCATATCTTGCCCTCCATCTTCTGCTGGGATGGTGACACTTCTTTATTGGTTTAGAGCAGAGAGAGACTGTCTGACATAGGTGATAGGTATTGGAAAATTTTTGTAAATAAAGTACACGTAGTTCTTAGTATAAAATGTTAACACCACCCCAAGGGCAGTCAGTGTGCCACAACCCGACCTGCTGGACAGAGCTCAGCTGGTCAAGGAAAGAATGTTATAAATAAGGAAAAATAAACAACCTTGAAAAGCAGAACCGACGAATCTCGACTTTTTCTTTGGTTGTGGAGCTGGGAAGAAAAAGACTTTCTAACACTTTGGGGTCATCTCAACCCCAGAACCCCGTCACGTCTGAGCCACGGCCCTGGCTGCCTCTGGAATGGCAATTTGGGATGAACCATGCTGCTGCTGCTTTTCCGAGGTTTCCAAAGCCTGCTCCTTCATTCCCTGCCCTTCAGGCTTCCTTGGACACCCCCAGCAGCTTTCTGCCCCTGCCCTGCACAACCCAGGGGAGCTGGCAGTTCAGAGGAAGGAGGGATTTATCTTCCCAAACAAGCTGGGAGATAAAACCAGCACTGGGAGAGAAAGGAAACAATGGGAAGGATTCCACTGGTTGGTGAATGGAAAAATAAACACAAATAAACTTCAGGTTTGATAAGAAATGAAATTAGACGTTGAAAGATGAAGGAAACAATGGGGAAGGAAAACCCCTAAATTCTGTAAGAATGTAGAAATTAAAAGGGAGGGTTATACATTGGAGAGGAATCTTTGGGAGCAGGTGTTCTGAGAAGTCTGAACCTCTCAAGTACCTCAAAAATGGGGAAAGAGAGAAGGGAAATGCAGCTGGGAAATTGGGATAGAAAGGTGTCTGAGTCCTCCAAAAATTAGAGAGACCCCAGGGGAATGCCCCATGGCCTTTGCCTTTATTCCAGTAAAGTAAAAGGACTCCTCTGTCTCTTTTCGGACATAAACCTCAGGTGTTTGTGGATGAATTTTCCTAACACAGTGAAACATCTCGGGGTGTGGAAGCTTTGCCAGGAGTTTTCCAGCCCAGTTTTTTTGTGCTCGGGCTGTGGGGTGAATTCTGTGGCTGTGAGCAGCTCCTGTGACACAGGTCCAGGATTTCACCTGAATCTGAAGCTGCTGCAGTGCCACAGGGGCCACACTTAAAATGTGGAACATCTGCACCAAGAAATGGATTTGCTGAGAAGTGGAGAGGGCAGAAACCTGGGATTGTGTTTAAAATGTTATCAACTGGGGCTGCTTAATTTGATTTTTCAAGTGTTACTCTTCCTGGGGCGCTCAGCTTTTTTGTTAGCTTGGGCTTTTTGGGCTATGAATGTCTGAACTCCTTCAGCCAAGGTGCCTCAGAGCCCTGTGGAGATCAGTGGGCCTGGCAGAACGAATGTCCCTTGTTCTCATGCCAAAGGCACCAAATAAAGTCCCTTTTGTCACAGCACAGACACACACGTGGTTAGGAGGGGTCCAGCAAGGAGCCAGGGCAGCAGAAAGCTGCATTTTCCTTTTCAGCCTATGGTTCAGATTGAATTTTGCTTGGTTAATGGCAGCACAAAAACTCCCTTCAGTTATGTGGATTTTTGTCCAGATAAACGTGCCACAAGAACATCCTCTCTAAGGAAACACTCGTAAATGCAGTCCTACTGCAGAATTACAGTAGTCTAGTTATACAAAAATTATAGAGCAGAAGAAACAAAAAAGATTTTTTGTGGGGTGGGTGCTGGGCTCTGTGCAATGCTGGACAAGTCTGGATATTCCTCCTGGACACATCAAAGAGTCTCTGCCACGCTGAGGGCACTGTCAGTGCCAGACTCCTGCCTGCAGCCTCACAGAGCTGCTCTCCTGTCACTGGGGAAGGAAATGCAGCATCAGAGCCTGCCAGGGAGCTGGGCTGGTCCCTTCACGGGCAGGGACAGCAGCCAGGCCCTCCCGTCACCCTGCTGCCTCTGCAAAATTTTTCCTCAATTTTTCCCAGATATTTAAAAGAATTAAAAAGGGAGGGTTGTACATTGGAGAGGAATCTTCGGTAGCAGGTGTTCTGAGAAGTCTGAACCTCTCAAGTACCTCAGAAATGGGGAAAGAGAAGGGAAATGCAGCAGGAAATTGGGATAAAAAGGAGGCTGCATCCTCCCGTCACCCTGCTGCCTCTGCAAAATTTTTCCTCAATTTTTCCCGGATATTTAAAAGAAATTTTTCCTAATATCCAACCTAAACCTCCCCTGGCACAAACTCCTTTTTCCTGTGTGGGTGTTTGTGGTTTTCAGGTGTGTGGTGGCTCAGCTGGAGCTTTTGTGGAATCCCAGACACGTGTAGGAATTTTCATAACTGTCCAGAACGACATTTTTGATTGGGAAAGGGAGGGAGAGCACACGTGAGGATGATTTTTGCGTCTTTTGTTCCTCTTTTCTTCCTGCTTGGGAAGGCTTGCAAATGGAATTGCTGGGCTGGAGCAGTGCTGGGGTGTGGGGGCTCTGCAGTAACAGCCTGGGCAGCACCAGAGGGGACAAAGGGGTGGCAGGGGACAGTGAGGGACACCTGGACTGGGAGGGAAGGGCTGTGTGTGCCCACAGAACTGTGGCGTTTGGGGATTTGTGCACTTGTGCAGATCTGGCCGTCCTCACTTGAGCTGAGCTGGGGCTTTGGATTCTTCTGGGCTTGGCAGTGCTGGCAGGAGCTGAATCCAGCTCAAATGCACTTTTTGTGCCCTTGCATTGCCCAGCTCATCACTCCCCGTGCTCAGAGGGAGCAGGCTCAGGCTGTCTGAGATGGAAATCATCCCTTGATGATGCTCTTGGATCCACGGGCTTTTGATGAAGTTCTAGTTAATGGAATGACTCTGCATTATTTATTACCCAGCAGGCTTTGATAGGAGACTGGAGGTTAAGCTCCAGCTCGGGAAGGTGAATCCTGAGGGCAGCAAGGCTGGCATTGATCAAGTGTGGAGGTGCTTTCCCTCTTTGCTCACTGAAATTGGGTGAGACAGGGAATCAGAGCAGGGCTGGAAGTAAACTACTCCCAGGTTGTGATCAGTTGTAATGACTTGCTGAACCACCCTAAAGGAGGCATCTTTAGTGCCTGATAAATGATGCACAGCACTAAACAGTGGGCACAGGAACGTTTTTCCTTTTCAAACAATGAGAAGGAGTCGGTGTGTGTGGGTTTGGAGAGCTCTGAGCAGTGAGGTGAGGTGGGCAAACCTTGGAGGTGCTGCTGGACGAGCAGGGTTCGCCCCTGGTGGTTCAGTGTTTGCCTGTGCATTTCACTTTTCCTGGGGAAAGGTTTTTTATGTGCCTGCCTTTGCGGAATGGGCTGTAGAACAACACGGAATAACAGCATTTCTGTGTGAGTAACAGTAACTACAGCAAATGGCAAAACCCCAAACTGCTGCATTAGGGAGGAGGCAGCCATGGATCCTCCATAAATGATGCTGCTGAGAGCAAGGCACTGTGCATGATTTGATATTTGTTCCCACTGAATTGTGCAGTGACCATGCATCAGCGTTTGCTAAATTAGATTTTGTTTCTGCTGAGGAACAAAGTGCAGCGACTTGTATTTCAGGAAGCACTTCAGAGATAAATTCAGTCTCCCTCTCTCTCAAGCGTTGCTTGGATAATAACATGGTGTAAACCAACAGCTACAATTCTTCCTTGGTTTACACCCCCTGGATCTGGCCTGGGATTGAAGTTTAAGGAATTGCAAGTAGGTGGAAGATGATTTTTTTCCTGCTGGTTTCCTTTGCAGTTGTCACGTCAGAAAATGCCTTTGTTTGTTATTGTTGTTTACCTCCTGGCAGAGGGGGGAGGTTTGTAGTGACACAGTTTGGATGTTCAGGTTTATCTCAGTCTGGAGCTCCTGGAATTCCCTGTCAGGCAGGGCTGGGAGAGAGCAGCAGCCAGGGCAGCTCATTCCTGTCCTGAAGTGTTGATTGTTTAAAGGCAAAAACAAAATCCTGTTGCTGTGAGTGTTCTTCCACGGCTGAATCTCCTGTTTTTCCTGCACATAACCTGGTGGGTTTGGTCAGTGTGCAGTGACTGTCACACTGCTGCCCCAGAGCCCAGCCAGCCCTGCTGCTCCAGGGCCTCTCTAAATCTGCAGTGACTGGCACCAGAACGGTCCTGGCTCGCGTGTCGAGATGACTTTGGATTTACAGTGGAAATAAAACCTCCCCTGAGCCTCTGCCTCCGCTCCTGGAGCTTGTCCTGTCAAAAGAACTCTGCTTTGGAGCACAAGGATGTGCTTCCTGCTCCTGCCACCCTTCTTTTCTCTTCATGGAGCCCCACAGTGAAGCCTGGGGGGTTTGGGGCTCTCCTCTGCTCAGCTGATATTTATTTTTCACTGCAGTGTCTGGTCACGTTAAGTTTTGTACCATGTGGATTAAACTGTGTGTTACAAACTGCAGTTCTTCTGTGAGAGTAGTGCAGAGTAAATATTCCATCATCTCCCTCGTGAGGAGCCCAGGGTGAAGCCAGTTAGTCTGGGGATTGTTCAAAGAGTTGCACAAAAGAGCTCTTAGAAGTGGAGACTTGGTTAAATCATCATGTGAAAAAATTGAGGAATTGAGTCACCATCAGTGAATTCCATTGGTGGTGTCCCAGGTAAAGATGTTTTCCCCAAGTGCTGTGGGTTTCCTTAAAGGATTTCATGGTTTTGGAGGTCTTTTCCAGCCTCAATGATCTTGTGATGATCCTGAATGATGATCTCCTAAATGATGATGCCCTAAATGATGATGCCCCAAATGATGATGCCCTCAGTGATCCCTTGTCCTTGTCTGAAGTTCCTGCAGTAAAGCAGCGCTGAGGGATTCATTTCAGGGACCCACTCCCAAAAAACCACTCTCCAGAATTGAGAGGAGGTGCTGGCAGAGCCCAGCCTGGCCTCAGCTCTGTTTTCCCTGCATCACAAATGGGACAAATGCCCACGAAGCCATCCCTGTGATGAGCCCAGGGGGTCCCACCCTCTGGAATGTCAGCCCATGGAGAAGAGATGAGGAGCTGGAATACCCACAGGAGCACACCTGAGCTGGGGGGATGATGCAGCATTCTCATCTCTGCGGGAGGAATTCAAGGTGCCTCGTGTCAGGCTTTGGGATAGGAAGAATGTGCCAGAAATTTTAGGAGAATTGTCCTCTGTCAACCCCAAATCCACCTGGAACTTGCCAGCACAGGCACCGGCGCTGCCCTTTCATATCTTTCTACTTGTTTGTGCTCCTGGGCCAAAGGGATAAAGGGAATTGTTTCTGCAATCTTCACAGGAGAAATTTTGAATTTCAGATAAGGTTTTGTCAGTCAAGGATGAACTGAACTAACTCAGACCTGGAAGCAAATGATAGAACACATAAATTCCCTCAGCTTCCCGGATTTCTTTCCGTGCCTGATGACTTTTTTCCAGCAATGTCCAATATAAATGAAGTTCTCTGCTATTACAGCTATTACAGAATATATTACTGCCCAGTTTGGCAGCTTTTGCAAAGCTGTGCTTTGTTTGCAATAAGCAATTTTCTTTTATCTGTGCCCAGAGCACCTCTGGGTCAACGTCGTGAACATGCAAATATTTCAGTAGATTGATTGGATACATCATAAAACTCTGTCTTATTTTTCTATTATTTATTTGTTCTTTCAGATAGATTTATGTCCATTTGTGGCACAGGAAGGATGGGCTGAGTTTATGGATTTTGGAGCTTCCATGTGACCTTGGGAGTGTTTGGAACATAGTGTCTGTGACCTTGAATTTATTTCCTGAGCTTCATGCCGCCTTGGTAGCTCTTACACCATCAGGAAATTGAGAGATAAAGCCTCTTTAATTTCCCATTTGCCTTAAATTGTTCTGATGAACTTATGATTAAAATAAAAATGAACAGGAGGGACAGTTCAATATCCCCCTGCTGCTTATTGAGCGTCGCTGAGGTTGGAGAAAGGATTCGACTGAATTGGAGAACAGAGCTTGTGGATCTTTGGTTCTTAAACCAAACTGGGCTTCATTTTTCTCCTCTGATCACAGGAATATTCCACTCCTCTGCAGCTTTCTGGCACTGAGCTTTTCCAGTGAACTCCCCAAAAGAAATGGAGCCCAAGTGGAGGAGGGAGGCGGATTAGTCTCTCATGTAGTGACAAAAAGCCAGGTGCTACAGAAATGCAAAATACTCCAGTCAAGGAATCCTGTGCCTCCCTCACTTTAATCCCCGGTGGATTGTGGGGCTGTCCTGCCTCTCATTGATCCAATAAACGTGCTACAAAAAGATTCCCTGGGTAGTAAATAGGATGGGCTGTCTTGGATTCATAAAACGGCGAACTCCGTCTTGCGGGGAGAAGTTCCACGGAGCGTTTTTTGCACCCAAAGTAGGTCAATCTAATTATAATTGCCTTTAATGAGCACCACTCTGCAGTTCTGTACCTGTAGCTGCTTGGCACTCAGAAGTGCAAATGCCTTTGCTGCCTTTGAGAAAAAAAAAAAAAAAAGATAAAAAAACAAGGAGAAATCAAAGAAGTAATTTCTACTCGAATGCATTTCGACTTGAAAGCCTCTGTTGTCCCCATCAGCAGGGTAAACAATCCAGCATGGGTGGGAAAAGCTGGAGCAGCAGCTCAGAGGAGAAAGGTGAAACTCAGCTTTTGGGCCATGAGATTGACCCTTCCAGCTGTCTGGAATTTGGCTTTGTGTGGGGGAATTCTTCCACTAAAGCAGTGAGGGTTGGGGCAGTTTGGAGTGAGTCCTTTGTGCCTCCAAAGATATCCAGGTACAGCAGCAGTGAAGGGAGAGCAAAAGGCTGAAGGGAATTTGTCATTTAGGCTGTTCCCAAAACACATTCATGTACCTGTGTCCCCAGGGAGAAGAAAATCTCATATATCCTGTAAGTGTACATCGTGGCTCTTTATCTTTGGGATGTAGTGTTCCCAGTACTGCCTTGGGCAGTAGAAATGGATTTGAGGGAGGTTTCAGGTGTTTCACCAGTGTTACAGGAGGGGTTTTGTTCTCTGCAGCTTTGCAGCAGCTCCTCAGAGATACTGACTGAAGATGTTCTGTGTGTTGAGGCAGAATGAGGAGCACAAGCCTGTCAGAACTGGCTGAGAGGAGCCAGCAGCCCCCCAAGGCAGGGTCTGCCTGGTGATTTCTCCCCTGTGTCCCCCCACCAGGGCTGACAGGGGCGTGAGTGCTGCTGCTGCTGTCTTTTGTTGCAGTGAACCATTCCCAGTCAGGGTTGGAGGGCACCTTACAGGATGGTTTGTTTGGTCAAGCCTTGCACTGTGTCCTGCTCTTTTTGGGGTCAGGACAGGTTTGTGGACAACCTTTGGCCATGAAGGTTTCAGGCAGCCTTGGCCAGCCAGGCTGCCCGTGGTGGCTCAGCCTGTCACTCCTTGGGGTCCCTTCTGCTTTCTCAGGGTGAGGGGGGGATGTGGCACTGCCTGCACACTCAGCCCTGCTTCTGCCAGGTGGAACTGGGGGAGAAGGAGAGACTGAGCTCTGGCATTGTCCCTGGAATTGGGGGAGAAGGAGACAGTCTGGCATTGTCCCTGGAATTGGGGGACACTCAGCTCTGGCATTGTCCCTGGAACTGGGGGACACTCAGCTCTGGCATTGTCCCTGGAACTGGGGGACACTCAGCTCTGGCATTGTCCCTGGAACTGGGGGACAGTCAGCTCTGGCATTGTCCCTGGAACTGGGGGAGAGGGAGACAGTCTGGCATTGTCCCTGGAACTGGGGGACAGTCAACTCTGGCATTGTCCCTGGAACTGGGGGACAGTGAGCTCTGGCATTGCCCCTGGAATTGGGGACACTCAGCTTTGGCATTGTCCATGGAACTGGGGACACTCAGCTCTGGCATTGCCCCTGGAATTGGGGGACACTCAGCTCTGGCATTGTCCCTGGAACTGGGGGAGAAGGAGACAGTCTGACATTGTCGCTGGAATTGGGGACACCCAGCTCTGGCATTGCCCCTGGAACTGGGGGAGAAGGAGACAGTCTGACATTGTCGCTGGAATTGGGGACACTCAGCTCTGGCATTGCCCCTGGAATTGGGGACACTCAGCTCTGGCACTGTCCATGGAACTGGGGACACTCAGCTCTGGCATTGCCCCTGGAATTGGGGGACACTCAGCTCTGGCATTGTCCATGGAATTGGAGGAGAAGGGGACACTCAGCTCTGGGGGGGACACTCAGCTCTGGCATTGTCCCTGTGCTGTGGCCCAGCAGGGCCTGGCCCCTGGCACGGCTGCAGTCAGAGTGTGATGGGAGAACTCTGGGTTTTGTGGTGGGCTGGGGAAGGGTGGCTGAGGAAGGAGCTGTCCCCAGGGCCAGGCAGCAGCTGTGAATCCAGCTGTGCTCACAGCTGCTAGGAGCAGAGCCCAGGATGTGTCTGGGGGTTTGGGCTCCACATCCCTGCAGGGAGGAGGCCAGAACTTCATCCTCAGATTTTACTTTCCTCTGTTTCCTGGGGCACAGAAACCTGGTGGGAAGAGCCCTGTATGCTCTCTTGGGATGCTGAGGACATTCAATGTTCACCTGACACCCTCTGACTTTGTGCTTTTGTCTTTTCTCTTGGCAGCCCAGAACTGCAGTCACACATTGCAGGGCCCAAACGGGACAATACAGAGCCCAGGCTTTCCCTATGGATACCCCAATTATGCAAACTGCACGTGGACAATCACTGCTGAGGAGCAGAACAGGATACAGCTTGTTTTCCACTCCTTTGCATTAGAGGAAGATTTTGATGTATTATCCATCTACGACGGGCTGCCTCAGCAGGGGAATCTGAGAACGAGGTACAGTGTTCATTACAGTGATGTTTATAAACATGTTCCCCTTCCTGCCACTGGGATTAAATCTGCCCTTGGATGTTTATGCTGCAATAAACTGGGAGTGTTTCTCCATGAGCAGTTCTTACAGTTGTTTTGATTTCTTATCTCTGATAAGGCTTGAAATGTTTCTCTGAACTCCTGACACTAATGATTTATCAAGACTTACCCCAGACATGCAGAGGAGTTAATTAGGAAATGGAGCAGGAGGGAAGCAGAGTTAATGTGCAGAGAGCTTCCCTCAGTCCAAAGGACACTTCTGGAGTGGGAGGATGGACTGTGGGGTTCAGTGACAGCTCTGCCAAAGCTTTTGTGGATTTTCCCCCAAAATCTGGGCTGCTCCTTAACCCCCAGTCCATCCAGCAGCTGGCCAGGCCTGCACCCCTCCCATCTGCTGGATCTCCAGGGGTAAGAAGTGTTCAGTAATCCACTTTAGTAGGAAAACTCCTCATGGCTTCTCCAGTGAGGCTTTCAGTGTTAAAAAAAGTTTTGTGGGAGGCTGATTTTGCTGTGTTGCTGTGGCAGCAGATGCTCTGGGAGCTGTCAGCTGTGGAGCAGTCGTGATCTCAGCCCTCTCAGCTGGGGACACGACTGGAGGTGCTGGTGGCAGCTCCACCCTGACAGTGATGCATCCAAAAACCCAGGGAGCAGTGGCAGCATCCAGGCTCTGAATCCTTGGAAATGGATTTTCCTTCAAAGCACTCGAGTTCAGGACAAATCCATTGACCTCAGTGTCTTGTCTGACCCCAGTGGAACATCTGAGCTGCACCCTGGTGGAAATCAGCTCTTTATGTAGATTATTTCAGTTATGCAAATAAATCATCTCCTCATTTGGCAACTGTGCTTGAGAATCACTTTAATTATGGGACCTGGGTGTTTAATCAGGAGGTTCAGTGCTTTGCTTTGGGGATAATGGAAAGGTGGAAAACTGGGGGTAAAATCCAGCTCAGGAAACTTTGTGTGGTGAGAAGTTAATGCTGCTGAGAGATCCTCACATGAATATTCTGGTTGTAAATAAAAGCAGCAGGAAGGAACCTCCCAAGTGTGAGCTGGGGGTCTGCCCTGGGGGTCTGTGACCCTGCACTGGGGAAGGTGAGGAAGCAGAAAAGGTTCAGGTGCAGCTTGGGCAGGTGAATGGGAGCTGGGGGTGGAACCAGCAGCAAAATCCACCTGGGAATGTTCCACCTCTGAGCTCAGGAAATGGACTGTATTTAGGGCAGGAAAGGGGAATAAAGAGAAGAGGGGGATTGCTAGAGGTCTGAAAGCACTTCGGGAGGCTCAGCTCAGTAAAAGATGAACTCCTGCATGGTGGATATTTGCTTTCTTCCCTTGGACATTTCTGGATTAGTAACTTTAAACCTGGAGTTGGCTCTTTTGGGCTGTTTCATGTCTCATCTCCTTGTTCACCAATTTTAGTGTTTGGGCAAGGCTCTTATGCACAGGGTGGGATTGTTGGGGTGTCCCCTCATCCTTGTGGGTCCCTTCCACCTCAGGAGACCCCAGATATTATTTTTGTTATTACATCAATCTCACCCCATTAAACTCTTAACTGTTGCCTAACACCAGGTTACTTTTTTCTCCCTTTTTTCTCTTTCTCATGGCCATCAATTTTGCTTTTTTTCCTGCCTGCTCTCCAAATGTTCTCCATTCATCACCGAGGTGCAGCCCTGAAGATGGATGGCCACGTGTCACTCATCAGAGCTCACCCAAAATGAGCTGTGAGCAAGGGGAAAAGAAGGGACAACTGGATTTCTTTGCCTTTTCCCCTCCCAAACTTCTATTTTTGAGCATCCCTGATGCATTTGAGGTCCTTCCCAACCCAGACCATTCCAGGACTTCCTGGGAAGGGGTTAATGTTGTGTTCATCATGTGCTGGCAAACACCCTCTTGTCTTGCAATTTAATGTGGTGTGAAGGTTCCCTAATAGAATAAGAGCAGCCCTAATCCAATGAGGCATTTGCTAATAAACAGCTTTACTGGATATTAGGGAATTTGCCTTGCATGTTTGTGATGAGGACGTGAATATTAAATGGGTTTCAGTGCCTTAATTTAGACATCCAGGGCTGTTGTCATCTCTCAGTGCCATGACTTTGCTTTGTTTGCTAAAATCAGAGCTCGTTTCCAAGTCTTTGCTATTCCAGCTTCTCTGGAATCATCGGGTTTTTAGAATCCTGCAGTGGGTTGGGTTGGAAGGGAACTTCAGTTCCATCTCATTCCCTCCTGTGCCATGGGCAGGGACCTTCCACCATCCCAGGCTGCTCCAGCCTGGCCTTGGACGCTTCAGGATCCAGGGGCAGCCACAGCTTCTGTGGGCAACCTGTGCCAGGGCCTCCCAACCCTCACAGGGCAGGATTTTTTCCATCTATATAATCTAAACTTCCTTTTTTTTCAGTTGGAACACATTCCTCCTTGTCCACTGGAATTTTCCCAGCTCCTGGCTTTCAGCAGGAACCACTGTGGGGGCATTTTCTGTGAAACCTGAGAGCTGCATATTATAATTATTACATTAATAATAATTATATTTGGTGGCTGCAAAGTTTTCTCTTCCTTGATGAGGGACATCAAGATTTGCTTTATGTCCAGGACTTCCCCTTCTCTTGAGCTCATTACACCAGACCAGACTCTCCCTAAATCTCTTCCTCCAAGTTCCCAGCTGCCGTGGGATCAGGGAGTCCTGCAGTTATTCCAGAACAGTCTTTGCCCAGTTCCCATTGTGCCTTGTGATTGTGGCATTGTTCCCAGGTCGCTCCAATCAGGTTCCCTTCCTGATTGCCTTCCCACTGTGCTGGCCTCAGAAACTCAGCACAGACCTGACTACAATTTGAATTCTTGGGGTTATTTATGGCTCTGAGATTGCCGTGGGATTTGGGAGAGACTCTGAACCTCTTTGTGTCAGACTCTTGTTCCACGACATCCCCAGAGTGGGCAACGACAGAACCACGTGGCTTCCCCCCGCTTTTTCATCTGCCAGTAATTTGCAGGACCCCTTTAATGTGAGAGTCTTGAATCACTTGCAAATTCCCTGATTTGAAGCTTCAGGCTTGTACTCAGACCCAGGGAAAACACATTTACAGTCTCCCTGTGCATCAGTCCTTGTAGCTCCCTAATTCTGTTTTCCCAGTGAGACCTGCTGAATTTACACTCCAAATGCAAGTGGTCAGCTTAGAAAATCAGATTTTTGGGTTTTTTTCCTTCCAGAAATATTAAAAAAAGCCCAGGGGACAGAACACGGGATGTTTCTACCAGCAGAAACTCCTCACTTATGAATGTGCTGAGCAATGCTGGGGTTTCTCAGTCTTTTCCAACCCTTGGGCTTCCCTTCCCACCTGTTGTGGGCAGGGAATTGTGTCCTCCTCTGCTCTCTTCCCTGTTCAAACAAAACATTTCAGTGATGCTGACTTTATTTGCTTGAGAAAACCTTTGTTTGAGGCTCTGCATCCAGAGGAAAACAACTCCCAGGGCCTCGCGGTGCCGGCCGCGTTTCCACGGGCGTCGCTGGGAGGAAGAGCAAATTCCAGTTTCTTGGCACATCTGGGAGGAACCTGCCCCTTCTGAGGAGGGCTCTGCAGAAATTCCTGTGCCTGCAGGGTCTGGGGGAACGTTTGCAGTCAGTTTTTCAGTGGGGTTCTGTGCAGAGCACACAAATCCTGCTGCTGGCACAGGGCCCTGCTTCCCTTGCAGCTCACGTCCCACATCTCGCAGTGTCTCCTCAAGCTGCTCCCACATCCTCATCCCTCTTCCCTGACAAGTGGCTGAAGAGTGACGAGAAGGATTGCCATCAATCTGCTGTGTGAGCAGTTCAGAACCACATCTCGGGCCATATTTAATTGACTGAAAGTTGAAGGATTTGGTTTGAACTCGGAAACAATGTGATCCTTGTGATAAGAGCAGCGTTATCTCTGGGCTGACCTAATTACCTGCACCTTGCATGTTTCTCTTGATAACCTTTTAATTACTCTTTGAAAAAGCAGCCCGGGTGACTTGTACTTAATTACCAATCAAGACCACAAAGCTTTTGATCTTAAAAACAGCAAAAGGGAGGAGGAGAGGAAGGGACGAAGGGAGGAGAGAGTTCCCCCGGTGTTCCTGTGGCTTGCAGAGATGCAAATTTGGGGTGAAACGACATCCTGGGGTTCAGTTGTGGTAAAGAAAAAATCCCGGCGCTCAGTTCTGGTAAAGAAATTCCTGGGGTTCAGTTATGGTAAGGAAAAAAATCCAGGGGTTCTGTCCTGGTAAAGAAATTCCTGGAAAAGCAGCATTTGTCAGCTGGGAATGCACAGTGCTTGTGTCAGGAGTTTGTGTGGAGTCACCTCTGGCCCAGTGCAATATTCCTTTGTCACTGCCTCATGTCTCCAAGGTGACTACAGTTCTTTTTGCTAAGGAGAAGGATAAATAAAGCAGAGGGCCAGCTAAATCCTCTGTCACCTTTAGTAAACATCCGAGCCCCACCTCCCTCTCAGCAGAGCCTTTTGTCACTTCCCATTAACTCCATGGGAAAAGAAACACAACAAAACCCCACTTAAATTTATGTTCTCTGCTGTGTAGGATAAAATCCACTTTATTTGTGTTTTTCTCTCTGGGAAGAGCCGTGTTTGAGCTGCTCCAGCAGCTCCAGGACCCTTCAGCAGAGTCCCCGTTTTGTTCTGAGGAAGTGCTGAGTGTTTAAACTCTGTCTGCAGGATAATTGATGAAACTGGAGCTGAAAGTCTGGGAGAGGTAATGGAGTTAATGCAACTGCAGCAGGGCTCTGCAATTTCAATTCACTTTTTCCATATTTATTAGCAGAGGGTGCATCAGGAGGAGTGATAAAAGCAGCTGATTCAATCAGAGTGGGAGCTTTTTCCCTGGCACTGTGGGGAATGTTGTAGGCTCAGGAGGAGCCTTGGCAGGGATATTTTGGCAGCCTCTTCAGAGATGGGGATGGAGAGGTTTTGTCCTGGTTTAGGGGTTAAAGGACTTGCTCACACCTCTGAGGTGAGGCACACAGGCAGGGTCTCTGAAGATGTTGCTTAAATTATTGCTACTACTACAACAACAATAATAATTTTTATTTATTTTATTTTATTTTATTTTATTTTATTTTATTTTATTTTGTTTTATTTTATTTTATTTTATTTTATTTTATTTTATTTTATTTTATTTTATTTTATTTATTTTTTATTAATTTATTATTATTGTAAAATTTTTTATTTATTAAGAATAATTACTTTTATTATTATACACATTGCTCTGTGACGAGGAGGTGGCTCCAGTCTGGCCCTGCTTGTAAGAACCTGTCCCAAAAGTCTCTTGACTTGACACAAATAATAGTTTGGTTAGAATTATTCCAAAATAATGTCCCTTGGAGTCAGTGAGCAGCGTGGTGGCACTGCCCTCTGGGTTTGGTGCCAGCATGGGCAGGGCAGGGCAGCAGAGGGTGTGGGGCACAGGGAAGTGCTGGAATCCCCCCCAGGAGCAGGGATCCATCCTGCCCTGAGCCCGGGAGCTGCTCTGCTCCCTGGGCAAATCCTTCTCAGCTTTCCCTGCTGTGAAATGCCAGAATCCCAGAGAGCTGCTGGCCTGACAGCCCCTCCATGCTGCCTGTGTCAGACACTTGCTCCTGTCCTGCAGGACTCTGCATTCCTGCACTTGCTCCTTGCTCCCCCCTTGCCCTGTGCTTAGCAAAAAACAAACCTTGTGTGATTTCCAGGAGGTTCCAAGAACTTATTTTTCCCATTTACTCCATTTCACACCCCTGGTGACTTTTTCTTTTTTTTTTTTTTTCCTATTTTTCCTTTTTTTTTTTTTTTTGGAGGGGGGGTTTGGTTTTTATTTTGAAGAAAGAGAGAAATAACCCAAATCTGCCAAGTTCTGAATTGAAGCTGCTGAGCCGTGCTTGGGCTGTATCCAAACTTGCCTTTGTTTACTCAGAACGTCAGCTCGGATTTGCCGGGGGTGACTGAGATTTGATGAACTTTCCTGTGAATTTGTCTTTTTTCTTCCTCTTGGTTTGTCATAACGAGGCTGAGAATGGAGGTGCCGCAGTTGGATTTGATGGAATTGTGGAAGGGTTTGGGTGGGAAGGGAATTAAAGCTCATCCCATGGGCAGGGAAACCTTCCCCACGCCCACCCCAGGGCTGGAGGCAGCTCTGCAGGTGGGGTCTCACCTGAGCAGGGCAGAGGGGACAAAATCCCACTGCAGTGCCAGGAAATCTTGGGAAAATGAGCATGGAATGGGTGTGAGAAAAATAATAAATCACATCCAACTCCATGCTCTTCCCAGTCCATTGCATTGCATGGAAAATCAAATTTATTGAAATTTGATGCTCAGTACCTGTCCCCAGCCTGAGCCATGAAGGCCTCATATATCTGAGCTGGCTGTGCTGGCTCTGGGCTCTATAAATAACACTTTTCTAGTGGGAATTGACCCAAACCCTGCTTTAAACAAGCGGAGAAATCCATCCAGGCTGGGATTTATGAGCTCTGTCACTGTCCCCCGAGCCCGTGTTGGTTAATGAAGCTTTGTCAGTGTCAGAGGTAAGCAAAGGGCTCCTGGGCCTTGATGGATTGTGCTTGGCTTGGCCAGGGGAGGGAGGTGCAGCTGATTCCTGAGACTGAGAGCCATGCTGGATAAAATTCCTGGGAAAATTGTTGGTGTTTATCACGTTGGGAGACGTTAAAGAACAGAAAAAAAACGAGGGGTTTTGCCCTTTGCTTGTTAACCGGCATGGTAAGAAAAACAAAAATAGTGAATGTCAGAACCAGTGGGTTGTACTGGTCTGGAATGAATTCTCCAGCAGCTGGGATGGGATCAGAGTGGCCATGGGAGTGAAATGTGAGCAGATCCAAGCACTCCTGTGCAGGTCCCAAACAAAAGCAGTTGGGCTCTGAGCACAAATCCCTCCACCAGCTTGGCTAAATCCAACTGGGAGCTGTTCTTGTGTCACTGCAGGATCCTTTGAAGTTGGTTGAGAGTTGATTTTTTTTTTTGGTCCAGAGCATCATTTCAGCCTTGCAGGGCTGCAAATGAAAGGACAACTATCTCAGTGACACCAGCGAGCTGTGCCTGGAGGACAGAGCTGCCTTTTAAGTGTCTGCAGCATTTGGGAGCTGGGAGTGCTCTCAGATCATGCTCTGCTTGTTTTATTGATGATTAATGAGAGCGTTCGTGTCCATGGGCTCTGGAAAAAAGCTGACATCTCGCTGTAATAGTGTTTTTCTTTAATAAATACAGGGAAAAATCTAACAGAGCCACTGGGGGGGAAATTCCTGCCCCAGCCAAGCCTGAGGAAATGCCAGGAGAAGAGAGCTGGCTGCTCAGGGGTGGCTTTTATCCACAGCCACGGGCAACAGGGGAAGTTTTGTAGGAAGGAGAAGGGATGAGATGTGTGAGAGAGGCTGAGGCAGCAGCACCTGGGCTGAGGGCCCTTCTCAGCATCTCCTCAGCCCCAGCCTTTCCTGCTCCAGGCCCTTCCTCAGCTCTGCAGCACTCCAGGAGCTCCTGGCCCTGCTGTGCTGAGGATCCAGAGCCGGACAAGCCCTCCAGGGCTGGGCAGAGGGGCAGCATCCCCTCCCTCCCACCTGCCTTGCAAGGATCTTTATCCCAGGATGGTGCAGGGGTGCCAGGCTGCTGTCATTTACCCTGCCCACAGCAAAGAGAGTGCCTCATTTGATGGGAAATTTTCCCTAATAGGTGCCTTTAAATGACAGGCAGAAAAAGCTCACCGAGCTCTGGGGTGCTGTAATTTAATGCTGGGTTAAATGACACAATCCAGTGCATTTTCATTAGATGTTCTGAGACACTTCTCCAGCATTTATGCTTTAAAGGCTGCTGGATTGCCAGCTGCAATAACTGTTTTGATTGCAGCCCGAGCTGATGGTGGGCATCCTACCAGAAAAATAATGGGCTGGGCTTTAATTACGGCACCTGCACTCCCCAAGTGCGTCAGCGCGGCCGTGCTGCATCCAAGGGATGGCAAATGTGCAACAGATGGAGCCGAGGGGGCTTGGAGCAGCCCTGGGGGTCCAGCCTGGGTGTTGGGGTTTGGGGGGAACAGAAATGTTCAGGTGTGGCTTGAAGCTGCTGAGCAGAGCAGCCAGGGGGGCTCTGGCTGGGCTCAGCTCCTTTTGGGGGGCACGGGGCAGTTTGCCATCAGTGCTGGCACACTGGAGGGGTCCAGAGGGGCTGGAGAGTGTCCAGGGAAGGCTGGAAAACTCCTGATGGAGCTCCTGAAGGGGCTCAGCCTGGAGAAAAGGAGGCTCAGGGAGGACCTTGTGGCTCTGCACAGCTCGTGACAGGAGGGGACAGCCAGGGGGTCGGGCTGTGCTCCAGGGAACAGGGACAGGAGCAGAGGGAACGGCCTCCAGTTGAACCAGGGGAGGTTTAAATTGATTTTAGGGGAAGTTTCTCCATGGAAAGGGTGCTCAGGCATTGCCCAGGGAGGTTTGGAGAGCCCATCTCTGGAGAGGCATCCAAAGGAAGGGCTGGAGGTGGCACTTGGGGACAAAGTGGGGATTGGGCACAGCTTGGACTCGAAGGTCCTGGAGGGCTTTTTCAACCTCCCTGATTCTGGCATTCTGGGATTCTGTCCCATCCAGGCTGATCTCCATGGCAGGTGGGGTTTCTCACCTGTGGAAGGTGCATTTCACTGCCATCAGCTCTCCCAAAACTGATTTTTCCTGTCCTGCTGCAAGTTGGGAGCCAAACCAGGCAGATTTGCAGCGTCCGTGGCACACCTGAAGCAGAGCACGAGGGATGCAAACAGAGCAGAGGATTTCTGTGTTGATTTGTTTGGATATATTGATTTTTTGCAAGGGCAAGCTTATCAAGTGGCATTTCTGGCGCTGGTTTCGTTTGGTTCCTCGCTGCAGGAGCAAAATTAAGCCAATGAAAAACACATTGCAGATCTCACACAATCAGCCCTGGCTCCGAGCACGTTAAGGGGATAATCACTCAATAATCCATTTGGCTAGAGGTACAGAAGGAATGGAATATGATTATTCCTGCTGTTATTACTGCCCTCACCTCCATAAAAACGAGGAGTGGAGTTTGCTGCTTCCCTGCCTTGTTAGAGTGTGTTTTTTGTGGTTGCTGCCCTGAAGATCAGCGATGTCAGAATTGCTGTTTGGTGGGGAATGATTCCATGTTCTGCCTGCCTTTCCCTCCTTTAACTCTCTCTGGGGTGCAGATTTAGGGAGGAAGGCAGGAGAGCAGTTACCAAGCAGGGATTCCTGCCAGTGCTGCCTGTCCTGGGGCTTTGCAACAGCAGAGCTGAGGTTTTGAACATGGCCATGGTAAATGATTGTTCTTCGAGGGGATGCTGCCTTGGACAAGACAAGGACATCAGAGAAGAAAAAAAAAAAACAGTTGTGTGCATTGGCTGGAGGCTTAAGAGGAGAAGTGGCTTTTATTGTGGTTTATTGAGAAGCAGGAGCAGCTCCAGCTCGTTCCCAGGGCAGCATTTCCCTGCAGGAGCAGCCCAGGGAGGGCTGCAGGTGCTGCACAGGTATTCCCTGACTGCAGCAGCATTTCCTGCTCCCTCCTGGCTCGCTTGGCTTGCAGTGGAGCCACCTGTGATGTCCTGTGTGCTGAGGGGATTTTGGGTGTGTGGGGAGCAGGGTTTGGTGCCTTTGGTGGGGACCCTCTGAGGGTCAGAGCTGCTTGGCTTTACCAATTTCTAGAGGCTCCCCTGGAAATTGTCTCTCCAGCCAGTGTGGGCTCTGAGAACAAGCTCAGTGACAATTTCATGCCCTCGTGCACAGGAACTTCTCTTTTAAAGCCCTGTTAGTAGAAAACAGCAGTTGTGCTGGAATAAATGCTGCAGGGCAGTGTTGTTTCAGGTAACACTTAATTCCTGTGACTCCTGGGGGACGGCAGCTCTTCCTTACAGGTAAAGGACATGTTCCTGTTGCCCTGAATTAAAAGCAACATCTGCAGAGTGGGATCCTCTTAGCACAGGGGCTGTGAGCAGAATCCACGATGCAAAAAGCTCAGCTCAGAGGGAGCAGATCCACTCTGGGGAATGAAAGGCATTAACAAATTCCTGGGTGATGCTATGGGCTGATCAGGGGAAGATAAATCAGCAGGTTCTGCTTTTATTAAAGCTGGTCCAGGCATTTCCTGGATTTTATTTTTAAGTGCATGGATGTTTCAGCAGGCCACTCTAATTAAACTGCCAAATTAATTAATAAAAACAATGACACTTCCACTCAGCACAGTAAAAACTGAATCCTTCTGGCTCCTGGAAGCTCTGATTGTTAATAAACAGGAGCAATTGTCCTTCCAGCTTGCCCAGACCGTGGATTTTATGCTGAGGGCTGGTCAGTGCTGCTGTGCTGACATTAAAACTTAAATCATGGGCTGGCAACTCCGTGAGCTCTGCCAATAACTGGAATTTTTGCTTCAATAAAGTTCTCAGGCAGAGCCTGTCAGCTCTCATCAGTCAGAGCTCAAATGTGTGTGAAATAATATTTAGGTTTGCTCAATGAGAGGCAGAGAGAAGAGGAGGGAAGTTCCCTCGCTGTCTCAGGGGCTGGTGATGACTTTGAGCAGGAATTGCTTGGGCTGGGTGCTCAGAGAAATTTCAGTTTCTCCCCCAAACCTGGTTTTGTTCTGTGGGTGCCTCTTCATTCTGTGTGAAGAGAGGAAACACCCTGAATGAAATAACATTTACAGCTATTTCCTAAAGGGGCAGAGAGCTTTGTGTCACAGGTGATCCTTTCCCCCCCTGGCACAAAGTCTGGCTGCTCTACGTGGGATAAACCTCAGAGTGTGTTGTAAGAAGCTTTAAATTCTCTTTTTTCCTGTTTATCTCGTGCTACTCCTGCCCTTGTGATCCCTTGAGCGCTCTTGATCCCAAATGATACCAAATTCCTTCAGTTCCTGCTGCTCCTGTGGTTTATAAAATCTGGGTTTGGGGCTGCTCAGGGATTGCTCCTGAATTCCTGACCCCGGTAATGGCAGGCAGGAGTCCTCTGTGGGAATCCTTTACACTGGAAATCTGTCCAGGAATCCCCTTGGCCACGCTTGAGGAGGTTTGGAAGTTGTAAAAATGTAATTTTGGTCAACAAGCTGGTCTGGGGATGGCTCAGCACCAAGGGTTTGTGTTTGGGATTAATGGAAATCAGTAATAAACAGGTTTTTATAATAAAATCAGTTGTCATTTAGCTGTGAGTCCATAAGGGAAGCAGGTGGGACTTCCTGGATTTGTCCAATTTTATTTTCTTCACTCTGATTTGTGCCCATGTCCTGGGAATTCCTGCAGTGCAGCTCCCAGACCCTCTGGTGCAGCAATTTCCTGGCTGGGAGCTTGGATTTTTACCTCAGGGTGGGAACCATCCTTTGGTACATTTTGGACCTGTGCCCACATAAAACCCCCATCCTTGTCCTGGTGCTGGGAGGATTCCTGGAACCTTCCAGCCTTTTCCATTCTGGAGGCACCACTCTGAAGGTTTATTTAGTTGTTAACATCCATTTTTTGCCTGTTTTTTAGGTTCCTTTTAGTGCAGTTTGTTGAAATTTTTAGTCAGATTTTTACTCCAAGGTTCTCAAAACATTTTAAGCCTTATTGAACAAAGCCCTGGGCTCACTCAGCACCCCAAAATCTCTGTCCCACGGGGTGGGTTCTGCTCCAGCATCCCAGGGCTGGGTTTGTGGAGTGTCCCAGGGCAGGTGTTGGTGACCAGGGAGGGGTTTGGGACAGAACCAGTGAAGAACCACAGGAGTGGAGTAAACCTGTGCAAAACTCTGCAAAACTCTGAAAAATGACAGGAGCAGTTCCTGTGGGCAGGCAGAAGGTGGGAGAAGCCCAGGGTTTGTTGCTCTCAGGCTGTCCCAGGTGCTCAGGAGCTCTGAGCTCCTCCAGGAGTGTGATGGGATCAACCCCACTCCTGGTTTTTGTAGGGCAGCAAAGCTGAGCGTGACCTGGTGTGGGTTTTTCCCAATGAGTGTGACCTGGTGTGGGGTTTTTTCCAGTCAGAAGTGGTGAATGTCACCTCGCTGTGGGTTTTTCCTGGTAAGTGTGACCTTGTGTGGGTTTTTGTAGGAGGGCAGTGGTGAGTGTGACCTCACTGTGGATTTTTCTGGGTGAGTGTGACCTTGTGTGGGCTTTTTGCCAGATCAGAAGTGGTGAGTGTGACCTTGTGTGGGTTTTTTGCCAGATCAGAAGTGGTGAGTGTGACCTTGTGTGGGTTTTTCCTGGTGGAACTGACCTTATGTGCATTTTTCCTGGTGGAACTGACCTTGTGTGGATTTTTCCTGGTAGGACTGATCTCACTGTGGGTTTTCCCTGTGAGTGTGACCTTGTCTGGATTTTCCCTGCTGGGGCAGGCCTTGTGTGGGTTTTTCCTGGTGAGGCTGACCTTGTGTGGGTTTTTCAGGTCAGAAGTGGTCAGTGTGACTTTGCTGTGAGCTTTTACCAGGTCAGAAGTGATGAGTGTGACCATGCTATGGGTTTTTGTAGGGCAGTGCTGCGTGTGACCTCACTGTGGGTTTTTTCTGGTGGAACTGACCTTGTGTGGGTTTTTCCTGGTGGGGCTGATTTTGTGTGGGTTTTTCCTGGTGAGGCTGACCTTGTGTGGGTTTTTCCTGGTGGAACTGACCTTGTGTGGGTTTTTCCTCGTGGAACTGACCTTGTGTGGGTTTTTCCTCGTGGAACTGACCTTGTGTGGGTTTTTCCTCGTGGAACTGACCTTGTGTGGGTTTTTCCTCGTGGAACTGACCTTGTGTGGGTTTTCCCTGCTGGGGCTGACCTTGTGTGGGTTTTTCAGGTCAGAAGTGGTCAGTGTGACTTTGCTGTGAGCTTTTACCAGGTCAGAAGTGATGAGTGTGACCATGCTATGGGTTTTTGTAGGGCAGTGCTGCGTGTGACCTCACTGTGGGTTTTTCCTGGTGGGGCTGACCTTGTGTGGGTTTTTCCTGGTGGAACTGACCTTATGTGGGTTTTCCCTGGTGGAACTGACCTTGTGTGGGTTTTTCCTTGTGGAACTGACCTTGTGTGGGTTTTTCCTGGTGGAACTGACCTTATGTGGGTTTTTCCTGGTGGAACTGACCTTGTGTGGGTTTTCCCTGCTGGGGCTGACCTTGTGTGGGTTTTTTCCAGGCTGACAGGATTCCAGCTGCCTGCTCCCATCGTCAGCACAGGCCTGGTGCTGTCCCTGTGGCTCGTCAGTGACTACGCCGTCAGTGCCCAAGGCTTCCAGGCCAGCTATGAGGGTGAGTCCAGGAGGGGCTGGAATTGCACCTGAACTGGGCTTGGGAGGTGGGAAACTGAGCTGCACAGTCTGCACCAGGAGCTGGATAGCTCTGCTTTGTTGTTGTGTAATTTAATATTTTTTTTCAGCATTTAAATGGATGGTTCCTTCCAGCAGAGTGGGTTTTTTTTTGGTTAAAAGTGTGCTCTGGCTGAATTCCCTGGAATATCAGGGAATGGTGGGTCATGTCAAGAAAATTAATCCACAAACATCAGAGGTTTATGTCCAAAAGGAGACAGAGGAATCCTTTGACTTTACTGGAATAAAGGCAGAGGCCATGGGGCATTCCCCTGGGGTCTCTCAGATTTTTGGAGGATGCAGCCTCCTTTTTATCCCAATTTCCCAACCTCATTTCCCTTCTCTCTTTCCCCATTTCTGATGGATGTCAGGACAGGTGAGCATTTTGGGACAGGTGAAGCTTTTGGGATAGGTGAGGATTTTGGAACAGGGGAAGTTTTTAGGTGAGGATGTTAGGACAGGTGGAGTTTTTGGGATAAGTGAAGGTTTTGGGACAGGTGAGGATGTTGAAACAGTGAAGGTTTAGGGACAGGTCAAGGTTTTGGGACAAGTGAGGATTTGGGACAGGTGAGCTCAGCACCCATTGGGAGGAAAGACAAATCCATTTGCAAAATTGCTTTTTTTCCTCTCCAAATGTTCCCAATTTGTTCGGATTTTCCCCTCTGCTGGAACATCTGCCAGTCTCTGTGTGAGACACGTCACTCCCAAATCCTGGGGCAGAGGACACGCAGCTGCTTTTGCACTTCCTTGACATTTCCAGTTCATTTTTTGGCATTTACACACAGCTCCTTGTACACTTTGTAATGTTCTTTTATTACCTTGATGCCTCAGGAAATCTTGTACAAAGGCTGGCGCCGGGGCTGCCCTTTAGTCACACACATCTGAAACAATCTGGGGTTTATTTGACTGGTGATTAGGAGGCTTTCAAGGCTGTGACTGAGGGGGAAAATAAATGTATTTAAAACTTAACCTGAGCCAGGGTGACAGGCAGAGCGTTGGCATAAATCAGAGTTTTATTTTGAGGGTGGGAGAGGGGCTCACTTGCTAAAATACCACCCTGAGCCTGCCCCAAAGCAAATTATTTGCATTTTGGGTATTAATTAAGGCTGAAGGAGGTGATAACTGCAGCTGGGGCTGCTGCTGGAGTGCTGCTTCAGTTCCTTGGGTGTTGGATTCCAAAATGCAGGGAATTCTCAGAGCTGTAAACCAAAGCTTAGAATTAAACCCAGGATTTGATCCGAGACCTTGGAAAAGGCTCCCAAACTGAGGTGCTGGAAGCAGAATGTGGATTTGTAGTTTAAAGCAGAGACAAGTTAAGTTAAGAAGAGGAAAGTTTAGAGCTTTAGAGTTTAAGATACCGAAAAAATAATATTAATTACAAAGGTAAACAAGGGGTTTAGAATGCAGTGCTGTAGGTTTGTGTGCCATGGCATGATTGGCTAACACTGTAGCATGGGTCCTAAGATGAAATATTTAAGGATTGGGTCAGAGACATAAATATCTTTGTTGGCAGTGTTTTATTGGTCAATAAATACTTAAGAATTTTTTAACTAAGGGTCTTGTGACCTTCTGACCCATGCTGGAACCATGTGAGCTGAACTCACCCTTCCTGCCTGTGCAGAAGATAAGGAGAACAAATCACATCATGTAAAAAACTCAGAAGTCCCGTCTGTAACTCATTCAAAATTCCTTCCAAAATCCCCATCCTGAGGAATCTGTGACTCAGGGAAGAGCCAGTGAGGGATAGTTCCCGTTTAAAACTCAGAATCCTGCAGGAAATGGCTCTGCTGTGATCTGCCATCAAAGCCCCCCTCATTACTTCATTATTCTCCTCCTCCCTCGGAGCCATCCTTGGGAAATGCACCAAAAGAAACAGAATTTTAAAATTGGCAACAAAAGCTCCCAGGAACTTTTTTTTTTTTTTTTGAGAGGACAGGAAGAAAGTACAGCTGGAGGCATCAAAGTGGCACAAAACCATTGGCAGTGATGGGGATGCATCAGCTGGGCTTGGTGTGAGCAGAGAACGTTTGAGCATCTCCTGCCTTGGAGGGGATGGGTGAGGTCTGGGTGGGGGCACAGCCACGTCCTGGCATTCCTGGGGTGTTCCTGGGCATTCCTGGGGAGTTTGTGTTCCATGGACATTCCTGGGGTGTGCTCTGGGCATTCCTGGGGTGTTCCTGGGTATTCCTGGGGTGTTTTTGTTCCCTGGCCATTCCTGGGGTGTTCCTGGGCATTCTTGGGGTGTGCTCTGGGCATTCCTGGGGTGTTTTTGTTCCCTGGGCATTCCTGGGGTGTTTGTGTTCCATGGGTATTCCTGGGGTGTTCCTGGGCATTCCTGGGGTATTCCTGGGCATTGCTGGGGTGTTCCTGGCCATTCCTGGGGTGTTTTTGTTCCCTGGGCATTCCTGGGGTGTGCTCTGGGCATTCCTGGGGTGTTTGTGTTCCATGGGTATTTCTGGGGTGTTTTTGTTCCCTGGGCATTCCTGGGGCGTTCCCTGAGCATTCCTGGGGTGTTTGTGTTCCATGGGTATTTCTGGGGTGTTCCTGGGGTGTTTTTGTTCCCTGGGCATTCCCAGGATGTTTTTGTTCCCTGGGCATTCCTGGGGTGTTTGCTCTGCCCTGGAGGTGGTGCAGTCCCCATCCCTGGGTGTGTTTAACAAAGCCTGGATGTGGCACTGGGTGCCAGGGTTTGGTTGAGGTGTTGGGGCTGGGCTGAACTCGATGGTCTTGGAGGTCTCTCCCAGCCTGGTCATTCTGGGATTTCTGGGAATTTGTGTTCCCTGGGTATTCCTGGGTTTCACCACCTCACCCTGCAGGGCTGGCAGTTCCCAAGTGACCCAAAAAGCTCAGGGTATTCCTTGTAGAAATTCCTGTTCCTGGGGGCACATTTTCGTTCATTTGGGTTGTGGGATTTTAGTTCATTGGGGTTTGTGGGATTTTAATTCATTTGGGTTTGTGGGATTTATTTTATTAGGGTTTGTGGGATTTTAGTTTAGTTGATTTGTGGGATTTTGGTTCATTTGGATTTGTGAGACTTTAATTTATTTGGGTTTGTGGGATTTTGGTTCATTGGGGTTTGTGGGATTTTAGTGTAGTTGGTTTGTGGGATTTTACTTTATTTGCGTCTGTGGGATTTTAATTCATTTGGGTTTGTGGTTTTTAACTTTGTTTGGCTTTGTTTGCTTTGGGTTTTCCTCCTCCAAGGACAGTCTCAACCTACCAAACCCAGAAGCTCATTTGGGCAACTTTTAGTCAAAAATCTCAATTATTGAGTCCCCAAAGCCAACAAGAGCTCCACCTGATCCATCAACAGAGCCAAACCCCAGCTGGGAAAAGGGAGAAATGCAGCAGCTGCTGTGGGGCTTGAAAATCTGGGAATGGACCCCCCAAATTCCCATCTGGGGAGAGGAGAGAGGCTTGGGCCAGCACAAATCTGGATTTAGTGGCTGATGTGGAAAAAGAACTGAGGGCACCCATGGCAGGAGCAGTGGGAGTGAAAACCTGTCAGCTTTTGCTTGGGGAATTGGGAGAACAGAGAGGATTTCATTTCCATTTCAATCAAATGCTTTGATCTCAAGGTAATTTTTTTACTTCGGAGCTTCCAGGAAACACCAGCAGTTCAGGGAGCTCCGGTTCAGCACGTCTCATTTAGAAAATATTGAAATTAAGTGCTTTCATGCTTTTAGCATCCCTAAATTTGTTTTCTTTCCCTGTTTACTGTCCCTTGAATTCAACATGATTTCCTAATTAGCCCCGTTCACCCTCAGACTGGGGGATTTTTCCTTCTTTTCTCACTAAAGGATTTTTTTTTTCCCAGCCCTAACCCAGCTGTGGAGTCCTGAATTTCCTTTCAGCTGCAGAATTTTGGAGCCAGTTATAAATAATCCCAGTTAAATTTGACTGGGATGTGAATGTTGACAGCCTCATCTGGTGAAAAAAAAATCTTCCTAAAAATGTAGAAATGCCCATTTTTTTGCTTGCCCTGGAAGATGTGTGAGGCTGGACTGCAAAGGGAATTAATTCCTCTCCTTGCTGAGGAATTCACTCAGAGCTGACTTCAAATAAATCAGGCAAGATTGAGACAGTGAGAGGAAAAGTGGCACAAATTCCACAGAAATAATAAATAAAGCAGGGGATGCAGAGCAGGTGGTTTATTTGTTCACTAATGAAGGGATAAAAGAAGATTAAATTATTAAAGTAAATTCAATTATTATGAAATCACCACCTCTGGGTGCTGTGTTAGAGCAGAGGGTGACAAATTAAAAGGGATTTAAGGAAAAACACAATTGTGGAAATGTTCAAGTTGGAAAAGACTTCCCAAATGCAACTTTGGGGCAATCCCCACCTTGTCAAGCAGAGCATGGGGTTGTATTTTCATTTATATCCTTGTCAGGACATAATTTATAAATCTATCTGTAGAAGAGGAATATAAATATATATATATTAAAAAAGGGATATATCTATTTTTTATATATATAGATAGAGGAAAAATAGACTTTAAAGGGATACAAAGGGATAGAAATAAATACAAATATGAAAAAATTAATAAATAATATTTTAAATAGAAATAGATATAAAATACACCTGTAGTTAAGTAAAATAGAAATTAAGAGGGCTCTGTAAAAGTAGAGGGATGCAATAATGTCAGATGCTATTTTTTTAGGAATACTCAACTATGGAACTTGGAACTTTACTTTTAGAGTGGGTTTTTTTATTTGGTGGTCTGGATTTTCTCCCCTGCCCAAAAATCAGAATGCAGTGGGAATTCCTGGAGGGAAGCAGGTTCCTTTTTTAAAGGGATATAAACCAGCAAGTGACTATTTAAATATATATATATATATATAAAAACATAAAATACACAAATATTTAAGTAAAATATTTAAAAATTATTATTTTAAGGAACCTTCCTCTTTGTAACTTTAAATTTGAATTTTAGGGTGGGGTTTTTGTTGATGGTCTGGATTTTTCCCCCACAAAAAGCAGAATTCAATGGGAATTCCCGGGGGAATCAGGGCCCTGTGGATCCCTGAGGAATTCCAGGGGCTGAAACTTTCCCTTCCCGAGACACCGATGGCAGCTGCACCAAATTCTCTCTGCAAGCACTGATTGAAAAGGAGCAATTAGGGCTGCACGAACACTGCTCATTTTCAGGAATTAGAGGCGTTGAAATCCCGAGGGAAACAGCCCCGAGGAGCTGGAGCTGTTTGGAGATAAATACTGGGCTCATTCTTCACAAGCTCTTTGCAGAGTTGTGCAAACAGATGGAGAAAATACAATTAAATTGTATTTTTATTGCTGCTCCCGTCCCTCTCGGAGCATTCCTGGCTCTGGGATTTTTTTGGGATGTTGCTACTGCATTTCTCCCTTTTCCCAGCTGGGGTTTGGCTCTGTTGATGGATCAGGTGGAGTTCTTGTTGGCTTTGGGGACTCAATAATTGAGATTTTTGACTAAAAGTTGCCCAAATGAGCTAATGGGTTTGGTAGATTGAGACTGTTCTTGGAGGAGGAAAACCCAAAGCAAACAAAGCCAAACCAAGTTAAAAACCACAAATCCAAATGAATTAAAATCCCACAGACCCAAATAAAGTAAAATCCCACAAACTCAAATAAACTAAAATCCCACAAATCCAAATAAACTAAAATCTCACAGACCCAAATGAACAAAAAGCCACAAAACCAAACAAATTAAACACTTACAAAAGAAACTAAAAACCCACAAAACCAACCAGCCAAAATATCCGAAAAAACGAAACAAACTAATAACCCAGAAACCAAACAAATTAAAAACCACAAACTCAAATAAACGAAAAAGACACAAAACAAACTAAAAACCACAAACCAAACAAACTGAAAAGACACAAAGCCAAATAAACTAAAAACCACAAACCAAACAAACAAAAACCTCAAACTAAAGAACACACAAAGCCAAATAAACAAAAAACCACAAACCAAACAAACTAAAAAGACACAAAACCAACCAAATTAAAATCCACAAAATAAAAAAAAAAAAACCTGAATCCCCACAAACGCAAACAAAAACCCCAAATTAAAGACCACAAACCCAAATAAGGACCACAAACAAAAAGGACACAAACCCAAATAAACTAAAGTCCACAAACCAAACAAAAAACCCGAACTAAAAACCACAAACCAAAACAAACTAAAAACCAATCAAACAAAAAAACCTAAACTAAAGAACACACAAAGCCAAACAAACAAAAACCCCACAAAAGCAAACAAAAACCCCACAAAAGCAAACCAAAACCCCACAAAAGCAAACAAAAACCCCACAAAAGCAAACAAACAAAACCAAACATCCTGCTGTGGACACTGAGGGTGAGTTCCAAATTTCCAATATTAATAATCCTGAATGCAGGATGAGCTGGGAATGCTGATAGGAAGTTCCCATTTGGAATCCCAGCCCCTCCCAGGGAATAATTCCATCCCAATACCTGCCCAGAACCTTCAGCTCAGACAATTTTATCACCTTTCAACAATTTCATTGCTTTCCAATTCCTCCTGAGTTTCAGGACTGTCTGACATCCTGTGGTGTTTGGAAAGTGGGGAAAGGATTCCTGAATATCCTGAATATCCACACTGGATCTTTCCCATCCCTTCTCCTGAGCAGAGAGCTGTGCTCAATTAAGAAAATAAAAGTTTGTAGCCCGTCACAGCTTGTGGTGATAAAGCCACGGAGAAAACAGCCTGGCAGGCCATAAAATCCTGGATTTTGGGATGTGCCAGCACAGGAACTTTAATTTGCTTTTTTTCCTGCAGGGTATCAGCGCCTGGATTCCATGGAAAACCAGGAGAGCAGGGCAGGACTGTCAATACTATTGAGTGCCAGGGCTGTTCTACACAGGGCAGTGTCTGCAAGAGGAGAGGGATAATTAGATTTCAAGCACAGCCCTGCATTGATTCTGTCCCCAATTAAGTGGTTTCCACCTCGTGTCAAACATTTGCTTGGCTGCAGGTTTGCCTTGAGCAGGTTTTTCATGGGGAATTTTTGCCCTGTGCCTGTTCTCAACCTGCAGCTCCTGGTCCATTTCCATGTGCCATGGGTTGGAAATGAAGGATTTGGCACAAATATTCCCTGGCAGTGACGTGGATGGGAATCTGGAGGGAGGAACAGCACCTGGCTGGTCAGAATCCCTCACCTGGGCTTTTTGTCCCAAATTGACCCAAATTCCTGCTGGTGCTTCAGGTCTGTGCCAGCTCATGTGAATAAAAACCTTGGTTTGGGTCAAAAAGGCCCAAAAACCTCCTCCTGCAGCGTTTAGAGAGCAGTTGCTCTTTTCTGGACAACTCCCAGAGTGCAGAAAGCCACCTGAGAGACCCAAAGCTGCCTTTTAAATCCTATTTAGCTGTTTATTTCCACTTTGCTCCGGAACAAAAAGGACTGAACAGAGCTGGAATTGTTCTCCTGGTCACAAGCACATTCCAGGCAGTGCCTCTCCAGCCTTGCCAGGGGAGGGAATGGCAAATTGGCATGGCAGGGGTGATGCAGTTATTTTTGCCAGCCTTGGCAGGAGCTGTGTGAGTGCTGCTCCATCATGTCCAATAAATTCTGGGATGTAAAATCCAGCCAGGTGTCTGCCCCGAGCAGGGGTGATGAGCTCGGGGCTGCAGCAGGTGCTCAGGCACTCGTAAAGCAAAAATCTTGATTAGAGAGTGGAGAAATAAATGGAAATTCAGCTGTGCTGGTAATTTAGCTGGATTTCCCTGGGAATTTGGGAGTCTTGTTCATGAACCAACGCTTCCTTAGGTGGGAAGAGGGACAGAAGGAAGGAATGGGGCTGTCCACTGAGCTTGGCTCTGCATCCAAGAGCTTCCCATGAGTTCCCAAGGTCAAATATCCGTGGGGTGGGTGAGGGGAAGCACCTTAAAAGTTCATTTTCCATGGATTTTCCTGCCTGTGCCTCTCCTTTGGGGTGGGGTGAGCCTGTGACCCTCAGCTGGCGATTCCAAAGCAACGGAGTCACCTCATCCAGAGCATTCCTCAGAGTGGGAGCACCTGGATTTTGGGGTGGATCCAGTGGATTTCCGGAGGTTCAGGATGGGCTGAGCTGGTGCTGCAGCTCCTGGGGGCTGCATCACTGAGCACAGCACATCAACAGGGAGATAAAAGCTCAGGATTCAGATTTCCAGAGCCAGAGTTCAGATTCCCAAAGCCCACAGTTCAGATTCCCAAAGCCCACAGTTCAGATTTCCAAAGCCCAGAGTTCAGATTTCCAAAGCCCACAATTCAGATTTTTAGAGCACAGAATTCAGCTCGTGGTGTTGCTCCTGGAGTGCTCAGTGGGATTTTTGGAGCTGTAAAATCCTGGAATCCCTGCCCTGGGAATGGCAGTGACCAGGAATCACTGGGGATTCTGGGGTTTGGTGGCTGTGGACATGCTGCTCCCATTCCTCCTGCTGTTCCCATTGCTCCAATGAGGGCAGAGGGAAAAATCCCACTGAAATCCATGCGGATTTGGGATTTTTCTGATTTCCCTCCCAGTCTGGGGTTTGGTGGCTGTGAATGTGCTGCTCCCATTCCTCCTGCTGTTCCCATTGCTCCAAGAAGGACGGAAGGAAAAATCCCACTGAAATCCATGTAGATTTGGGATTTTTCTGCTTTTCCTCCCAATCCAGTCCAGCAGAGCCAGATCCCTGAGTGTTCCCATTCTTCCAACGAGGGCAGAGGGGAAAATCCCACTAAAATCCATGTAGATTTGGGATTTTCTTGCTTTTCCCCCCAATCCAGCCCAGCAGAACCAGGTCCCTGAGTGTTCCCATTGCTCCAACGAGGCCAGACAGAAAAATCCCACTGAAATCCATGCGGATTTGGGATTTTCCTGCTTTTCCCCCCAGAGCCACATTCCTGGGCCCGTTGATTTCCTCCCCATCAGGATCCCAGACTTGCCAACTCTCCAGGGAAGGAAGAGTCAAACCTTCAATTTTTTTTTTTTTTTCCTTTTTAGACACACAAAAGATTTTTATTACTTCAATGAGCTCCCAGCCAGTCTGCCTTAATATCCCACTAATTGATTTTAAGGCTTGGAAGCAGCAGAGCTAATTAGCATTTGCTGACTCAGCCCCAAGCCCCCCTCCCTCAGATATTGACCCGCGTTTGCTGCAGCCCTAAATGAAGTCGAGGGAATATTAAGTGTCTCCTATTGGCGTGTGATTTGCATATGCAAATGAGCCCAATCAGCGCCGGAGAGAGGCCGTGCAAAGAGGAGGCTCTATTAAAGCATTTAAGCAAATTCAAGTGACACTTGCAGTGAAGGAGCTGCCACTCCTGGGTGAGGGAGGAGAGGGAAAAAACAGTGCAGGAGCCACGGAGGGACCCCTGCAGCTCAAATCTGGCCCATTTTGGTGCTGAATTTGGCCCATTTTGGTGCTTTAATTTGTCCCATTTTGGTGCTGAATTTGGCCCATTTTGGTGCTTTAATTTGTCCCATTTCGATGCCTAATTTGGCCCATTATGCTGCTTTAATTTTTCCCATTTTGGTGCTGAATTTGTTCAATTTACTGCTTGAATTTGGCTCGTTTTGGTTCTTTAATTGGGTCCATTTTGGTGCTGAATTTGGCCCAGTATGGTGCTTGAATTTTTCCCATTTTGATGCTGAATTTGTCCAATTTTACTGCTTGAATTGGGCCCATATTGGTGCTTTAATTTGGCCCATTATGGTTCTTGAATGTAGCCCATTTTACTTGAATTTTTCCATTTCGGTGCTTTAATTTCTCCCATTTTGGTGCTGAATTTGTTCAATTTACTGCTTGAATTTGGCTCGTTTTGGTTCTTTAATTGGGTCCATTTTGGTGCTGAATTTGGCACATTTTGGTGCTTTAATTTGTCCCATTTCGATGCCTAATTTGGCCCATTATGCTGCTTTAATTTTTCCCATTTTGGTGCTGAATTTGTTCAATTTACTGCTCGAATTTGGCTCGTTTTGGTTCTTTAATTGGGTCCATTTTGGTGCTGAATTTGTCCCATTATTGTGCTTGAATTTTTCCCATTTTGATGCTGAATTTGTCCAATTTTACTGCTTGAATTGGGCCCATATTGGTGCTTTAATTTGGCCCATTATGGTTCTTGAATGTAGCCCATTTTACTTGAATTTTTCCATTTCGGTGCTTTAATTTCTCCCATTTTGGTGCTGAATTTGTTCAATTTACTGCTTGCATTTGGCTCATTTTGGTTCTTTAATTGGGTCCATTTTGGTGCTTTAATTTGTCCCATTTTGGTGCTTAATTTTTCCCATTTTGTCCAACTTTGGTGGGATTTTAGGAGCAGCTCAAACAAGGAAATGGGATCACTGAGCACAACACGTCAAGAGGGAAATAAAAGCTCAGGATTCAGATTTTTAAAGCCCAGAATTCAGATTTTTAGAGCACAGAATTCTGATTTCCAAGGCCCACAATCCAGATTTCCTTAAAGCCCCAAGTTCAGATTTCCAAAGCCCAAAATTCATGTTTCCAAATCCCACAATTCAGGTTTTTAAAGCCCACAATTCAGATTTTCAGACCCAACAAGATTTCAGATGATTTGGAAGATGAAGGGACCCAAACCCTCCTTACCCTGGCTGGGATTAGGTGACAAATCAGGGAATTCTAACCATGAACAGGAACTTTGCAATTTTTGGAGAATAAATTTTATTATTATAAATTTTTAAAATTTTTTAGATTTTTTTTTTTTACATTTTCCATGCCTTGCAAAATGCTTTTTTATTGCTGTAGGTGCTGGTAAAAACTGGTGTAAAATAACAGAAAATCTAACAACTCCAAATAAATTGAAAAGCTGAACTAAACATGCCATAATTAGTTATTTCATCTTCCAATAATTTCAGCAACAAAGTGAAAAAAATCACCAAAATCAGGAAAATTTCCCGTAAATTCCCCAATTTTGTGCAGAAAACTACAAGAGACCCAAATTTTTTCCTGCAAATCAGCTTTTCCACATTCCCCTTTCTGCTGGGAGTGTTTAATCCCTAATGATCACCTCCTAATTCTTCATTTTTTTTTTTACTGCAAGAACTTTAATTACTGAAGAGTGCTTAATTAGCAGATGTGGAGGGCTGATAGGAGAGATGCCCACTTGACAGGGATAAAATTTAACATCTCCTGAAAGAGAATTTGGAATATCCTGAACCTTCCAACAGCAAATCAGTGGCCATCAGGAAAAATGAGGCTTTTAGGAAATATTTTTATTTTCTGGGCAGTGAACGTCGTTGTTCATCATCATTCCAACTCCAGCTGGTCAAGAGGGATGGTTTCAGTTTGATTTGCCCATTTAATGTCCTGGATAAACTTAATTAGGAGGGAAATAATTGAGTTTGGAAGAGTTGAGTGCGTGACCTTTAATTTATGCAAGAGATGGGGACTCAAATGTGTTATTGGAGGCATTAATTTCCTTTAAATGGGAATTTTTATTGGCTCTGCCATCAAGTTCCTCCTGTTGGGGTTTAGATTGGGCTTCCAGGAGATGTCAGGAGTGAATTCCAAGCTGATCATTTCCCAGGGGAGGATTTTGGGGATGTTTAGGAGGGATTAAGTGAAGGTTATTGGTGTCCTGTGGGTTTTCCATGAATTCAACAAATCCCAGCAATTCATTCCCAACAAAATCCCCTCAGCCCAGGCTGCTGTGGAAGGTGAATTTTGGCTTTTCCAGCTCAAATTGTGCTGCCAGCCTGAGGTGTGACAGGCAGAGAGGTGAGAGCCTTCCTCTGCTGTGGAAAAAAGGGAGAAAATAAAGGGAAAAAAATCAAAATATCCCCCCAAGCAACCAGGAAAACTCAGGGAAAAGCTTCTCCTGAGGATTTGGGCTTTTCCTCGCTTGTCCAACAGCTCCATCCGTCCCTGGACACAGAAACTCACCTGGTTTTGTGTTCCTGCGGAAAAATGAAGGGGAAAAAAGTGAATCCACCTGCACAGGGCCCCTAAAATATTCCCCAGTCCCACCCTGGGGTTAGAAACAATCTGAGAGGGGTTTTAAAAATATATTTAGCTAATATGTAAATAATATAATAATTAATTAAATAACATAAATAAAAGTATATATAAATATAGAATAATATATAATATACTAATTCTACAACATAAAACTATAAAATTATAATAAATATTAATATATAATGTAGCTAATATATTAATACAATATCTGTTTCTATATTAATACATGTTAATACATTGATATATAATTATATAGAAGATATATTAATATATTCATCATATTTACATATAATAAATAAGTATATAAACGGCATATATTAACATATCAGATATATATTAATATGTCATTAACATATTAATAGACTTATATTAAATATATATTTATTATTTATGTAAATAATAAATATCTATTTAATATATATTATTTATATTTATTATTTAAAATATATTTAATATTATTTATATTTATCTGATAGCTATTTACTAATGTTAAATATATACTTAATATTCTATTTAATATAGTGGTGTTAAATAGATATTTAATATTAATATATTAATTAGATATTAGATAAATATACCAATAAAATAAACATTTAATCTCCCTGTATCAATGTATTAAATACATATATTAATATATACAAATCCAGATGTTTCTCTGCTGGATCAAACTTCCACATCCAGCTATTTTCAATCCCAACAAATCCCGTGAAATGCTGGGAGCACTTTTCAGCCTGAGGGGGAAAAAAACCAGGAGCTCATTCAGTTCCAGGGAGCTGCTGGTGCCAGGAGCAGGGAGAGAAAAATCCGATTTCTGCAGGGCTGGGGAGCGCAGGGCGCAGAGGGGATTTGGCAGCTGCCGTGTTATCCCACAAACAGGCAGCGTGGCGTGCCTGGGTATTTTCAGCTCTGCACAAAAACTGAGGGGAAAAAAGAGGCTGGGTAAAAAAAAAAAAAACCTTGGGAAAATGGGTTCCAAATAACCCATTCACTGATTCCAGAGCGCTTTTCCCTTTTTGTTTCTCCCTGATGGTTTTTAGGAAGAGTTTGTCCTTAAATTACTCATTTGTTAACTGGAGCATCTGGAATTTAGCTGGAATTTTTGTCTGCAGGGTCCAGGATTTTCCTCTGGGCCCTGCTGGGGCTGGGAGTGTGGAAATTCAATCTCCTGGCTGGAGGAACAAATCTGAATTTCCCAAAATGAATTGTGAAATATTGATTTGTGACGATGATGAATTGTGAAATGAATTGATTGTTTTGCCCTGGCCTCGTGGGGGAAGCAGATTTGCAGGAGCATTTCTTTCCTCTCATTTCCCTCCCCATTTTTCCTTCATTCTGGTGGATTTTCCCATAGCTGGGTGTCCCACCTGTGCAAATCCACATCCATTTATCCTGGATTTGGGAACATCTCCTGCCTCAGCCTCTTCCCAACCCCTCCATCCCTTCCAGAGTTGGTTTTGCTGCTGGAATTTTGGTTTTTCCCCAGTGCTGTGTCGTTGAATTCTGTGAATTTCCCCCTCCTGCAGATTTTTAATCCCTTTAGTGCTGTTTTGTGGGGCTTGGCTGGAGCTCAGGGATGTCTGAGATGGGCGATGGAGCCACCCTGGGTTTACCAGGACCTGGAGCTTGGCAAGGAATTCTCCTTTCAGATCAAAAATTACATAAAACCCTGCTCAGTGTGAGGGAAACAAACAGGATTTGAAGCCCAGGAGTCTCCGAAATCTTAATGGTGCTGACAGAGAGGTGATGCCAGAATTATCCAGAGAAATGGGAGCAGTTTGTTCCGCAGGCCGTGTCAGAAATTGTTGGATTTGTGTTTTTTCAGTGTCCTGGACAGAGACCCACGTCCCAGACTGTCCTGGAATTCATATTCCAGACATTTTCTTATATATTTGTAAATATTTTTAATTTAATGCTCTAAACTAAACCAGAGGAATTTTTTTTTTAATTTAAGATACCTTGGAATAATGAATATTGTTTTTATCCCACTCCTCAGTGCCAACTCTCATCCTATAAAATTAAACCAGGAGCACAGGATGGGAGGAAAAAATTTATTTATTCCCTACAATAATCCCACTAATTGTGTTTTGATGGGAATTCCCAAGCAAGTCTTGGTGTTTTCATCCCAAACCATCTCCCAGCATTTCAATAATGGGATTTTGTGTCCTCAGGAGCTGCTGGCTGCTAAGGAAGGAATTCAGCAGAAAAAAAAATAAAAAAACTTCCTGGAAGTCAAATTCCTCATTCTACATTTGTAATTCTGCATGAGCAGATCCTC
The DNA here is from genome assembly GCF_036417665.1 of Passer domesticus. NCBI lineage: Eukaryota > Metazoa > Chordata > Aves > Passeriformes > Passeridae > Passer > Passer domesticus. Next base: position 5,087,508 of record NC_087497.1, on the reverse strand, counting down.
AGCGGGCCAGAGCAGCTGGAATTTGGATATTTTACAGAAAAATCCATGTTCTGCTGCAAGGGCAATGGAGCAGAGCACAACAAAGCCCTGGAGCAATTTGTGTGAGCAGCAGTTGGAGCCCTGAAATTCCCCCTGGAAATTCCAGGAGCAGGATCCAGCCTTGGAGGCAGTGCCTGGGATCAGAGCAGGGATATTCCGATTTTTTGTGGAGAAATCTGATGGGAAGGGAAAGTTTCGGGAGCTTGGAGAAGGGTCAGGTCGGTGTGTTGGGCCTGCCCAGGTTGTGCAGCCCCCGAAATTCTGATTTTTATGGAATTCTGGGTTCTGCAGAAGAAAATTGAGGCCAGTTGGGGGGGGTTTATCTGGGATTTTTTGGGTTCGGTTCAGCCCTTTCTCTTCTGAGTCCTTTAAAGTAGATCCGAGTCCTGTTTCCATGACAATGTTTGTACAGTAGATGCCTTGCAGTATGGATATATAGATTTTTTCATTTGTAGCAACTCCCCTGCATGAATTCCTGGTGTATTTAAGGTCTCCTTGAGCTGTTTGGAACATTTATTGCAAATTATATATTGCATATAATAATATATAATTCTATATCGATATACAATATAGATAATAGATTATATGTTAATATATTAATGCAATTAATTATATTACAATTATAATATATAATATATAATATATAATATATAATATATAATATATAATATATAATATATAATATATAATATATAATATATAATATATAATATATAATATATAATATATAATATATAATATATAATATATAATATATGATATATAATATATAATATATAATATAATATATAACATATAACATATAATATATAACATATAACATATCTTATATATTATATATACTATATATTTCATTACATATACACATATATTTTATATATATTTATATATTATATATTTTTATTATATATTTTTATATATTATATATTATAAATAATATATATTATTTGTTATATAGTATAAATTATCTATTATCTATTATGTATTAAATATTATGTATTAAATATTATATATTATGTATTAAATATTATATATTATATATTATATATTATATATTATATATTATATATTATATATTATATATTATATATTATATATTATATATTATATATATTTTCTATGTTATATATAATATATATTATATATAATATATATGTCATAATAGAATTGATTGTATTAATATATTAATGTATAATCTATTATATATATAAAATACATTATACATTAATATATTAATGTAATCAATTATATTCTACAACAATTATCTATTATAATATAATATAGTTACTATTAAATATTTTATATATTTCATATTATATTTTTATATATTATATATTATATATATTATATATATGCCCAAAGGTAGGGAAAGGGAGCCAGGTTGGCTGAGTGAGATCAAATCCAAAGTTTTATTTTGATGCTTGGAAAGAATTTTGAAGCTGTGCCTTCGCAGTTCTGGAGCAGAGCTGCTGTAAGAAGTGCGTTGCATAGTTCTTAGTGGTGGATACCCATTTTTAAGTTTCTCCCCGTAAATGAAGTCTGCCAGCGCTGGGTTTTGTAACTTTGCTGAAATCAGGAGAAATTCTTGTCCCTGAACAGACCCAGGCACTGGGGAGATCCCAGTGCAGCCAGAGGAGCTGAGCCCGTCCCAGACCCTGGGTCTGTTTTTGTGACATAATTGGATCACTTGAGCTGTGTTTGCACTGAAGGGGATAAAATTACCATCTGGAGGTTTGGGTTCTTTATTTTTCATCAGTTTTGACCACAAATTAATAATGAGTCTGTGGAGCTGGAGGCAGCTGGTGACCAGAATTGCTGTGGCAGCTCTGCGGGCTGTTTGTGGCACCGTCCTTGGGGTGGTTTTGGTTCCTGGGTGTTGATGTGGTGCCAGCTCAGCCTCCTTTGGCTTTTGGTGTCATATTTTGATATCAGGGGTGTGATATCTCATTTTTCCCTCTTCCCAAGGGCACTTCGCACAATTTCTGTGCTCTCAGTCCTGCTCTGGATGTCCTGGGAAGTCTTCTCTACAAAATATTGAGCATTTGGTGGTTTTGGGTAGCCAGGCTTCCCAAAGAAGGAACAGAGAAAGATAAACTGTGAGAGGGGCGAAACAAGAAAGGATAAAGTCCCAAGGCAGTTGGGAAATGAAAACAAACAAGCTTATCCCTGTTTATTTGTGGATCTGAGGCAGCCCTTATGGAGTCTGAGAGGAGCTGAAGGAAGTGGAGGCTGTGAATTCTGAGGTTTCTGGCCCCAGCCCTGTGCATTATTCATGGTTTAACCTGGGGGAGCTGAGCTGGCTCAGTCTCCTCACTTGGGAAGAAGGGAGAAAAAAAATCCCCACCTGCCCTTCTGGGCCCTCAGTTTGGGAAGGATGTTGGGACTCTTGAGCTCATCCAGAGGGAACACAAACCCTGTGGGGAACCACTGAGGGAGCTGGGGGTGCTCAGCCTGGAGAAAAGGAGACTCAGGGGTGCCCCCGTCACCCTGCACAGCTCCTGGAAGGTGCCTGTGCTCAGCTGGGGCTGCGCTCTGTCTCCAGGCACTGACAGAACCAGAGCACGCAGCCTGCAGCTGCACCAAGGGGAATACAGGTTGGGTATCAGGAAGAAGGTTTTTACAGAAAGAGTGATGAAGTTCTGGAATGTTCTGCCTGGGAGGTGGTGGAGTCCCCATCCCTGGGTGTGTTTAACAAAGCCTGGATGTGGCACTGGGGGCCAGGGTTTGGTTGAGGTGTTGGGGCTGGGCTGGACTCCATGAGCTTGAAGGTCTCTTCCACCCCGGTGATTTTGGGAATTCTGGGAATTTGTGTTCCCTGTGCATTCCCAAGGTGTTCCCTGGGCATTCCTGGGATGTTCTCTGAGCATTCCTGGGGTGCTCCTTGGACATTCCCAAGGTGTTTGTGTTCCCTGGGCATTCCTGGGGTGTTCTCTGAGCATTCCTGGGGTGCTCCTTGGACATTCCCAAGGTGTTTGTGTTCCCTGGGCATTCCTGGGGTGTTTGCTCTGCAGTCCCCATCCCTGGGTGTGTTTAACAAAGCCTGCATGTGGCACTGGGTGCCAGGGTTTGGTTGAGGTGTTGGGGCTGGGTTGGACTCGATGATCCTGAAGGTCTCTTCCAGCCTGGTGATTCTGGGAATTCTGTGGAAGCTGGGAGCGAGGGAGAACTGAGCTGTGGGTGACACTGTGGGGACACCCAGGTGACACCTGGAGCACGGCTGTGTCCCCAGCCCTGCCCTTGCAGAGTGGGGCTGGAAGCCCAGGAATGCAGTGATGTGGTGCAATATTTATCCATTTAACTTTTTTAAAATTTTATTTATTTATTTAGCAGATGGAGCTGGCTGCAGCCCCCGCTCCTGGGTGAGGAGCCAACAGCCAGAGGAGATCAATGAGCAGCTGAACAATGTGGCCTCTAAAGTTGGAAGTGGCTTTTTTCCCCCAGAACAAAGAGCGTTGCGTGGCCAGGGCTGGCTGCAGCGAGGAGCAGAGCGGACCAACACTGGCACCCAGTGTCGGTGTGGGATCAGTTCAGACTGAGCAGGGGGAGCCCAGGCTGGTCCCACCCTGAGCTTTCAGGGCTCATGGGCAGGGTGGAGTGAGAGCTCTGATCTGCCCTGCAGCCCAGCTCCTTTCTGCTCTCCTCTGGGGCCTGGAGAGGCTGCCTGCAACAGGCAGAGTTAAAGGAATAAAATAGGATTTATTAAAAGGTCTTTACAGGATGCACCTTGGGCAGTACCAGGACATTTCCCCTCTCTCCCAAGAGCCTGGTTGAGCTACACCCAAATGGATCCTGAGTCATGAGTTTTACACTTTTATAAGTTTTATTTATATGTTGGGGTTAATTGTCCAATTCCAGCTCCAGGTTCTGCAGTCCCACCCTCCCAGTTTGCTCCCCTCCATTCCCTGTTTGCACTTTTTGTGTGAAGCTGCAGCGCTGTCCTTGGTTCTGGGGCTGGAAAAGGATTGTTCTGTGGGACTGAGCTGTGAGGAGAACTTGCTAAAACACCTTATTTGAAGTTCAGAGTCACACACTAATGCAGGACAGAATCTGAAAATCTGAAAGTTAAAATTTAAGCGTCAGTTTGGTGCCTGCTCTGCTCTCCTGCTGCTGCTCTGGTGCTGCACTTTCTGTGCTTCCCACTCAGCAGTGAGAAGGTGTCTTTGTTTTACCAACAGACTGAGGGTAGAAAAGTTCAGCTACAGAGAGGTGAAAGAAGTCATGGGAATAACCATAAATTCCATAGGAATTCCACTGATTGAGACAGACAGCTACTCACTCAAACTGTGCTGAACCTTTGGATTTAGAGGAAAAAAATAAAAATAAAGAGGAAAAGAAAAAGGGGGTACTTTATAAGGGGGGGTCTGTGTTAGGTGATTTGGGAAGTCTGAACCTCATAAATACCCAGGAAAGAGAGAGGGAAATGCAGCTGGGAAAAAGGGATAAAAAGGAGGCTGCATCCTCTAAAAATGTGAGAGACCCCATGAAAAATCCCCCATGACCTCTCCCTTTATTCTGATAAAGTTCCGGGACTCCTCTGTCTCCTTTTTGGACACAAAACTCTTGGTGTTTGTGGATGAATTTTCCTGGCACCATGGAATGGTTAAACCTGGGCTCAGGGAGGGAGGGAGGCATTGCAGAACCACCCTCCTCCCCGGGGAAAGGTTCTCCAGTCACTCTGCAGCTGTTAAATGCCAGTTCAGTGGAGCCTTTAAACACACACTTAACGCCGTTCCTGCTCAGCAAAACACTTCAGCACCTCCTTTAAATTAAGCTGTGCTCGAGTGTTGTGGCACCGGGAGGCTGGAGCTGTTCAGGGGGATAAACACATCCCTGGAGAGGATCCTCGTGAAAAACGCCCGTCACTTGGTCTTAAAATTTTAAAAGTTTAATGGTAAGAAAATGGTTATTAAAATAGCAGTATTATTAGAGTAATAAAAATTTGGACAATTGAGATTAGGGCAATATGAGACAATAAGAACAAAGAGTTAGGGACAGTCCAGGTACCTCTTTGTGGGCAAAACAAACCCCAAAAAGGACCCACGTTAACAGAGGATTAAGCCTTAAAAGCAACAGCCTGTTGCATGTTCATACACCTCATCCACGATGCATAAATTAGATTCAAAGAAAGGATTCTGTCTGGTCACTGTCAGCTTCTTCCTCTGAATCCTGACGGTGAGGCAGGAAGAAGTTGGTTTCTTCTAATAATGGGGCAATAAATTCTTTTTCTCTGAAAGATTGAGGTGTCCTGTGGCTGCTATCTGGTGTGAGTCCTTTCTTTAAAAAAAAAAAGTATTTTACCTAGCACAGTTCTTATTTTAACATTACGTTATAACCTAAAACTGTATTTAACACACTACTTAAGAACATTAATACAGCATCACTTTCTAACATAACACATGTAATATTCATTTGAATATTTGCGAAAAGCCAATCAGAAAATAAGCATTTTTCACAGTCCTGCTGCTGGATTTCACAAATGCCAGGCTGGGTGTGGGGCTGGCTGAAGATCTGAGCCTGGAGGCTGAGGTGTGGAGGAGTGGTCTCACACTGCCAGAGAGAAGGGTTGGATTAGAGAGTTGGGGAAATTCGTCCTTCTGAGGGCTGGGATGGAATTCCTGTGCTGGCACATCCCAAAATCCAGGATTTTATGGCCTGCCAGGCTGTTTTCTCCGTGGCTTTATCACCACAAGCTGTGAAGGGCTACAAACTTTTATTTTCTTAATTGAGCACAGCTCTCTGCTCAGGAGAAGGGATGGGAAAGATCCAGTGTGGATATTCAGGATATTCAGGAATCCTTTCCCCACTTTCCAAACACCACAGGATGTCAGACAGTCCTGAAACTCAGGAGGAATTGGAAAGCAATGAAATTGTTGAAAGGTGATAAAATTGTCCGAGCTGAAGGTTCTGGGCAGGTATTGGGATGGAATTATTCCCTGGGAGGGGCTGGGATGGAATTATTCCCTGGGAGGGGCTGGAATGGAATTCCCAGAGCTGCCCCTGGATCCCTGAAGTGCCCCAGGCCAGGTTGGACATTGGGGTTGGAGCAGCTGGGGCAGTGGGAGGTGTCCCCATGGCAGGGCTGGGATGGGATGGGATGGGATTTAAATCCCCTCCCAAGCCGAGCCATGCCATGATCCTGGGATTTGGATCTTCATCCCAGCCAGGTTTCCTCTGCTGTGCTCACCAGGGATCTGAAAGTCTGCAGGAGGGGAGGCAGCAAGCCCCGGCTGCTGAGGCTGCTCCCCACATCCCGCACTGGGGATCCTCTGCTCCTGAATTCCCCCTGAGCCCACGGCTCCCACGCCTCTCCTCTGCTGCTGCTGCTGCAGGAGGATGAGGATTCCATCTGATTCTGATGAGGATTTAATCAAAGCCAAGCTCCTCCTCTCCCAGCCTCTGGGATATCCCTGGAAGTTGTGCTGAAGTTGCTCAGAAGTTGCTGAGGTGCATTCCAGAAAGGGAAATTTAAAACTGAGTTTCTAAAAGGAAAAAAAAATCCACCCAGAAAGGCTCAGAACTACTCCCACAAACAAGATGGATGTTGAAGCATTTGGGTTGCTGTTATCCAAAAGTGACTTTCTGGCTGGTTTTTAGTGAACAGAAATGTTGGAGGGGGGAAAAAAGTAGTTTCCATTTAGTTTTATCTCTGGCTGTACTGGAAACAAATCATGGCATGAAAAAAAAAAAGGGATAAAATGAAATGAAAACGATCCCATTTATTTCCTTTGCTGTAGCACACTCTGGACAGTTCTTGTGAAGATTAAAACTCTTCTGAACTAAAGCAGATTGTGCTAAAACACTGCTGAAATATCTCAGACAGTCCTGGAATATCCCTGGAGTACTTGGCCCAAAAGTTATGGATGCAGAATGAGAGGAAATGGCTCTGTGTGGATCTCTCCACGTCCTCTTAATTTTTGAATTGTGATGGAAATCTTAGGGATATTCTCTTTAAAAAATCTGCTTTTCTCTTGAATTTCTAGGATCCAGTGCAGGCTGGCTCATTAGGATAATACCTCCCTGCCCTGGCTCTCCTGTTGATTCCTGTGGATATCTTGACTTCCACCCCCCCAAAAAATCCAGGAAAGGCAGGAAAACACAAAAGTTAAAAAAAAAAAAATTAAAAAATCTGAATGGGGATTAATTTGGATCTGTGTCTGCAGCACTGCCTGAGCCAAGTGTTTGAGGTCAATGATTTTGTTATTTTTGTGCGCTCTGTTCAGCGCCGTTCCGTGGGATTTATGAATTATTGCTGCTCTGGCAGGGCCTGCCTCGCCTTCCTTCCTCTTTTATTAGGGATGGAAATGAGTGGGTAACGCAGGGATGTGATGTACAGCCTCATCTCATCAAAGTGCTGCTCCTTGATAAGATTTCAAGGTTAGAACAATGATAGCGTGGAAATCTCAGCCCGGGTGATCCAAGCCATAAAAAAGCTGCTTCTAGCCATGGAAATAGGGCAATAGAGCAGAGCTGCACACCCCAAAGCTCGGGCTGGTTTCGCATTCCAGCAATATCGACAGAGAAAATGGAGCTGGAGATGAGCTGGGATAGGAGGCAGGGAAGGTTTCTCCTCGTGGGGGTGAGGATGGATTTGGGTTTTGTTTGAAAGTGCCTGGAACAGGTCAAGGGGCTGATGGTGAGCAAGGAGAGAAACCATTTTTAATGGGTTTTTTCCCTTCTTTTTCCCTTTTTTAATGTGTTTTTTTCCCTTCTCTTTCCCTTTTTTAATATTTTTTTCCTTTTCTTTCCCTTTTTTAATGTGTTTTTTTCCCTTCTCTTTCCCTTTTTAATGTGTTTTTTTTCCCTTCTCTTTCCCTTTTTTAATATTTTTTTCCTTTTCTTTCCCTTTTTTAATGTTTTTTTTCCCTTTTTCCTCTTTTCTTTCCCTTTTTCCCTTTTCTTTCCCTTTTTAATGGTTTTTCCCCCCCTTTCTTCCCCTTTTCTTTCCCTTTTCCCTTTTCTTTCCCTTTTTTAATGTTATTTTTCCCTTTTTCCCCTTTTCTTTCCCTTTTTAATGTTTTTTTTTCCCTTTTCCCCCCTTTCTTTCCCCTTTTCCCTTTTCTTTCCCCTTTTTAATGTTTGTTTCCCCTTTTTTCCTCTTTTCGTTCCTTTTCCCCCCTTTTCTTTCCCTTTTTCCCTTTTCTTTCCCTTTTTAATGTTTTTTTCCCCTTTTTTCCCCTTTTCTTTCCCTTTTTCTCTTTCTTTCCCTGCTGGCAATGAGAGCTTTGGGGGCTTGGGAGAGGCTGATGTAATGAGGCTGAATGCATTGTGATGGTGGGACTGTGGCCAAGGATGCGTTGAGTCACATCTAATGACTTAAAAACTCCTAATTAATTTCGAATGAACTGGAACAAGGAGGCACAGCTTGACGAGCACCAGGTTGTGAAAGCTCCTGATGCTGAAAACTCTCAGTGGAGCCATCCTGGGATGAGGGAAAGTTGGGAGCAGCCTGGTTAAAAAGAGTGGAAAGAAATGGATGTGAGAGCTGAAGGTGGATGGGAGGAAGGTTCTGGTGTTGATCAGAAATTCTGGGAGCTCTGTAGCAGCTCACAGCTCAGAAGAGCAGGGAGAAATGGGGGTAAAAAATGAGAATCAGGGAGAAATGGGGGTAAAAAATGAGAAAAAAGGGAGAAATGGGGGTAAAAAATGAGAATCAAGGAGAAATGGGGGTAAAAAAATGAGAATCAGGGAGAAAGGGAAGTAAAAAAATGAGAACTGTGGAGAAATGGAGGTAAAAAATGAGAATAAGGGAGAAATGGAGGTAAAAAATGAGAATAAGGGAGAAATGGAGGTAAAAATGAGAATCAGGGAGAAATGGAAGTAAAAACTGAGAATCAGGGAGAAAGGGGGGGTAAAAATGAGAATCAGGGAGAAATGGAGGTAAAAAATGAGAATCGAGGAGAAATTGAGGTAAAAAATGAGAATCAGGGAGAAATGGGGGTAAAAAATGAGAATCAGGGAGAAAGTGAGGTAAAAAAATGAGAATCAGGGAGAAATGGAGGTAAAAAATGAGAATAAGGGAGAAATGGAGGTAAAAAATGAGAATAAGGGAGAAATGGAGGTAAAAAATGAGAATCAGGGAGAAATGGAAGTAAAAACTGAGAATCAGGGAGAAAGGGGGGTAAAAAATGAGAATCAAGGAGAAATGGAGGTAAAAAATGAGAATCAGGGAGAAAGTGAGGTAAAAAAATGAGAATCGGGGAGAAAGGGGGGTAAAAAATGAGAATAAGGGAGAAATGGAGGTGTGAAATGAGAATCAGGGAGAAAGGGGGGTAAAAAATGAGAACCAGGGAGAAATGGAGGTAAAAAATGAGAATCAGGGAGAAATGGAGGTAAAAAATGAGAATCGGGGAGAAATGGAGGTAAAAATGAGAATCAGGGAGAAAGGGGGGTAAAAAAATGAGAATAAGGGAGAAAGGGGGGTAAAAAATGAGAATCAGGGAGAAATTGAGGTAAAAAATGAGAATCAGGAAGAAAGGGGGGTAAAAACTGAGAGTAGGGGAGAAATGGAGGTAAAAATGAGAATAAGGGAGAAAGGGAGGGGAAAAAAAATAAGAATCAAGGAGAAATGGAGGTAAAAAATGGGAATCAGTGGGTGGGCTGAGGCTGGTGGTGCAGGTCAGCAGTTCTGGGAGCTCTGCAGCAGCTCAGGGAATGGTGATGGAAATGCCTCACATCTCCAGCTTCCATTGCAGGTTGAGTTCATGTTAGGTGACAGCCTGTGAAATCTGGGAGTCAGATCTGCTCTGCTACTCACAGGTCTGGCCCCAGGAGGAAAAGGATAAAAGTGTGGATGGAGGAGGATCCTGGGCGGTGCTCCCAGGGTGAAATCTCAGGGTCACAGAGGGGTTTGGGTTGGAAGGGACCTTAAAGCTCTTTGTGTTCCAGCCCCAGTGGGCAGGGACACCTCCAGCTTGGAATGGAGGCTGAGACACAAATCCCAGGAATTGCAGAGGTTCCAGAGGGTGGGACTAAAGGGTCCCAAACTGGAAAAGGACAAAAGCAGAGCTGTGGAGGAGGAGGAGGTTCAGCTTCAGCTGGGCTGAGGTTGCTTTGTCCCACCAGGGTCCTTTTGGATGGTTGAGTGGCTCTGAGGGACGAGTGAAAGCTGCAGGAGGGGGGAGAGCTCCAGGTCCTGGGGGGTTCATCCCTGATTCTTTTCCATGTTCTTGATGGTTTTGAGGCCTGGTGGAGGCTGAGCTAGAACAGAGGCTGGACAGAGTTAAAGAATACAGCAGGGATTTGTTAAAAGGATCTCCTCCATGGATCCACCTTGGGCAGCACAAGAGCCCAGCCAGGGCTGCACCCAAGATGAACCAAAATGGGCACAAAAACGGATGACTGGTTACAACATCTCACATTTTTATAAGTTCTGCTCCATTTGCATATTGGAGTTAATTGTCCAATTCCAGCTTTAGCCCATGCAGTCCCATCCTTCTTTTTTTTCTCTCTTTAGTCCACGTTGTTTGTGCTCTTGGGCCTGAGATTTGGATCATTTGTCCTTGGTCCCCAGCTGGAGCAGGAATTGTTTTGTCTCCCTGCTCTGTGCAGAGCTCACCATCCCCTGATATGAACCCAGACCCACCCACAAAAGCAGCACAGAGCCTGAAAAACAGAAAAGTTAAAACCTGAGGCATCAAGTTCTTGCTGAGAAGGTGCCACTGGTGCCTCAGGCCATTGTCACCTGCTGTGGCAGTCGTGGCTCTGCTCTGGTTCTGCTGGGTCTGTGCTGGCTTTCACTCCCCCAGAGTGGCTCCTGTGCTGGCTCACCCTGCAGGGAGGTGTCCAGAGCCCAGCCAGCCCTGGGACAGTGACATTGGAGGTGCCACTGCAGCAGGATAATCCCATTGCCTTTCCTCTGTCGTAAAATCACATCAGGCTTTGGCAGCTGTTCAGGTGCAGACAAATGAGATAAACTGCTCAGAATTCATCGTGGGAAGGAACAGAAAATGAGCAACAGGACCTTCCCTTCATCTCCACAAATGGCCCAGCTCTGGATGTAACCCCAGCCCCTCTGGAGTCATTTTTCTCTCTCCATCAGCAGGAATTTGAAGATCTCCTGCACTTGGTGATTTAAAAACCCCAATCCAAGCTCCCTGCAGCGACCCAGGGCAGCGGGGGGTTAATGCTGCTCCCCCCAAAGCTGCTGTGCCTCCCCTCCTGGAGCAGGATCTGAAATGTGCAGGCAGCTCAGTGAAGCAGAATTTTAATCTGAGATCTGTTTTTCAAGTCTGATTTTAAGATCCCATGCAGGTCAGGGTTGTCTGATTCTTCACAGTTCATTAAGTAGAGAGCAGCTCGTGGTAGAGATTGACTTTTAAAAATGATGGATTTTTATTTATAGCAGAGTTATACTCATTAATTTTAAAGGATGGAAGCATAAAAGCGGGAATGGGTTCATTTAAAAAAAAAAAGTGACATTGGTAATTTAATTAAATTGGGGGTTTGAGTATCATTACAAAAAATGAAATGTTAGTTCTGGGCTGCTTTTCCACCCGCTTGGATTTGACAGCAGCCCCTGCTCCCAGAACCTGCCTGGGCAGGAAAATTTCCTGGTGGAACCTCCCAGCTCCAGGGCCTTTGGGGGAGGATGGAAATAATGAGTTTGGGAGCAAGAAATGGTGTCAGGAGCTGGGATCTGCCCCTGCTGCTGTGCAGGGAGGGGTGGGAGGGCTGGAGCCCCAAAAACTGGGCTTGGGGACACTCAGGTGTGACCAGAGCTCACAGGGACAGCAAAATCCCCCTGAAAATCCCCAAAAACTGAGCTTTGGGACACTCTGTGTGTGACCAGAGCTTGCAGGTGCAGCAGAAAACCCCAAATCTGGGCTTGGGGACACTCTGTGTGAGCAGAGCTCACAGGAACAGCTGAAAAACCCCAAATCTGGGGTTGGGGACACTCTGTGTGAGCAGAGCTCACGGGAACAGCTGAAAAACCCCAAATCTGGGCTTGGGGACACTCTGTGTGAGCAGAGCTCACAGGATCAGCTGAAAAACCCCAAATCTGGGCTTGGGGACACACAACTGTGAGGAGAGCTCAGAGGAACAGCTGAAAAACCCCAAATCTGGGGTTGGGGACACTCTGTGTGAGCAGAGCTCACGGGAACAGCTGAAAAACCCCAAATCTGGGCTTGGGGACACTCTGTGTGAGCAGAGCTCAGAGGAACAGCTGAAAAACCCCAAATCTGGGCTTGGGGACACACAACTGTGAGCAGAGCTCACAGGAACAGCTGAAAAACCCCAAACCTGCCTGAAGCAGCTCGGGAGTGGATCTGAACATGCCACTGACATAAATCCCCTTCCCGGTGATGTGTATTTTATGATTGGCTGTTTGCAAATATTCAAATGAATATTACATGTGTTATGTTAGAAAGTTATGCTATATTAATTTTCTTAAGTAGTGTGGTAAATACAGATTTAGGTCATAACATAATGTTAAAATAGGAACTATGTATGTGGGATATTTTTTTAAAGAAAGGAATGAGGTATTCACAGCAGATAGCAGCCACAGGACACCTAAATCTTTCAGAGAAAAAGAATTTATTGCTCTGTTATCAGAAGAAACGAACTTCTTGCCACCTTGCTCAGCCCTGAAGATGCTGGATCCTCAGGATTCAGAGGAAGAAGTTGACACTGACCAGACAGAATCTTTTGTTTCAATCTAATTTATGCATCGTGGATGAGGTGTATGAATATGCAACAGGCTGTTGCTTTTAAGGGTTAATGTGGGTCCTTTTTGGGGCTTATTTTGCCCAGAAAGAGGTACCTGGACTGTCCCTAACTCTTTGTTTTTATTGTCTTGTATTGTCCTAATCCAAATTGTCCAAATTTTTATTACTCTAATTGTATTGCTATTTTTATAACCATTTTATTACCATTAAACTTTTAAATTTTTAAGAACAAGTGATTGGCGTTTTTCACACCCCAGCTCTGCCTGGGTTTTATCCCTCTCTCAGTGTTCCAGGGCATCATTTTCCTTTTCCTCTCCCCGTTTCCCTGGGCAGAGCTGCAGAGCAAAGTGGAAATTCATCCCTGACAAACTCATTTTCCAGCCCTGAGTGTGAGCAGGGCCCTCCCCTGCTCTCCCAGCCCTAATGAAAAGGAACCATCACTGGAGATGCTGCACAAGGGCCTGATTTCAGTTTGATGAACTCATTTTTAGGCCTGCTTGTCTTTGCTTGGGGTTTTTATCAGCCTCTAAAACCGTGATTGGAGTTGATCTTTTTTGGAGTGGCTGGTGGAAGCCTGGGGCTTTATTTAAATTCCCTGGAAGTGCTGTGCAGAGGCACTGCCTGAGGATTTATTGGCATTTCAGCTGCAGCTTTCCCATCTTAGATTGGAGTATCCCACATTTCCCCTGATTTTATTGAGCTCTGTTTTGCTTTGAGCAGAGCTGGGTCCAGCTGTGTTTGAGTCTGGTTTGATGCAAGTGTGTGAAATCTGGATTAAACACTGGGAATTACAAATCCCGGTGAACTGAAACATTGGGGGTTTTTTGCAGGCAATCAGTTTTGCTGGGTTTTGGGTGGATTTAAGGTGTAAAACAACCCTGCTTGTATTGCAGCCTGTTGAAAAATGTGATCTCTGGATTTAATCAACTCAAGCTAAATAACCAAATGCAATCAAATTATATAAAATTGAGAGGGAGAGCTAAGTAATTAGGAAGAAATTCCTCCCTGGGAGGGCTGGGATGGATTTTCCAGAGAAGTTGTGGCTGCCCCTGCATCCCTGGAAGTGTCCAAGGTGTCCCTGCCCATGGAATGGGGTGAAATGAGATGATCCTTAAATTCCTGCCCAAGCCAAACCATTCCATGATTTCCAGAAATCAAGCACCCACCACAGGCTGACCCTGGAGTTCCTTGCTGTGGTTCAGAAATTGCTCGCACTGCTCAGGAGGGAGAGGATCTCGTTGCCTCAGCAGCTTGGGGAAGGATTTGGGAAGCCTTAAGCTATAGGTTGGACATCAGGAAAAAGTTTTTTATGGAAAGAGTGATAAAGTTCTGGAATGTTCTGCCCAGGAGGTGGTGCAGTGACCATCCCTGGGTGTGTTTAACAAAGCCTGGATGTGGCACTGGGTGCCAGGGTTTGGTTGAGGTGTTGGGGCTGGGTTTGATTCGATGGTCTTGGGAAGTCTCTTCCAACCTGGTCATTCTGTGATTTTTTCCTTCTTTATCTGGATATTTGGTAGAAATTATATTTAAACATTGACTCCAAGGGGCCTGACAAGTTCTGGTACAACCCCAGGTAAGTTTGGAGGCTGCTCAAGTGGATTATTCTGTTTTCAATGACAATTATTCCATTTTTCCTGACCTGTGACAATTCCCAGTCCCTCAAATGGATTATTCTTGATAATTCCATTTTTCCTGAGGATTTACCCCAGTCCAGTGACAATTCCTTGTCCCTAACCCAACCCTGCTTCCCTCAAATGGATTATTCTCGATAATTCAGTTTTTCCTGAGGATTTAGCCCAGCCCAGTGACAATTCCTTGTCCCTAACCCAACCCTGCTTCCCTCAAGTGGATTATTCTGTTTTCAGTGACGATTATTCCATTTTTCCTGACCTGTGACAGTTCCCTGTCCCTAACCCAACCCTGCTTCCCTCAAATGGATTATTCTCGATAATTCCATTTTTCCTGAGGATTTACCCCAGTCCAGTGACAATTCCTTGTCCCTAACCCAACCCTGCTTCCCTCAAGTGGATTATTCTGTTTTCAGTGACGATTATTCCATTTTTCCTGACCTGTGACAGTTCCCTGTCCCTAACCCAACCCTGCTTCCCTCAAATGGATTATTCTCGATAATTCCATTTTTCCTGAGGATTTACCCCAGTCCAGTGACAATTCCTTGTCCCTAACCCAACCCTGCTTCCCTCAAGTGGATTATTCTGTTTTCAGTGACGATTATTCCATTTTTCCTGAGGATTTACCCCAGCCCAGTGACAACTCCCTGTGCGTAACCCAACCCTGCTTCCCTCAAGTGGATTATTCTGTTTTCAATGACAGTTATTCCGTTTTTCCTGACCTGTGACAGTTCCCTGTCCCTAACCCAACCCTGCTTCCCTCAAGTGGATTATTCTGTTTTCAGTGACGATTATTCCATTTTTCCTGAGGATTTACCCCAGCCCAGTGACAATCCCTGTGCGTAACCCAACCCTGCTTCCCTCAAGTGGATTATTCTGTTTTCAATGACGATTATTCCATTTTTCCTGACCTGTGACAGTTCCTGTGCCTAACCCAGCCCTGTTCCCTTGCAGCCCTGCCCAGCCACACGTGCGGGAACCCGGGGCGGCTGCGGAACGGGGTCCAGCAAGGAACCACCTTCAACATCGGGGACAGGGTCAGGTACAGCTGCAACCCTGGATTCTTCCTGGAGGGCCACGCCCTGCTCACCTGCCAGGCCAGCTCAGGACAAGGAGCCTCCTGGGATTTCCCTCTCCCCGTCTGCAGAGGTAACGAGATCCCCCTGGAAATGGGGTTTGAGATGTTTGGGGTGGGATGTGGGGTTTGGTTTGAAAGGGTTAAAAACCAACCCTTAATAAACAATCCTTAAAAATCAACCTTTAAAATTAACCTTTAAAAACCAACTGTTAAAAACCAACCCTTAAAAAACAACCCTTAAAAAACAACCTTTAAAAAACAACCCTTAAAAAGCAACTCTGAAAAGCTAACCCTTAGAAATCAACCCTTAAAAACCAACCCTTAAAAACCAACCCTTAAAAACCAATCCTTAAAAATTAACCCTTAAAACCAATCCTTAAAAACCAGCCCTTAAAAAGCAATCCTTAAAAATTAACCCTTAAGAACCAATCCTTAAAAACCAGCCCTTAAAAATCGGCCTTTAAAAACCAACCTTTAAAAATCAACCCTTAAAAATTAACCCTTAACAAACAACCTTTAAAAAACAACCCTTAAAAAGCAACTCTTAAAAGCTAACCCTTAGAAATCAACCCTTAAAAAGCAACCCTTCAAAACCAACCCTTCAAAACCGATCCTTCAAAATCAACCTTTAAAAATCAAACCTTCAAAATTAACCCTTAAAACCAATCCTTAAAAACCAGCCATTAAAAATCAACCTTTAAAAATCAACCCTTAAAAACCAGCCCTAAATGGGAAGGCAAACGTGGTGTGGTTGATGGGTTTTGGGTTGTGGTTAATGGGTTTTTAATGGGTTCCTCGAGGCTGTTGGGCTTTGGGGGAATAATGGGAAGGTTGTGAAGGGCTTGGGGTGTTGGGAATGGGGCACAGCTGCTTTAGCTGCAGTTTCTTGGTCCCTGGACAATTAAATTT
Source organism: Passer domesticus (assembly GCF_036417665.1). Taxonomy (NCBI): domain Eukaryota; kingdom Metazoa; phylum Chordata; class Aves; order Passeriformes; family Passeridae; genus Passer; species Passer domesticus. Next base: position 5,071,189 of record NC_087497.1, on the reverse strand, counting down.
AAAAAATAAAATGAAGTGGGGGGAAACCCAATTTTATAGGTGGCAGGACAAGGGGGATGGCTTTAAACTGAAAGAGAGTTGGTTTAGATTAAATATTAGGAGGAAATTCCTCCTTCTGAGGGGCTGGGATTGATTTCCTGGAGGAGCTGTGGCTGCCCCATCCCTGGAAATGTCCAAGGCCAGGTTGGAGCAAGCTGGGATTATGGAAAGTGTCCCTGCCCATGGAATGGGGTGAAAGGAGATGATCCTGAAGCTCCTTCCCAACCCAACCCAACGCAATCATGATCCCATGATTATCCAGAAAATCAAGCACCTACCCAAGCCTGCAGTTTTTCCAGCTCAAACACTGGAAGTGGGACTGGATTTTCTGCTTCCCAGCGCCAGATTCCCCGTCCTGTGGCACATGCCAGGGTGGTTGTGTTGCTGTGCTGCAGGAAAGGTGGATTTTGGGATGTGCCCTGCCTTGGGGATGCTGCAGGGGAGGTAAAACAATTTCTACTGAAGACAATTCCCACTGAAAACAATTCCCAACTTCCTGCCAGTTGAACTTCAAAATTCCTTTATCAGTGCAGAGAGTGCCTTGCTAATTGTGCTCCCACGGGGGCTGGGGAGTGTGTAAATACACAAATATCTGTGTTGTTCTACCAAAAACATTTGCTGCTGCTCTTGAAGTCTCTTCCCCTCGATTCCTTGTGTACTTCAGCAGAGCATCTCCTATTGATTCCTTTTATTGACTCTGCCTGTGCAATCAATCAGCCCCTGGGCCGTGGAGCTGGGGCTTCAAGTGAGCAAATATTGGTTGCTTGGGATGTTTTTAATGCTCCCTTGGATGGGTTACAAGGCACAGAGATGTTGTGCCTCTCTGTGGGGTTTTTTTGGGGCATTTCCCTGTTGGTTTGGGGCCAGGAGTGTTTGGGGGGGTCTCAGAGTGGTTTGAGAAAGGGCTGCTTATCCCTGGTGGTTTTTTATGATCAATTATGAGGCTTTTTTCCAAATTAGGATGGTCTTTGTCACTTCTATAATACTTTTTAAATTTTATTTTTTTGAGTTTCACTGGAGGTGAAAATTCTCACAGAACCAAGGGATGAAGGATCATTGATTCCAGCTCCTGACCCTGCACAGACACCCCAAAATCCCACCTTGAGAGTGGTGTCCAAACACTCCTGGAGCTCTGGCAGCCTTGGGAATGTTCCCATTCCCTGGGGAGCCTGGGCAGTGCCCAGCACCCTCTGGGGGAAGAACCCTGCCCTAAATCCATCCTAATATTCCATCAGGAGGAGCTGCAGCCCCTCTGAGCTCTGCCCTCAGCCTCCTCCTCTCCTGAACACCCCAAGTGCCCTCAGCTGCCCCTCCTGCCCCTTCACCATTCCTGGTCCTCCTCTGGACCCTCTAAAAGGTGAAATTCCCTGAAATTCCACCTTGAGAACAGCCAAAGCAACACCTTGGCAGGAGAAAAGGGAATTCCCTGCTGGAGGGAGCAGTTCCCTCTGCTCTGACAGCATTTCCCAGAGTCTTCTCCTTGCCCAGCTTCTAGAGCATTTGTGGAGGAAACCCCAGGGAGGGAGGGATTAATCCTGACCCCAGCTGGTGCTGGAGCTGAGGGTTGGCATCATTTCCATTTCTAAGATGCCCTCTCCAGCTGGAGGAAAAGCCCAGCTTTGCATTTCCACCCTGGAGTGCCAAACTCGTGTTTGATTTCAACGCTGCCCTTCCAGTCTGGAGTCCAGCGCTGGGGCTGGTGGCACCTGAGCTGCTCCAGGGGGGACGAAGATCCAGGGAATGGCTCCAAGGGCAGCACAAAATGTGCTTTTCAGCTGCTCTGGTGGAGCTGTGCCTGCAGCTGAGTTTGCATCCCTCTACATTTTTGATTCCTTGTGAAGGCTGTGCTAGAACAGAGGCTGGACAGAGTTAAAGAATAAAGGAGGGATTTATTGAAAGGATCTCCTCAATGGATCCACCTTGGGCAGCACAAGAGCCCAGCCAGGGCTGCACCCAAGATGAACCAAAATGGACACAAAAATGGATCACTGGTCATGGGGTCTCTTTAAGTTCGGCTCCATTTGCATATTGGAGTTAATTGTCCAATTCCAGCTTTAGCCCATGAAGTCCCATCCTTCTTGTTTTTCTCTCTCCAGCCCATGTTGTTTGTGTTCGTGGGTCTGAGGTCTGGATCATTTGTCCTTGGTGCCCAGCTGGAGCAGGAATTGTTTTGTCTCCCTGCTCTGTGCAGAGAGCTCTCCATCCCCTGATATGAACCCAGACCCACCCACAAAAGCAGCACAGAACCCGAAAAACACAAAACCTGAAACCTGAGGCATCATCCCCATCCTTAAGAGTGGCAGTGCCCCAATCTCTGGGGTTTGCCTGGGACTTTGGGCTGGACTTTGGGCAGCCCAGGGCTCACCCCTGGCCTCTGTTGCAGCCGACGACGCCTGCGGAGGGACCCTGCGGGGCCAGAGCGGGATCATCTCCAGCCCTCACTTCCCCCTGGAGTATGGCAACAATGCAGACTGCACCTGGACCATCCTGGCCGAGCCTGGGGACACCATCGCCCTGGTGTTCATGGATTTTCAGCTGGAGGATGGATATGATGTTCTGGAAGTCGCTGGCACGGAGGGATCCTCGCTCTGGTAGGTTCCTGCTGTGTTCGTTCCTTGTAGGGGATTTGTGGTCTGTGTGGGCAGAGCCAGACTTCACAGAGGGGCAGAGCCAAACTTCAGAGGGAGCAGTTTGGGCCTGAAGGAAGGGAAATTGGCAATTATTCCCCGTGGTTTCCTTCTGGAACTTGGGATTTGCTTGGCAAACTCTGCGGTGAGCATTGGCTGCTCTGAGTCCTGCTGTCTGCAATGAGAGTTGTGGTGTGGCTGAGTAGAAGAAAGATTTTTAAAAAACACATAAAATAAAAGAAAAAAAACCCAAACAAAATCACCCAACCTCTGAGAACCCCTCAAACCCTGCCACACTCAAGCCTTGGTTTTGTTTTTGTTTTGTTTCTGATGATTGCTAAACCCATTGTTGATGAATTTCTGGAAATGTTTCACCAGATCTACCTGTCTCTGGGACAGGAGACAGAATTCCAACCCTCCCCTTATCCCAGGGGTTGCCTGGAAAATGCTCTCAGAAATACTGCTTTGATTTGGGGTAAAAGCCAATATTTGCAATATTCAGGAGCCACCCCAGTGCTCTGAAGGCAGGAGAAATAAGGAACTGCAGAGGGAATTTGATGTGTTCCTCCTGCAGAGGGAATTTGATGTGTTCCTCCTGTTGGTTTTATAAAAGGACACAGTGATCAACTGCACTCAGCAAATGGTTAAAAGTCCTGACTGGCAGCAAGTGGAAGGTCCTGGAAGTTGGATTGAAACCCAACATCCCTCTGGAAGGGAAGAATGAAGCTTTTGAAATAATCAGGTGTTGCCTGGGATTATCAGCAGCGAGTTAAATTGTGATTATTTGTGAGGATCCTGTTGCAAATCCCATTTATTTGAGTGATTTATCCTGGCTGGCAATTCTGAGGGAGCAGGAATTGGAGTGTTTAGGGTGTATTGATGGGAGGGAAGTTGCCATTTACCACGTCCCAATTGTTTACTGTTCTCAGGCCCCCTTGGAAAATTAGATGTTGCTGTTTGATGAAAAAAAAGCCTGGGCTGGTTTTATTAGAATGCATTAATATTTTAGGGCACTGTTGGTTCGTAGGCACTCAGCTGTGCTGGCTGGGAAGATGGATGGAGCTGGTTAAAAAACATTATTCAGCCTGGAGGTGTTGCCAAAGTAGAGCTGTGTCTTGTCATGTCAAAAATAAAACAAAGCCTGGCAGAGGGAACCTGCTGGGAAAAAAAAATAAAATAAAATTAATAAACTCCTTGTAAATACAGCAGGGAAAAAAACTTTAAATTGTGGGGAGTGTAAGCCAGGCTTTGAGCTGAGCCTGTAGTGCACTCACAGTCCTTAAAACTGAGATTAAAGCTTGGTTTAAGTTTTACAGGTGTCACTTTGGGGCTCGTTGGAGGGAGGAATGATGGATTTGCTCCCCCTCCAGGTGTCCGTGTGCTGCATCCCTGGGGCTGCCTTTCCTCCCAGCACATTCCCTGGATGAGCTCAGCCCTTTTTGGGATCCCCTGGCCCCAGCAGCAGGAATTCCCCCTGGCTGAAGCTGTTCTGCTTTGTGTGGTGCATCCCCGAATTTCCCATCCCTGAATTTCCCATCCCCTAATTCCACATCCCCAAATTTCACACCCCCAAATTTCCCATCCCTGAATTTCCCATCCCTGAATTTCACATCCCCAAATTCCACATCCCTGACTTCCCATCCCTGAATTTCACATCCCTGAATTTCACACCCCCAAATTTCCCATCCCTGAATTCCACATCCCCAAATTCCACATCCCCCAAATTCCACATCCCTGAATTCCACATCCCCAAATTTCACACCCCCAAATTTCCCATCCCTGAATTTCACATCCCCAAATTCCACATCCCTGACTTCCCATCCCTGAATTTCACACCCCCAAATTTCACATCCCTGAATTTCCCATCCCTGAATTTCCCATCCCCAAATTTCCCATCCACACGAGCCAGCCCCAGCCCCAGCCCATTCCAGGGCATCTCATTTCTCATTCCTGAAGGAAACTTTGCAGTCCCACAAGTGGAATTGCAAAGAAGTCTTGTTTAGAATTTCATCTCTCCGAGCTGGCCCGGTAATTAAATTCAGATGAGTCAGTTCTCAATAATTTTTGCCCGTAGGGGGAAAAAACCTGGTGCTCCTATCTCATCTTTAACCATGCTGATGTGATTCAGCAGGAAAAGAGAGCTCAAACCCCTTTTTCCCTCTTCTGCCTATGAAAAAACGGATTTTAATTATTGGTAATAGGGCAGAGAGACTTGCAGCCAATTCTCTTGAAGCCTCTCGCAGCTGAATATTTCAAATATTTCATTTTCTGAGCATTCTGAGTAGTTTTAGTCATGGCCAGGGCTGGGCACAAATAAACAAAATTCAATTTCATCAGGAAGATAATTCCTGTGTGTTTCCAAGCTAGGGAATGGCACCTAATGATGATATTTATGAGCCCATTAATTCAGCACTTCGAGTAACCTTGACTTGACCTGCTCTTAGAAAAACCTGCATTACCATTCACCCTCCCAGCTTTAAAAATGGATTTTATTTATTTTTTTTTATGAGCCAGCTTGCTTTAAGTGCCTTCTCATTGATCCCACAGCCTGGAGAATCCTGAGCTGGGTTTCCTTTGCTCCCCAACCTGTTGGATGTGAATCCTGCAGGAAGAATTCCAAGGGAGCTGTTTGAGACAGATTAATAAAATCACTTTTACAGCTGCTCCCACAGGTCTGCCAGGGGACCTTGGGCACAGATCGCCTTGAGAGGTGAGAAATAAAATCCTGCTGAGCTGAGCAGGGAGCAGGAGGGGGAAGGAGCAGGGATGAGCCTGTGGGGTCAGGAAGGGCCAGGTGGGGTCTCCAGGCTGGGAGGTGGAATGGGAAGCACGGCAGGAGGTGCCCTGTTCTCCTTTGGGCCATCCAGGTGTGACCCTGCCCTGTCCCCAGCGTGTGCAAGGCACCTGATCCATGGGAACAGAGGATCTTTGAGGTCCCTTCCAGCCCAGTCCACTCTGGGCTTCTCTGGCATCCTCACCCCCAGACTTCTGCTTGCCTTCCAGCCTTGGGGTTCCCTTCCCTTCTCTTGTCCCTGGGAGATCTGGCAGGATCAGTGCAATTCCTCCCTCTAAATCCTGGAAAAGAAGAAAATCCCCCAGAGCAGCTCAGGTCCTTCCAGGGCTTTGTGTCAGGACCTGCTGGAGCTGGGAGTTCCCAGTGCTGAGGATTGTTGGGAATTGCTGCTGATTGTCCCTGGTTTGTGGCACCTGCTCAGAGCCCCACACCCCAAAACCTGAGCACCCAGAACACCCCAAAATGTGTCTCTGATCTGTCTGGGGTGTTCTGGAGCTTCAGGAGATGTTTCTGATTGGAAAATTTAGGTGGCAAATTTACTTTTAGGATGAAATTTACTTTTAGCTTGAATAACAAGGCTTTCCAGATCTTTTCTATCCATGGTGTGGTTTTTTGGCTGGGTGGGAGGGACTGGGATTTTCTTTGGGAATTGTGCTGCTGTTGCTGCTTTATCCTGGTGTCGTGGGCTTCAGATCACAAAATGCTCTGAGCCTTTTTGGGTTTATTTTAGGAAAGTTGCATCAGCTGTCACATTGCCCCAGTGCCTCCCACTCCTTGAGCCTTCCCTTGTCATTCCCCTTGGGATCCAGTTTCTCCTCCTTGATTTTCTGTTGATAATCCCATGCTGAGGGAATGTGGTGGGAGAAGAGGGGCTGCAACTGAGGAACGGCCAAATCCAGGGAGTTTATTCCTGTCTGAGTTCACTTCCTCCCCCTCAGTGCCTCGTCTTCCTTTTGCCTCTCCAACCTTGGTGCTGCATTTTCCTCCCTTGCACAAAATCTTTTCTTCTCCTCTGTTTTTTTCACTTCGTTTCTGTAGAATTCCTTTTTGCTTCATCCCATGATTCCCTGGAAAAGGAACCTGCCCCAACACGTGCATGTGAATGCTTGCACTCACTTCCAGCACAGATGTGCCAGATGTGAAGGCAGCACAGGCTCCAGATGTTGGGCAATGAGTGAAAACAAACGTGCCCATGCACCAGGTGAGCCTGGGAGAACCAAGAACCTTGGAATTCCAGGTTCCTCTGGTTGATTTTATTTTTTTTTTTCCCCTGGAGCTGAGGTCAGGGGACTCCTTGGAGCCATCAGCCCTTCCTGGAGGAACATTCTGAAATCCTCTTCTTTCCTGAGACCCCCTTGGAGCCATCAGCCCTTTCTGGAGCAGCATTCCTGAAATTCCCTCATTTCCACATTCTCTGATTTCCCTGTTTGGGGGAAGATTTTTGCAGGAGCCATCAGCATTTCAGCAGCTCCTCTGCACTTCCTTTTCCCATCCCTACGTGCAGCTGACCCTTCCCTCCCCAACACCTGAATCTGTCTCCTAAGTGGCTCCCAAAAGTCATTAAAGCTCTGGGATGCTCCGGGATCCCCTCATCCCGTCCCCTCTCTCTGCACACACCTTGTGCTCTCAGAGCTGCAGGTCCTGGAGGTCACAGCTTCACATGGAGCTGCTGATGGGGTGGTGAAAAGCTCCTCAGTGTGAGCTCCTAATGAACCAAGCCCTTCTCTTTATATCAAAGCAGCTTCTGATCCCTCCGTGGTGGCCTCGGAGCTTTCAGCTCCCGGTTTTCATCTCGGAGCTGCCTGTGAAGTCCAGAGGCAGGATTCTGTGCTTTGGGATGTGTTCCTGCCCCCTGTGCAGCTTTCTCCAGGATCCTGCAGGCTTTTCCCAGAGGATGGTCCCTCTCTCTGCCCCCTGTGCCTCCCCAGCAGCTGCTGTTCCTCGCAGGGATTCTGAAAAGCAGATTGCTTCCCAATGGTTCTCATCTCACACTTGCCACTCTCTGGCAGAGTTTTTCCAGGCTCTAATTGATTTTATTTGCGAGTTGACAAGAATTATCCTGCCCTGGGCGTGCACGAGGCTGGAGCTGGGAAGGTTTTTGTGTGCCTTGGAAGAAATTCTTTCATCACCACTTAAAACCCAGAAAAATGGGGAAAGTTTCCTTTCCCTGTGCAATGATTGGAGCTTCCTTATTGCAAGAACTCCTGGATGCTTTATCTTTAATTTTCAGATGTTTTTCTTCTATAGGAAGTGTTTTCCATAGGACTGGGAAACGTGGATGAAGTGGCTTTTGAAATAAATGTCAGTTACATCTTCTTTGGAATCTGCAAAATTGACTTCCTTATTTAATTCAATCGTTTTTCTTCCTGAGCGTTTATGTGCTTTTAATTGGAAACGAATCCCACAAAGGCTTCCAAGCCCTAAAACTTTGCTTTAGTGGGAAATGGTCTTCTGGCAAGTTCTCCTTTTCTCCTGGAAGGTTCATTCCCTGCAGAGAACATTCTGGAGAGGCTGGAACCAGAGCGCTTCCAGTTCCTGGGAGTGGTGGTGAGGAAATTCCAACCTTTGGAATTGCTGCACTCCAGGCCTTATCTGAACATGGATTTCCTCTGTGAAGAGCAGGAATTTGTGGGTCAGGGAGCTGTTTCTCCCTGCTGGAGCTCTGGAATGCAGGAGGCAGAGCTCCAACCATCCCTGAGCATCCTCGGTGCTGGTGACAAATTCAGGGGTTGGGAATGCTTTGGACAGAGATGTTTGTGCTCCCACGCTGTCCCAGAGCTCCTGGCACTGCAGAATTAGCTGGGAATGCTGGAAGGAAGGGGAAGGAGGGATTTGGAGGAGTTCCACAGCTGGTGGATGTTCCTGGAGGGAAGGGAAGGTTTCAGCTCCTCCTCCAGGTCGTGGCTGAACGCGGAGCAGCAGAACTCACTTCTCCCTGCTCCTGGCTGCCATTCCTCCTCCTGCTTCCCAAATCCTCCCCTGGGACATGGCAGGGACAGACAAACCCCTGGGAAAAAGCCCCATGACCTCTCCACTTCAATCAAACAGGATCACGTCCCATCCCACTCTCCTCCCAAAGTTACTTTTCCATGCATTAACGTGATGAATTCCATTTGCTGCATAGTGGAAAGCTTTTAGTGAATATTCAGATTGGGAAAGAGATGCTTTTAGGCTGAAAAGTGACCCTGGTAATGGTTTAATTGCCTTTTTTATCCCAATTTGTCCCTTCTTTGTTGTTTGGTCACCTCAGGGGCAAAGATCCCCATGGAAGGGTCACTGTTGTGTGATCCTGAATCCCGAGGGATGAAGGGCAGAGAAGCCTGTGACAGTGGAGGGGGAAAAAAATCCATGAAGGTCATTAATTCTTAATTTCTTTCTGTGTTTGTCCTGCAAACACATGTTGGAAGAGTAAAAAAAAAAAAAAAAAAGGTGTTTTTGATATTGAGACTGAGTCTGACTCGCCTGGCTGGAAGCTGAGAAAAATATTGGAACCTCCTTCAGGATGTGACCCAAAATATAGACTGTAAAGCAGTGAATAATACCCAGAGTTGGCAGGGGAAGGAGGCTTTAAGTAAGTGCAGATGATGTTTGGGGTTGTAAAAAGTCGGATATTTGGGATTCTCTTTAAAACACTGTCACAGCAGAACACTGATTCCTCCCAGCTAAAGCAAGGATTTGGACAAACGTTGGTGGGAAAGATCAGTGCCTTCACTCCGAGGTGTTCCAGGAGCTGTCTGTGCCTTTTTTTTTCATGTTCAGACACCAATTCCTGTCATTTTCACGCCGTCGGGCTGAGCTGTGCCTGTGCAAGGAGGTCTCTCCTTGCACAGGGATCCAGGGAGCTGCGTTTTGGTGTCAGGATGTGTCTGCCAGAGCTGATAACACTCGTGTTCTACACCCTCCCTTATCTGCAGCTTCAAAGGGAGCAGCGCAGACACCTCGGATGCTTTCAAAGGCCTCTCCCTGCTGGGCTTTCTCCGGGCCCCACTCAGGGATGTTTTTCTGCTATTTACAAGTTGTTTCAAGGATGGAATCACTTTGTTTTCAGCCGTCAGCTGCCTCACAAAATGTGGTTTAAATGCTCTTTGCCTGCTGGCTTTTGCCTGGCTGGGTTTGCCGCAGCTGCTCCCCGGATCCCAGCACGTGTCCCTTCCCTGGGCTCGCTTTCCATCACTCCCTGGAGCTGGGAATCACCACTGATGGATCCATTCCGTGCTCAATTCATCCTTTTGCCTGTAAAATGATGTTATAGGGGATGTCTGGGCCTCAGGGGAGGAGAATGGCAGCGTTTCAGAGAGCAGGGAAACACCAACGTGCCTTGGTGCAATTCCTCTTGAGAGGGCAGAGGAAACAACGTGTGGCCACAGCATGGAAAAAACAAAGTTAGCAATTGGAATTGTGTTTGCAGAGCTGGGATTTGTTAATCTTGATGTGTTCTCAGAGCTGGGCTGTTGTATTTGTTACTCCTGGTGTGTTGTCAGAGCTGGGCTGTTGTATCTGTTACTCCTGGTGTGTTCTCAGAGCTGGGCTGTTGTATCTGTTACTCCTGCTGTGTTTTTACACTACTGTGATGTATTTATTCATTGACATCTCCATTAATACCTGGTATCTCTGTGTCCTGACACATCTGGAGCACAACCCCATATCTATTATTTAGAATTCAGCCAAACTTCTCCATTTTCCAGCTCTAGTCCAGGCCTGGGGGCCTCTTGTTCTCGAGTCGCAACCCTGCAGTTAATGTGGCAAAAATGGACCCTTTTTCCTCTTGTTTGCTTTGCTGCTGCTGCTTTAGGAGCTAAAGATGCCCTGGCAGGGGTCAGAGTCTGTTTTCCAGTCTGGATCCCCCTGGGAGCTGCTGGATCCCTGGAGGGAGGGGGCATTGCCTTCATTTCAGTTTGGGGTTGGTCACTGCAGCCTCCCCTGAGCGGGGTCAGACCTGAGGGGTGAAACCACAGCTGAGCATCCTCAGGACAGGGGAAGGTTTTCCTTTCCAGGGCTTGATGTTTCCTTAAGGAATTAGTCCAAAAGCTGGCTCTGGGAATGGCTGTCAGCAGGAACAGGAGGGATTTCTGTGATAATCATGAATTTCACAGGCTCCCAATCCAGTGTTTGCCTGCCTGCCCTGGGAGCTGCCACCACTGCTGGCTCTTGGCACGGGGACATTTGTGTGTCCCAGACAAAGCTGCTCCCATCAGCTGCTCTAAGCAGGCACTTCAGTGAGAGCTGAGCTCAGATCAGGCTGCCCAGAGCCCAGATGGAGGCAGATCCTGGGCTGGGTTTTGCTCCTTGGCACAGTTCTGTTCTGCCCTGGCAGGTTGGGATCTCTTCAGCTCCTGCTGGGCTTGGCTGTGACACTTTTGGCTGTTTCACAGTGGGGGTGGGTTGATTTTGGCCTCCCAGGGACCTTTCTGGTGGCTGGGTTTGGAGTGGGGATCAGGAGGATGCTCAGGGCATCAGTAAATATTGGAGGATTAGGAATAAACAAAATGCTGTTGGCAGTTCATGTCCATGGATTGCTTTACTGGCTGGAGTTCCCACAGAATCGTGGAGGGGTTTGGGTTGGAAAGGACCTTAAATCCCTTAAATCCTATCTCATTCCACCCCCTGCCATGGCAGGGACACCTTCCATTGTCCCAGGCTGCTCCAGGCCCTGTCCACCCTGGTCTGGGACACTTCCAGGGCTGGAACATCCACAGCTTCTCGGGGAAACCTTTTCCAGCCCCTCCCCACCCTCACAGGGAGGAATTCCTTCCCAGTGTCCTTCCTGAATTCTTTTTTCCTCTGTAAAAGGGGAGCAGCAACCCCTGAATGTGTAAAATTCTGGGATGCCAGAAGGGTTTGGGTTGGAAGGGAGCTCCAAGCCCATCCATTCCCTTCCCATCCAATCCTTCCTTATCCCAGGTTGCTCCAAGCTCCACCCTGCTCTGGGACACTTCCAGAGCTGGAACATCCACAGCTTCTCTGGAAAATTCAATAAATTGTTAAAAAAACTTAAAAACTCCATCAGCTCTCTCTGTTTTTTAAAACAATCCCGTTCCTTTGATAATTCCCAGTTGGAGCACAGGGGGAATACCCATCTCTTCCTGCTCTCCTTTATCCCTTTGTCTTTCTCCCACTCTTTCTAAATTAATTTTATAATCATCTTTTAAATGATGGAACAGCTCAGATTAGCTCTTTTAGCCAGAATTACCTGCATTAAAGATCTCCCTTAAAAAAAAAACAAGCATAAAGGTAATTAATAGCTTCAATTATTGTAATGTGGCTTAGCTTGTGCTTTTCTCTTGGAAAAACCTGGTTTTGATAAGTCAGCTGTTCTTAAAAGGGGAAAAAAAATAACAGAAGTGCTTCAGGCTGGAAGCTGGCAGGAAGGAATTTGGAAATCAGGTTGTTCCCTGTGTAATGTCAGAGAATAAATTACCCCCATTGATCGTGGAGCAGTGCCCTGTGCTCCAAACAGCCCTGGGGGAAGGGGAGCGTTCACAGAGGATTTGGGGTTTTTTGCCCAGTCACAGAAGCTTTGTGTGAGTTTAAAATCCAAAGGATATTTGTTCAAAGCCGCGCTGGAATTTCTGGAGCCTGGAAGTGAATCAAAGGCAAGGGGAAACCAAAGGGAAATCTTGAAAGAGGTTTCAGAGCTGCTCTGTGATGGGTGAGGGGGAGGCTGGAGATGGCACAGCTGATTTGGGAGAGAGGGGCAGGGCTGGGCTGCTGGCACAGGGACGGGGCCAGGAGCTGCCCCCAGCCCTGGAGCTCCAGCTCCTGCCCCAGGGATGGACAGGGGGGCACTGGGGATGCTCGGGGGTCTCTGCTGCTCCTCTGGCTTTCCTGCTGCTGCTGCTGGGCAGGGCATGCTGTGCCCATGTGGGTACTGGGCAGGGGGTGCTGTGCCCAGGGGGGTGCTGTACCAGGAGTTTTTTGTGCCAGGTGGATCCTGGATGTAGGTGGGGGCTGTGCCCAGGTAGATTCTGTGTCCTGTGCCCAGGTGTGTGCTGTGCCCATGTGGATGCTGTGCCCATGTGGATGCTGTGCCCAGGTGGGTGCTGTGCCAGGAATTTTCTGTGCCAGGTGGATCCTGGATCTAGGTGGGGGCTGTGTCCAGGTAGATTCTGTGCCCAGGTGGGTGCTGGGGCAGGTAGATCCTTTATCCAGGTGTATTCTGTGCTCAGGTGGGTTCTGTGCCCAGCTCGGAGCTGTGTCCTGTCCCCAGGTAGATTCTGTGTCCTGTGCCCAGGTAGGAGCTGTGTCCTGTGCTCAGGTGGGTGCTGGGTGCTGTGCCCAGGTAGATTTTGTGTCCTGTGCCCAGGTGTGTTCTGTGCCCAGGTGGATGGTATGTCCTGTGCCCAGGTAGATTCTGTGCCCTGTGCCCAGGTGGGTGCCCACACCTGCTGCTGGTGCTGCCAGTGCTGCTGTCCCAGTGCAAACTGGAACATTCCCAGTGAAACCTCCCCAGGCTCTGCATTTCCCTGCTCGTCAGCAGATGCCCGTTCCAGCCCAGCCCTGGCATTTGGGACTGTGCCATGCTTCCCTGGGTGAGAGCTGGGCTTGGGAAGGGCTCCTGACCCAGGGAATCCCCCCCTGGTCCCCCCTCTCTCCCATTTGTTTGATGTGCACAAGCTGAGGAAAAATCTGCTGCTCTTCTGAAACTCTGGTATTTCACCCTCTGATTTCACCCTCTGATTTCACCCTCGTCTCCAGCTGAAGAGAGAAAAAGCTCCTGAGTCTGATGGCTGCACTTGATCATCTTAAAAGTCTTTTCCAGCCTTAACAATTCCGTGATCTGTATTGCCACTTTCCTTTAAAAACCCATTTAAAAGCAGAAATGTTGAAGCAGGAGGGGCTGTGCTCAATATCTGCCCCCCCAGAAACTCAAAAGCAGAACGATCTCAGTGACTGGCATTTAGAACATTCTGTCATTGATTATTTTTTCTCTCAGGCTTTTAAGGAACTATAGATTTTTAGCCTGAAATTAATATATCGGAATTTTTGTGGGCAGAATAAAACCCTCATTAAATTTTGCAATATATCAAACAGCTTGCAATTAAAATTCATTTTGAAGCGAGTTAGCAGAAGTTTTGTTAATGTTTAACATCTTTATGGGTGTCATTCTTTGTAAATTTGGACTAATTGAGTCCAAAGGGACAAACTCACGGATTCTGCATTTGCTGTGGATGCCAGGCCTTGCTTTGCTTTTGGCATTTTTCCCCTTCCTTTATGCAAGTTCTGATTTTAGCAAGTTGCCAGGAAAATAACTTATTTTGTTTTTTTCTGCTGCCAAACTGCCAAGAATCCATCTTCCTAAATCTCGGAAAGACTGCAGCAAATCTCTGGGAAAGACAAGCAAGGCTCCACTGACTCCAAGGTGTTTCCTGGTGGGAAGTTTAGGAGATTCCAAATGGGATTTTTTAGGTTTTCCTTCTAAAAATGTTGCTCAGAACCAGCTGCTCTGGGCATGTAAAAGCCTTGGCTGGGCTCCTGGTTGTATCCTGAAACTTGGAGGTTTCCTTGACTGGAACATAAACCAGCCTGAAACATTTGGAATTGGGAATTTTCATGTTTCTTACTCCCCTTGAATATTTTCCCTGCGATCCTAAAACAGTTTATAAGGAGCAGGAAAAGCAGTGGGAAATTTCAGAGTGTGTGGAGTCCCAGACCAGAACCTGACCTGGCAGAGCTTTAAAATTCCCCTGGACTTGCAGGTGAGGAGGAGTCAGAGTTTGCAGAGTTGGTGTTTTGAAGACTCCTCCAAGCAAAACCCAAATTTTAATCCAAATTGACCCCAAATCTAATCCAAACCAGGGAAAAATTCTGGAGCAGGCTCTGCCAGGGCTGCACTCCTCAAACATCAGCAACATCCAGCTCGGAGCAGGCTCTTAATGGCACTTTATTGATTGAAAAGGGAGAGAGTTCATCTAAACTGGATAATTCTGGGAATTTCCTGGTGGATTTGGCCGCTCTGAGGCTGCACCAGGTTTGATTTAAAGGCAGCAGCACAAATAAAGCTGTCACTGCTTGGGGCTGCTCTCGTCCTGCAGGTTCTTGTCAGGTGCCCTGGCTTGAGTTGAGCAGGGAGATCCTGCAAAAAGAGGTGCTCAGATCCTCCAAAAAAAGGTGCTCAGATCCTCCTGGAACATGGGAATTCCACAGAATTCCAGGCTGGCTGCAGCCCAGGGTGCTGCTGGTGGCACTGGTGGCACAACCTGCCTGGTTCAGGAGCTCGGGGCTCTGCCAGCTCCGTGGAATCTCCCCTCCCCTGGGGCAGGACATGGAGTTTCCTCTGAACTGCTCAGAATTGTCCGTTTTCCCCTTTTTCCAGGGTGGGAATGTGCCCATGGGGCCCCTCAGCTGCTCCCAGAGCTTTGTGCAGGGCTCTGCCCCATCTCCACACCGTTAATGAAGGCACAGAACATCACTGGCCCCTTGTTGTGAAGGTGAATTTTTATTTTCCCCAGCAGAAAGTGGACTCAGTATCTGCTCCTTTCCCAGGATTCTGCTTCATTTCTGACTGGAGAACGTTTCAGGATGTTTTATCTGATCAGACCCTTGGAAATAGGGAATGATAGGCAAGTGAGCAGTGACACAACTCACGTCAGCTGAGTGGAGAAGGTGCAGATTGATCTCCGAGGAGCTGGGAGAGCAAGAGAAGCTCAGAGCAGCAAAGGGCAGACAGAAAGCAGCTTTAAAAAGCAGGAAATAATAAAGCAGAACTCACTGGCAGCACTCAAGAGTTTCTGCAGTTGGAAAGAATTCACGTTGTGTTGAGGTCACCCACAGAGGCTTCTTAAAAAGGACATTTTGCCCTTGTGCAGTTCTTGTTCTGCTGTCGTGGCAGCTCAGATCTGTGCCCTGGGGTGCTGAGAGCTCTTCATGGAGCAGCCCCAGACCCTGCTCAGCTCAGGCTGTGATGCTCAGCCCTGCCAGGGCCTTGGCCATGTAGTGAAGCTGCTCTGGAGAGGAGGGCGATGAGTTTGGTGTGGTTGGGAGGCAGGGCTGCCTCTCACCCAGCACTGGCAGGGAACTCTGCGGTGATTCCTTGAGGATTGGGGTCAGCCTGACAGGTTTGGTCACCCCTGGCAGTAAAAACCTCACAGGGACTGGGTAGGGAGAGTGTTCTTCTCTTCACACACTGCCAGGCACAGGCTGGGGTTGTTGGTGCCAGGAAAATTCATCCACAAACAGCAGAGGTTTGTGTCCAAAAAGGAGACAGAGGAGTCCTGGAACTTCATTGGAATAAAGGGAGGGGCCATGGGGCATTTCCATGGAGTCTTTCACATTTTTAGAGGATGCAGCCTCCTTTTTATCCCAATTTCCCAGCTGCATTTCCCTCTCTTCTCTTTCCTCACTGGCTGAGGTATTTGAGAGGTACAGACTTCCCAAATCACTAAATATAGACCCCCTTCTGAAGTGTACCCCCCATTTTTAATTTTCCTTGCGTCAATCAGTGGAATTCCCATGGAATTTATTGTTCTTCCCATTGTTTCTTTCATCTCTCTGTATCTAACTTTATTTATCAGCAGACCCACAGTTGATTTGTAAAGACAATCCCTCATTCCTTTCACTGGGGTGTGTGTGCAGGGCCAGGAGTTGGACTTTGATGGTCCCTGTGTGTTCCTTCCAGAGCATTCCATGGTTCCATAGTGCCCAGGAGAAGAACCACATCTTCATCCCCCTGGTGGATCATCCAAATCAATTCATCACCAGTTTTAAGATGACAGCTTTGCCATCCCCATCTCAGTCACACCCAACTTCCCCAGCAGCCACTGGGACTGTGCAGCTGATGGGAAAGGGATAGAAAATGAACTTTGTCAAATCAAGCAATTTCTTAAACATAATTAATCCCATTTTACCTGGTGGTTGGGCTCTCTTTTGGGATTATCTGCTGACAGATTTCTTTTTCACGTAGAAAATAAATGAATATTTCTTTAACCCTAGAATGATTTGGATTGGAAGGGGTCTTAAAGATAATTGAATTCCAACCCCAACCATAATGTGGATATTCTTAGTCTGGGGTATTTTACAGATTCTGTGATATTTTACAGATTCTGTGGCATTTGACACATTCTGGGGTGTTTGACACATTCTGGGGTGTTTGACGCCCTCCCCATGAGAGCTGCAGCCAGAACCCATCCCTGCCTGATGGAACTGGAATGTTGTGGCTTTAAGTGGAATGAGGAAGTTCACGAGCCAACCCGTATTTCATCAGTGTAATGATGAATTCTGGGAAAGCCAAAACTGGGTCTGTCAAGCTGCTGCTCCAATTGCACTTCTGATAACTCAGCTGCTGATTTTTTGGGGAGGGAACTAAAAGAAACAGATGGGTTTGGAGTTGGGTGGGGGTGGCACACTTTGGAAAACCCGTTCCATTATCTCATCTCAGACTGGGACTGGGGATTCCCTGTCCCCAAGGACTGGAGATGCCCTGTCCCCATCATCTGTGCTGCCCCTGGGAGTGGGAGAGCTGGAAAATGGCCTTGGGAGCATCCCTGGCGTGGGCTGGGATGGAAGGAACTCGTTCCTGCGGTGATCTGTGATGTAAATCAAAGCTAACAAGGGGGGCAGGGTGTGCTGCCTGCGCAGCCCGAGCTGTGCAGATGGGGATGAGCTCGGGGATGCTCAATCTGTGCCTTCCTGCCTGCAAGATGGGCTTCAAAGAGCCGAGCTGTTGCTCCCCTCGCCGCGGTCCTGGTGGCTCTCAGCTCTTGTGGCTTTTTGGTCCCATTAAAATCAAGCTGTGAACAGAAGCAGGTTATTGATTCTTGAGAGCAGGAGGATCCTTTGGCAGGCAGTTAATGAGCAGAGAACTCTTCCAGGCTCTGATTTTTCAAAGGGTGTTGAAGTTGTAACATCTCAGTTAAAGCGTGACAAGGAGCCTGCAAAGCCTCGCAGTCATCCAGAATTAATCTGTTCCTAAGTGGGGGTTTAAGGCAGGCTTCTGCCAGGTTTGGCTGCTGTGGATTGGTCCCAAAAACATTTTTGGGTGGCCACGAGTGAGGAGAGAGAAGAGGATCCCCCTCCAATCCCTTCTTGCTGTTGGGAATCGCTGGGGTGACTCTCATCACCCTCTGGGGACACTGACACAAACTCGACCCCAAAGCTGCTCCTTCAAAGGCTCAGATCCTCACTGCAGCCTCCAGAAAGAATTGCAGGGCTTGGTTTGGGGTGTTTGTTTTGGTGCCAAGCTGTGGGATACTCCTGGTGTATCCATGAACACAGACAAGGCCACGAGTGGGAGCATCAGTGCAGAGAAATTTATTAAATAAATCTGCTGTTCATGAGTGCTCCAGTGCTTCTGCTATTGCTGCCACACAAGAGCATCTCGTGCACACAAAAAGGAAAATTGCTGGCATGAGGAGAGTGGAGCTGGCTGAGGGAGGAGGGCTGAAGTGCCATTGTTCCCTCAGAACAAGAGGAGATCTCTGCAGAGCCACAGCTCTCATGTTCTCAATGGGACCATGAGTGCAGCAGCCACGTCTCGGTGGTTTTATGCTCAATAATTGGATTTTTGAGTTTGGGTGCGGGAGAGTACAGGAAATTTTGTGTTGTTTACTTAAACTTTGAAGTCCCAAATGTGTGTCTTGCACCTGTGATCTGACACCTGTGGTGGCAGATGTGTGTTTGTGCCCCTGGTCATGCACAGGGAAGTGGATTTTGGAGGGCTTTGGATAAAAATCTGTCACTCCTGGCTTTTCCCTTCTGCTCTGAAACTCGTCCCCTTTGAAGCCCCCACATGGAGAGGACAGGGACAGCAAATCCCAAGGACAGGGACAGCAAATGCCATCCTGGACAGCTCTCGGGTGATTCCATGTAGCTGGCCTGAAGGGAAGGTTGTCCAGGCAATTTCCAAGGTGTTTAAAATAATTTTTCCCCGAGCAGTGACAACGCAGGCAGCGTGATGATAAAAGTGACATTCCCGGGTCTGTAACAACGCCATTAACGGTAGTTCTGAGCACATGAAAAAGGTGCTGAGGCTCTCAACGAGCCAAAATTGTGCCAATACTGAGAGAAACCATTTTCTGCAGTTGGTTTATTGCAGGTTTTAACTACAGTGTGGATAGCAGAGGAAGGAACCCACCCCAGGCCCCCGAGATACATTCTCCCCATAATATCCATATTTATCACTTACCCCCCTCCTCCTTCAGCTGCCTGCAGCTCTTCCAAGATCATTGTTTCCTCTCTGCTGCTGGAAGGCATCTCCCAAACTGTTATTTCTCCTTGTTAATGCTTTGCTCTCACAGTTATTTCCATCTCTAGTCTCCACACCATTAGTGGGAAACACATCCAGGTGGATAACGACCAATTTCCAGCGCACTGTTTCCCATCCCTTCCTGTTTTCCTGTCAGTACAAGATTTCCTGCTGCAGATAACTGGAATTTTATTGTGTGTTCAGAGCTGGCAGAGTTGTCCCTCAGCCTCTCAGGTGGTGTTTCAACTGAAGAGACTGGTGGCAGTGGCCAGACTTGGGAGTTTATTTGGGTGTCCTTGTAAAAAATGGATATTTGCAGGCAGAGCTGCAGGAATTTGGAGCCATTCCTCAGGACCAGTCCTGTGTGATGGGTTCAATTGAGTGGAACCCATGTTGCAACTTCCACGGGCCTGATTTTGCCTGAGTGCCACTTGTTTATGGAGCTTGCAGGCTGAGGGATGGGGGAACGCAAAGATTCCGTGGAAAGCGTAATTGGCTGGGTGATATCTGGGGCCTTTCTGACCACTTCATATTTGTAACATGCCAAAAATAGCTGCTCCTTCTGCTGGAGCCACGGCTGCTGCAGCTGGGAATAGATTTTAATTGATGGATCCTGTCAGGCTCTCAGCGGCCGTGCAGGCAGGAGAACCATTAAAGTGAAATTTCTTGTCCCTGCTCACTTTAACACTCTGCTACCAGCTCATGGCAGCCTTGCAGTTTTCCCTTAATATCTCCAGCTTTTGTACCCGTATCTTCGGGCCATGTCCCAGGGTTTTAGGTTTCCCAGATGCTTTGTGTCCTGGTGGTACAGGTGTGCAAAGATCTGACAAAAGCCTGTTTGTGGAATAAGGGACAGGAACTCATCAGGAGCTGTGTGGAATAAGGGACAGGAAAACCTCAGGAGCTGTGTGGAATAAGAGACAGGAAAACCTCAGGAGCTGTGTGGAATAAGGGACAGGAAAACCTCAGGAGCTGTGTGGAATAAGGGACAGGAAAACCTCAGGAGTTGTGTGGAATAAGGGACAGGAAAACCTCGGGAGTTGTGTGGAATAAGGGACAGGAACTCATCAGGAGCTGTGTGGAATAAGGGACAGGAAAACCTCAGGAGCTGTGTGGAATAAGGGACAGGAACTCCTCGGGAGTTGTGTGGAATAAGGGACAGGAACACCTTGGGAGTTGTGTGGAATAAGGGACAGGAACTCCTCGGGAGTTGTGTGGAATAAGGGACAGGAAAACCTCAGGAGCTGTGTGGAATAAGGGACAGGAACTCCTCGGGAGTTGTGTGGAATAAGGGACAGGAACACCTTGGGAGTTGTTTGCTGGAGAACTTTTGGAGCTTGGGGAAAATGTGGCATTGACCTGGGACTCTGGGATGTGACCTTGCATGGGAACAGGCTGTGACTGTCTCTAAAGGAACCTGGACAAAGGCTGTGGTCAAGAGGAGAAACCTCTCTGAGGCTCCGCCAGCAGGGTCAGGGAGCTGTGCAGGTTTGGGCTCTGAGTTTGTGCCCCTTCCCAAGGCTTTTTCCTGGGAAAAGCTATGTTTCTGTGTTCCCTGCACCCTCCTGCTTCCCCATCGGCATTCAGTGTGCCTCCTCCCCAGCTCTAGGACCTGCTGTTGGAGGACCAAAATCCCTCCTTTGCAGAAGGAACCTATTTTAACTCCTGCTTTGGAGAAGTCATTGCTGTTCTCCTTGTGGATATGCAGGAACATCCATCCCCACCCTGCCCCAACCTCCACACCACCCACGGCGGCGCCAGCTCTGCTAACCCCAAATTCCTGCCCTGCCCAAAGACCCCACAGTGGGCCAGGGTTTGCTGCAATAACAACTTGGAACTTTATTGGGACTTTCCAAGGAAGAGACATCTCAGGTAGGAACTGCCATCTCAGGTAGGAACTGCCAGCACGGGTGGGAACTGCAGTCACAGGCAGGAACTGCAGTCACAGGTAGGACATGAGGAAATTCCGCAGGTTGGCCGCCTTGGTGGTGAAGGAGATCATGAGATCCTTCATGCCCTTCCTCCTGCTGGGCATCCTCGGCCTGCTCCGGCTCCTGAGCCTGCGGCGGCGGATCCTCCTGCCCTTCAGGCGCTCGGCAGCCTCCTTGTACATTTCCTTGTCTTCTTCGGGCAGCCTCTGCCACATCCTGCCCAGCCTCTTGGCCGTCTGCACCACGGTGAGGTTGGGGTAGGCCCTCTGGAGCCGGTGGCGGTGCCTCTCCATGAAGAGGAAGAAGGGCGGCAGCGCGCGCCCGGTGGACCTGAAGCGGACGCTCTTCCCAAAACGCCTTCCCCTCCTGACACGGAACCTGGGCCGTGCCCTCAGGGGCCTCCGCCGCAGCATGCGGCCAGGCCTTTGGATGGTGATGCGGAAGAGCATCGTGGTGCTGGGCCCCCGGCCCGAGCGTACCGGCCGGGCCATGGCCGCGCAGGGCCAGCCGGGCTGGGCCGCTCCTGCTGCTGCCTGGAGTTCCTCTGCGGGAACGCTGCGGAGGAGCGCCGGGCTGTGCTGCCCCTCAGCGCGGCCGCCGGAGCGCACTGAGCCACGGTGGGCCGACAACAGGCCAGGCCACCACGCCGGCGTCACCGCGGCGCTGTGACATCAGCTGCCAGCGGCCAATCAGGACGGGCCAGGCTGGCTCCTTGCAATGCTATTGGCTGGAGGGGTGTGCTGACGTCATAGTCAGCATGGTGGAACCGGTTTGTGTTGATGTGGGAGAGCTCCCGTGGATGGAATGTTGGCGTGGGCGGCGGCCCTGGGGACATGAGGGTCCCAAAGCCGAGCAGGCCAGGCCTGGTCCCTGTCACTGTGTGGGCTGGAAGGGTGTGCTGGTGTCATTGCCGTGGGGGCAGAGCAGATCTTGGAAGAGTTGGGAGTGTTCTGTGGATGGAATTTTGGGTGGCATCACCGGGCCTTTGGGACATGAGGGTCCCAAAGCCGAGCAGGACAGGCCAGGCCTGGTCCCTGTCACTGTGTGAGCTGGTGTCATCGCCATGGTGGCAGAGCAGATCTTGGATGAGTTGGGAGTTCTCTGTGGATGGAATTTTGGGTAACATCACTGAGCCTTTGGGACATGAGGGTCCCAAAGCCGAGTAGGACAGGCCAGGCCTGGTCCCTGTCACTGTGTGAGCTGGTGTCATCGCCCTGGTGGCAGAGCAGATCTTGGATGAGTTGGGAGTATTCTGTGGATGGAATTTAGGGTGACATCACTGTGTAGTGGGGACATGAGTTTCCCAAAACTGAGCAGGCCAGGCCAGGCCTGGTCCCTGTAACTCTGTGGGCTGGAGGGGGGTGCTGGTGTCATCGCCATGGGGGCAGAGCAGATCTTGGATGAGTTTGGAGCGTTCCATGGATGGAATTTTGGGATGTGCTGTGTGCATACGTGGTCCTCTGAGCAAATCAGAGGGAGCCAGCCTGGTCCCTGTAACCCTTTTGGCTGGAGGGATGTGGTGATGTCATAACCATGGTTATGGAGGAGTTTGGTGGAATCAGGAACGCTCCATGGACAGAATTTTGGGATGTGCCATGGTGACATTGCTGCCGTGGTGACATGTGGTCTCCCAAGCCCACCAGAAGGAGGCACATCCTCTTCCTGTTACCCTGCTGGCTGGAGGGACGAGACGATGTCATAGCTGTGATGATGTCACAGTGATGGTGGCGATGTCATGGCCATGGTGGTGACATCACTTCCCTTCACCCAGGGCCCCCCTGCTCCAGCACCAGGATTTTGGCTCCGTTTCTCACCCAGTGTTTTACAAACCTGTAACACCCAAGGAGGGAAGCGGAGCCCTCGGATTTTTTGTCATGATAAAATGTGGAGCCGCCGTTTGCCGCTGCGAGGTGGCAGCTGATAATGGGAAAATGGTTTAGTAGCAACCCTAAAAATAATTGTCTGTGACAGCTGTTCCTTGGTTCCTGTCAGGAGAACCACTGTTATTTAAATCCACAGCCCTTGGACTCCATGGCTAATTTATTTGGGTGGACTTTTCATTAATTTGAAAGGTTCTGCGGGTTTAAAAGCCTTCATTAATTACGCTTTAGCAGATGGGAATGCAATAATGTTCTGCAGGTTTGTCTGGGAAGAAAAGAAATTCCCAGTGGTTTGTTTGGTTGTTTCCAAAAGGTGAAATCAGTCCTTCACAGGCAGGGGTGAGCTTGGCTGTCCCTGTCAGAATTCTTGTGACTGAGGACAGGACTATGAATAAAACAAATTGGAATTTTGACCACTCATTCCGAGTACAAGGTGATTTATTGAAGTTCCCAGTAGTGTTAAATATTCATATGTAGCCGATTGCATAAGTACTAAATTATGAAACAGCCCCTGTTCTGTGGAACTTATCTCTCTGAAAGGTGAAGATGGGGGAGCAGAAGCCTTGGAAGTCGGGAGTCATCCCTGAGTTACACATGGATAACTCTGGGATTGTGCAATTCCAGCACAATTAGGACTTGTGTAATTGCTGGGCTGGTTAACCCTGGCAGAGAGGGGTCGAGGACTCATCAGGCTCATGGCAGAATCCAGCCTGGACAGAACTGGATTCCCAGTCCCCTGCTGTGTTTACTCCAGTTGTTTTCCAGTGGCCTCCGCCTGGTAAATAAACTCCGTTTGTCCCACCAGCCTCGTTCCTTTCATGTCCCCGCTTTCCCTTTGAGTGGAGAGGGTGATTTGCATTCCATTTATCTCTTCCTTCCCTTGTTTCCTTTGCTCTCCAAAGAGAACCTGCCCTGGTGATTATTCTGGGGCAGTGAAATAATTTCATTCCAGCAGTCACAGGTCCCTTCAGCAGGTGCTTTATTATCTCAATAATTCAGCCTAAGAGACTTTCCAGCCTCCCCAATTCCCACAGTTCAGGAGCTACAAATAAAACTCTTTTGCTCTTTCCCTGATTTGGTTTATTTAGCCTCTTTTTTTTTTTTTTTTTTTTTCCTGTGTTCTTTCCAGATCCTCCCCAGGAATTATATTTAAATGTGGAATTGATGCTGTTCAGCCCAATTGCCTTAAGGGGTGCATTGTGTTAAAATGCACATAAAGGCAGAGCTGTCCCACTTGGGCTGGGTCATTTATAAAATTCACTTTGAATCGAGGCCATTTATCTGAATTCAGCACAATGTTTGTTCATGTCCCTGGATTACCTACATACTCCATCAAAATAGGTCATTTAGGTCCAGGGAAATCTGGGCTAGAAGTGCTGGAATAAACACAGGGCACTGTTGGGGTGGGACACATCCATCAATCCTTTCTCCAACACGGGGTTGGGTTTAACCCACCACCATTTTATGGGGTCTCTGCACCAGAGAGAGCAGAATAAAGCACCTTTATTGCTCCAGTTTCCTCTTTTATTAGAGGATTTTCATGTGGAACAGTGATTGATAAGAACAAATCATTTGTGGGGAGCAGAGCCCAGGAAAACCAGGCTTTGGACGTGTTCAGACACTGCAGAGCTTTTCCTGTACTTGTGGCTGCTCCAGGTATTTGTTTAATCATGGGAATACACATAAAGACATCCTGGAATTGGTGATTCAGGGGGATTTGTGTCCATTTTCCTGCCTGAAGCTGAACAAGGCCCGTGGCTGTGCTGGGATCTTCTCAGTGCCCTGATCTCATCAGGGCAGAGGGGCCAGACGTGTCCTGAGGCTGTCCAGACCTGATCAGGAAGGAGAGATTTTGCCACCAGTCCTGGCAGAAACTAAATCTTGCTTGTGGACCTGTTTGGATTTGCAGTGAAAAGCAGAATTTGCAAAGCTTGTGTTTAGCAGATATTGTATCCAAAGGGGCAAAATGGAAAAAAAAAAACCCAAAAAAAACCAACCACAAAATGCCACAAAAATGCCCAGAAACCCCTCACAGACCTTGGCCACTGCTCTGCCTGCCCTATTTGGTAATGAGTGTTGATGAAGGGATGGAATTGGCTCCAGTTTGCTGAGGTGGGTGAAAATTCCATGCCAGGAGGAATAACGTCAAAGGCAAGCCAGAAAAATTAACAGGAGGAGAAGACTCTCCATGCATTGCAATTAAAGTTGAAGTAAAGCTGTTGCCAGAGCACTCCCAGCAGTGCTCCCAGCCCCTCCTTGTCAGGAGTAATCCCTGGAATACACAGCAGCTCCTCATTGGAAATAACAAGTTTTTACTGTTACTTTTTAAAAAACCTGGAAGTGAAAACAGCCTCTTGACAGAAACCATCAGGACACACCAAAAAAAAAAAAAAATAACCCCAAAAAACTAAGCAGGAAGATGAGAAAAATGTCACTGCTCGTAATGATGTTAATTAGGAGGTAAATGAATGTTGACATTTGAGAGCTGAGCTGAAAGGATCAGACGTGTGAAGGTGTGGAGGATCTGTGTGGAGTTTGATGGAGGGAGAAGCTGAAATGTCTGAAAGATTCCCATTCCTGCAGGAGCAGGAGAAAGGAAAAGGTTCAGCATTGTCTTTGTCGGTACTCATAATTACACAGGGAGAATCCAGCTTTTAAAAGCTTCATGTCTTGGACTCTTCCCTCTGATTTGGGGTGGCAGGAAAAGGTCTCAGCACAGGGACGGGCCTTAGAAGTCCCAAGGTGAATAGAAAATACTGTATTTTATAATCTGGTGGTATTTGGGTGAATTTTTGCATTTATTACAGGTACAGGTGCTCTCAGGTGTGTAGAGCTGAGCTCAGAAGCTCTGTTTGGATCCCAACAGGTCCCTGTATAGCTCAGGTGGCTCCCTTCAGCCCAATCTTGGTGTCTCAGCTGGTTTTGTGGTTTTTCCTCATGCAAAGCAAAGGGGAATAGACCCATGGAATCATGGAATGGGTTGGAAGATGTGGAACACATGGGACACGTCCTTCCCCCTTTTGTTGTTGTTTTTTTTTTGTTTGTTTGTTTGTTTGTTTTGGTTTTTTTTTTTCTGTTAAGGTAAAATCCTTTCCCTCCGTTCCTTGAGAATTCCTTGAATCCTCATTGTGCCTGAATTCCAGAGCCTGGGACACTTGACTTTTAGTTTTTGAAAGCTGGGGTGAGGAGCCCTTCCCCTCGGGAATTCATCACCCACTGCCATCCCTCCTGCACTGCTGAGGGTCACCCCAGTGGTTTTTCAAACAATAACTTTTATTCCCTTTTTATTTTTCCCAGTCTCCTTTTTCATGCTGTGAAGTCAGGGATCAGGGAGGTCTTTGTCCTAGGAATTGGGGCTGCTCAGCAGGTGTTCCCCATCTTTAGGACCTTGTGCTGCCAGGTTCTCCTGGGAATGCTGCAGTGCACCAGGAGAATCTCCCTGGAGGTGCCTTGCCCTTGACCTGCTCACTCCGTCCTCAAACCCAATTTATCCCTTTTGCAAGCCCTGTGGATTTTATGCTCCCAGCTCTCTCCTTTTCGTTCTTTATTGTCCTGAGGGGAATGGTGCCTCTCAAAAGCTTCCAGACCTTCAGCTGCATGTCATAAACCCATTCCTTTCTCTACAATTCACACCATGTTGCCTTTTATTCCTCATCCTTTTTAGTGTGAGTAGTTACTCCTGTTTCCCACTTTAATGCAATTATACCACACTTCTCCTTTCTCATATCCCAGGAAGCTGCCCAGCCATTACATGGCATTAAATGGAATAATTGCAAGATTAGGTTCCTTCGGCCGGGCCATAAAAAATGCCATTACAGAGGAACTGCAGGAGAGCGCCTGGAAAATCAGGCTTTGAGACTGAAAGCTCTGCAGGCATATTTTTATTGTTATTGTCCACCCCAGGGCCTCTGGGAGAAGGGAACCAAGAGCATTTCTGGGGGTTTTGTCCTCTGAGGAAGGAGTGAAGGCAGGAGTGGCCTCATGTGGGGCAGGTGGGATCAACTGCGCTCCAGGTTGTTGTCTTCAGTGAGAATTAAAAATATAATTTGTCAGTCCTAGAGGCACATCTGGAGTGCTTGTCCAGCTCTGGGATCCTCTGGACAGCAGGGCCAGGAGCTCCTGGAGAACTGTGGAGCTGAGGAAGGGCCTGGAGCAGGAAGGGCTGAGGGAGCTGGGGCTGAGGAGATGCTGAGGGGGGCCCTCAGCCCTGAGTGTCCTGTTGTGACCCTGAGTGTCCCTGTGTGTCCCCATCTGACCCTGTTGGGTCCCTGTCCATCCCTGTGCATCCCTGGGTGTCCCTGAGTGTCCCTGTCTGTCCTGGATGTCCCTGTTGTGTCCCTGTCCATCCCTGTCTGTCCCTGTCCATCCCTGTCTGTCCCTGAGTGTCCCTGTGTCCCCCTGTCTGTCCCTGTCTGCAGGGAGGTCAGAGCAGGCCCAGGCTCTGCTCCAGGCCCAGCAATGGCCCCAGAGCCACGGGCAGGGCCTGGGCCCAGCAATTCCCTGCCCAGGAGGCAGAGCTGCCCTGTGGGCACTGGAACAGAGCCCAGGGAGGATCGGCTGGGGATTGTCCCTCCCTGGGGATGTTCCAGAGCCCTCTGCACACACTGCTGGGCCCTGTGCCCTGGGCTGGCCCTGAGGTGGCACCAGCTGAGCCTCTGTGGTCCCATAAACCTGCCCCGCTCTGGACTGTGGGATTCATCCCCACAGAATGAGTTTATGTGGCTGATCCCCAGTGAAGCTGTTCCTGAGCCCTCTGCACACACTGCTGTGCCCTGGGGTGGCCCTGCAGGAGCAGGTGACCCTCTGTGGTCCTATAAACCTGCCCCACTTTGGGACTGTGGGATTCATCCCCCCAAATGAGTTTATGGGGCTGATCCCCAGGTGAAGCTGTTCCAGAGCTCTCTCTGTGTTTCATTCACAAGGAAATGAATTTTGCCACGTTCTCCAGTGGTGTGACCAAGGCCATCACGTTGCCAGGTCACAGATGGCTCGTGGCTGTCCCTGTTCCCTCTCTGGGCTGGGGATGCAGAACTGATGAGCTGAAGTGAAGGATCCCTCCCTGTGCCATCAGCAAGTGGTGGCCATGGCCTCCCACACTTGGGCCTTGTCACCATCGTCCCTCTGCTTTATCCTGAGCTCTCCTCAGGTGGAGCCCGGCTCTGGTGGCACCCACACAGCAGGGAGGGACATAAAGGACAGCAGAGCCACCTGTGAGCGAGGGCAGGGGACACTGGAGCTGATAAGGAGCTGATTTGGGAGGAGTGACTTGAAATGCTGCATGCAAATGTGGGAGTGCTGAGTCCCCAGATAAGATGTGGGCAGGTGAGATAACAAAGGTTCAAGAGGGCTGATCCCGGGAATATTTCCTGAGAGCAGCTGTGTTCAGCTGGAATTCACTGCCTGCTTTTCCTTGATAGGGAGGTGACCTCCCTCTGCTGCCAGCTGAGGTTTGGGGTTGATATTTGGGTAATATTTGTCAACAGAACAGACCAAACACCGCCTTGCTTTGTGTTCTAACTCACCTGCTGTTTGTAACGGGGATTTTCATGAGAGAGGCAGCGAGGGGAGGGTGTGTAATTTAATCTCCTGGCTGTAAAAATCCATTTCTGCTCGTACTTGTTGATAATGTAACTGTGACACAGCAAATATGAAATGACTCAAGTGCACTTTGATAGAGTTGTCATAATGAAGGGTGATCTGTACCCACAGGTACAGGATGCTGCTCACAGTTTGATGGACAACTGGAACAATTGGGGGTTTTTTTCCCATTTTTTTGTGTTGATTGTCCTTCAAATATTAACAACATTTTTTTTTATAGCTGCCCTCTCTGCAGTACTTTCACCTGCAATTGTCCAGGGCTCCATAAAATAATAATTTTTGTTTGAACTAAAGAAAAACTGACTGAAGGAGAAAAACCAGGTTTGGATCGGGGTGGATTTGTTCCGAGGAATTCCAAGGGCAGAGCAGGATCTCCTGTAAAATGAACATTTTGTGTGATTATCTGCTGCTTTCAGGAGTACAGATGAAATCCTTGGAGAGTCCCATTCTCCCTAGGATCCATCAGCCCCAAGATGCTCCTCCCCAAGGCCCTCTCCTGGTGTCCCTGGCCATGCTGGGTTTGTCCCACTCTCCCTGTGACCATCCCACCCCTGGCTGCTCCTCCCCAAGGCCCTCTCCTGGTGTCCCTGGCCATGCTGGATCTGTCCCCAGCTCCTGGCACTCAGCTCTGAGTCCTTTCTTGCTGGTTCTGTAAGACTTTGGGAAGAAGAATGGCTCTGCTTCTCCCAGACAGGGAGCAGCTGTTCCTGGCAGAGGCTGCCCTGGGATTTGTGCCAGTGAAATCTCTGCTCCTCCTGTGTCCAACTCCACCAGCTAAACCCATTGATACCAAGCAGACAGCGTGAAACTGCCTGAATTAACAAATTCCACCCCCTCCTCCCAGCTTTGGGTGGAGCAGAGAGCTTCAGGTGCTTCCCCAGGATTTGTGGAGCATTCTGGAGGTGAAATCACCCCTCAGATTTATGGGGTTTCCTGCAAACCCCTCAGATTTATGGGGTTTTCTGGACTCCACAGTCTGCTCCAATCCATCTGTGTGACCTTGGCTGATTCTCTGCCTCCTTCCCATGTTTTACCAGTGGCAGGTGGAAGGTTTTTTTGGGATTTGGCAGGCTGTGCCCTGTCTGGGTGTGAAATAGGAGTTGTGCACAGTGTGGAGATTTTAATGAGCATTTTGTAATGGCCAGAGTGCATCAGGCACCTTTTGTCTAAGGAGGAAACAAACTTCACTGGGAACTTGATAAATCCACCTGGGATCTTGATAAACCCACCTGGGAACTTGATAAACCCACCTGGGATCTTGATAAATCCACCTGGGATCTTGATAAACCCACCTGGAAACCTGATAAACCCACCTGGGATCTTGATAAACCCACCTGGGAACTTGATAAACCCACCTGGGATCTTGATAAACCCACCTGGGATCTTGATAAACCCACCTGGAAACCTGATAAACCCACCTGGGATCTTGATAAACCCACCTGGGATCTTGATAAACCCACCTGGGATCTTGATAAACCCACCTGGCAACTTGATAAACCCACCTGGGATCTTGATAAACCCACCTGGGATCTTGATAAACCCACCTGGGATCTTGATAAACCCACCTGGCAACTTGATAAACCCACCTGGGAATTCCTGGCTGCCTGGAGGTAGGAGCACAGGGGCAGGTGGAATTTAAAATGAGGTTTTTTTCCCCCTTTCCTGAGAGCTCTCACGCAGGGGATCTCCAAAGGAGTTGCTGCTGGGTGGGTGCTGGAATGATTGGATGGACTCACTTTGCTGCTGAGAAGGTGCCACTTGATCCTCAGAAACCACAATTCATTCACTTGTGGCGAATTCCAGCAATTCTCTCAATAGCAAACACATTGAAAATGGATTTTTCTGAAGAATTCACCCAAAATGATAAGGCCAGGCTTGTTTTATGTTCTCCTGCTGGAGTTACTCAGTAGCTCCCTAAATAAATAGAACGTTGCAAACCTTTTCACAATGTCTTTCTTGGCAGGAAGAGCCAAAGCTGGGTTGGAAAGGAGTAAAAGGGGAAAAACAAAGTTTTATTTCTCTGATAGTTTCATGGAGTGGAAGTTACTGAAAAGCACCTTTCTTGTCCCTGCTGCTTTAAATTAAAGCTCCAGCATGAGTTTATCAGGGAATGAAATCTCAGAGCTTCCTGTAGGCTTTAAGCAGGTGACTTTTTTTTTTTTTTTTTTCTGAAGAGTCATTGAGGACAAGGTGGAATTCGGGGCAGAAATGAGAATTTAGCTGAACAATTTGTTGCTGGCACCTCTCACAGGGCTCCCACATCCTGGCAGAGGAAGGATTTATTGCTTTGCAGGTCTCCCGTGGAATAATGCAGTGTAAAATGACAATGTCAAAGCAAGTTAAGGATCTGCTTCGTTCTGAGAGACTTCCCTGCAATAATCCCGTGTATTAAACTTGTGGAGACACTGCAGGAATTACCAGGGGGACCATTTGGAGCAAAAGGCTGCTCCTCCAACATCATCATTACCCAGGCTTTGTTCCCTCATAAAAATTCATCTCGGTGATCCCAGATAATCTCTGTTGGTGCTGTCCTTTATTTTTTTAGTGCAAATCAGCAACAAGCTGCCCTTGTGAGGGGAAGGAAAGAGTTCTGAGCACCCTGCTCTGGTGGAAGGTGGCCCTTGCCATGTTGGGGTGGGGCTGGGTAATCCTTGAGCTCCTTCCAACCAAACCACGCTGGGATTCTGGGGAAAAACTGGATTTTTGTAAGGGCAGGGTTGAGGCATAGGAGGGAGAAGCTGGGATGGGAGAAGCCTTTGTGTCTGGTGCTCCCTGGAGTTGAGAGGGGTCAGAGACAAGCTGGGAGTGCTGCTGCACTTGGTGGCATGAGTAAATTGTGAGGAGCTGCTGAAATGCTCACCTTTAATCCTCCAGGCACTGCTGTCTGGGTAAATGCGGGACCTGAGGGGGGGAAAAAAGAAAAAAAAAACAAAAAAAAGACCCCAAACCAACCAAACATAAAAACCCCAACCCAAACACACACACACACAAAAAAAAAAAAAAAAACACAAAAAAAAATCCAAAAACAATCCAAAACCAAAACACACACACAAAAAGAAAAACAACAACGATGACAAAAAAACCCCTAAAAAACTAAAAAAAAAAAAAAAAACCCTAAAGAAAAACTAAAAAAAAAAGGAAGCTTAAAAAAACGGGGCCAGGAATATTTTCCATGCAGAAAACACAGACAAATCAGCATGTGAGATGACTTTTCCAGAGCAAGGTGTGACCCCAGGCATGTCTAGACTGCAGCAGATTGGAGCTGAGCAGAGCCAGCCCCGGGCTCGGGGCCACCCCAGCTGTGTCACCTTGGCCACGTCCCCTCGGTGCCACGGGGAGTTGGGTGCTGACCCCTGAGTGTGACCACAGATCCCTGCTGGGGAAGATTCCCAGCTTTTGGTTCATTCCTGCCTGTGAAAAATGTATGTTGTATGACTGGCTCTTCACAAATATTAAAATGAATATTATATGGGTTATGTTGGAGATTAAGCTCTTTTTTGTGGTGGTAAATAGAGTTTTTAGGTTATAACATAATATTAAAAGAGAAACTATGTGATGTAAGATACTTTCTGTAACTGACCCAAGGAATAGAAAATATAATCAAGAAATTCTTCTCATTATCCTCTCTGGATGGAGATACAACAGGATTCTAAGAGAAGGATTATTGCCTCCTCATTGGGAAAATGCAGACTCGAGAAATGAGAGAAGATGGATTTACAAGATGAGGGGGGAAGCTGAAGCTAAACACTGTGAAAAACACCAGTCATTTGTTTTTTAAAATTTTAAAAGTTTAATAGTAATAAAGTGGTTATAAAAATAGCAATATAATTAGAATAATAAAAATTTGGACAATTAGGATTTAAGACAATACGAGACAATAAAAACAAATACTTACAGACGGTCCAGGTACCTCTTTGTGGGCAAAATAAGCCCGAAAAAGGACCCACATTAACAGAGGATTAACCCTTAAAAGCAACAGCCTGTTGCATATTCATACACCTCATCCATGATGCATAAATTCCATTGAAACAAAGGATTCTGTCTGGTCAGTGTCAGCTTCTTCCTCTGAATCCTGACAGCATCTTCAGGGCTGAGCAAGGTGGGAAGAAGTTCGTTTCTTCTGATCATGGAGCAATAAATTCTTTTTCTCTGGAAGATTTAGGTGTCCTGTGGCTGCTATCTGGTGCAAGTCCTTTCTTTAAAAAAAGTATTTTACCTAGCACAGTTCTTATTTTAACATTATTTTCTAACCTAAAACTATATTTAACCTAAAACTATATTTACCACTCTACTTAAGAAAATTACTACAGCATAATAATAATTTCTAACATAACACATATAATATTCATTTGAATATTTGCCAAAAGCCAGTCATAAAATAGGCATTTTTCACAAGCAGAAACACCCCGGTTTGAAAGGAATGTTTGAATCATGTACGAGATCTATCAATATGCAATAGGCCGTTGCTTTTAAGGGTTAATCCTTTGTTAGCAAAATGTGCTTTGTAGCAGAGCAAAGCACCTGGACATCCGTAATTCTTTGCTTTTCATTATATTTTATTGTCCTAACTTTTTATCTGTCCAAATTCTTATTGTCCTCATTTTTATTACTATTAAACATCTAAAATTTTAACACAAATGGATGGCGTTTTTCACACTGCCCAATCCTCTCACCTTGCTCGGAGGAGAGCGGGATCGGGAATTAATAAAGTAAACACGTCCCCGTGTGAGACAATCCTTATCTGCAGCTTTCCCTCCTCCCTTCTGCTCCTTTTGAATCGGTTCCAATGTTTGACTTAACGCTGGATTTCCTGCCTTTTGTAGCTCCCTCCCAGAGCTTTCCCAATATTTGATCTCCCTCTCTCTTTTTTCTGGAGTTACAACACCCAGGCCATGGATATTTCAGCTTGGGGAATCTTTAGGGAGCCCTCATTTCCTTGGATGACCTTGGAGAGGAACTGAATGATTTCTTTGCCTCCCACTGGCCCTGCAGCCACCTCGGGGGGCTTTAATTATTACTGGTTTATACTGGAGACAGTGGCACTTCTGATGGGAGGGATTCCTGTGCTGCGTGCCAGGATCTTCATTCCATGGGCACATCCCTGCTCTGTCCATCCTGGCTGCTGCTGGAATATTTTCCCACCGATTTTCCAGTTAAATGATGCCTTTTTGTGATGGGTTTGTGGTGGAAAAGCTGAATCCTGGCTCTGGAAATGTGGGTTGGTTGGGGAAACTCCTCTCAGGCGCTGGGGACTGAGCAGAGGGGCTGGAAACAACTTTTATTTAATGTCACATTAATGCCTGACAGGAGGGACAGGCTGGAGGAGAGAACAGGGCAGGGCTGAACCCACGCCTGGTGTGACCCTGGAGGAGCTGATTTGGGGAATAGAATTGTAAAAAATTCTTAAAACCTGACAGAAGGTTCACACGGTGTGTATTTATATGTAAACGTTGACTTTAGAAATGTGAAATAGGATAGATGTGGTTGAGAGAGAAATTGAATAAGAAATACGTTTTAAAGGATGGTCTTGTAAAAAAGACTAGATATTTTGGAGAAATGGAATTATAAAAGATGTATTAGGATTTATGAAGGGTAATTTTAGATGAATGGTTTTAAGGTATTTGTAGTATGGTGTGGTAAAAGTTGATAGGTTCAGAAATACTAATGGTATTTTGACAAGCAAAGAGTTGGATTTTGATTGTGATAGTGTGAATTGTAACACTTGTATTGTCTTACTTTTAAAATGAAAACGGAATAAAAAAGTTTTTGAAATGCATCTCAGCTGCCCCATCTCCAGGTCAGAAAAGGCCTTAATCCGACAGAGCTGCCACCAGGCAGGGTCACTTCCACCGAGTTTGTCACTTCCAGCGAGCCTCTTCCATTATTAATGTGACATCCTGGAGGCAGCCGGGATCAGCTCAGCCCCTGCTGTGTCTGGGAGCGCAGCTGGGGTGACCTGATTGTGCTCCGCTCCCCAAAGGGAGCGACTCCTGTGCCCGGTGAGCTGGAAAAGCGCCAGGATGCAGCTCCAAAATCTCCCTTGCAGCTTCTTGGGCTCCCTCTGCAGATTTTAGTGGGCTGGAACATCCCCCTCGCTGCCTCCCCAGGCTCGTTTGGCAGTAAAATCCAGGTTTTAATGGAATTTAAAGTGCATTGTTAGGGTGACAAAGGCGGCAGTGAGGCTGCCCTGCGCGGAGGGCTGGTTGTTATTTATCCGCTGATAAACACAGCCCTGCTCCTTATCAGCACATCTCCCCCTGCCTGCCCGGGGAAAACAATCTCTGCAGCTCTGATATCCAGGCTTCAGAGGAAATTCTAATAAAGCTGTAGCAGGTTTGGGGGGGAGGATTTGCAGTGAGGCATTAGAGAGCCTCAGTTGCATTTTCTTGTGCTGAATTAGGGGTGGTTGGCTCTGAATGGAATAAATCTAATCGTGTTTGTCACCTCGCTGTGGTGTGACTGGAACCAAGCTCTGGTTTCAGGGTGGGAGGGTGTGGGAAGTGCTTTGGTGCTGTCACTTGGCTTCTTTTTATTGGGGTAATTAGCAGCGAGGGTGGGAATCATAATTTAATTATTTTAATTGCGGGAGCACAAAGGTCTCCCTGTGGCTGCAGCACTGGCACGAGGGAGGAAGAACCTGTTTTCCTTTCTGGGATAATTGAGGTTGGAAAAGCCTTCCAAGGTCACCCAGGCCAACTTGTCACCAGTTCTTGTCCCCAGCCACATCCAGACCTGCCCTGGACACCTGCAGGGATGGGAGCTCCAAACCTCCGTGGGCAGCTCCACGGCCTGACCTTGTATTGTGCCATTAATTAATGAATTAGCATCTTATTTGAGCTTGTCTGCTCTCTTAAACAAAACATAAGCACCTCTAGACCTCATTTCTGGGTTGCAGGAGACTTCTCCTCACTGTGGACTTTTACAAGGAGCATGAATCATTAGGTCAGTTATTGTTCCTCCTTTGCTGCTGAAAGGAGCACTCCTGCATCTTCACCGTGCTCCAGAGCCTGCAAGTGCCTCAGGAGGTGCAGGGACAGACCCCACATCACCCACGAAATAAATGGGCAGGAGATCTTTCTCCTTTTTAATGCCTTTATTAAGAAGAATCAGCTCAGGTGGGGAGAAATCCACGGGTTGCACCCACGCCGCCGCTGCTCCCAGGCGTGGCACGAAGAAGGAGGTGATGCAGCTTTGTACGCTGGTCTGCGGACAGAGCTGGGGATTCTGTCCTCATGGGAGAGTCGTAGATTCCTGCTTGTTTGTTTAACACCCCGGGGCGTCTCTTTAATCAGCAGCTTTTGAGGTTAGGGTGAGAAGCAAAAAGGATCCAAGCAGGTACGGGACTACGCTCCCATCCTTAGACGTCACTTAGGTCACTTGTTGGCTCGTAATTTTAGGGTTTTTCCTGTAAAAACTGTAAAACTGTAAAAATTCAGGGCGCAGTGCATTTCTCATCTGCATACTGGCTCTGATGTCACTGCTATTTTCTTCGTACTTGGAGGGTCTGTCCCTGTGTTTGTTTCTGGCAGGTGCTAGCATCAGGGGGACAGTGGTTAATCACCGGCCATTAACAGGTAATTGAGGAGCCCCTCTCCGGCAGCGAAACCAAAGAGGTCTGACTGGTCTGACTTGTTTCCAACTCTGAAACTCAAAAAAAATTACAACTTTCTATTCATAACAACCCACACGCCTTGGGAAGCAGCAGCTTGGCTGATGGAACTCCTCTGCTTATAGGGAATTGTGTAAAAAACCACGCCACAAACAAGGCAGAGGAACTTCTGGGAGCAGTCCTTGCAAGGATGTGCCCCCTCCAGGCCTCCCAGCCCCCTCCTCCCTGGAATGTTTTAAGGTTGGAGTTCCCCACTGGGATGTTTTTAAGAGCCATGTGAAGGTGCAGGAGTGCTCCTCCCATCCCTGCAGCAGCACGGGAGGAACAATAACTGATCTAATGATTCATTTTCCTTGTAAAAGTCCACAGTGAGGAGAAGTCTCCTGCGACCCAGAAATGAGGTCTAGAGGTGCTTAAGTATATTTTGTTTAAGAGAGCAGACAAGCTCAAATAAGATGTTCAGAATTAATGGTACAGCTCTCCTGATAATTTGAGGAGAGGTTTGGATGAAAAGTTAAAAATACAGGTGAAGTGAATAATAATACACAGGGAGATGAAGAGCTGCTGAGAGGTGTCCCTGAGTTGTAGTGAGTGGGAAATGAGTCAGAATTGGCAGGATATCAGTGGAATAAAAGCTGGGAGGGAAAAGGAGGCTCTGAGTGGGCTGGGGGTGGAGCTCAGAGTGAAATTTGGGCTGGGATCAGTTCTATGTCCTCAACAAGTCTGGTTAAACTGAGGATCCACAGCACGAAATCCAATTGTGGATCATGGAATTCCAGAATGGAATTGGGAATTAGGGTTGGGAAAGACCTTAAATCCAGTGCCACCCCATCCATGGGCAGGGACACACTTCATTATCCCAGCTGCTCCAGCCTCTCCTGGGCATTCCAGGGGTGATCCAGGTGTGTTCTTCTCCTTGGATTTCGTGTTGACTGCTAGCCTTGACTCCTCCATCCATGGAAAAGCTGCTGGGATCTCCCCTTGACTCCTTCATCCATGGGAATGGTGCTGGGATCTCCCCTTGGCTCCTCCATCCATGGGAATGGTGCTGGGATCTCCCCTTGGCTCCTCCTCCTCCTGCTCCTCCTCTTCCTCCTCTTCCTGCTCCTCCTCCTCCTCCCAGCTACTCCAGTGGGTCTCACTTTGGATTAAACACAGCCAGGGAAGGAAAAGGTGGATCTGATCTCCAGGAAGATGAAATTTCCAGGAGATTCACCCAAAATTTGTGGTGGAGGCTCCAGGAGGAGTCAGGACCCAGCCTGGCTGGTGTTAGGGATTATCAGCAGAGATCCAAAGGGGTGTCAAAACAGAGATTAAATGAACAGAGAGGTTTAATTAAATCAACAAAATCAGTTCCATGGGGGAAAAAAAAGATAAAACATCCCCAGTGATGTCCTTTGCTTTTATTTGGAGCTGGTGTTTGACTGCACTCCAGTTCTGGGCAGCACCAAATCACCAGGGCTCCTTCAAATTCGTGTTTAAATCCACCATCTCCACATATTTCACCTGAAATAGCAGGATTTCAGATGGAACTCCTGCCTTTAGTCACGACTTTGACTCCTGCACTGGTTTTGCAGCATCCACACCAGGAATTCTCATCCTATCTGGGTCCATTTAAGAAGAACTAATGGCCAAATTGATGATAATCAAATTTCAAGGTGCTCAAAATCCGTGTGCAAACATCTCCTCCTGCTCCTCCATTGCTTCTGCCTCACTTTGTGACACTTTATTGATTTCTTTTTCCCCTTCCTTTTCTTCCTCTCTGCGTGGAAACAAATTAAAGCAGGAATTGGGATTGTAAATAGATAATGGGACGTGAATGCAGAGTAATCAGTGCCAGCCATGTACAGCCATACTAATTGTGCCAGGGGAGGGAATGGGATAAATATTTAATGCCTGGATTCAGTGGGAAGTGAGAGAGCAAGGAAAGAAATAAAAGAGTTGGGAAGGCCTCACTTCAGCGCTTTGTCTCAAAAAGAGGAGTTTTGATGGCATTAACCCCTCCCTGTTTTGAATAAAGGAATTTTGTTTAATGTCGAGGCTTCGGTGTCACACAAAGGAAGAATATCTCAGATTTGGAATGAATCCACCCCTCAAGGATGTGCTGATCAAGACCAAAACCAGGGATGGAGGACAGGAGAAGTTGAGCCTCATTCAGGCAGCTTTGGTTCATTGTTGTCTGTTTTTTATCTCAGGCAGTTGTATTACATCTGTGAAAAGGAACTTTGGCTCTGCATAGCTAAAGATGATTTCTGAGGGGTTTGCTGCTGCAGAATGAGCAATGGAATGGCCCTTGGGGGGTGAGAGCATTAAGTTTAAGGGTGTTGTCATAACAACCAGCCAGGGGAACTTCCTCAGGATGGGTTTGAGGCATCCCATGTTTGATCTCAGCCCCAAATCTGTTTGTTTGAACTCTGTTCTTTGAGAAAGTTTCCAGTTCAATGGGTTCAGCTGCCTTGGAGTTCCCCAAGGATGGCAAAAATGGGATCTATTTCTGTTCCACCTCTTCCTCCTGAAAGGGCTGGGGAACAGGGATGGAGACAATCCCTGGAGAAATGATTGGGAACAAACTCAAATCCCAGTCTTGAATCATCTCAGAGCACTTCAGGATCCAGGCATGGGATAATCCAGGGTTTGGATTGTACTGTAGGTGGCAGAGATGCTTCAGTTATGCACTAATCACCCTGCCAGCTCATTAACGGGCTGGGAGCACAGGGCAGCC
The DNA here is from genome assembly GCF_036417665.1 of Passer domesticus. Taxonomy (NCBI): domain Eukaryota; kingdom Metazoa; phylum Chordata; class Aves; order Passeriformes; family Passeridae; genus Passer; species Passer domesticus. Next base: position 5,032,809 of record NC_087497.1, on the reverse strand, counting down.
CCTCTGCCATTAATTAATGCTGCCAATTCCAGCCTGGCTCCCACTTGGAGGAGCTGAGGTCACCTCTGGATGGGCTGGGTGACTGAAGGACTCTTCAGATGCTCCATGGGCTGTCAGATCTGCTGCTAAGAAATGTTTAATAATCAAATCTGAATTACCCTTCAGATGGAACAGATTCCCAAGATCCTTTTGCCTTCATTAAAAAAAGCAGGGGGTGTTAGAATGTCAAAAAAGAACATTGGAATGGCAAAAATGGGTGTTGGAATGGCAATAAAAGGTGTTGGATACCAATAAAAGATGTTGGAATGCCAATAATGGGTGCTGAAATTGTAGTAATAAGTGATAATTGGGGATTAAAATAATTAACTTTCTTTAGCAGGAACAGAGAGAGCATTCATGTCCCCAGTGGTGAATGTCACCACTGTGGACCTCAGTCTGAGTCTGAAGTGTTCCAGTCTAAAACTTGGTTTGGGACAAAACTCAGCCAGGAATTGTGAGCTGGAGTTAAGTGAAGCAAACAACATTATATTTTAAAGGAAATAAAATTACGAGCAGATATGAAGGGCTTCTGCTGGGCTCTAGAGCTGCCCACCTCTGTTGCTGGCTGCTATCTTCCTCAGGTTGGGATTGGTCATAAATAAAATAAAAAATAAAGATATTATCGCCACCCTTTCCCTTCCTGAGTTAAAATAAATAGATTTTGGAGTGGGGTTAACCAAATGTGAAGAGATGAGCTTGGGAATGTTCTTTGCCTTAGGAAAAAGGACTGGGAACCTCTGTAATTACAAACAGAGCTCTCAGATGGGAATCGCAGCAGGAATGTGGGGCTGGAAGCAGCCCTGGAGTGGGGAGGATGCTCTCCTTGGCTGTGTGGTACCCATGGAGGAGTTCCCAAACTCCTGTGGGAGCAGGATGGCCTGCAGAGCTGGGTTTGGGGTGTCACTGCAGCTCCTGACGTGGCTGTAGGTGGCTTTGGGGTGTCACTGCAGGTGGCTTTGGGGTGTCACTGCAGCTCCTGACGTGGCTGTGCTGCTCTGCTCTCTTGCAGGTTCACTGGGATGAATTTGCCTGCCCCTGTGATCAGCAGTAAAAATTGGCTGCGGCTGCACTTCACCTCCGATGGCAACCACAGGCAGAAGGGCTTCAGTGCCCAGTACCAAGGTAAGGAGAGACAATTAAATGCCCTTGCCTGGCCTCACCCACCCCGGCTGCCTCCCTGCATGGTCCTGCTGCTGTTATTTTCCAGCTGGAATCCCCCAAAGTGTGGTTTCATAGAAAAACCCAGCCTGGTTTGGTTGGGAGGGACCTTAGAACCCATCCAGTGACACCTCCACTGTCCCAGGGTGCTCCAATTCCTCTCCAGCCTGGCCTTGGACACTGTCAGGAACCCAGGGGCTTCTCTGGGAAATCCATCTCAGCCCCTTCCCACCCTCACAGGGCAGAATTCAGGATTGGGGTAAAGATTTCAGGATGGAGACGTTCAGGTGCTGTTGAGGGACAGGAGATCCTTTGGCTGTGCAGGTGGGACCAGAATGGATTGAGTGGATTCCTTGGAAGCGTTCCCACCACTCCCCGGGGTGTTTTTGAAGGAGTTGTGGGTGCACTGGCTCTGGAGGCAGGATCCAGGAGAGCAAAGAAGGAGCAGGAATGGTTTTGGGTCCTCTCCCAAGGCTGGGCTCAGGGGAGCTCTGCAGGTTTGCTCTCAAGAGGCCTTTGCTGGGAAAAAGCTCTGGAGAGGAGGCAAGGGAAAGGAAGAGGATTTTCCTTGGATAAATCCATAGAGCTGCCTTGTTTGGATGCTCCCAGGTTGTTCTTAGCAGGGCTGTCATGGCCTCAATCATTATTTAACTTTCCTGCTTTCCTTGAACCCGTAAATGACTTTCAACTGCAAGGAAAAAAACACCCCAAACCTTTTGTTGTTGTTGTGCGGCACCAACACCTGGAAAAAGCAGCTTCCCTTTGGATGTCTTTTCCCTGTGTGAGTCAGCCTTTTCCCTCCATAGCAAAGTCAGGATGAATGTTCTCATTCCCCTGATCAGATAAATGTCAGGGGGTTCTCGTCTCAGAGGGAATGAACTGGGGATTGAGTGTTGGAAAATGAACTGAGCTCCCCATTCTGAGCTGGAATCCAGGCAGGACCTCGGCCCAGCTGCCAGAGGGACCTGCCTTCGTTTTTCCTGCTGGTTTTGTGGTGTTTAGCAGCTTCTTTCTGCCTTTCAATGCTTAAAAAAACAGCAAAACAAGCAGCCAAGCAGCGAAGATTCCCAGGGAAGGAGGGGAGGTGTCGGCAGGCAGTGGGATCTGTAGGACAGGAGATGCTGATACTTTGAAAACCTCCCTGTAACCCTTTCCACAACCTGGCCTGGACATAAATATTTCACTGGAGATAAATCCCTACAAAACAGGCCATGTCATTCCACGGGAAGCACAGCAGCTGAAATGCATTTTTCATCAGGAGAGCTGAATCAGGATCGGCCAGGAGAAGCAAGGGAGGCTTTAGGGTGGCTCTAATTTGCTGTCTCTTTTCCAAAGACGTGTCTGTACATCATTTATGAACCCCCTGTGTCCTCTGGGACGGGGTCTGGCTTTGCTGATAATCTATAAGAAAACAATTTCCCTTCCAGCTTGTTTAAATTGATCCCGAGTTTTGCAGAACACCTTCTCTGTCTGCTCCCTCTCTGCTCTCCCTAATCCGTGCCCTCATTTGGAAATCACTTTAGGAATGTAAAAGCAAGGTTAGATGCAATCAGGCTGTGGAGAGAGGTTTTTTTTTCGTTGTTGTTGTTGTTGAATACAGCAAATTCGTTTTGTTCCCTCCTTGGGAGAGTTAAATATTTCACCCTTCCCTTTTCCCTTTCATTAAGGTGAATCTTGATTTTTGCAAATGCTTTTTTCCCATTCCCCATGTAAGGAAATCAAAGGGACTGGAAGAAATCTGTGCACAGAATTTTTTGTTTTTCAATTTCCTCCCCATCCTGTCTCCTCAAAAAGGTGGAAGAAAATAATACAGAACTTTTTAATCAGGTGAGGTGGCAGCACCTCAAGTGTCCCCGCCATCAGAGGGGCTGGAAGTGCAGGGCTGGAATTGGAGAGATGGGAATGCTGCCCTGGCTGCTGCTGCCCCTCTCTGCACATGTTTTATGGCAGAACTTGGCTCCCTAATTGCTCTGGAGCTGATTGTTACCAACACATAATTGCAGCTTTTATCGATCTCCCCGCCCCGGCCGCTTCCCTTCCCTCGGGCAGGAAGATAAATGGGATGAGCTCCAGCCCTGCACAGGACAGAGCTGCTCCTTCAGGGAGGGCTGGGGAGCTCTCTGCTGGTCACCAGAGACATTAAATGGCTTCGTGAGGGCGTCATGGAATCTTGGAATGGTTTGGAGTGGGTTTAAATCCCATCCAGTTCCACCCTCTCCATGGCCAGCGACGTCCCAATATCCCAGGGTGCTCCCAACCCCATCCATGGCTTTGATCTGCAGATCTGTCCATGGGTAGATCTGTAGTTCTACCCATGGATTGATCAGTTTGGCTTCAGTTTGGACAGATCTTCTCCTCCTCATCCTCATCTCTCGTTCCTCATCCTGGATCTCCCCCCACTGCTCATCTTGGATCTCCCACTGCTCATCTTGGATCTCCCACTGCTCATCTTGGATCTTCCCCTTCTCATTTTTGATCTTCCCCTCATTTTCAATCTTCCCCTTTTCATCTTGCACCTTCTGTTCCTCATCTTGGATCTTCCACTCTTCATCCTGATCTTCAATTCCTCATCTTGGATCTTCTCCTTTTCATCTTGGATCTTCCCCCTCCTCATCCTGGATCACACCCTTGGGTTCCAAAGGGATTTTCGGCTCCTGCCATGAGACCTGTGGAGTCTCCTGGGCAATTCTGGATAATCCCAGTGTTTGTGCAGGCTCTGATTCCCAAAGATCCATTGCTCAGGCTGCCAAAAGAGGAATTTTTCCAAGGAGTTGCACTTGAGGGGGTTTCTCTTCACCTCCAAGAACAAGAATCCCTGTGAGCATCCTGCTGCTGAATCATCCCAGCAGGAGGGAGAGACCCAGGCAGGATCTGGATTTCACAGCAATTCCCCCAACAAGGAGAGCAGAGCTTCATGGAATAGATTTTTTTTCGGTTGTTGCTGCTGAAATGCTGTTTTCTAAATTAAAAATAAATAAATGTCTGCTTAAATCCTCATTTAGAGCAACACGAAGTGGTTTGAAAGGAACAGCCCGGCCTGCCTGCCATGCTGGCAGAGCTTTGTAATGTCATCTCTCAAATCTGACAGGATGCTGAGTATTCCATTAGATCTGTTGGATGTGTGTGAGCAGCAAAAGCCTCCAGAAAACAGGAGTTTCTGTTCATCCAATTATCCTGACACAGTCCTTTGTAGTACTGCTCCACATTCCAATTTACAAACAAAGTAGATTTTCAAATACCAGATTTTTGAGGGCAGGGAGTGGGAGAATTGTTCTTATTTGTTTAATTTTTATAAAAAGGACAAAACAAGTGGTGCTTTGCTGTGCCTGGTTCTGATCTAAATGGAGTCATTTGTAAAGTCTGACTTCCATCATTAGGGCTCCAGAATGAAGGATGAGGAGGAGAGGATGCAGTGATCCCTCTTTATCAATTTATCTTCACCAATTTATCTTTATCAATGCTCCTGGAAAGGGACACGGTGCAATTAAGGGAGGAGATGTTACCTGGGGATGCAGCTTGGGCTCTGAATTTTGGGATTGGTGCTCAGTGCTGTCTTGTCCCCATTGCTGAGGGGTTTGGGAGCCAGGTTTTCCATCAGGAACGGGGTTGGAGGGGAATGTTCGTTGGATGGGATGGCTCTGGGAGAACCTTGGTTAGAAATGTGTCCCTGAAAAATTTCCAAGCCTGGCTGTATCCAAATTATGAATTTCTCCGTGCCAGAGAATCCTGGAATGGTTTGGGTTGGAAGAGACCTTAAAATTCCTCTCATTGCACCCTCTGGCACCTTCCACTGCCTTCTCCTGGATTTGGGATGTTCAGCACTGGGGAAATCCCTGCAGCTTGCTGTGTCCTCATGGAGGAGTTCCCAGGGATGTCTCATCCCATCCATGGTGCCACCATCAGCTCTGGTGGGGTTCACCAATGCTTGGGAAGCTTTGCTGGGCCTCTAAAAATTCCCTTTGTGGTGCACAAATCATCTGAGCTGAGCTTTTGTTTGTGTGCAGAGTGGGAACATTCCCTGGGGGCTGGATAACGGGATGTGCAGTGGGAAGCTGTGGAGAACACCAAAATGGGGATTATTTTGTAAAGCTGCTCCAAAGCACAACCACAGAGCAGAGACTTAGAGACTGCAGAGTCCCAACCCACATCCTTGGAAAATTCAAATCAAAATCCAAATTTGGCCTTGGAAACTTGGATTTGCCTGGGTTTTGTTGCCTGGGAGGGAATGTTGGGCTGGGACTGGGGGGGTTATTCCTGTATTTGCTTGGAAAAAGCTGGACAATCACTACAGGAATGTCTGTCACTATTTTATTTGAAGCAGAAATAAATTTTTACCCCAAAAATGTGAGTTTTAGTAGCCCCAAGTCCTTTTTTGATCCATTGATACCACATTTATTAAAAACCTTGAGATCAAGCTGGAAATATCCTGTGATTCCCATCCACGTGGACCTTTGGGGCATCCCAAAACCTGCTGCTTTTTTTCCTCCTGCTGCACTTGCAGGTGAATTTGGAGTAAAAAGAAACAAAGAGTTCAATTTGCTTTGACAGCAGCCTGCTGTTAATTAGTTTTCCCTTCTTAAATTAATAAAAAAAGGCAGCTGCCCTGAACAGATTGAAGCTGGTGAGGAAGACAGGAACAGCAGCAGCTTTTCCTCATGAATATTTTCCAGCTAAAATTTTTGAAGTTCTTGCTGCTTTATTTAAAGAGAAAGCCAAAAGCTGTGAGGAAATGATGAGTGAAAAGCTGCACCCAGCATCTCCCTCAAAGCAGCACCTCAGGTGAGCTTCAAGGAGCCTCTCCCCGTCTGAGCCTCCTGCAGCAGCTGTTCCAAACAGGTTCTTTTTAAGCCCAAAAAAGCCCAGCACGATTAAAACCCCCCTCTTTAGTTACATGGGTAATTCTTCTTGACAGCTTTGTCTTAGGAATGTGCTAATTTAGGGATGAAAGCCTGACAAGATGAAGAACACGAGGAGAAGGGTTTGAAGTGGGTTTCTCCAAGGATAAGGGCTGGCTCATCAGGAAAGGGCTCCCAGAAAGTGATTTGGACACTGGGTTATCCCAATTCCTGCAGTGGGGGCTGAGTTTTCCCAGTTCCTCACACTGAAGGCTCTTTTATTCCAGTTTTTGCCAGTGGAGGCTCTTTAATCTCAGTTTCTCACAGTGAGGGCTGGGTTATCCCAAATCCTGTTGGAATTATCCCAAGTCCTGTTGGAATTATCCCAATTCCTGTTGGGTTATCCCAATTTCTGTTGGGTTATCCCAATTCCTGTAGGAATTATCCCAATTCCTGTTGGGTTACCCCAAATCCTGCAGTGGAGGCTCTTTTATCCCAAGTCCTGTTGGAATTATCCCAATTCCTGTTGGGTTATCCCAATTCCTGTTGGAATTATCCCAATTCCTATAGGAATTATTCCAATTCCTGTTAGGTTTTCCCAATTCCTGCAGTGAGGGCTGGGTTACCCCAATTCCTGTTGGAATTATCCCAATTCCTGTTGGGTCATCCCAATTTCTGTTGGGTTATCCCAGTTCCTGTAGGATTATCCCAATTCCTGTTGGGTTTTCCCAATTCCTGTTGGGTTATCCCAATTTCTGTTGGGTTATCCCAATTCCTGTAGGAATTATCCCAATTCCTGTTGGGTTTTCCCAATTCCTGCAGTGAGAGCTGGGTTACCCCAGTTCCTGTTGGAATTATCCCAGTTCCTGTTGGGTCATCCCAATTTCTGCTCTTTCATCCCAACTCCTCACAGCAGATACTCTTTTATCCCAATTCCTGCCTCTGGAAACTGGGCAGATCCCAAATCCAGGTGTTTGTGCTGCTCCCAGATGGCTCTGCCAGGTGGGGTTTGTGTCAAACCCTCGGGGTGGAGGCAGCAGCAGCCAAATCCAGAGCAGGAAAACAAATTGCTGCTCCCTGGTGTGGGGAGTGCCTGTTGGGAAAGGATGGGGCTCTTGGAGATGGATGAATTCTTGTTCCCTTTCCTGGTTTTTCTCCTCTTCTGGTGGGGGTTTGGAGCAGGGAGGGAATGGTCACACTTTGGGAGGAGTCCCCCAGGTGTGGGGCTGCAAACTGATGTTTCCCTTTGCCAGTAACGGGGTTTAATTTTCTTTTCCCTGCTGTTTTTCCTGCTGTTTATTCACACCAGCTCTGCAGTTTTTAGGTTCTGAGTTCTCCCCTGGAATGGCTCTGCTGTGTAATGGGTTCATGGGATAAATTCCTGCAGCAGAAAAACTGGGGGGAACCAGCTCAGCATCTTCCTCTCAGCATCCCTGGAATTCCTCAGAGCTTCCCTTTTGCCTGTCTCCCATTTTTAGTGGATTACAGAGGGATGGGGGGGGGTTGGACCCCATTTTTATTTTGAAATTAAACCTCTCCAAAGCCCTAACATGGAAAATAAATCCCTCTCCAAAGCCCTGACATGGAAAAACAAACCCCTGCTGGTTTTGAGCAGTCAGCATAAGCTGGCTGATCCCAAAGGAAGGATGAAGGATGTGGGTGATTCCCATTTTTTCTTTTTAAAATAAAAACTTGCAAATCCCTGAAGCTCAGCTAAACTTTTTCCTCATCTTTCCTTGCAGTCAAGAAGCAGATGGAGCTGAAGTCCAGAGGGGTGAAGCTCATGCCCAGCAAGGACAACAACCAGAAGACATCTGTGTGTAAGTTTTCTGGCTCTTCCTCACTGTCTTTTTGATAACAATCTCCTGGAACATTTCATTGGACTTTCCAATAATCTCTAAAACTTCGCCACTCTGAAAAGTTTGGGTGCTTTTCCCTCTTCCCTCTGCATTTCTGCATCACTCCCTCCTCCCAGTGCTCTGGTCACAAGCATTTACTAACTCCTGGAAGGGTGCAGGGGGTTGGATCTCTGCATTTGGTTGATTTTGTGCTCCAGGGTCGTGGCTTTGGGCTCCTTTTAGTGGGGAAAACAAAGAATTTTGGGATTGGGATCGGTGTTATCGCTGTAAATAAGGAGCAGGCATAAGGAACAACATGAAAAACAAAATCTTAGAAAATTTACAGAGGTAGTCACAGCGTCTTCCTTTTTATATTTGAGTTTTATTTCATTTTCCCTGCAGAAAAATCATAATTCTGGGTTTGTAATGCTGATTTTTCAGGTTGTGTGTAGTACTTGGTGTGTCAGGGGCAGAACATCTGCTGTGCCTCCCTTGGGCAGGAGGGAAATCCTTCAGCTTTCCATCAGGTTCTTCCCAAACCAGGAGCAAAACCTGGGAGTTTTCTCCCTGAATCTTGAGCTCTTACTAAAATGAAACAGGAGAGATCTGACTGGGAGTTAATATTTTATATGGATTCAAATGGGAGCAGGATGGAGCATTTTTCCAAATGGATTTTAGGGGAGAAGCTGGAATTGCTCATTTTGTTGCACAGCCCATTACCCCCATCAGAGAGGAGCAGTTTGCACAGCTCGGCCGGGTGGATTTTGCATACAAAATTCAGGAAAATGCATGGACTGGATCTGAATCGTGGCTCAGTGTCTGTCTGCAAGGAGAGTCTCCCTCCCAGCTCCCAGGAGAATTTTTAGAGGCTCTGTTTTTTTTGGGAGCAAAGCCCAAAAAAAGGTAAAAAAAACCCCAAAATCTCCAGAGCAGAAAACACTGGGGGCGTGTCCAGGGGAAATAATTCAATTTTAAAGGAAATTATCCTTTAAAATGGAGTCCAGGCTGCTCCTGGCTGGGTGATACATTCCTTGCCAGGAAAAATTTATTGGAATAAACATCCCAGTGCACTTATTTGAGTGGAAAATCCAGTTGGGAACCCGCCTGGCTGGGTGTGGAGACAGAGGGGTGTGTTTGGAGTGGGGGCAGTTTTGCCCTGGATTTTGGGGAACGTGGGGAAAGGAGTGAAATAATTGATTTAATGAAGTATTGTGGTGTTAACAATACACAGAATTCCCATTTCTCCTTCCTGGGAATGGCCTTTGGAGCAGTTTTTACCCATTTTTAATGCCCTGAGGTGAGGAGGACACAGCACCTGCGCTTCCCTTTCCTGCAGATCCTGCACTTCTGAGGAGAAAAACCAGGAATTCATTCCCCCTGCCTGGTTTATCCCATCCCAAGGGGCTCAGAGCTGCCAGGGCAGCATCTTGGGAGCTCAAATCTCATCCTGCTGATGGAGGACAGCTCAGGCTGGAAGTTGTTGAGCTGGAATTATGGGGATGGGGATGGAGGCCCCAGTCCATGGTCCTTGTCACCCTCCAGCTCCTTCCCCGTGCCCTGCTCTCCATCAGGTCTGGATTTTCAGCCCTGATTGTCCCTGTTTTGGAGCCTTCTGCTCCCACAGGGAATTTCCAGCTGCTGAAGTGCTGATTCCCAAGGAGATGGCACCAGGAAAATCAGGTTTTTATTTCTTTTGGGGTTTTTTTTTTGCAAAGCTTTGTCTGCTCTGTTCCCTGCTGGATTTGCAGGGTTGGCTGAGCCCCTCTGTGCTCCCAAACTTCCACGAGCTGAGTTTGCATCACAGGACAGGCTGGGTAAAGAAATTTCCTATTCCAGAGCAATTTCCAGTTGCTCTGGCTCAAATACCAGAAATTCAGGAATTTTTGTATCTCTTGGTAACACTTAAAGCTGTGCCACAGAATCCTAAAATTGTTAAGGCTGGAAAAGATCAAGTCCAATATTTAAGTCCCTGCTTTATTTTTATTATTCCTACCAGCAATGTTTTCTTTCCAAGTGCTCTTTGCTAAAACCTGGCATAAAATCCTCCCTGGAAGAACCCACTCTTTAATCCTGTAGGTTTTTGCAGAGGTTTTGGATTTGGGATTGCCTGGTCAGATTAAACCTTGTGTGTTTTGTGTGGTTGGATGGAGGCAAAATGTAGTGATGTAACAGCTGCTTGTGTTATTGCAGGGGGAAAAAAATCCATAAAAATACAGAATTCTGGGGGGAGGTGCTGCTTGGGCTCAGTTGTAGTGGAAATGTGTTTGTTTGAAATCTTAATTAAGTGCCTTGTACTGCTCACCATCAGTCACATTATTTAGAAATCTTGCTTTAATCTCCTTTGGAGGGAAGATAATACTGAGAGACAAATAAAGCAGGTAGAAGAAATAGTTTGAAATTTTTAGGCTGTATTTTGGAGGCTGTTTCTGGCGCTGAATGCAGAGTGTAAATGTGGATATTCCAGGTCCCACAATGGGAAAATTGTGGTGGTTTGGATTTAAAAAACAGCATCCCAAGTGGTTTTTGTGGTGTTTGGGTGAGGCCCAGCTGCAGAGGCCCTGTGGGGGTGCCTGGAAGGGTTTGGGTGGAGGACTGGAATTCTGTGCGTGTCCAGCTCGGTCAAAATCTGCTTTGCAAATTCATTTTTGGGCTGGGTTGAGCAGCTTTTAGGTCTCGAGTGTGTGGAAGTTTCTGGATTTTGGGGAGGTGTCTGTGGGACACGGGAGGCACCTGGGGCTTGGGGACAAGCTGTGCTTGCCTGGAAATGTTCTGGGAATTCTGCATTTCTGGGATTGCTTGTGAAGCTTCACCTTCAGAGCTGTTCTGGGACAGCAGCAGGGGGGAAATTGGGGTTTGGAGCTCTCCTGGTGGAACATTCCCAGCTGGGATTGGATTTTCCCAGCGCCCTTTTCGCTCTTGGTGTTGCTAAAATGAGTGTTCAGTGTCTGGGTTGGTGTCACTGAGGTTCTGGAATCATTTCATCCTTGGTTTTTTGGGTGCTGAAGGGTCTTTGGGGGTTGGAAATGCGGCAGGACCTCGTTGGGGTGAGCCCTGCACCCCTAAATCAGCTCCAAGCTCTCAGGACTGATTTTTGGGATCTTTCCCAGAAGTTTGCATGGAATTACCCTGGTGTGGCCACACAGATTAACCCTTTAAACCATCTAATTCCTGCTGCAGTCCTCCCCACCCCTCCTGCCAGGAGAAATCATCAGCTCCTTTCCCTGGATTGCTCATGCTGAGAAATGCTGGGGCTTTGTCAAAATTTTCTTTTAGGTGCTGCTTGATTTTGTAGTTCTGAAATTCAGTGAGAAATTATCCCTTGGGAATATGTCAGCGAAGTTTTCTTATTAAGAGAGATAAAACTAAAGAGGATTTTAAGAGTGAATTCCAGTGGTAAACGGAACAATCAGAACTGGCTGTCACTGAATTCACGAGGAGAAAGAAATTGAAAAAAATCAGGAGGATGAGGGGGTGGAAAATCAATCCCATGGTTGGGGGAGAGAATTCCTGAGCTTCTAATACAGAAATTGAGCAGTTCATCACAATTTTTGGGATCTGTTGTTTTTCCAGTAACCTTGAAGGGTTCACTTGGGAATGAAATCAGCCCAGGTGAAACTTTGGGAAGGTGAACACAGCAAATTCTCAGCATGATAAATCCAGTTTATAACCTTTGGGCTGTTCTCTGTGTGTGTGTTTGTGTGTGTGTGTGTGTGTGTGTTCAAAACAAAAGCTAGAGAACAAAAGTTTCTGTAAATGAGCATCTAATCCATCTCCTCCTTTTCTTTCACTCTCCTTAAAAGAGAAATTCCCCAACTCCCAAGAAATGGAGATATCTTCCCTCTCCCCCTTGCTCAGCTTTATCTTCCCTGTTCTCTGCTTTATCTACATGTGTTTTTAGGTGTTAATGAATCTCCAGCTAATGAGACATGAGCTGGGCTTGGACCTCAGCATTGGGATGACAAACTCTCCTCTGGGCCTTTGTTTTCCTGGGATCGTTTCTTCCCAAAGTTTGGAATTCCAGGCTTCATTTTTATCTGATATGGGAAATAATCACTGTGTGTGGCAGCAGTGACCCACTCTGGGGGGCACAAAGGGCGTGGTCTGGAGGGGGTTTGACCATGGGAGGAAGAATTTGCTGTGGGAATGGGATTTTGCTCTAAGGAAGAGCTCCCAAATGTTGGGGTGCAGCCCTGAAAACTGGTTGTTACAGGTGTGTATGGTCAGGGGGGGTTTTACAGAGGAAAATCAGGAATTTGAGCACTTTCCTTCACTCCCACATGGCTTTGGGACATAAAGCCCTCCTTGGGTGTCTCATCCTGAGGTGAATTTTCCTTTGTTTGGAGCTGCCTGTGCACAGGCACCACCTTTGCTGTAGGGAAGGAGCCCAAGGAGGATGGTGGCACCTGGGGACTTTGTCCAGCCAAACTTTTCCTGTCAGAAGCTGGGGGTTGAATCCATGGGCTCCCTTCCTTCACGCTCTGGGGTGATTTGGAATCCTCTGGGCCTGTGAAAAGGGGCAAAGCAAAGTTTGGAGCTGCAGAAAATGGAGCTGATTGCTGCTTTGGTGCTGCTGACTGAGCTTAACCAGGGATTGTGGAGTGGAAAATGGGAAAACAATCCCACAGGAGGCTGTTTTCCATGAACCCACGTCTCTGGCACCTCTGTGCCCTCCCACACACACAGGAGAGCACCAAAGCATCATGAGGGAAAGCAGAGCCATGTGTGGGGACAATCCCAGCCCCATCCCTGCTCCAGCACGGAGAGAAGGGAGAAAAAAAGGGCCTTAAAAAGGAAATTCCTAAAAAGAACTTAAAGGGCATCAGAGGAAGTGTTAGTGCTGAGGAGAAGCTGGAGTATTTTTGGGATCAGCAAAAGTTGGGAATCATCCTCCTTGTAGGAGCTGTAGCTGGGGATTCACCAGGGATTCCCCAGTGGTAAATTCCAAATATTGGATGCTCTTGGCTTTGTGTGTGCCCAGTGTGGGGGGATTCTCCCTGTGGATTCTCCCCTTTCCCCCTGCCCCTGCAGGGCTGCAGCTGCTGAGCCCTCTGTCTGCCACGAGAAATGGGCTGGTGTCACCTCAGTGTCACGCTCCCCCTGGCAGTGGCCTTTGGGGCACCGTGTTAGGGGTAAAATTGGGATTTTCTCCCCTGTAATCCAGTGCTGGGCAGAGGTGGAATGGAAACGGGGTCGTTCCAGTGATTCAGCATCATGGCTGAGAAATGTGCTGTTGGTTTGGGTGCAAAGAAAACCAAATCCCATCGAATTCCTGTGGCAAAATCCCCCTTTTGTCCCTGAATTGCTGTGCTGGAATTCAGCCTGGAAATCAGAATTGTGCCAGGGCTGAGGAACCCTCCAGGTTCCCCCACTCTGAACCCTCCTTTGTGCCTCGGGCAGGTTGGAGAGGGCTGGGAATGGGGAGGATGGAGCTGGGAGCTTTCTTCAGTGCTGGCCACCACTCCATGGATTTCATGTTTGTTGGCATCCAGGTTGCTCCATAATTTTTTCCATGTTCCAACTAAATGACTTGGCTTTCAAACCCTCGACTTGCATTCCCCTCTCCTTTCTCCCTCTCGTTCTGTGCTTGGTTTTCCCCCCTGGGATCACACACCTGCCTTTTCATGGAGTTGTTTTCTTTCCCTGGCACGCTGGGCTGGGCTTGGAGGGCTGTGAGATCACCTTGGAGGGTGGCAGGTGGAGTTTTAATCACAGCAAACGGGCTCTGTGGTTGGTGTCATTTAGCAGAACGGAAAAAATACCAAAAAAATCAACTTTTCCAGAGGTGTTTCTGTAGTGGAATGGAGGGAAAACTCTGTCCCTAGCTGGCATTTTCTAGAAGACTCTTGGGTGTGTAAACTGAGCAGGATATTTGTTTCCAAAGCTGTTGTTTTTTCTGGAATAAAACATTGAGGTTTCTGAGCTCCCAGTTGCCATTTTTCTCGCCACATCCACCAAGACAGCTGCTGAAAGAATGTTCCTTTTGCTATTCTGTCTCTGTATGTGCTGTTTTTTGCTTTGTAGTAACTCAGGTTGGTGTGTCCCAGGGACATAATTTGTGTCCAGACCCTGGGATTCCCGAGAGAGGCAAAAGGATAGGCAACGATTTTAGGTAAGAACATTTTCTGTGTGTCCTGTGCATGAGCTCCTGTGTGTCCCTGGCTGTGCTCCTGGTGTGGGGGGCTCTGTTTGCTCTGTCCCCCTCCCAAAATCCTGCCCGGTTTTGGGGAACACGTGTGTTAACCCTGCCTGTGTGTGCTGTTCCACGTGAGGCTCTCTAAAGACCTCTTGGAGTATTTTTATCCTTTCCCAATCCAGGTTGTAGAATCCCTCTGTGCTGTCATCCCTCCCCTGGAAAAGCGAAACAGCCAAAAAAAAAAAATTAAAAAATCACTTTTCAAATTAGCTCAAGCCCCAGCATGGCCCTGCCCTTAGAGAATTTGAGGTGACTGAGGTTCCTTGTCACTGAGTCTGTGTGGTGCCAGCTAATTGGGGTTTAGAAAGTTTAAACCAGAGCTGTTGTTCCTTTCCAGTTCCCAGTTTTCCTTTGCAGGGATGCCCCAGCTGCTGGTGGCCGTGGGGAATCAATATTTCATCTGATTTTGCTGGCCTGGGATGTTTTGCTCATGGAAAATGTCTCTCAATCAAATCCCAGTCTGTCAAGTTCTCCTCAAATCCAGCAAAGGAGGGAGGGCAGAGGAAAGGGAATCCCAAGAGCCCCTAAATTCCACGGGATGAATTCCCAGCTGCTGCAGACTGGATTGTGTTACCCCAGTGAAGAAAGCAGCAAATCCAAACCACAGATCAAAGAGCAGAGCTCTCAGCAGCTGATAAAGATTTTTATTTCACTTTATGAGAACGCTGAGCATGTCCTCTCCCAGGGCTGTGGATGAAATGTCACTAAAACTGGGATTTGGACATCAGCAATGGGGCAAAACCAGCAGAGGGGAGGCAGAGCTGGTCCCTCCTCCCTTCCTGCTGCCTGCAGGGCCAGGGGATGGCTCTGGCCCCAAATCCTGGCTGCACGAGGCAGGACCAGGCTGATGTCCCCTGTGTCCCCTCTCCAGGCTGGGCTCCAGCATCCAGTTCTCCTGCAACGAGGGCTACGACCTGCAGGGCTCCAAGAGCATCACCTGCAAGAGAGTCAGCGACATCATCGTGGCCTGGAGCGACCACCGGCCCGTCTGCAGAGGTGAGGGGCTCAGCCTGGCTGGATCTGGGGATTTATGGGAATTCCCAACTCCTTCCTGTCCCTTTTCCATCACTCATCCTGTCCTCGGGCCAGTCAGAGAATCTCAGAATGGTTTAGGCACCTTGAGGACCATCCTGCTCCTTCCACTGTCTTGGAACCTCCCAGAGATCCAGGGTCAGTCTGAGGGGGCTCAGCCTGCCTGGAATTTGGGATTTGTGGGAATTCCCAGCTCCTTCCTGTCCCTTTTCCATCACCCATCCTTCCCTCAGGTCAAATCCCAGAATGGTTTGGGTTGGAGGGACCTTGAGGACCATCCTGCTCCTTCCACTGTCTTAAGACACTACCAGGGTCCAGGGGCAGTCTGAGGGGGCTCAGCCTGGCTGGATTTGGGGATCTGTAGGAATTTCCAGCTCCTTCACATTCCTTTTCCATGACCCATCCTTCCCTCAGGTCAAATCCCAGAATGGTTTGGGTTGGAGGGACCTTGAGGACCATCCTGCTCCTTCCACTGGTCCTCCAAGCTGGCCTTGGACACTCCCAGAGATCCAGGGGCAGTCTGAGGGGCTCTACATGGCTGGATTTTGGGATTTGTGTCCCTTTTCCATCACTCATCCTGCCCTCAGGTCAAATCCCAGAATGGTTTGGGTTGGACAATCCTGCTCCTTCCACTCTCCCAGGTTGCTCCAAGCTGACCTTGGACACTCCCAAGGATCCAGGGGGAGGCTGAGGGGGCTCAGCCTGGCTGGATTTTGGGATTTGTGGGAATTCCCAGATCATTCATGTCCATTTCTCACCCATCCTGCCCTCAGGTCATCCCTTGGCCAGGTCAGAGAGTCCCAGAGGGGTTTGGGTTGGGAGGAACCTTAAGGAAAATGTTGTTCCATGGGCAGGGACGCCTTCCTCCATCCCAAGTTGGCCTTGGACACTTCCAGGGATGGGGCATCCACGATTTCTCTAGAAATCTTCCCCAAGGCCTCCTCATCCTCACTTCAAAGCTTTTTTTAGCCCCTCAGCCCCTGTTTCTGGACCCCCTTCTCCCCTCTCAGACCCCTCCCAAGTGTCCCTAAATCCCTTCCCTCTCCTGAGCATTCCTTTAGTTCAGGGATGTCAAACCTGAGCAGGATCATCCCTTTCCCTATTCCAGGTGTTTTCTCCCCTCTCCTCCTTCTCCTGTTAGAGGAAAGGCTGGAATAAAACCTGGAAAAGCAGAGATGGAGGGAGATTTTTAACTGGAAATGTGGAATTTTGGGGCTGTGCTTCCCCAGGAGCCTCATCCTGTGCCATGAGCCATCAGGGAATGGAGTTTTTTTTTTTCCATTTTGCCCTTGGCCATTTTGTTTTCATTCCCTCTCTGAAATGTCACATTGTGATATTTGTAATGCTAATAAAGAACAACTTGTAATATTTTTAATTGAATCCCTTTAAAGCTCTTAAAATCATAAATAGGTTTTTTTTTTCTCCCAGTTCTTTTTTTCTTTAATTTCATCTGCAGATTTTTTTCAGGGCTTTGGAATCCCATGTAATTCTTGAAACAAGCCTGGAATAAATTGAATCAGTGTAAGAGGATATTTGGCATAAATATGTGACACTGTAAAGGAAATTTATGGTGTCCTCCTGCAAGAGATAAGAAAGGATTTGCCAGCATTATTCTGTTTCTGTGAATCATCTTAAATTTTTAGCTGCTGACTTCCATGTTTTGGGGTTTTTTTCCTATTTAAAAAGTCTGATTTTTATTTCAGCTTTCTGCCACTTTTCCCTCCCAGTTTATGCCATTTTTTAATTGGGTTTCTCCCAAATTCCAGAGCCAGTCCCAGATTTTAACCCCTTGGGCTTCAATAATTTCTTAATCCCCAGTGAGCCAGCTCTGGGGGAAAGTTCTGCAGCTTCCCCATCTTCAGCAGATTCCCTCTGCATCCTGGGAGAGTCACTTCATCCCACCTGAAAAATGGGAATGATGGGATTTATCCTTCTTTTACACTGTGGGAGCTCCAGGATGAGGCAGGAGTGATTCAGCATCCTGGATAAGTGACCTCAGCTCCTTCCTAAACTGCTTCCCAGCCATTCCCACAGCTTGGCCAGGAGATTATTTTCTATATTTTACACAGAAAAAAAAACCTTTTCAGACTCCACAAATGCAAATACCTCTCCTAAATTAAATTATGCATTTAAATAAATGAATAAACTTCAAAAATAAATTAATTTCGAGGCTCCATCACAGCAGAGAATATTTCCAGAACAAGGATGTTTTCTCCCACTTTTTTTTGGTGGAATATTTCAGCTAAATATTACATCAAAGGCATTCCACAGGCAAAATTTTCCCTGCTTAAGCACTTTTCCCAGCTTTTCCTTTACCTGAGATGTTTTGAAGATGCAGAGCTGAGTTTCCACCTTAGTTCTGAGCCCACAGAAGGAAACCAGCTGATAAATACTTAATAATGACCTAATAAATCCTGGCTGTGCAGTGTTTTGGGGGGTTGATCTGCAGGAAGAAAGGGAATGGGGTTTTTTGGGGACATCAGGAAGGAGTTGTGTCATTCCTGGCCTGGATGAGGAGGGATTTTTGTGAGGAAAAAAAGGAGGAAAAAAAGGAAATGAATCAGTGTGAGCATAGGGAGTGGGCTGGGTGTTGGTCTGAGGGGAGATGGGATTGGGGATTAGTGGGATCAGGGGTTGTTGGGATCAGGGATTGTTGGGATTGGGGGTTGATGGGATCAGGGTTTGTTGGGCAGGGATTGTTGGGATCAGGGGTTGTTGGGATCAGGGCTTGTTGGAATTAGCGGTTTATGGGATAAGGCGTTGATGGGATGGGGGTTTGTTGGGATCAGAGTTTATGGGTTCAGGGTTTGTTGGGATCAGGGTTTGTTGGGATCAAGGGTTGATGGGATCAGGGGTTGTTGGGATCAGGAATTGTTGGGTTCAGGGTTGATGGGATCAGGGTTTGATGGGATCAGGGTTTGTTGCGATCAAGGATTGTTTGGGATCAGGGATTATTGATATCAGGGTTTGTTGGGATCAGGGTTTGTTGGGATCAGGGATTGTTGGGATCAGGGATTGTTGGGATCAGGGGTTGATGGGATCAGGTTTTGTTTGGATCAGGAATTGCTGGGATCGGGGTTGACGGGATCAGGCTTTGTTGGGATCAGGGTTTGTTTGGATCAGGGATTGTTGGGATCAGGGATTGTTGGGATCAGGGTTGATGGGATCAGGAATTGCTGGGTTCAGGGTTGATGGGATCAGGGTTTGTTGGTATCAGGGTTGGTTGGGATCAAGGATTGTTTGGATCAGGGATTATTGGTATCAGGGATTGTTTGGATCAGGGATTATTGGTATCAGGGATTATTGGTATCAGGGATTGTTTGGATCAGGGATTGTTGGGATCAGGGATTATTGGGATCAGGCTCTCGTGGCCCCACTCCTCACAGAGAATCCCTCCATCTTTACACCCAGCTGTAAAACAGGAGCAGCGCAGGCCGCGACACCACCACCCTTCCCATTTGTACCTCCTCCCACTTCCATCCCAAGCTCATCCCTCCTCCCTGCCCCCCGGAAAGGCCCCCCCGGCGCTGAGTGTCCCCGTTTGTGTCCCCAGCCAGGATGTGTGACACGTACCTGCGCGGGCCCAGCGGGGTCATCACGTCGCCCAACTACCCCGTGCAGTACGACAACAACGCCTACTGCGTGTGGGTCATCACCGCCCTCAACCCCGCCAAGGTGAGCTGGGGGTGCTCAGCCTGGAGAAAAGGGCACTCAGGGGTGCCCCCGTCACCCTGCACAGCTCCTGGAAGGTGCCTGTGCTCAGCTGGGGCTGCGCTCTGTCTGCAGGAGCTGACAGAACCAGAGCACGCAGCCTCCAGCTGCACCAAGGGGAATTTAGGTTGGATATCAGGAAAAAAATTTTTACAGAAAGGGTGAGAAAGTTCTGGAATGGCTGCCCAGGGAGGTGGTGGAGTCACCATCGCTGGGTGTGTTTAACAAAGCCTGGATGTGGCACTGGGTGCCAGGGTTGAGTTGAGGTGTTAGGACATGGGTTGGACTCGATGATCTTGAAGGTCTCTTCCAACCCGGTGATTCTGGGAATTCTGGGAATTTGTGTTCCCTGGGCATTCCCAAGGTGTTCACTGGGCATTCCTGGGGTGTTTGTGTTCTCTAGTCATTCTTGGGGTGTTCCCTGGGCATTCCCAAGGTGTTCCCTGGGCATTCCTGGGGTGTTTGTGTTCTCTAGTCATTCTTGGGGTGTTCCCTGGGCATTCTTGGGGTGTTCTCTGGGCATTCCCGGGGTGTTCCCTGGGCATTCCCAAGGTGTTCACTGGGCATTCCGGGGGTGTTTGTGTTCTCTAGTCATTCTTGGGGTGTTCCCTGGGCATTCCCAAGGTGTTCCCTGGGCATTCCCAAGGTGTTCTCTGGGCATTCCTGGGGTGTTTTTGTTCCCTGGGCATTCCTGGGGTGTTTGCTCTGCCCTGGAGGTGGTGCAGTCCCCATCCCTGGGTGTGTTTAACAAAGCCTGCATGTGGCACTGGGTGCCAGGGTTTGGTTGAGGTGTTGGGGCTGGGCTGGATGATGATCTCAAAGGTCTCCTCCAGCCTGGTCATGCTGGGAATTCTGTGAAGGTGGGTCCTCACCACCAGCTCAGGGGTGGGCAGCTCTGCAGCTCCAGGGAGAAAGGGTTTCTGGAGTTCTGTGGAATTCCAGGCTTGTATTTCATGGGATTCCAGGTCTGGGTTGGGAGGGACCTCAGAGAAGGGCAGGGACACTTTCACTATCCCAGGTTTCTCCACATTGGACACTTCCAGGGACCCAGCCACAGCTTCTCTGGGAATTCCAGCCCAGCCCCTCCTCACCTTCCCAGAGAAGGATTCTATCCCAATATCCCATCCAAACCTGCTCCCTTTCAGTTCAAGGCATTGAGGAGAATTGCTGATGTGCCAGAGAGGAGGAGATGAACAAAGGGGGTCCTTTGCCCTGATGTTTTATGGAACAAAAGTTGGAATAGATTTGGATGCTGGGATGTGGTGGTGGAGTGTGTGTGCACAGCCAGAAACATCCAGACAAATCCAGACCCTTCCAACTGCTTCCAGACACATCCAGAAACATCCAAACACATCCAGACAAACGCAAACACTTCCAGACACATTCAAACACACCCAGACAAATCCGTGCATGTTCAGAGACATCCAAGCACATGCAGATATATCCAAACGAATCCAGACAATTCCAGACACATCCAAACACCTCCAGACCCCTCCAGACACATCCAGACACTTCCAAATACTTCCAAACACATCCAGACACATCCAGACCTCTCCAAACACATCCAGACACTTCCAAACTCATCCAGACACATCCAGACACATCCAGACAAATGCAAACACTTCCTGACACATCCAAACACACCCAGACACATCCGTGCATGTTCAGAGACATCCAAGCACATCCAGATCTATCCAAACAAATCCAGACAATTCCAGACACATCCAAACACCTCCAGACACTTCCAAATACTTCCAAACATATCCAGAAACATCCAGACAAATACAGACACTTCCAAACACATCCAGACAAATACAGGCACTTCCAAACACATCCAGACACATCCAGACCTCTCCAAACACATCCAGACACTTCCAAACACATCCAGACACTTCCAAACTCATCCAGACACTTCCAAACACATCCAGACACATCCAGACCTCTCCAAACACATCCAGACACTTCCAAACTCATCCAGACTCCTCCAAACTCATCCAGACACTTGCAGACACTTCCAAACACCTCCAAACACATCTGGTCACTTCCAAGCACATCCAGGCTCCTCCACTGTCCCAGGTTGCTCCCAGCCCTGTCCACCTCGGCCCTGGGCACTTCCAGGGCTCCAGATCCAGCCACAGCTTCTCTGGAAACCTTTCCCAGCCCCTCCTCACCCTCACAGTCGAGGTTTATTCAGCCCCTCAGGCTCAGTTTCTGTCCCCACACTGATTCTCCCCCGTGTTTTCCCAGCTGTCTTGAAATCCCTGACCTTCCCTCCCTGCTGAAGACTCGTTTTGTTAAGGGTTGTAATTAAAAGTGAGAGTAATTACTTGTAATCGAAGCCCCTTTGATATCTGGAGGGTGGGGAGGTGCCCGAGCAGCCCAGCTCATCAGGGCAGGGAGGCTGTGCCAGGAATGCTGATTTTTCCATTTTTTTTTCCCCTTATCCAGCAGGATTTCAGCCCCCAGGGGCAGAGGAGCGAGGTTTGGGTCTATCTCGTGCTATTTATGCAGTATTGTAAATTTATTCACATTTTTGCACTGGTTTAAATTTAAATACGAGCCCTGTCACAAGCTGAGACTGCAAAAAGCTGTGAGGGCACCAAACACTGCCCTCAACTCAATTCCCATTGCCAGGGGAAAATGGACAGGGATTGATCTTTCCCAGGCCAGGGCAGTCACACCTGTACAAAAAGGAGATTGGAATTGGTCAAATCCATTAATTTTAAGATTTCCCAGCTTGGATCAGCCCAAGGAACTGCAGGTTCTGCTCTGTCATACACAGAAATGTGGAAATTTTTGAGCTGTGAGAGGAGATTCCATTGCCTTCTCCTTTGAAATGATAAATAGTTTTAATTAATTCAATTAATGTCAATTTTTGAGGGATTTTTTGGGGGGGGTTAGGTGTTTCAGTGTCATTTACAGAGAGGGGAAAACCTCTCCTGGAGCAGGGAAGAAAAGCAGCAAATCTTTTGGGAAGGCCACAGCTCTCCCTGCTTGTCCTGATCCTTTCCTAAATCCTAAAGGAGATCGGAATTGATCAAATCCATTCATTTTAAGATTTCCCACTTTGGATCAGAGATTCCACAGCCCAAGGAACTGCAGGTTCTGCTCTGTCATACACAGAAATACAGAAATTTGCCAGCTGTGAGAGAGATCCCATTGCCTACTCCTTTGAAATGAAAAATAGCTTTAATTAATTGAATTAATGTCATTTTTTGAAGGGTTTTTTTTTGTTTTAGGTGTTTCATGGTGGCAGTTTTGATTTACAGGTTGGGAAAAGCTCTCCTGGAGCAGGGAGGGTTGGGAGGAAAGCACCAAATCCTTTGGGAAGGCCACAGCTCTCCCTGCTTGTCCCTCAGGGATGATCCCAGCCTGGCTGAGGGAAGGATTGGGGATGAATTACTTCCAATGATTCCCATAAAATATTTAAAAATAATATTTTGTAATCTTTTTTTGTAATCTTTTCGTGGACTCCAGTGGTTTTTGGATCACGTCCTGTTCCGTGGAGCTTTGGGAGAAGCAGGGAGCTGAATTTAGGAATTATTTGCAAGTCCTCTGCTGTATCTTTGGCAAAGAAAGAGCCTGAGATCCACTGAGCCCCAAAATCCCCTCCAAATTTGCAGTTTTCCCCTCAAAACTGGGAATTTTGCATCCATAGGGCTGAGGCCTCAAATTGGGATTTTTTTCCTCCTCAGAGGGGGGACATCAAACCTATTTGGGGGATATTCAGGGTTTTTTTAGCTGGGCCCTGGTGCCCTGGGAATTAATTCCAACCACAGTGGGAAAATAAATCACTGGGGAGCTGAGAAATGCATATGATAATTGGGGAATTTGCATAAAAGCTATTTCTGGCCCTTTTTGACATAATGGATGGTGCTGGTTGAGGTTTCTCCTGGGGTTATTCCCACCTGGAGCCAAAAAAAAAAAGCCATGTCCAAGGTGATGGAGGGAGAAGGGGATGATTTATCCCAAATGGAGGTGGAAATTCTGGAGCCTGGGGGGCAGGGAAATGAGGAATGTGCTTGTAAAGCTTCAGGTTAGAGCTGCACCAGCTGCTGTTCTCCTGGAGAGAATTATTGTGGATTTTTCTCCTCAGAGTGTGACTGAACTTCCAATCACTTTGGAATCTGGAGTCCCATCCCATTTTCCTGGCTTTGCTGATTGTCACTTCAGCAGCTCCAGGTTTGGGGGTGCTGGTGGCTCCCTGGCTCTGTAACAAATCATTAAATAAATTAAATTAATTGAATTTCTAGCTTTCAGAGCGAAAACGAAAAAACCAAACAAAAACCCAAACAAACAAAAAAACCCCAAACCAAAAATCCAAAACAAACAAAAAAACTCCAACAAAACAACAACAACAAAACCCAAAACAAAATGAAAACACCAACAAAAAACCCAAAAAACCCTCACAAAACAGGAAAATGGGTAAATAAATACAATATTCAGCATCCAAATCTCGTGCCACGAGGTTGCAGTCTTGAGCGTGCTAGGATGTAATTAGTTGTTTAATTAGGGTCAGAGTGCTGAGGATGCAGCTCCTTGAGTGGCTGAAGTAATGGTGTGTGCAGGTCTGCAGCTCGATATTCTCTGGATTAATTACTTTATTCCAGCATTTCATGCTTTTGTAGCCTGCACAGGTTAATATTTGGGTACTAGACACGAATTAAAGTTGTCTGAAGCATCACCCAGGCTCCTGGTTCACCATCCTGGGGCTCTGGGGAAAAAAACCCTCATTTCACAACAGCTAAAATCTCTAAATTCCATTTTCTGTGCGTTGAAAAATACTGTGCTCATTGTGGAAAAGAAAACACAGGCCAGCTCAGCCTGAACTGTATAAACACATTTTTTTATTATTATTTTTGGTTTGAACTTTGGGGTTTTTATCCCCCTGGGCATCCACACCTGCTCAGGTTCTGCAGGAGGTGCTGCTTATAAAAGCAAGGAAGGAGAGGAACAAGATTTTGGGTTTCCTGGGCTTTGGTTCCTTGTCCCAAACTGGGGTGGGAAGTGGCCCCAGAGCTCTGTGGTCCTTGGCACTCCCCTGCCTCCTTCCCCCTTTTGACTTTTGGTGATTTTTGTGTTGTGTGAAGCAGCTGAAAGAAGCACCAACCCACATTTGGGGATTTAATCTGTTAAAAGTCAGGAAATTTCTTGTATTTGCAAAGGTCTCCTGCATTTGAGTGGGTTTTGTGCTTTTTTTTTGGTCTTTTCTGGTCAGGTAAAGAATCCAAGAAATGAAACTCCATTGATTTCTGCTGATGGGGGATGTGAAACTCTTCTCTGATTTAATTAATCTCTTCTTTATCTCTTTGTTCAGCCTGTCCCAGGCTGGGTTAAGGACTCTGCCCCCTAAATTAGATTTGAAAAGCAGAGATTCCTAAAGCAGCTGAGAGCCTTGGAGCACCAACTTCCCTGGGAGTTCTGCTCCTAAATGATACAGAGAGGCTGCAAAAATCCCAAATTTGGGTGGAACAGGACAGAAAAAACAGGGATCAGGGATGTGAAAATGCTGAGGATTGTGTGTGCAGACAGCAGGAGAGAATTCTCTGACAATTCACATAAATCCATAAATTCTCTCTACTCTGACCATGAACCAGGAGAATTTCCAGAGCCACAAAGTAAAATACTCTGCATTTACATCCAAACCCACCTCCAGAATTCCAGCTTTGGGGAAGGAAAGGGTGGGAAAAGGCACGTGGAGATGCCAGCACACAAATACTGATATCAGTAAAGTCACCTGGGCAAGCAGAAAAAAACAAAAACAAAAACAAAAAAACCCAAAAAACAAACAAAAACAAACAAACAAACAAAAAAAAACAAAACAAACAAAAAAACCCCAACAAAACAAAAAAAACCACAAAAAAACCCAAGACAAAACAAAACAAAAAACCCAAAAAAACCAAACAAACAAAAAAACCAAACAACTTTTGGGGATGTTTTGGAGATTTTGATGCTCTGGGAAGCTGCTGCGGGGTCCATGAGGAGGGCAGGGCTTGCTGTTAATTGATGAATGAGGGGTGTTAATTGTGCCGTGTCTTTGGCAGGTGATCAAACTCACCTTCGAGGAATTCGAGCTGGAGAGAGGCTACGACACACTGACAGTGGGGGATGGAGGCCAGGTCGGAGACCAGAAATCTGTGCTTTACGTGTGAGTACAGTTCCCTGCTGCGGGAATGCACCTGGCCAGCGGGGGCTGAGGGCTTGGGATGCAGAGATCTGGTGGTTTTGGGGCTGGTTGTCACTCTGGGGACAGAAAATTGCCCCCTCTGAGCTTTATATGTGAGTACCAACTTCCCCCTGCAGGAATGCACCTGGCCAGGCAGGGCTTGGCATCCCGGTGGGTTTTGGGGCTGGTTGTCATTCTGGGGACAGAAAATTGTCCCCTCTGTGCTTTATGTGTGAGTACCAATTCATTCCTGCAGGAATGCATCTGGCTAGGTGGGGCTGAGGGCTTGGGATGCAGGGATGCAGTGGTTTGGGGGTTGGTTGTCACTTTGGGGACAGAAAATTGTCCCCTCTGAGCTTTTTATGTGAGTACCAATTCATTCCTGCAGGAATGCACCTGGCCAGGGGGGGCTGAGGGTTTGGGATGCAGTGGTTTTGGGGTTGGTTGTTACTCTGGGGACAGAAAATTGTCCCCTCTGTGCTTTATATGTGAGTACCAATTCATTCCTGCAGGAATGCATCTGGCCAGGCAGGGCTTGGCATCCCCGTGGCTTTTGGGGCTGGTTGTCATTCTGGGGACAGAAAATTGTCCCCTCTGTGCTTTATGTGTGAGTACCAATTCATTCCTGCAGGAATGCACCTGGCCAGGGGGGGCTGAGGGTTTGGGATGCAGTGGTTTGGGGGTTGGTTGTCACTTTGGGGACAGAAAATTGTCCCCTCTGTGCTTTATATGTGAGTACCAGCTCATTCCTGCAGGAATGCACCTGGCCAGGCAGGGCTTGGCATCCCAGTGGGTTTTGGGGTTGGTTGTTACTTTGGGGACAGAAAATTGTCCCCTCTGTGCTTTATGTGTGAGTACCAATTCATTCCTGCAGGAATGCACCTGGCCAGGCAGGGCTTGGCATCCCGGTGGGTTTTGGGGCTGTTTGTCACTTTGGGGACAGAAAAGTGTCCCCTCTGAGCTTCCCTCCCCATCAGGGAGAGGCTGAGGCTCTCCAGGGAGCTGAGAAGAGCTGGGATCCAAAAGGAAAAGCACCAGGAGCTGTTTGGATCTCTCTCTCTCTCCTGCTGCCATCATTTTGAGCTGTCAGTCCAAGATCTGGGAGTGACATCCCCATCATTTCACACCCAGGGTGCATTTGGGGAAACGAGGCTTCTTCCAGGCTGGGATTTGGGATTTTTTTTGCATCCTTTTCTTGCAAGTCTGATGTTCTGTGGGGGTTTCTTCAGCACAGGGAATGTGCAGATGGTCCTGCTTTCCCTCCAGGCTTCTCCAGAACCATTCCAGCAAAGCTGCTGTGCTCTGGCATTTCTCTGATGAAAAAATTTATTGTATTTTATTGTATTTTCTCCTTCTTCCTCTTGTTTTTCCACATGAAGCAGCCTCCCACTGCGTTTTCACACATCGACATTTTTCTGTCTTTCCCAAACACCTTTTCCCTGTGGTTTTGTTTCTTCCCAGCACATGGACAGGGGTGATCCTTGGTCAGGAACCCCAGCTGGAATGTGAGGGTTGATCATTGCTCAGGTGTAATTTGGGTGTCCCAGAACATTCCTGCCATGGCAGCAGTTTGGTAGAAATTCCTGACATGATTTCCCATTCCAGCCCTTCTGGTTTGCCTAAAACCAATGAAGATTTTCCTTAGATTAGATTTTAATAATTCCTTGAGGTTTTTTGTTTTGTTTTGGGTTTTTTTGTTTTTTGTTTGGTTTTTTTTTCTCTCTGTTATCTCCTCAGCATTTTGCTGATGCAAATTTGGAATATCTGAGACACCTGGTATCTTTTCCCAACAAGTTTCCAGTAAATTCCTGCTGCTAATCCTTCCACGGATTTTTTTTTTTAAATAATCTGGGAGGATTAATTGAAAAATAATGAAATGGGAGAGAGCTGTGGAGACCACAGTGCTTACTAATGTCCTTGAAAGTCCATGGATCACTTTTCCCAGAGTTTTCTGCCCACTTTTAGCTGGAGTCACAGATCGGGAATAATACCTGGATGCAAAGTGAGGTTTCTTTGGAAGAATCAAAATGCAGAAACTCCTGTCAAAGGCAGTAATTCCAATTCCCTTCCTGCTCTTCACTTCTCCTTGGCTGTTGAGGAGCTCAGCCCTGCTGCCTTCCCAATCAAGAAATGCACTTGAGTGGAGCTGCAGAGCAGCAGATCCCACCCCAAACTGAGCTGGGAAGGACCATTCGTTTCCAGGCTCATTCCCACCCCTGGAAAATGGGAGCAGGGCAGATTGTGAGGCTCAGCTGCCTGACTGGCAGAAGGAATTTGATTTCCTGGAGTAACAAGCACCCAAATCAATCACCCAGCTTGTTAAAAGTGGGGTGGCAAAGGATGCAGAAAGCTTTGAAGCTCCTTTTCCTGGACGTTTTTTCCTCTTGGAGTGTTCCTCATTCCTGCCTGGCTGCTGCTTTAATAAATAAAGTCAGAATCAACAATAACACTCCTGAACATCTCTGGGATGCAAAACAGGCACTAAAACAAGATCACTTCTTCATTTAACAGCACCCTGAGATCAATAAAATTCCTGCTGCAGGTCAGAGCAATCACGGAGCAAAGGCGGGGGCAGAGCTGGGAGAGCTTGGCTGGGATTGTGATCGCAGCAAAACAAAAACCACTCCAGGTTCAGAGCCTGGGCATGGCTGCTGCAGGTGTCCCTGGGGTTTGAGAAGTCCCTGGCAGGGGAGGAGAGGTCTGTGATGCCCAGGGTGGTCCCATTTCCCTGAGATCCTGCCCTGGAGAGGGGCTGGCACTCGGCAGGGAGCGGAGGTAATGTCACCTGCGCTGGGTGGGTGACACAGCCCTGGGAGCTGCCACAGAATCCTGGAGTGGTTTGGGGTAGAAGGACCTCAAAGCCTATCCTCAAAGGTGGAATGACCTCAAAGCCATGGGCAGGGACACCTCCCACTGTCCCAGGGTGCTCCAAGTCCCATCCAGCCTGGCCTTGGGCACTGCCAGGGATCCAGGGGCAGCCACAGCTGCTCTGGGCACCCTGTGGCAGGTCCTCAGGAATTTCTCCCCACAATCCCACCCAGTTCTCCCCTTTTCCAGTTTGAGGCCGTTCCCCCTTGTCCTGGCACTGCAGGTGCTGGTGCTGAGTCCCTCTCCTGCTCTCCTGCAGCTCCTGGCAGGTGCTCTCAGGGCTCCACTCAACCTCCCCTTCTCCAGGCTGAGCATTCCCAACTCTCCCAGACTGGATCCTGTCCCTTTATCAGCTTCACATCCCTCCTCTGGCCTTGCTCCAGCAATTCCCTGTCCCTTTTCTGTTGAGTTTACTTTTATCCAGGAGCCTTTCAAGTGCTGCTGTTGTACCTGGGGCCAGGCCCAACCCACAGCTGAGCACAGGCATGAATTTGGATTTATTTAAACCCTGCAGAAAACATAAAAAACCCTCTCACCCCTCTCCACTTGCTCTTAATTTCTAAATTTCTCGCAGATAATACCTCAGCAGAAACAGGATAATCACAACATTAAACACAGGCAACACAAGAGCCCTGCTCCTGGAATAATCATCCTGCCCACACAAATGCTGCTGCTGTTTCCAGGAGCACGGGGAAGGGAGGGAGCTGAGCTCCATCTGCCTGTGCAAAAGATGCTCCTGTGGCTGGGGGATAAAGCTCCAAAGCTGTGTTGAACCACCACGAGGTGATTAATCCCGGAGGCTGAATGAGCCTCATTAACAGGGAGAGATCAGTGACATTTCCCTCAATCCTGAGCCCCCCTGGGAGGATCCTGAGGGGAAGGCATCCTGATCCTGCCGGGATTAGTGGCACTTCTCGAGGGCTCACGGGGTGTTCGGCACATTTGGAGCTCGTGCTTTGTCTGCTGGGTGCTTTTTTTGCTTTTTTTGCTTTTTTTGAGCCTTGTAGGAACTTCTCTAAGGGCAGCAATGGAGCAGGGAATGGGTGGAAAGTCATTTTCTGTGCAACTGGAAACTGCTGCGAGGGCAGTTCGGAGGGTTCAGTCACTCAGGGCACAGTTTGGCTTCTGGGAATTTGATTTGTTTGCTGATGTTTTGCCTCAGCGAGCAGGGAAACGATTCCTTTTGCTGCCGGGTGATCTGTTCCAACAACGGCAGTGAATTGTAATTACTGCACTGAGGGTGGTGGGGGAAGATTCAGCGTGGGGGTAGAACGCTGAACACCAGGGGATTGAAAATCTCCCAGTTTTTGGGGTGATTCTTAATTAATTTGGCATTTTCCTTCTCCTGCAGAGTCCTTTATTTGAGAGTGAGTAAATCTGAGGCCGCTTTGAGGCTGTTGATGTGTTTTTATTATTTATTTTTGCAGCCTGACGGGCACCACAGTCCCTGACCTTATCGTCAGCACCCAGCACCAGATGTGGCTCCTCTTCCAGACCGACAGTGTCAGCAACCTGCTGGGCTTCAAAGCCACCTACGAAGGTAGCCCAGCCTCCTCCCTCCCAATTCCCCCTTTCCCAAAGCACCAGGGACCAGCTGAGTGCAGGGATTTGGGAGAAAAAGGGATCTGCTCTAAATAAAACCAAAACTCGGTGCAGGGATTTGGGAGAAAAGGGATCTCCTCTAAATAAAACCAAAGCTGGGTGCTGGGATTTGGGAGAAAAAGGGATCTCCTCTAAATAAAACCAAAGCTGAGTGCAGGGATTTGGGAGAAAAAGGGATCTCCTCTAAATAAAACCAAAGCTGGGTGCAGGGATTTGGGAGAAAAAGGGATCTCCTCTAAATAAACCAAAACTCTGCAGGTTTTTTTTCCTTAAGAGTTTCCCTTTTTTTTCCTGTAAGAGTTTCCTTTCCTCTTTTTTTCCTTAAGAGTTTTTTTTTGTTTGTTTGTTTTTGGGGTTTTTTGTTTGTTTGGGTTGTTTTTTTGTTTTTTGGTTTTTTTTTTTTTTTAGTTTTTTTTTCTTTTTTCCTTTTTTGTCCTTTTTTTTCTTTTCCTTCACTCCTCCTGGGTGGGGGCTGTCCCGTTGCCAATTCAGGTGTTTTATTGGAAAAAAAGTTGGGAATTTTCAGCTGACAGCAACAGCTTGTGCCTGTGGGAGGCGATGGGATGGGGAACCCGTGGTTCCAGCAGATCACTGGTGTCAGCTGCTTTAAACTGGGACTAGGCTGGGCTGTTTCAGGTGAAATCAAAGTTAATATTGGGATTTTTTCAAAGAAACTCCCACAATGCAGCAAGATGGGAGTGCTCAAGTCTGGCCTAAGGTTTGTTGTTGTCACAGGTGCTGGCAAAAATAGGGAAATTGTGAGGGAAAAGCTCCCTGAGAGGTGCTGGAAGTGCCCAGTGGGAGCATTCAGCTCTGGATTTTCCAGCCCCGAATGCACATTTTTCATTTTAAAGGTGTTTCCTTGCTTGTCCTGTCCTGTGTAAATCATTTGGGTCTCAGTTCAGCTCTGGCTCCTTGATGTTCCCCAAGATCACTCCCAAATCTCCAATCCCAACTTTTAGCCTCATGAACAATTTTTTTTTCATTTAATGAACAATAATTCTGGATTTCCAGTACTTGGCAGAAGGAGTTTGGATTAACCTCCAACTTCCTGCAGAATCCTTTCCTTCCTCCCTAGTGCACAGAGCTGAAGGATGCTGAAATTTTTGCGATCCTGGGGCTTCTCCCTCTTTTCCTTTAATCCTGGGTGATTTGTTGGGAAAACTTCCCCTGGAGCTGGTGCCTTCCACATCCATCAGATATTCCTGTAGAATTCCCAGCCCATTGGAACAGCTGGGATAAAGGATTCCTTCAGGCCACATTTTTCAGAAATTCCTGAGAGATTTAGGATTGATTAAAGGAGATCCAGACTCCCATCATTTCCTCCTTCTGAGGGATATTCCCCTATTTGGACTCCAAAAAAAAAAAAAACCCTTTATTTCTTCTACTGATGAACCTGAGTTTATGCCAAGCAATAGCAAAAAAGTAAATGAATTTTATAAATTCCTGTGGTAAGAACAGAAACATCACAACATGAAAAAAGACCCCACCACAAACCAGAACAAAGCCAAATGGTAATTCAGTGTTGCATTGTTCTAACAGAAAGCGAGAATTTCAAATTAAAACCAGATTTATGGGCGCTCCCACACTAATTTAATTTGGATTTTGCTGGAATTGGGAAGGAGCTGACTCAGGTCTGAGCCCCCTGCTGCAGGCAGGGGATGATTAAAGGCTGTTTATTGTCGGGGGAGTGCTGAGCAAGGCTTTGGCTGTGGAGAGCTGCAATTCAGCCCCACGGTGCTAAAGAGGCTTAGGAGCTCTGCAGGGCTGGAGCTGGAGATTTCCTCCCCTGCCCTTTGTGCTTTTAATCAAACTTTTTCATCTTCCTGCAGGAATTGATACAATTGATTTACTTTTATGCTATTGCTTGGAATAAACTCCAGTTCTTCAGCAGGAGAAATAAAGATTTTTTTTTTTTTCTTTTTCAAACTTTGCTGGGATGAGCTGCTGCTTCCTGCAGCTCTTTTGCCAATTATCCGGGTGGGAATCCAGCCCTGGGTTTATTTTTTTAGGTTCTGCATCTCCTGCCCCTCTGTTTTGTTGGTGTTGGGGTCTCCCAGGAGGCCGAGGGGTTTCCATCCCTCCTGCTCTGCTTTCCCATGAAATGAAATGTGAATTTAATGGCTTGAGTTTGTCACAAAGGAGCCACAGAAGGGCCTGGAGCTCGTGCTGCGCTGAGCTGAGCTCTGCCAGGGTCCTGTTGTTGCTGTTTAAGCCTGGCCCAAAGCTCAGCACAGGGTGGGATGATGCTGATCCTAACAAAGCCAGGCCCAGAGCTGCACTTGCTCTGCTGCTTCTGGGTGGCAGGGAGAGGCAGGAAGGGATTTTTCTTTTCAGTTCATCCCCTCCTTGTTGTGTTTCCTCTTTAGATCCATTTTTTCCTCCTTGAGGGAATCCCAGGCCAGTTTGGGTTGGAAGGGGCCTTAAAGCCCATCCTGTTCCACCCCCTCATGGGGTCAGAACCAGAGAATCCTTTGGGCTGGAACGAGATAAAAATGGGATCATTTTTATTCATTCTTGGACGCAACATCTGAAAGGCAGCAGAAACACCCTGGTCTTGATTCCTCCAAATTCCTACCCGACACCATTAGCTTTAATTAATTAAGCCAAGGTCATTTAAGTACAAAATCCCGTGTGAGAGGTAAAATATTTTCCTGGGTATTTCCTGACTGGGGGTGACATTTGTGGGGTTTCATCAGTCTCACAAATCCTTCATCCCTTCCAGAAACCAGAGTTTGACTTGCTGGCAGCTCCAAAAATCCTCATTTTCCCCCAGAAATGAGGCAGGCAAGAGTAGGAGCTCCCAGGGAGGAGCAGCCTGGATTTGGGGAGGCTGCAGGGTGGGTGAGGGAGGTTTTTGTCTCATTGCTCACCCCATTTCCCACCCACCACCCTCAGCCAAACAGCACAAAGAGCTCTGCAAAATTCCTGCTGCCACATTTTCCCTCAGAAAACGCCGTTTTGTCAAAAATTTCCCCCTGTATGAATAATATTTGATGGAGAAAGCTGTGAAAGATTCATGTCAACTTGTTTCCTTTCAATAATGTCAAAACACTTGGTTTGGATGTTCTTGTTTAGTTTTGACTTTTATTATTCTAATGTGGAAATGATTTTACTTTAAACATTCATCAGGAGGAATGTTTCAATCTTATTGAAGTAACATGTTTTGATATTTTTGAATCACTCCTTTTTTTTTTTATGGAACTTCTGCCCTGCTAAATATTTCATGGATTTTACTCCCTACACAAAGAAATGCAGGAACCAGGGGATTTTCCTCAGGTCAAAAAATGGAATTTCTGAATAAATTCAATTTCCTGACCTCTGTAAGGTGATGAAACCTGTGAGCTGTGTTTGCCTGCTGCTGACAAGGAGAGGGTGGGAACTGAGAGCTCCAATTCCTCATTTTCCTCCCATTTTTATCCCCCTGATTTGAGCCGGGGTCGTGCAGAGTGACAGGAATGGGTGAAGAGGGAGGAGACCCTTGAGTGTTGTCTTTATTCTCTCTCACCCAAAATGCTCTGATTTCACCTCACTTGGCTGCATTTTTTGCAAGCTCCTGATGCCCTCAGCACATCCTGATTTTACTGAAGCTGCACATTCCCAGTTCCCTTTGGAATTACAGCTCTGGAACCTCTGCTTTTCCCTAAGCTGGAGCTGCTTGGTGCAGAATTCCTGTGATTCCCATCCCTGCAGGGCCACCAGCCCAAGCTGAGGGAAACTTTTGGGGCTGGCTCTGGGGTTTTGGCATCTCTGACCCTTCTGGGGAAGCTCCCACGGCCTTCAGGGGACGGGGCTGCCACGGCTCAGGCAGGAATTTTTTGTGTCTGTGTGTGGAGGAATTTTAGGGCTGCCAGGATGGGAATTTTATGTCCATTTGTGGACAAGTTTTGGGGCTACCACAATGGAAATTTTTTGTGTCTGTGTGTGGAATTTTGGGGCTCCCAGGATGGGCTCAGGCAGGAATTTTTTATGTCCATGTGTGGAGGAGTTTTGGGGCTGCCAGGATGGGAATTTCTTGTGTCTATATGTGGAATTTTAGGGATGCCACAATGGGAATTTTTTCTGTCCGTGTGTGGAGTTTTGGGGCTGCCAGGATGGGAATTTCTTGTGTCTGTGTGTGGAATTTTAGGGATGCCACAATGGGAATTTTTTCTGTTTTTGTGTGGAGTTTTGGGGCTGCCAGGATGGGAATTTCTTGTGTCTGTGTGTGGAATTTTAGGGATGCCACAATGGGAATTTTTTCTGTCCGTGTGTGGACAAGTTTTGGGGCTGCCAGGATGGGCTCAGGCAGGAATTTTTTATGTTCGTGTGTGAAATTTTGGGACTGCCGGGATAGGAATTTTTTCTGTCCATTTGTGGAGGAGTTTTGGGGCTGCCACGATGGGAATTTTTGGTAGGGGTTGGGCTGGGAGGTGAATCCACACTGGCTCCGTGTCCTCGGGGATGGCTGGAGTGAGGTGTGTTGGTGTCACAGCATCCTGGCATGGTCTGGATCAGGCAGGACCTCAAAGCCCACCCCAATCCACGGGCAGGGACACCTCCCAGTGCCCCAGGGTGCTCCAGCCTGGGGACACTGCCAGGGATGGGGAATCCTCACCAAATGCCAGCAGCCAGAGGAATCCCAGGACATCCAACAGCTCCTTCCCCAGGCACCCAGCACTGGGGACACTGGGGGGACACTGGGGGGAACACTGGCTTCCAGGGCCATCCCTGGCACTTGCTCACTGCATTTCCAGGCTCCAGGGTGTGGGAGGGAAGGGATAAAACAGCCATGGGTGTTCTGAGTGGCAGCAGGGAGCGTCCCCAGCCCCCAGGTCCCTGTCAAACACGCTGAGAAATGTTCCAGATCCACTCCTCCCATCCCAGCTCGTTGCTATTCCTTGAGTTTTCCAGCTGAATTTTCATTTCATGCTAGGCACTGTTGGCCTTGTGCGTTTCTGAGGGGAGGAATGAACAGTTCAGTGCAGCTTTAATACCCAAAATTTTCATTTCCCATCCCTAATATGCAAGTGCAGCTCCTGAACAGTTGGATTTGGAAAGTGTGCAGGAAGATCCGTAAATCCTGGCAAAGTGCTTTCACTGAGAGGCAAAAAATGCAGCCTGTTTCGTGAAAACTTTTAATATTAATTTATGTTAAATTATTTTGGAGATGCTTCATTAGCTAGCAGTGAGTTTTCAGCTCAAGATGCAGCAGAAGCTCCGTGACTTCTGCTCAAAATACACCTGGATGTGGAGTTGCCTGGAGCCAGAATAATAATGAGGGTGCTTGTTGTTATTCCAGCCAAATTGGGATATTAGAGGGAGTCATGCAAATCTCAGCTCCCATGATTTGCCTCTGTAAAGGAAGTGTCATAAAAGAGATTTCCAATTTGGTGCAAGAAATTGGAAGCGGGGAGGAAAAGACAGCGAGACTGATCAGAGATGATGGGGATAAAAAACCAGAGGATTGGGAAAGGAATGTGGAGCTGATAAATAATGTGGGAGCACTCAGGAGGAATGGAGGAACGAAGTTTTTGGGGATAAAAACCAGAGGATTGGGAGAGGAGAGGAGAGGAGAGGAGAGGAGAGGAGAGGAGAGGAGAGGAGAGGAGAGGAGAGGAGAGGAGAGGAGAGCAGAGCAGAGCAGAGCAGAGCAGATAAATAATGTGGGAAGACCGAGGAGGAATAACGAAGTTTTTGGAGCTAATAGTGATCCAGGGCAGGGAAATGGGATTGGAGGGAACAGGAGATAAGAGGAAATTGTGCTTGGGGTTTATTTGGAGTCCAAATGCACAGAGAGAGAGAGGGATTAACTCTGTGTGGGGACAAGGCAGGAGTGGGAATGGGATTTAGGAGAGAATCGGGGTTGGGATGCCACAACCTGTGGGGGCTGCACCAGCTGGGCCTCAGCCCCTTTCCCACACCCAAATTCTCTCTTCCAGCCCCTTCCCACACCCAAATCCTGTGTTTTCTCTTCCAGCTCCTTTCCCACACCCAAATTCTCTCTTCCAGCCCCTTCCCACACCCCAATTCTGTGTTCTTTCTCTTCCAGCCCCTTCCCTACACCCAAAATTTTCTTCCATCGCCTTCTCCACACCCAGATCCTGTGTTCACTCTCTTCCAACCTGTTCCCCACACCCCAGCCCTGCGTTTTCTTTCTTCTAGCCCCTTCCCCATACCCAGATCCTGTCTTCTCTCTCCTCCAGACCCTTCCCCACACCCAAATTCTCTTCCAGCTCCTTCTTCACACCCCAGGCTCTGTGTTCTCTTTCTTCCAACCTCTTCCCCACACCCCAACCCCGTGTTCTCTCTCCTCCAGCTCCTTCCCCACACCCAGATCCTGTGTTCTCTTTCTTCCAGCCCCTTCCACACCCCAACCCCGTGTTCTCTCTCCTCCAGCCCCTTCCCCACACCCAAATTCTCTCCTCCAGCTCCTTCCCCACACCCCAAGCTCTGTGTTCTCTTTCTTCCAACCTCTTCCCCACACCCCAACCCTGTTCTCTCTCCTCCAGCCCCTTCCCCACACCCAAATTCTCTCCTCCAGCCCCTTCCCACACCCAGATCCTGTGTTCTCTCTCCTCCAGCCCTTTCCCACACCCAAACCCTGTATTTTCTCTCTCCCAGACCCTTCCCCACACCCAAATTCTCTCCTCCAGCTCCTTCCCCACACCCCAGCCCTGTGTTCTCTCTCCCCCAGCCTCTTCCCCACACCCCAAGCTCTGTGTTCTCTTTCTCCCAGCCCCTTCCCACACCCCAGCTCCATGTTCTCTCTCCTCCAGCCCCTTCCCAAGCCAAGCCCTGTGCTCTTTCTTCCAGAGATCGACCAGGGCAGCTGTGGCGATCCCGGCGTTCCCGCCTTCGGCCGCAGGGACGGCTCCGGCTTCCGCCACGGGGACACCCTGCACTTCGAGTGCCAGCCCGCCTTCGAGCTGAAGGGCCACAGGAGCATCACCTGCCAAAAGAGCAGCCAGTGGTCTGCTCAGAAACCTGTGTGTGTTTGTAAGTGGGTCAGCAGCTCCAGGGCAGCGCCCCGTGTCCTCTCTGAGGGGACCCCGAGGTGGTGGCGCCTGCCCGGTGTCACCTTCGGCCAGCGTGGGGAGAGGTTTGGGCTCTTCCCTGGGCACTGCAGGGGAGATGTGGGCTCTGCTGGGCTCTCCCTGCCTTGTCCTGAGGGAAGATCAACCTTGGTGGCCAGTACAGACAGGACACGGCCATATTCCAGATTCCTAGGGTCTCTTTGCAGAGGGAGATTTGGGCTGTGCTGGACTGTCCCTGCCTTGTCCTGAGGGAAAATCAGCCCTTGGTGGCCAGCACAGACAGGACAGGGCTAAATTCCAGATTTAAACCTTGATTCTCTTTGTAGAGAGAGATTTGGGGTTGTGCTGGTCTTCCCTGCCTTGTCCTGAGGGAAAATCAGTCCTTGGTGGCCAGCACAGACAGGACATGGCCAAATCTACAATTTAAACCTGGGTTCTCTTTGCAGAGAAAGTTTTGGGCTGTGCTGGGCTCTCTCTGCCTTGTCCTGAGGGAAAATCAGCCCTTGGCAGCCAGCACAGACAGGACAGGGCTAAATTCTGGATTTAAACCTTGATTCTCTTTGTAGAGGGAGATTTGGGCTGTGCTGGACTGTCCCTGCCTTGTCCTGAGGGAAAATCAGTCTTTGGTGGCCAGCACAGACAGGACAGGGATAAATTCCAGATTTAAACCTTGATTCTCTTTGTAGAGAGAGATTTGGGCTGTGCTGAGCTCTCTCTGCTCTGAGGGAAAATCAGCCCTTGGTGGCCAGCACAGACAGGACACGGCCAAATTCCAGATTTAGAGCTGGATTCTGGTTTTGGCCCCTCATTTTTCCCTCATGGTCTGACCCTCTGCAGGCTCCCTCCTGCTGGGCCTCGGTTTTGCATTTGTTGCCCGAGTTCTCAGCAGGTTTGGGATGTTCTGCTCTCTGTGGTGGCTCAGGATCACATTTTGGGGTGGAAATGGGAGTTCCTGCACAGTCCCCATGGGGTTTTAATGCTCTCAGTGTCCTCTGTAGGTATGCTTGGCAATTTTTTTATTGCCCTGACAGGACCTTCCTGCAGGAGTTTTCCCCAGAGTTTTCCCTCTGTTTCCCCCAGTTGGTGATAACCTCACTCTTATTTTTATCTCCTTTTCTACTTTGCTGGCTCTGTTAAAATCTGGGCCTTGGAGCAGGGCAGTGAGGCTGAGCCTGAAAAAAACAGGAGAGGAAAATGCAGCTGAGGGAGGGGAGAAAGGAAAAATGTTGATTTTAGAAGTGCAGGTGCCAGACTGGGGGGGATTCCAGTGGAAATGTGCTGTGGCAGGAGCTGATCCATGAAAAGCATGGAGCTGGGGGGAAAAGCAGATCCTGCAGAGCTCAATGAGGGATTGGAGTGTGGTAATCACATATCCTCTGAACAGAGACAGACCTCATTCTCCCAGGATCTTCCTGGGAAGCTGTGAGAAGCTGTAAGAAACTTAGAGAAAAGAATTCAAGCAATTATTATCTCTCTTTCTGTAAGCATTGTTTATAAATATAGTTCTCCAAAGTATACTATTGATAACTCACCAATAATATAAAAAGTTTTCACTTTGAGACCAATCGGGTCTCAATTTAGTGAGTCAGGCTATACAAATCACAGTTTTTCCTAATAAAAAATTATATTCTGGAGGAGCTGGCAGAGAATTGGGGGTTGTGGAGGACGGGGAGAACCAGTTTGGAGCCAGTGCCTTTCTTTTCAAACACTGATTTAAGCTCAGAGAAATGCCTGGGGAAAGGAAGCAATTCCTCTGAGTGCTGCTTTTTCCAGCTGCCATCCCTCCCTTCCTGTTTGGTTTTTTTTCTTTGTAAGCAAATCAGCTGGAGGTGCTGCTGAGGAAATAAATATTGCAGTTTTTCCTGATTGTCTGGGAGGGGGAAAGTGTTAGACTGGTTCTGTGCTGGTTTTTCCTTTTAATTTCTTGGAATTTCAGGTGACTTTGGACAAGTTGATGTGGCTGAGGCTCGTGCTGAGAGCTTGGAGTGAGAATAAACCTGTGATTTGTGCTCAGGGCAACAGAACTGGGTGATAACAGACTAGAAAGGAGATTTTTTGTAAAATAGGATTATTGATACTGATCAAATCTAGCCCCATCCATTCAAAGCACGGCAGGAATCTTTCAGTTCCAATAATTCCAGTGTGATCTGTTCTCTGTGGCTCTGGGGATATTTATGGATCAATGAGACAATGTGCAAGCAGTGGGAAAAATATCTCACAGGCCCCTCCTGCCCTTCACTCCTGATTTATTGTGCACCAGGAGGGGTCACAGGACAAAATGTGTCTGAATTCCAGGTGGGAAATGTTGGGAGACCATCAGATGTGAGGGGGGAAAGTGAGGGAGCCCCTTTGCTTCTGTGAAATTTGGGGTCTGGGGGTTTGTTTCTTTGAAACTTGGGTCTTGGGGGTTTTGTTTCTTTGAAATTTGGGTGTTGAGGGGTTTGTTCCTGTGGGATTTGGGAGTCTGGTTGGTTTTGGGGTGTCTGTGGGTGTGTTCCTCTTAAATATGGGTGTCTGGGTGTTTGATTGTGTAAAATACCAGTTTCTGGGTGTCTGTTTCTGTACAATTTAGGTGTCTGAATGTTTATTTCTGTACAATTTATGTTTGTTTCTGTTCAATTTGGGTGTCAGGGTATCTGTTCCTGTACTTTGTGGGTGTCTGGGTGTTCATTTCTGTACAATTTGGGTGTCTGGGTGTTCATTTCTGTACAATTTGTGTGTCTGGGTGTTTATTTCTGTACAATTTGGGTGTCTGGGTGTTCATTTCTGTACAATTTGGGTGTCTGGGTGTTTATTTCTGTACAATTTGTGTGTCTGGGTGTTCATTTCTGTACAATTTGGGTGTCTGCATGGCTGTTCCTGTGCAGTTGTGTGTATCTGGGTGTTTGTTCCTGTTCCATTTGTGTGTCTAGGTGTCTGTTCCTGTTCAGTGTGGGTGTTTGAGTGTTTATTTCTGTGCAGTTTGGGTATCTGGGTGTCAGTTTCTGTGAGATTTGGATGGCTGCGTGGCTGTTCCTGTTCAATGTGAGTGTCTGAATGTTTTTTCCCTGTTAAATTTGGGTGTCTGGCTGTCTGTTCCTGTTAAATTTGAATGTCTGGGTGTTTGCTTCTGCAAAATGTGGGTGTCTGAGTGTTTATTTCTGTAGAATGCAGGTGCCTGGCTGTCTGTTCCTGTTCGGTTTGGGTGTCTGAGTGTTTATTTCTGTACAATTTGGGTGTCTTGGTGTTTATATTTTACAGTTTGGGTGTCTTTCTGCACAATTTGGATGTCTGGGTGTTTATTTTGCACAGTTTGGGTGTCGTTCTGTACAATTGGAGTGTCTGGCTGTGGGTGATGGCTGAAATTCTTCTCTCTGTCCTGCACCATCCTGCACTGCTTGAACCAGCTCCATAATTCTGTTGTTGTCTTTAAAAATGGCATTTCCAGGGTTGGGGAATGTGGTGTCTGTCACAGGCCAGGGCAGTTCCATACCCAGAACTCAATTTTGGCCAGAATTTGTTCCTTTTTCTCAGCAAAACAGGCTCAGGGGTTGCATTGGGTAAATATCCCTGAAGGAAAACCCTTGTGCTCCCTCAGCTGAGGTTTGTGCTCTGATTTGGGGGTAGAATATCCTGTGGTGAGGAGATTATTCAGTTTATAAATGGAGAATCAGCTCCATAATTCCAGCTCTGGAGCTGCTGACCCTGAGGATGGAGATGTGATGAGGGAGAGGGACATTCCAGAGCTGCCAAAACCTCCAGATCCAGGGTGGGAATTGCTGCTCAAACATCCTTGTGTGGAACAGAGAAAAAAAACCCTAATTTTCTGATTTTATTTGCAGTGGGAGGCCCCCAAAATTCACTTCACAAGGTTTATTTGACAGAAAGAGCAAGGTCCTGGTGCTCCTGGGGGTGTTCTGCTGTGAAAGAGTCTTTCAAGGATCTTTGTTCTTCCCTTCCCTGCTCCTCCTGCCTTTCCCAAATTTCCATCCTGCATTTTTCTCTGGGTGCTTGACCCGTGCCAGGCAGCGCCGTCCTGTTTGGTGGGGGATGATTGTGGCACTTGGAGTGACAATAAATGCCATTGTCACCACCTTGGGCAGCAGAGGCAGAGTTCCTGCCTTGGTTCAGGTGCCAGTTCTGGGAGAGTCCCGCCAGAATTTCTGCTGCACCTTCACTTTGTTGGGATCAGACTTGGAAAATCCAGGTTTTCTGGACCCGCCTCGTGTCTGACAGGGAATCAAATGGTGGGGGAGTAAAAGGAGGGGATTTGTGCCCAAAAAATCCCCAGAGGGGGAGGGTCTGCACTGACCCCAGCAGGGTTGGGTTGGTTGGCGTCGCTCAGCAGAGTTTTGGGATTCACGTGGTCGTTCCTGGGAAGGTTTGGGGATAAATCTGGGAAAGTTTGAATGGATTGGGAGCAAACACATTCATTTCTGGAAACGTTTGGGTTTGAGATTCATGTGGTCATTCCTGGCAGTGCTTGAATGGATCTGGGGTAAATCTGCTCATTCCTGGGAATGTTTGATTTGATTTGGAATTAATGTGGTCGTTCCTGGGGATGTTTGAATGGAACACGTTCATTCCTGGGAATGTTTGATTGGGTTTGGGATTCATGTGGTAATTTCTAGGAATGTTTGAATGGATTTGGGATAAATCTGTTCATTCCTGGGAATGTTTGACTTGATTTGGAATTAATGTGGTCGTTCCTGGGGATGTTTGAATGGAACACGTTCATTCCTGGGAATGTTTGATTGGGTTTGGGACTCATGTGGTCATTTCTAGGAAAGTTTGAATGGATTTGGGATAAATCTGTTCATTCCTGGGAATGTTTGATTGGGTTTGGGACTCATGTGGTCATCCCTGGGAGTGTTTGAATGGATTGAGGATAAACATGTTCACTTCTGGGAGTGTTTGAATGGATTGGGAGCAAATATATTCATTCCTGGCAGTGTTTGATTCCATTTGGGGATAAATCTGTTCATTTCTGGGAGTGTTTGGGTTCGGGGATAAATGTGTTCATTTCTGGTTGTTTTTGAATGGATTGGGGACAAATGTGTTCATTCCTGGGAATGTGTGAGTGGATTTGGGATAAATGTTTTTGTTCCTGGGTTTGTTTGTTAACACATGTTCATTCCTGGGAATATCTGAATGGATTGGGAGCAAATGTGTTCATGGATTGGGGATAAATGTATCCATTGCTGGGTATACTTTAATGGATTTGGGATAAATGTGTTCGTTAACATCCCAGTTATTCCTGCCAAAAAAATCTGCCACAGGGAAGTGGTGGCTGCCCAAAAGTGTCCCCCTGCCCCTGAGGGACAGTCCCATGCCAGCCTGCAGGAGCTGGATGCAGCACTTGGCAGAGGAGGGAGGAGCACAGGGGAGGTGAACAGCAGCACCACCAGGCTTTTTTTTGGCCCAAAAAAATGGCCACAAACTTCCACCTTCTTGTAGCCACTGCAAAAATTCCCAAGGGAGACTGCTGGGAGAGGAAGAGTTCTGTTGGAAATCATGGGAACTCAGGAGAGGGAGGTGCAGAAGCCTTGGAGCACGTCCCAGGAGCAGATGGCTGCAGGATCCCTGGCAGGAGCAGCCCAGCCCTGTCCCAGTGGGGATCAGCAGCTCCCAGTAAGTTTTAAAAAACTTCAACTCCTTCCCAAAGTCAGTCCCTGCTCCTGCTGGAGTGGGTGGCAGTGAAACCTGCTCTTCCCTGCACATCTATTTTAAATTCAGTGATATTTTCATCAAGATTTGGTTCCCAAAACCTGCCTGGTTTTCATTCTTCTCCTCATACCTGCAGTCCCACCCCCGGACTGAGCTGGATTTTGTTGCTCTGAAATAACAAAACCCTTCCAGTTAATTTTGCTCCAAACTCCTTCCCTCACCTCCCACTTGCCCTGTGGTGCCACAGGGTTTTCAGGAGGAAAAGGCACCATGAGATGCAGATTTTTTTTCTCTGCTTGGAATAACAGATACAGAAAGAGGAAAACACAAAATGTGAAGCACTTTGCTGCCCAGCTGGAGCAGTGCCCTGAGCTCCCAGCACTTTTCCAGTCCATCACCAAGTTCTGCCTAGAGAAAAAAGGAAATGCAAGGCAGAAAATCCACTCGTGTCTCCCAGCTCTTTCCCAAGATGTCTGTGAGAGCAGGATCTAAAAACTGAGAGGAAAGTCAGGAATTTTGGATTGTTTCCATGGAAACTGCAATTATTCCAGGGATTCCTTGCTTGGTTTTCAGCACCTGACCCTGGTGCCTTTCCTGCTCCCGTGGTGTGACCTCTCCTTGGGATCTGCCCTGGATTCTCCTGCAGGATGAGCAGGGATGGAGAGCAGGAAAAAAGGGAGGTGGTCTGGGAGGAGGTGGGATCTGGGTGGAGAGAAGAGAAGAGAAGAGAAGAGAAGAGAAGAGAAGAGAAGAGAAGAGAAGAGAAGAGAAGAGAAGAGAAGAGAAGAGAGAAGAGAAGAGAAGAGAAGAGAAGAGAAGAGAAGAGAAGAGAAGAGAAGAGAAGAGAAGAGAAGAGAAGAGAAGAGAAGAGAAGAGAAGAGAAGAGAAGAGAAGAGAAGAGAAGAACTGAGCTGCAGGAATTTTTCCTGCTGAAAACTCCTGCCTGATCCGTGTTCACATCCATGTCCCTCTCCCAAGAACCAAGGAGCTGCTCCTTCATTGTTTCACTGCTCTAAACCAAGGCAGAATCCTGGTGGTGCTTGTGATAACCTGAACAAATCCCTGTGCTGGTTCATTCATGCCGTGCTCTCGCTGCTCTGTGTCTGCTGTGATTTATTCTGTATTTAATAAAGGGATTTTTCTCATTGCCTTTGCAGTAATTGGTCAGCAATAAGGATTATTGACAAATGTAGCAATTATTGACAAATAAAAAAAATTATTGACACAGCCAGCTTTGTAAACAGGCCCCTGTGCTGTGCACATAATGAAATGGCCTCTGCAGACATTTAACAAGGGTAATAAATATTAATTGCAGCCAGGGCTGCTCCCAGCCCGTGCTGCTGATGGGCAGCTGCAGGCAGCAGGGCTGGCCTCTGTCATGTTGGGAGTGATTCCTGCTGCTCAGGGCTCTTTGGGATGCTCCAGCAGCACCAGACAGGTGCAGCTGGGCTGTCTCCACCTTTCCTGCTGCCATCATCTTCCTCCTGACAGCCTGGCCCTGCCTGTGACACGTTGTTAAACAGCTCCTGGTTTGTCCCAGTGTCCAGCTCCAGGGAGGCTGAGTGGATCAGAGCTGAAACATCCTTCCACAGCAAGGGAAAACCTCCTTCCAAGTGAGGGAAAACCTCCTTCCACAGTGAGGGAAAACCTCCTTCCACAGTGAAGAAAAACCTCCTTCCACAGTGAGGGAAAACCTCCTTCCACAGTGAGGGAAAACCTCCTTCCACAGTGAGGGAAAACCTCCTTCCAAGTGAAGAAAAACCTCCTTCCACAGTGAGGGAAAACCTCTTTCCACAGTGAGGGAAAACCTCCTTCCACAGTGAGGGAAAACCTCCTTCCAAGTGAAGAAAAACCTCCTTCCACAGTGAGGGAAAACCTCCTTCCAAGTGAAGAAAAACCTCCTTCCACAGTGA
Organism: Passer domesticus; assembly: GCF_036417665.1. Taxonomy (NCBI): domain Eukaryota; kingdom Metazoa; phylum Chordata; class Aves; order Passeriformes; family Passeridae; genus Passer; species Passer domesticus. The sequence goes on along the minus strand of NC_087497.1, from coordinate 4,988,792 downwards.
GGGAAAACCTCCTTCCACAGTGAGGGAAAACCTCCTTCCACAGTGAAGAAAAACCTCCTTCCACAGTGAGGAAAAACCTCCCTCCATAGTGAAGAAAGCCTTCCACAGCGAGGGAAAACCTCCTTCCACAGTGAAGAAAAACCTCCTTCCACAGTGAGGGAAAACCTCCTTCCAAGTGAAGAAAAACCTCCTCTGCTTCAAAAGATGAAGAAAATCATCGTCTCACAGACTCCATGGTCTTGTTCATGAACCTCGTGGCTTCCTGGGCTGCATGTTCCCCTCTAGGATGTAGTTCCAGCTCCCCTCTCCATCAAGGAGAGATTTTTCCTGGCCACAGCTTGGCCCAGTGGCCTTGGTCCTCCAGCTCCAACTCGCCTTTCTCCTCCCTGATCTTATGGAAAATCAAAATCCTCATTTACTTCCCTGCAGTGGAGACTCTTGGGTTTTGTTTTTTTTTTATATCAGCTCCTCTTTAATCTGTCACTTTGTTTTATCTGGCAAAGGTTAATTTTATATTCTTCCCTCGCTCTGCTCCTCTCCCCTTTGTCAGCAAGTCCTTTGTTGTTTTATTTTCTGAACTGGCGACTGCACCTCTCTCTTGCTGGGCTGCTGGAGGTCCTGGCTGAATGCTAATTCACCCCTTTGGATTTAAAAATTTAGAGGAGACACCTCATCCCTGCTGCTGAGACATTTCCCTGGGTGCGAATGAATTTATTTTCAATTTTCCTGAGGCAGATTACACCGTGCTTATGCTGACAGAATTATTTGACAGCATCCCCTGATATTTCAGCGTCTGGTAAAAAGAGAGAGAGCCAAAAAAAAAAAAAATTCCTGAGGATGTTTTGCAGTTTGTTTTCTCTTTAATCTGCTCTCTTTGTGGCTGAGAGCAGGGAATGGATTGTGCAGCTCCGTGGCCCTTGATAACGTCACGGGAACGTCCGAATTATTTGATCCCAGCCCATTAAGTGGTGAGGGGAGACAGAGGGAAAATAACAGAGGGAGGCAGAGCAGTGATCCAAATAATTGTCTAAATGCCAGCCCCAAGCCAAGCTCATCCTCTGTGCCAGGAATTAGGGAGATGGATGTTCCCAATAATGGGTTTTACCAAGGGTGGCGGTGGGGAAAAAGGATGAGCAAAGCATCCGTACGTAAAATATCCCAAAGTTTGGGCAGGTAGCACTCCAAAGGCAGCCTTGCCTTCCCAAATTAATGGGCCTTGGCAGCTGCAGCCCGGGATAGATTGAGCCCCTGGAGAGCTGGAGGGTTTTTCATGCATGCTCTTCCCCTCAGCTTCGTTTTGAGCCTGGTTTTAATTATTTCCGTGGCAATGGCTGCCTGGTTGGGTGCCTCTTTTTGGGAACCAGCAGAACTCAGGGATTTATTTGTGGTGGGAAGAGCTTCTCCTCCTCCAGGGCTGCAGATTCCTCTGGTTTGTCCCAAACCCCAGCATCTGGGAATGTTCCTGGGCTGTTCCACCTCTCCCAGTGCTCAGCCAGGTGTAAACGACTTCCCAAGGACACAGACAAAGCAAATTAACTCCCAGCTCCTTCTCCAAGCACTCCATTTGTCGCCGTGTCCCACAAATATTCCCTGTGGGATGGTGTGGATGGAAGGAGTTTGATGAATGCAGAGGGGGGGAAATGAGCTCAGCAGATGGAAAGGGCAGATTTGATTGTGAGCAAGCCCCGAGGAATCTGCAGCACCCCGGGGATGGATGTGTCACCTGTGGGTGACAGGGCTGAGCCAGGGACAGCAGCAGGGGAGGCTGGAGCAGTGCCCGGAGGGTCTGAGCTGGTTCCTTGCTCCAGGTTCTGTGCTGGGATGTGGCCACAGCAAAAAAAATGTTGATGTAAAACCTGGCTGGTTCCATGGTGGTTTTATTTTGCACCAGCTCAAGTCACTCAGGAGGTTTCCTGAGGAGGGAATTCACCTGGAAAATGCCAGATCCCACCTAAGAGGCATTCTCTTCCTGCTGTTAAATAAACCTGGAAGGGACTGGAAAATGGCAAATCCACCCAAAGTCCTGAAGAACGAGTGCTTTTCTTATCCCAATAATAAAATATTCTGATTTAGTGGTGACCAAAAGATTCTCATTTAATGATGCCCAAAAGGTTCTGATTCAGTGGTGACCAAAAGATTCTGATTCAGTGGTGACCAAAATATTTGGATTCAGCGGTACCAAAAAGTTCTGATTTAATGGTGACCGAAAGATTTGAATTCAGTGATGACTAAAAAATTCTGATATACTGATGACCAAATGGTTCTGATTCAGTGGTCACCAAAGGCTTCCCTGCTGCTCCTGTGAGGGAGGGAATTAAAGAACAAATGGAAGGGAATTAACGGAAGATCCAGGGTGGTGTTTTCCCCTCCTGGTTCTTGATGCACCTGAAACGCTGATATTTATATGATGACAGAAGTTCTGTCAGTGGGCTCTGGCAGCCTGGAAATCACCTGGAAATTCACTGAGCAGAGCCCTCCTGAGGCAGCCTCAGAGCGGGAACTGGGAACATCCCAGCGAGGGCGACGAGGGCAGGGGGGACTGTGGGGACTGATGCCACTTTTCCCTTTGCAGTCTCCTGCTTCTTCAACTTCACCAGCCCGTCGGGCATCGTGCTGTCCCCCAACTACCCCGAGGAGTACGGGAGCAGCCTGCACTGCGTGTGGCTCATCATTGCCAACCCCGAGAGCCGCATCCACCTGGCCTTCAACGACTTCGACGTGGAGCCCCAGTTCGACTTCCTGGCCGTCAAGGACGGCGGCACGGCGGAGTCGCCCGTGCTGGGCACCTTCTCAGGGAGCCACATCCCCTCCTCGCTGACCAGCAGCGGCCACGTGGCCAGGCTGGAGTTCCAGACTGACCACTCCATGGAGAAGAGAGGATTCAACATCACCTTCACCAGTGAGTGGATGTGGTGTTTGCAGGTGCCCCCGTGGCAGGGAGGAGTGGTGCATCTGATTCCATCTTCTCAGAAGGCTAATTGATTCCTTTACAATACTATATTATATTAAATTAATATAGTAATTTAATTGATTAATACAGTTACATAATATATTAATATAATTAATATATTAATATAATTAATATACTACTATATTAATAATTATTACATTATACATTAAATTAATATAATGTTATTATATTATATTAAAGAATACTAAACTAAACTATACAAAAGAATACATAGAAGATACTTAATGCTAAAAAGATAATAATGAAAACTCGTGAAAACATAATAATAAAAACTCATGACTCTTTCCAGAGTCCTGACACAGCCTGGCCCCAGTTGGCCAAAGAGTGGAAACAACTCACACCAGAACCCAATGAAACAATCACCTGTGGGTAAACAATCTCCAAACACATTCCAAAGGAGCAAAACACAGGAGAAGCAAATGAGATAAGAATTGTTTTCCTTTTTCTCTGAGGCTTCTCAGCTTCCCAGGAGAGAAATCCTGCGCGAAGGGATTTTTCCAGAGAATGTGATTGCCACAAGTGTGGTGCCTTTTTGGGGCTGCTGAAAAACCAGAGGCTGGACAAATTTAAAGGAATAAAAAGGAGTTGTATTTATTGAAGGGCTTTCAGGGACGTTTAGGACAAACCAAGCCCCCCCAGGGGCTAAACCCAAAATAAACAATGTGTCATGGATTTTCACATTTTTATCATTTTGGTCCATTTGCATATTTGAAGTTAATCTTCCAAATACAGCTTCAGCTAATGAAGTAATTTACCCCAAGTTTGCTCTCCAACTCACTTTTGTTTCCATCTCTCAGGCCTGAGGCAGTGAGGTGTCCTTGATTGCCAGGCCTGGAGAGGAATTGTTGTGTCTGCCCAAAATGGGAAAGCAGCAGCTCCCACTGTGTGTGGAGTTTGGAGTTATTAGAGTTCTTAGAGCTAAAGAACTGCAGGATTACAAATATATAAAAAATATAAAAGCTCAAATCCTAAGGCATCAAGCGCCTCACCCTTCCTTCAACTCTAAATTCATGTTGGAGACTGCAGAGATGGATCTTGCTAAAGCTGTTGGAATTCCGAAGTAAACCCGAAAATTGCGGATTAATTTGGATTTGCAGTTGGGTGATGGAGGATTGGTGGCACGTTTAGAGCTGGTGGCACAGATTCTTTCTGGCTGTGAGGTTGAAGGCTCCCTCTCAGAGCCTCCTTTCTGCTCAGGGAGCTGAAGTGATGCCCTGGGGGCAGCTCAGGAGGAAATGCTGGGTCTGGGATTGTCCCTGTGTCACCCTCAGTCAGTGCCACCCTGGACTGCTGACAGCCAGAAATGCAAAATTTTGGAGAAAAAGGCAAATGTAGCCCTGCCTTGTGTTAGAAAGCCTTGAAATTTCCAGAGAGAGATTTGGCTCTGTGTTAAATCCACTCCTCGAGTCCCCACGGTAATTTTAGCTTCATATTGTCCTGTAATTTTCCAAAGAGCCTTTTTAAACCTCTTCAGCAGAGCTGAGCTTTGTTAGGCTGGGTTTGGTGGCACGGATAAATTAATGGCCTTTCCAGCCCTGATTGCAGAGCCTTCATTTAAAGAGAAATTTTTAAAAAATAAATAAAATCAGAGGCCTTAAGGAAGCATTTGCCAAACTCCAGCAGGCTCCCCAGAGCGGGGGGGTTTGGGTGAGGGGTGACACCTCAGGAACGCTGCTGGTGCCTCTCCCTTTCCCCTGCTGGCAGCTGTCCCTTGCATGGGGACATTTTTCCAAGACATTTTTCATGTTTTTCAGTGCTGGGGTTGACTCAGGAATGAGTTCATTTGTTCAAACTGCTTAAATTCTACAGTGAGCCTTTCCCAGCCAGCTCCAGGCCCTTCCCTTCAGTCTGGGGGAGGGAGAGGGGGCCAGGGACAGGTTCCAGAGCACAGGACTCACTTCCAGCCTCTTTTCCTTGTGGAGAACAGGCGATGGTGAGGGCAGAGATGCTCTGGGAGCCATCCAGAGCTCAGCTGGCTTTGCTCAGGTGCATTAAAGCCACTGAAACCTCAGGTGTGGGATTAACCCGGAGCCTTTAATCCCTGCTAGGCTGCTCCTCTCCAGGCAGGAGGAGATGTAGGACATAATTATGCACTTAATGAGGAATTAAGGCCTAATTGCCAAATGTTTGGCTGGTGGAGCTTAAACTGCTGGAGAAGGTCTTAAAACTGAGCCAGGTGTCCCTGCAGTCCCACGAGGACGTGGTGGCACCTGAGAGATTTCTGTGTGTGCTTTGTTTTCTCCCAGCAGGGCTGAGAATGGAGCTGAAAGGAAGTCGGTTTAATTGGGATTTTGAGAAAGAATTGTTCTCTGTGAGGGGATGGGATGGAATTCCCAGAGAAGCTGGATCCTGGAAGTGTCCAAGGCCAGGCTGGGCAGGGCTTGGAGCAGCATGGGACAGTGGAAGGTGTCCCTGCCATGGCAGGGGTGGCACTGATGAGCTTTAATGTCCCTTGCAGCTCTGTGATGTGGCAGTCACAGAACGTGCTGAGGTTCCTTTTTAACCTTGGTGCCTTAAATCTTTCCATTTTTCCCATCAGCAGTTCCCTTATGTCCCCTCCGGTCAGAAATTTTCAGGTTTTTTTTTTAAATTTCTCCCTATTTGGAGTATTTTATATGTGGAAGGTGGCTGAGACGGTGACTCAGTTTGCCAGGACCTTTCCTGCTGTATCCCATCCTCTGATGGACACCAACACCTTTAACCTCCCCATCCCCTCCTGTTGTGCCAGAGGCAGAAAGTGGGAAAGGGAAAATTTCAATTTTCCTCGTTTTGAGGACAGGGCTGGGGGGTACAAAAAGATGCCGATTTTCCTGTTTTCCTCTTTTCTTTCCCTCCTCTCCTCCCCCTCCTGGTACTGGGAGGGGGAAAAATTCAGTTTTTCGCAATTTGAGGGTGCAACATCCTCATTTTGGGGACAGGCTGGGGGGTACAAAAATATGCTGATTCTCCTCTTTTCCTCTTCTTTCCCTCCTCTCCTCCTCCTTATGATCTCCTCCTCCTCAAAGGGGAAAATTCAATTTTCCATAATTGCTCCCTCATTTTGAGGGTGCAACATCCTCGTTGTTGGGGACAGGCTGTGGGGGTACAAAAAGATGCTGATTCTCCTCTTTTCCTCTTCTTTCCCTCCTCCTCCTCCTCCTGGCAGCGTTCCGGCACAACGAGTGCCCGGACCCCGGCGTGCCGGTGAACGGGAAGCGCTTTGGGGACAGCCTGCAGCTGGGCAGCTCCGTGTCCTTCCTGTGTGACGAGGGCTTCATCCGCACCCACGGCGCCGAGAGCGTCACCTGCGTCCTGCAGGAGGGCAACGTGGTGTGGGACAACGCCGTGCTGCGCTGCGAAGGTCAGCCCCGCCGTGGTTTGGGCTGGGAGGGATGTTAGAAACCCCATCTCGCCTCTTCCCGTGGGTTGGGACACTTCTGGTGTCCCCAACCTTGGCCTTGGGTGCTGCCAGGGATCCCAAGGTGGCCCCAGCTTCTCTGGGAGTTTGGGACCCCAAGGTGGCCCCAGCTTCTCTGGGAATTCGGGATCCCAGGGTGGCCCCAGCTTCTCTGGGAATTCCAGCCCAGCTCCTGCCCACCTTCACAGTCGAGAATCCCTTCCCAGTGTCCCCAGATCTCCCCTTTCCCAGTTCAGAGCCAGTCCCTGTGTCCTGTCCCTCCATCCCTTGTCACAAGTCGCTCTCCAGCTCTCCCGGAGCCCCTTCAAGCGCTGGAAGGAGCTCTGGGTTCTCCTTGGAGCTTCTCTTCTCCTGGTGAGTGTTCCCAGCCTGGTGGGAGAGAGATTCTCTTCTTCTTTTCCGCCTCCTCTTCTCCTCTTCTCCTCTTCCTCCTCCTCTTCTCCTCCTCCTCCTCTTCTCCTCTTCCTCCTCCTCTTCTCCTCTTCCTCCTCCTCTTCTTTTCCTCCTCCTCTTCTCCTCTTCCTCCTCCTCTTCTCCTCCTCCTCCTCTTCTTCTTCTTTTCCTCCTCCTCTTCTTCTTTTCCTCCTCCTCCACTTCTTCTCTTCTCCTCTTCCTCCTCTTCTTCTTTTCCTCCTCCTCTTCTTCTTTTCCTCCTCCTCCTCTTCTTCTCTTCTCCTCTTCCTCCTCCTCTTCTCCTCCTCCTCTTCTTCTTTTTCTCCTCCTCTTCTTATTTTCCTCCTTCTCTTCTTCTTTTCCTCCTATTCTTTTCCTCCTCCTCTCCTTCTCTTCCTCTCTTCTTCTCTTCCTCCTCCTCTCCTCCTCCTCTTCCTTCTCTTCCTCCTCTTCTTCTCCTCCTTCTCTCCTTTTCCTCTCCTTCTCTTCCTCTTCTCCAGGTGACCATTCCTTCAGGGAAACAGATATTTTTGGGGGGAATTCTGCAGCCTTTTTGGGTTCCAGAATCGGGGTTCTGCCTGTCAGGGTTTCACTCTCTCATTCCACAGTGTCCAGCCAGCACCTTCCAGGGTTTTCCACGCCTCTGGAAGTTGCTGTCTGCACAGAGGAGTTTGCTGGGGAGGAAGTTTCAGTTGAAATATTCCTGAGCTCTGTTTATTTTCCAATTTTTTGGTGTGGAATGAACGCGGGGGAGTATTTTTATTGTATTTGTTTGATGATCAGTTCTTGTTACAACAGGTGTTTTTCTAATAACAATAACAATAATAATAAAAGGTTGTGGTTTAGTGATGCCTCAAAGCTTCCCTGCTGCTCCTCTCAGGGAGGGAATGAAACAACAGGGAATGGAAAATCCAGGGTGATGTTTTCCCATCCTGGTTTTTGATCCATGTAAAATATCTGATATTTATGTAATGACAGAAGTTCTGTCAATGAGCTCTGGCAGCTGAGAAGCAGAAATTCTGCATTTCCATCTCCTGGCTACAACAGCCAACCCTGCTGTGGGGGGAGCTGGGCTGAATTAAAGGCTTTAATTCAGATTTCAAAGCTTTTTTTAGGACTTTCAAGCTTCTCCTCTGCAAAAGAGAAGTGAAGAAGGAGCTCATTAGGACTGAAAATCTTCCTGTGCCCTGTGTTCTCAGGGAAGTGATGCTCTGCTCTGGTATTTGCAGCAATTTGAATAACAAGTGCTGAGCTCTTGAGAAACAGCCCTGGAATATTGAGAAATAATTGGAGTAATTGGCCCTGCATTGCCTGAGCAGCAGGAATTGCACAATCCTGGCCATTGTCTTTGGGTCTGAAGGAAAGAATCAGTTGTCTTCAACAGCTTTTATAGAATAAAAAGCTGGACTTCTTGTATTCTTACATAATTTTGCTCCTGTCAAAATTGTAGGTTTAATTCAGGGCTCCTGTTACTTTCAAAGCACAAGCCTTGAAATTTACATATTTCTAAGCATGGAAGGGAAACATTCATTAAATAATACACTTCTAATAAACTTTTATATTTGATAACCTTCTGCCTTCTCCTCCTGATCACTCTGGTGATTTCTTTGACTCACCCTTCGGTCTGGACATTTTAATTACCCTTTTTAAGCAAGGAGAAAAGCCCAGAGATCTAAAGTCCTGTTCAACACTTGAAAAAAAATTAATGGGAATGAGGAGACAGAGAAAAGGGTGGAAATCCTGACAGGAGACCATGCAGCTTTGGGGCAGAAAGGAAAAAATAATTGCTTTGGAGCCAGCTGGGATCAAACGACTTTTCATCTGCCACCCTTCAGAGCAGCAGGGCAGCCTTGGGGCTGGGGCTGGCACGTTTTGGGGTGGCACAGGGGCACGGTGACATTGGGGCTGGCCCTGGGTCACTCCTTGGAGGACCAAACCTGGCAGTTCCTGGGGCTGTGGGGTTTTTGTGCCTCTGGGCTCTCAGACCCGCTGTCGCCTTTTCCCAGAAAATGCAAGAACGCGCCTGCAGCTCCTGCTGGTGGCACTGGGGAGCCCGGGCTGGGATGAATGCCTGCTCTGGTGATGTCCCTCGTGGCAGCAAAGGCCATGACTCAATTAGCAGGGCTGGGAGAGATTTTGCTGGCACCTGAAATGCCAAGTGACCTTGCGGTTTCCTCTGCTTTTATATCCAATCATTATTTTACACCCCGTCCCCTCCGAGCCGGGCCCAAGGTCAGCTCTGCTGGGCTCCCGGGGGGGCAGTGGCTGCACTTGGAGCTGAAAGGCAATTTCTGAGCACTTCATGTTGGTTTTCCATCTGGCTCTGGTGATTTTAACCTCGTGGGGGGACAGAAATGCAGGGAAGGGGTTTCAGAGGTGGGGACACCTCACGGTGCTGCAGCTCTGTGCCATTTTTCACCCCAATTTTCAAGATGTGGCACTTGATTTAGTGGTGGCATTGGCAGTGTTGGGCTGGATGAGCCTGAAGGTCTTTCCCAGCTTGGATAATTGTGTGATTTCTGTCCTTTTTGTGTCCCCAGCACCCTGTGGGGGCCACCTGACGTCACCCAGTGGAACCATCCTGTCCCCAGGCTGGCCTGGCTTCTACAAGGACTCGCTCAGCTGTGCCTGGGTCATCGAGGCCCAGCCTGGCTACCCCATCAAGATCACCTTTGACAGGTGCACCTCGGGCAGCCCCCAGATTCCCTGGTTTGGGTGCTTTTGGTGATTCCAAGGTGCAGCCAGGAGAGGGGAGTGAGCTGCTCCACATCACCTGGAGCTCAGGTTTTCCCCTCTCCCCTTTTTAATTCATGAGCTCCTGGCAGGGAATTAAAACTCACCCAGCACTGGGGGGAATGGTTGTGTCTGAACCACTCCTGCTGGTTTTCAGGGGTGTTTTGGACTTCTTTTTGGGGCTGAGCTGCCACATGGGTGGGGGGAGCAGCAGGGAATGCTGAGGTTTTTGGTTTTCCCAGGATTTCCTGGCCCTGGGGCTGGCTGTGTGGGAGGGCTTGTTCAGGGATGCAGATGGATATAGATGCAAATATCCTGAAAATCAGCTGCTCTTTGGATTCCTGGCAGTGCCAGGAATGCCCCAGAGAGCAGAGAGGAGCTGCCACTGCCACCACTGCTGTGACATTTGGGGCTCCATGGCTCTTCCAGCCCTGTCTCATTTGCTGGCTCAACACCTGGGCAACATTTTAGGTGGGGGCCAGCAGGAGAAGAGGTGAAGGATCAGAAAAAAACCCCAAACACGTGTGAAGTGCCTCAATGAGCTCAGCTCAGCCCCCGTGGTGGTTCCAGGAGGGAATGAGCAGAAAGGAGCAGTGCTGGGCTTTCATTTTCCTCCTGTCCCTTCCAGGTTCAAGACAGAGGTGAATTATGACACCCTGGAGGTGAGGGACGGCCGCTCCTACTCCTCTCCCCTGATTGGGGTCTATGATGGCACCCAGGTGCCCCAGTTCCTGATCAGCACCAGCAACCACCTCTACCTCCTGTTCACCACGGACAAGAGCCACTCCGACATCGGCTTCCAGATCCGATACGAAAGTAAGGGCTCCCTGTTCATGGGGCTCCCTGGGATTCCCTGCAATTCCCTGGGATTCCCTGCAATTCCCCATCTCCAGCAGCCCCACAGCCTCCTCAAGTCCCCCTGGGTCTCTTTTTCCCCGTGCCAGGCAGCTCACACTGCTCAAGGAGCTGCTGCCAGTGGAGGAGCAGTTTCTGCTTTTCCTGCCATCCCAGGCTGGTTTGGCTCGGAAGGAAACTTAAACCCCAAAGGCAGGGACAGCTCCCACTGTGCCAGGTTGCTCCAAGCTGACCTTGGGCACTTGCAGGGATGAGGCAGCCACAGCTCCTCTGGGAATGCCATCCCAGCCCCTCACAGGGGAGAATTTCTTCCCAATATCCCACCCAAATTTTCCCTTTTCCAATCTGAAGCCATTCCCTAACTTCTTGTTTGTAGAAGCTTTTTTATTTTTTATTTTAGCATCTACAGAATATTCTTGATGTTAGGAGGCAGAGCTGAGCTCACAGAATCAGAATATCCAGAATTTGATCCCACAGGGATTGTGGAGTCCAACTGCTGGTCCTGCACAGGACAGGCCCAAGAATCCCAGACCAGTTCCTCTCTTCATTTCCTTTTCTCACTTTGGGGATTTTCCTTTCTTCATTTCCACTTCGCACTTTGAGGATTTCCCTCTCTCCCTCCTTTTGCTTTGGGGATTTCCCTCTCTCCGTCTTTTAATTTTTGGGATTTCCCTCTCTCCATTTCATCCTCCCCTCATTTCAGGGATTTCCCTCTCTCCATCCCCTGATTTCAGGGATTTCCCTCTCTTTATCCTCTCACTTTTGGGATTTTTCTCTCTCCCTTTCCTCCTTTCTCTTTGAGGATTTCCCTCTCTTTATCCTCTCACTTTTGAGATTTTCCTCTCTCCACTTCCTCCCTTCCCTTTCCCTCTCTCCATCCCCTCATTTCAGGGATTTCCCTCTCTCTATTTCCTCCTCTCTCTTTGATGATTTCCCTCTCTCCATCCTCTTGTTTCAGGGATTTCCCTCTCTCCATCCCCTCATTTCAGGGATTTCCCTCTCTCCCTTTCCTCCTCTCACTTTGATGATTTCCCTCTCTCCATCCCCTCATTTCAGGGATTTCCCTCTCTTTATCCTCTCACTTTTGAGATTTTTCTCTCTCCATTTCCTCCCCTCCCTTGGGGCAATTCCCTCTCTCCATCCCCTCATTTCAGGGATTTCTCTCTCCCTTTCCTCCTCTCACTTCGAGGATTTCCCTCTCTCCATCCCCTCATTTCAGGGATTTCCCTCTCTCTATTTCCTCCTCTCTCTTTGATGATTTCCCTCTCTCCATCCCCTCATTCCAGGGATTTCCCTCTCCCTTTCCTCCTCTCACTTCGAGGATTTCCCTCTCTCCATGCCCTCACTTGCGGAATCCCCTCTCTCCCTTCCACTTTGGGGTTAACCACCAATATTTAGGACAATCCCACGGGTGGGCTGGGCTGCCCCAGAGCTGCTCAGTGCCCAGCTGAGGGCTGTGACCCCTCTGTGTGCCCAGCTGTGAAGCTGCAGTCTGATCACTGCCTGGACCCGGGCATCCCGGTGAACGGGCAGCGCCACGGCAACGATTTCTACGTGGGAGCCCTGGTGACATTCAGCTGTGACCCTGGCTACACCCTGAGTGACAGCGAGGCCCTGGAGTGCGAGCCCAACTTCCAGTGGAGCCGGCCCCTGCCCAGCTGTGAGGGTGAGCAAAGCTCTGCTCCGGGGTGTTCGTGGTGGTAGGAGGCAGAGCGGAGCTCCCGGGGTGGGATATCCTGAGTTGGGTCCCACAGGGATGGTTGTTCCAGCTTCCCTTGCTGGAAAGCTCCCTGTGGAATTTAATCCGTGGGTTTTGGTGGGTCTGTCCATGGATTTTGGTGGATTTTGACCAACAAAACCCAATTTGGGTTGGTTGGATTTGAGTCGATCAGTCTCTGGATGTGTTTAAAAAAAGACTGGACATGGCACTTGGTGCTATAGTCTAGTTGAGATGTTAGGGCATAGGTTGGACTTGATGATCTTAGAGGTCTCTTCCAGCCTCATGATTCTGTGATTCTGTGATTCTTCTGTTGGATTTTGGCAAGTTGGGTTTTGGTTTTACTTTTTCCTCCCGGCTTGTGAAAGTTTCTGGATTATTAAACTCTTTCTCTCTTTTTTTTTGTGTGTTTTTAGCTCTCTGTGGGGGCTACATCCGTGGCTCCAGTGGCACCATCCTCTCCCCAGGCTTCCCTGATTTTTATCCCAACAACTTGAACTGCACGTGGACGATAGAAACATCCCATGGGAAAGGTGAGGAGAGGACTGAGGCAGTGGGAGAGAAACTTCTCCCTGTGGGAACCAAGAGTTCCTCTCAGGAATGATGATTCCATTGTCCCTGGACAAGATCCAGGGCGTTTTGATGTCACCTCTTCATCCTTTTCAAGAGAAAATTCTTATCAAACAGAGCCTGTGCTTTGTGTTATCTCCTGTCCCAGACCTTTGTGGCCCCATCCTGAAAGTCAGGATGTGGATGCAGATATCCTGAAACCACTCAGAGGGATCTGCCCCTCCTGAGGGATTTGTGGAGGAGTTCAGCTCCTCCCCTCCCAGGTTTTTTGGGAATATCTCCCACAAGGCCACCACACGAGTCCTGGAATTGCCCCAGCTGCTCCAACGATTATTTTCCTGTGACACTTTATGGACTCCCAGGCTGTGCAAGTGGAGTTTAAAAGCAGCTTAATTTTAAAGGTATTTAAATGCCTAAAGAGAGACCATTATTTTTAATCTCACTGCTTCAAAGTGATTTCTTTCCCCTCTAATTTGTTTTGCTGTTTCTTCTGCAGAGAATGGGGGGAGAAAATAAAAGCCCAACCTTGTGTTTGCAGAGATGTTTTGTGCCACAGTAAATTGCAGACCAGAGCAAAGGTTTAATTGGTCACAAATCCTTTAAAATGAGTTTATAATTAGCCCTTTTTGCTACAGTTCCACAACCCTTGAGTGCTGGAGGAGCCTCGTGCCCTCTGCTTGGAGTTTTTACTTTCAAAAACTTGGAATTTGGGCATGTTCTCCAGGATAACTGAATTATTCTTGTGCTAATTCCAGAGGGGTGATGTTATTTCTGTTCCTTAGGCTGGGTTTGCTAAAACTGAGGCTTTAAATTTGCTGTCAGGGGAGAATAAAGTCATTTTGCATTCCCCACATCCCAGTTTTCAGGTCAGATCTATTTCTGTTTTGTGCTTCTGGTAGAAATGACAAACAATTTGGAAACTCCTGGAAGTTTCCTGCTTTTGTGGAATTTTGCAGGGGGGGAAGAGTGAAACTAAAAATATTCTCCACAGAATGGATATAAAGGAGGAATTATCAAGGTCAGTCCTAAGCTTTGGGTCATCAAAATCCTTCTGAGAACACTGAAGGGCAGTGAGGGATTGGGATGACCCCACAATTCCTTCATTCCCAATCCCATGGGAAAAGCTCTTTATTGGTTTCCAGCCTCTCTGACCTTCTTGGAAGGGAAGAGCTCCATGTGAGCAGCAAACCTCCAGGAAGAACTTGGGATAAATAAATGGAATTTCCAGCTGGAATTTGGTGCTGTGGGGTTGGATATTGGATCTCCAGAGCTTTCCCTGATCTCCAGGAATTACAGCAAGGAGGAGAATCTTCCTCTGGGCTTTCTTTGCAGGTTTCCTGCTGTTTCTTTGGGATGCTGTATTTTGGGAATGGTGGGAATTATTGGCTTAAATGAAATAACCTGGTCCAACCAAGCAGGGATCTCTCCCAAAGCCCAAATTCCATCCTTGGGTTTCCTGGAGGGGTCTGTGTCTCTCCAGAGGGGTTCTGGGCAGGATAAATCCCAACCCCACACCAGCAGGGGCTCGGGAGCCTGCCCTGAGCTGGGAGATCAGGATGGAAAAATCCATCTAAATGCAAAAAGGCTTTGTACTGCTTGGCATCTCCTTGCCTTGTTAAGTCGGTGTGACAATGCTGTGACAGAGCTCCTGAGCTCAGATCCTGCCTGGCTCTGCTCTCACTGCCATTTTTTGGTTAGGTTTTTTTATTCTTATTATTTTATTTCCAAGCTGGAATTATTTTCCAGAGAATGAGTGTTTCTAATGGTGTTTGAATTCCAGCATGAAAAATCACCTCGCTGGAGGCTCCTGCAGGAGCCTGAAGTGCTTCCCATTGTGTGTCTGGAGGTGTGAAGGGGACTTTAAGTAATCCATTACTCCTCTCTGGCTCATTTACAAATGCAGCAAGGTCACAGACTTCTCCCCAAATGTTTCAAATCGTTCAAATTGAATTTGGAAGGAAGAGGCAAAATAGTTTTGCTGTGTTTGGCTGGGATTTCTGTGGCTGGAGCTGTTGTGGGCTTTACTTTGGGCAAGAAAAGGTGAATAAAAAGGTAGGGTTTAGGGGAAGGTGTCCCTTTCCATGGTAGGGGGATGGAATAAAACAATTTTTAAGGTCATTCCCACCCAAATCATTCCATGATTCTCTGATTCAGCCCATCATGGGAAGGTCCTTGCAGCTGCACCACTGACACACTTCTGGAAAAGCCTCTCTGACCTTGAGGCTGGTTTAAATCCTGGTTTTCCAGGCAGGAATTCCTTCTGGAACATGCTTGGCCTTCCCAGCTCCAATCTTGCTGCTCTTGCTCTCCATTTCAAAGTCACTTTTAGAATTAAAGGCTCCCCTGGGCTGCTCCCTCAGCTGCTGCTCTGTCCCTGGAGCAAGTTTGTGTCATCCCTGACAAGGGCACAGGAATCCAGCATTTCCGGAGCCTGTCCCTGCTCTGGGGCTGCTCCCACTCCCAGGATTTAGGGTTTTATTGATTTCACTTCCACCAGAACAAAATCCATGATTTCAGCGTGATTTCCTCGCTGGGAAGCAGGGAACGCTGTGGGATGACTCCACCTGTGCTTCCCCCTTCCTCTGCAGGTGTGTTCTTCACCTTCCACACGTTCCACCTGGAGAACGGGCACGATTACCTGCTGATCACAGAGAACTCCAGCTTTGCCCAGCCCCTGAAGCAGCTGACGGGCTCGCGGCTGCCGGCGCCGCTCAGCGCGGGGCTCTTCGGCAACTTCTCGGCCCAGATCCGCTTCATCTCCGACTTCTCCATGTCCTACGAGGGCTTCAACATCACCTTCTCAGGTGACAGCAGCTGCCCAACGCCTGCCTTCCCTTCCTTCCTTCCTTCCTTCCTTCCTTCCTTCCTTCCTTCCTTCCTTCCTTCCTTCCTTCCTTCCTTCCTTCCTTCCTTCCTTCCTTCCTTCCTTCCTTCCTTCCTTCCTTCCTTCCTTCCTTCCTTCCTTCCTTCCTTCCTTCCTTCCTTCCTTCCTTCCTTCCTTCCTTCCTTCCTTCCTTCCTTCCTTCCTTCCTTCCTTCCTTCCTTCCTTCCTTCCTTCCTTCCTTCCTTCCTTCCTTCCTTCCTTCCTTCCTTCCTTCCTTCCTTCCTTCCTTCCTTCCTTCCTTCCTTCCTTCCTTCCTTCCTTCCTTCCTTCCTTCCTTCCTTCCTTCCTTCCTTCCTTCCTTCCTTCCTTCCTTCCTTCCTTCCTTCCTTCCTTCCTTCCTTCCTTCCTTCCTTCCTTCCTTCCTTCCTTCCTTCCTTCCTTCCTTCCTTCCTTCCTTCCTTCCTTCCTTCCTTCCTTCCTTCCTTCCTTCCTTCCTCCCTCCCTCCCTCCCTCCCTCCCTCCCTTCCTCCCTTCCCTGTCCCTTCCTTCTGTCACTTTTCTTTCCCTTCCTCCTCTCTTCTTTCTTTCCCTTCTTTTCTTTCCCTTCCTTCTCTCTTCTTTCTTTCCCTTCTTTTCTTTCCCTTCCTCCTCTCTTCTTTCTTTCCCTCCCTTCCTTCTGTCCCTTCTTTTCTTTCCCTCCCTTTTCCTTTCCCTCTCTTTCCCTTCCCACTTTTCTGTGAGCGATTTGTATTTGGAGGGACCTTAAAACTCATCCAGGCCCTGCCCTGCCCAATCTTCCACTATCCCAGCTTGCCCCAACACTTGGACGCTTCCAGGGATGGGCCAGCCCTTCTCTGGGGTGCCAGGGCCTCCCCACCCTCCCAGTAAAATAATTTTCCATTGATTTGGGTCACTCCTTTTGTCACCCAGGAAATTCTCCCAGTATTGAACCCCACTGTGACCCGAGAAATTTTCCCACTGTGTCCCAAGAAATTTTCCCAGTGTGTCCCAAGAAATTCTCCCAATGTGTCCCAAGAAATTCTCCCAATGTGTCCCAAGAAATTCTCCCAATGTGTCCCAAGAAATATCCCCCTTGCAGCCCCCATACAGCCAGGGGGAACAGTTCTGTCTGTCCTGGATCACAGGAATGCACCCACTGGAATTAAACCCCTCTCCAGTCTCCCTCCCCACCCTCCCCTTCCCTGCTCCGTTTATGGACAGCTCCAGCTCAGGATTTTTGGGAATGCTGTCCCTGTTTCCCCAAACACCTTCTCTGGTTTTAGAGCAGGATCTGCAGCAGGGCCAGCATTTCCAGCACAGGGACAGACAGATGGGATCCTGTGGAGCAATCTGGACAGCTTGGATCAGGAGCAGGCAGGGCTGGTCCCTCCCCTTGTCCGTCTGCTTTCCCTTTTTGCCTCTGGAGGCTCCTCCAGTGCCCCTCCTGAGCCTGCAGCCTGTCCTGGATCTGTCTCTGCTCTGGATCCAGCCTGGCACAGCTGGGAATGCTCACCTGGAGAGGAGGAGGCTCCAGGGAGAGCTCAGAGCCCTTCCAGGGCCTGAAGGGGCTCCAGGAGAGCTGGAGAGGGACTGGGGACAAGGATGGAGGGACAGCACACAGGGAATGGCTTCAGACTGGGAAAGGGGAGATTTGGGGATATTGGGAATAAATTCCTCCCTGTGAATGTGGGGAGAGGCTGGGGTGGATTTCCCCTGGATCCCTGGCAGTGTCCCAGGCCAGGCTGGACAGGGCTTGGAGCAGCCTGGGACAGTGGGAGGTGCTGTCCCTGCCATGGCATGGGATGATTCTTATGGTCCCTTCCGTGATTTTATCGTGGAAATCCATTTTAATAGTGGAAAACCATTCCATGATTTTAACCTGGCATATCCCAGGCTGGGTTTCCATGATCCCACTGGCACTTCCAGGGAACTGGAAAATGAATTTTCCCTGCCTGGGCTGGCTCAGTTCTCTGCTCTGGTACCAGATGGGAGCTCCCTCCTGCTGCACCCAGCAGGGCTCTGAGGGATCCAGATTTTCCTGACTCCAGGAGTCAGGAGGAGGCTGAGGGAAACGATTCCTGCCCAGAGAAGTTCCAGCAATCCCGTGCTGAGCTCTGCTTGCTCAGCCATCACGGTGATGGTGGCTTTGAGCGCGTGTGGTGATCCAAAGTGCAGATTTTTCAAAGGAAATCCTGATTTATCAGCAGCTGTCAGTCAGAATGAGTGGAGAAGGACCCAAAAAAGGGACATGTGGCACTGCAGGGCAGCTCATGGCACTGCAGGGCAGCTCATGGCACTGAGGCAGCCTCTGTTTGAAGGGCAGGAGGTGTTTGACTGTGTCCTCTGGGCTGGAGTCCTCCAAATGACTCCCAAGTGCTCCCATTCCAGGGAATGTCAATCTTTGCTGCCTGAGTGCCCCAGCAGCCATTCCCTACAACAGTCAGTGAGGGACAGGAGCTTTATTGCTGTTCTTGCTCTGTCCCTGTGTCCTTCCCAGTCCTGAGCTGCCGCTTCAGCATCCAGGGAAGGAGAGAAATTCCCATTTTTCCTGTGGATTTTGGTCTGGCACCCTCCCTGACGGGCAGAGCTGTTGCCATAGATGCAGCTGAAACCTGGTTCCCAGTGCCTTTGTTCCTGGCCTCTGAAGTCAGGGATTTGCATGTGGAAACCAGTCAGAAAATTTCCAATTAACTCCCATTATGATGAGGGGAAAATGGCTTTTTGCCTTTCAAAAGCTCGCCTCTAATTATAACTCTCATTTTCAGTGTATTTCAAGGTTTCTTTCCTATCTTGAAAGGCAAAAATGGGAGTCAGTTCTATTTTTAGCTTCCTTTACATATATATATGTTAACATACAGGCTTTGGACTTGGAGATTTTGCCAAAAACACCCTCAGAAAAGTTTTCCTTCAGGCTGGTTTGGGGTCAGAGATGTGAGTTTGGCTGTTGGCCAAAATCCTACGTGACCTTTCTTGGAGCAGCAGCTTCAGTGTCCTCCTGCCTTCCCTGAGCAGGACCATCCATTTCCAGGATTAGAAATGGAGAGGCAGCAGAAATCCCGCCCGGATCGATCCATCCTCACTGGGCTGCAGCAGAGGGACAGTGACAAATCCCCATCCCCACCCGTGCCACTGTGACAGGGACTGGGACCTGTTGCCTTTGGAGGTGGTTGGGATCCAGGTGCTGGGGAGAGTGGTAGGTGGAAATTGGGATCCTCATGGATTCAGTGCAGCTGGATCAAGGCTCAGAGCTCCCTTGGATCCTCGTGTCATCTACAGGGAGGGCAGAACCTCTGAGTTTTGGGTTGGGGTGAAATCCAGGTGGGTTTTCAAGGCTCAAACAGGATTCCATCCTCATGGATTCAGTGCAGCTGGATCAAGGCTCAGAGCTCCCTTGGATCCTTGTGTCCTCTCCGTGGAGGACAGAACCCCTGAGTTTTAAGTTGGGGTGAAATCCAGGTGGGTTTTCATGGCTTGGTATCCTCATGGATTCACTGCAGCTGGATCAAAGCTTAGAGCTCCCTTAGATCCTCATGTCATTTACAGGGAGGACAGAACCTCTCAGCTGTAGGTGGGGATGAAATCCTGGTGGGTTTTCATAGCCCAAACAGGATTCCATCCTCATGGATTCACTGCAGCTGGATCAAAGCTCCCTTGGATCCTTGTGTCTTCTCCGTGGAGGACAGACCCCTGAGTTTTAAGTTGGCCTGAAATCCAGGAGGATTTTCAGGGCTCAAATAGAATTCCATTCTCATGGATTCACTGCAGCTGGATCAAAGCTCCTTTGGATCCTTGTGTCCTCTCCACGGAGGACAGAACCCCTGAGTTTTGGGTTGGGGTGAAGTCCAGGAGAGTTTTCGTGGCTTAGAATCCTCATGGATCCACTGCAGCTGGATCAAAGCTCCACTGGATCCTGGTGCTCTCTCCAGGGGTGACAGAACCCCTGAGCTGTAGGTAGGGGGTGAAATCCGGGTGGGTTTTAATGGCTGGAAATCCTCATGGATTCACTGCAGCTGGATCAAAGCTCCACTGCATCCTCGTGTCTTCTCTGTGGAGGACAGAACCTCTGAATTTTGGGTTGGGGTGAAATCCAGGAGAGTTTTCATGGCTTAGAATCCTCATGGCTTCACTGCAGCTGGATCAAAGCTCCATTGGCTCCTCGCGTTCCCTCCACGGAGGACAGAACCCATTTACCACCCCATAAACCCCCATTATCCCCTGCAGAATACGACCTGGAGCCGTGTGACGAGCCAGAGGTGCCAGCCTACAGCATCAGGAAGGGGCTGCAGTTCGGCGTGGGGGACGTGCTGAGCTTCTCGTGCTTCCCGGGGTACCGGCTGGAGGGAGCGGCCCGGATCACCTGCCTGGGCGGGAGGCGGCGTGTGTGGAGCTCCCCTCTGCCAAGGTGTGTTGGTAGGTGGTCATGTGCTTTCATTTTGCTTGGCTGGTCCCGCTGTGCTGCACTGTTGAGGTGGGCAGGGATGGATGGGGGCACCCCTGGGATGGGTGATGTCCCTCAGGGTGGAGGGGTGACATCCCCTGGGATGGAGGGGTGACATCCCCTGGGATGGAGGGGTGACATTCCCTGGGATGGAGGGGTGACATCCCCTGGGATGGAGGGGTGACATCCCCTGGGATGGAGGGGTGACATCCTCTGGGATGGAGGGATGACATCACCTGGGATGGGTGATGTCCCCCAGGGTGGATGGGTGACATCCCCTGGGATGGAGGGGTGACATCCCGTGGGATGGAGAAGTGACATTCCCTGGGATGGAGGGATGACATCCCCTGGGATGGCTGGGAGCACCCCTGGGATGGGTGACATCCCTGGGATGGAGAAGTGACATCCTCTGGGATGGAGAGGTGACATCCCCTGGGATGGAGAGGTGACATCCCCCAGGGTGGTTGGGTGAGATGTGATGGGTGACATCCCCAGGGTGGATGGCTGATATCCCCCAGGATGGATGGGAGCACCCCTGGGATGGAGGGGTGACATCCCTGGGATTGTTTGGGAGCACCCATGGGATGAGTGACATCCCCTGGGATGGAAGGGAGCACCCCTAGCATGGGTGACACCCCTGGGATGATGGAGGGGTGACATCCTGGGATGGTTGGGCGCATCCCTGGGATGGGTGACATCCCCCAGGATGAAGGGGTGACACCCCTGGGGTGGATGGGAGCACCCCTGGGATGGGTGACATCCCCCAGGATGAAGGTGTGACACCCCTGGGGTGGATGGGAGCACCCCTAGCATGGGTGACATCCCTGGGATGGGTGACATCCCCCCAGGATGG
Organism: Passer domesticus; assembly: GCF_036417665.1. Classification (NCBI taxonomy): domain Eukaryota; kingdom Metazoa; phylum Chordata; class Aves; order Passeriformes; family Passeridae; genus Passer; species Passer domesticus. The sequence continues at coordinate 4,968,041 of NC_087497.1, read as the reverse complement.
GACCAATCCAGAGCAGGGATGGGGAAGCTGCTCCAGGCCTTGGGAAAAAGATGTCACACCTTTTTTTTTTTGGTGTAGAATTTCAATAGGAAATCTTTCCCAGCTCTGCTCACCCAGAGCCAGACCAGCCAGGGCAGGGCTCTCACCTGGTGGCCAGACCTGCTCAGGAGATTGTCCTGAGCTCTGGGTGGCCCTTGAGGGCCACTGCAGGGCAGAGCTCCCCAGCAGAGCCAGCTGCTGCCTCCTCCCAGCCCATGGTGCCGAATTTCCCAGCTCTGCTGAGCTCTGGGGCCTCACCCTGCTGGGACAGGCAGGAATAACAATCAGGCTGCAGATAAAACTCATCAGGGGAATGAAAATCAAAAAAACAAATCATTTCCAGAGCTTTGAACTCGGGCCTCAGACAGCAGCACTGCGTGGACACCCTGGCTGCTGTTCCTGGCTCAGAATTGACAGCCTGGGTTTATCATAACAGGGCAAAGTCAGGGCTGATGGCCCGGAGCTCTGTGGCAGGGTGACAGCTCTGTCACGATGTCCCCACTGCCTGCTCAGATCTGCCTGGATAGGGATGGAAATGGGAGACTGGCTCATTAAGATCACAGGAGATTTAATTGCTTTTCCAGACACTCTGTATTCATGTCCTGTCCTAGAGATGGTCTGGGGAGAACTCAGAGTGGTTTTTGTTCCTTTGTCCAAGCCCTCTGGCCAGGACAGCTCCCTGAGATGTCCCCAGCATTGTCCCTGGGGAATCTGTGCCAAAATTCTGCTTTTCATCCATGGCAAGAGCAGAGGACAAAGTCACCTCCAGAGAGCCTCCTCTGGGTGCATCTCCTGCTGCCTCCTTCCTTAACCTCCCTGGAGGAGCAGCAGAGCCAGGAGCTGCCCTGGGATGGTTCCTCAGCTCCAGGAGCTGCCCTGGGATGGTTCCCTGAGCTCCAGGAGCTGCCCTGGGATGGTTCCTCATCTCCAGGAGCTGCCCTGGGATGGTTCCTCAGCTCCAGGAGCTGCCCTGGGATGGTTCCCTGAGCTCCAGGAGCTGCCCTGGGATGGTTCCTCATCTCCAGGAGCTGCCCTGGGATGGTTCCTCAGCTCCAGGAGCTGCCCTGGGATGGTTCCCTGAGCTCCAGGAGCTGCCCTGGGATGGTTCCCTGAGCTCCAGGAGCTGCCCTGGGATGGTTCCTTCATCTCCAGGAGCTGCCCTGGGATGGTTCCTCAGCTCCAGGAGCTGCCCTGGGATGGTTCCCTGAGCTCCAGGAGCTGCCCTGGGATGGTTCCTTCATCTCCAGGAGCTGCCCTGGGATGGTTCCCTGAGCTCCAGGAGCTGCCCTGGGATGGTTCCCTGAGCTCCAGGAGCTGCCCTGGGATGGTTCCTGAGCTCCAGGAGCTGCCCTGGGATGGTTCCCTGAGCTCCAGGAGCTGCCCTGGGATGGTTCCTGAGCTCCAGGAGCTGCCCTGGGATGGTTCCCTGAGCTCCAGGAGCTGCCCTGGGATGGTTCCTCAGCTCCAGGAGCTGCCCTGGGATGGTTCCCTGAGCTCCAGGAGCTGCCCTGGGATGGTTCCTCATCTCCAGGAGGTGCCCTGGGATGGTTCCTGAGCTCCAGGAGCTGCCCTGGGATGGCTCCCTGAGCTCCAGGAGCTGCCCTGGGATGGTTCCTCAGCTCCAGGAGCTGCCCTGGGATGGTTCCCTGAGCTCCAGGAGCTGCCCTGGGATGGTTCCTCATCTCCAGGAGCTGCCCTGGGATGGTTCCTCAGCTCCAGGAGCTGCCCTGGGATGGTTCCCTGAGCTCCAGGAGCTGCCCTGGGATGGTTCCCTGAGCTCCAGGAGCTGCCCTGGGATGGTTCCCTGAGCTCCAGGAGCTGCCCTGGGATGGTTCCTGAGCTCCAGGAGCTGCCCTGGGATGGTTCCCTGAGCTCCAGGAGCTGCCCTGGGATGGTTCCTGAGCTCCAGGAGGTGTGGGGACTCAGGGACATGAGGTTGATCCCAAAAACTGCTCTGGGGGGACTTTGGAGTGCCTGTCCCCAGCCCTGCCTGCACAGCCCCAGAGGAGCAGGCAGGCAGTGTTTGACAGCAGAAAATCTTGCAGGGTAAACAGGCTGGGAAAACAGTGAGTCACGGCTCGCTCGTGTGGGAGCTCGGCAGGAGGAACAGAAAATCCTCAGCGTCGGGTTGTTCTGAGGCAGATCCACACTGATTTATACAGATTTCCCACAGATTTTCTGCAGGTCCACACAGATTTCACAGAGATTCACACAGATTCATATTTGCACAGATTCCTCACAGATCCCTCCCCCCAAATCTCCACAGATTTCCCACAGATCCCCCCAAATTTCCACAGATTTCCCACAAATCCACACAGATTTCACCGAGATACACACAGATTTACATTTACACAGATCCCCCACAGATTCACCCAAATTCCCACAGATTCCCCACAGATTCACGTAGATCCCCCAACTTCCCACAGATTCCCCACAGATCCACACAGATTTTGCAGAGATTCACACAGATTTATATTTACACAGATTCCCCACAGATTCACACAGATCTCCCCCAAATTCCCCCCTGATTTCTCACAGATCCACACAGATTTCACAGAGATTGACACAGATTTAGCAGAGCTTCACACAGATTTATATTTACACAGATTCCCCCCAGATCCCACCCCAAATGATTCCCCACAGATTTACATTTACAGATTCTGAAGGAGGAGAGAAGCCTGGCTAGGAAAATGTGATGGAAAAGGGGACAGTCTGCAGGTTGTAGTGAATAACAACAGGTTGTAGTGAATAACAACAGGTTGTAGTGAATAACAACAGGTTGTAGTGAATAACAGCAGGCAGAATCTCCTTTCCTTGCTGCTGCAGGAAGGGCTGAGCAGCTTCAGAGGAGTCTCCTGCATGTGTGGTGTGGCCAGAACCCGCGTGGGGTCACTGAAATGTGCCTTTGTGTCTCGGTGCAGCTGAGTGTGGCTCGTCTGTGACGGGAACCCAGGGCGTGCTGCTGTCCCCCAACTACCCCCTGAACTACAACAACAACCACGAGTGCATCTACTCCATCCAGAGCCAGCCTGGCAAGGGCATCCAGCTGAAAGCCAGGACCTTCGAGCTGGAGGCTGGAGATGTCCTCAAGGTAATTCTGGCTCGGGCAGTGGAGCTGCTCAGGAGAGCAACGTCTCTAAATGCTCCAAAATTTTGATGGGATTCAGTGGGAGTGACCTCTGTGTCACCCCAGTGCCATGGAGTGATTGCCATGGCAGTTTGGAAGACTAAATTTCCCCCAGACCAGCTAAGCTTCAGCTCCCAGCTGTGGGTTTGCACAGGAAAAACTTCTCATCCATCAGAAGGGTGAGGGTTTGAGCATTATTTTAGTGCTTTGAAGAATCAAGGCTGGTTTGTCCCAAAAAGGGGCTGATTGAAATGCAGAACTCCAGACTCTGCTCAGATTATTCAAGCTCCAGGACTCTGTGGAGGAGGAGACAAATCCAGGCTGAGTTTTTTATTAACCAAAAGAATGGTTTTGAAGGAGGCATTAATATTGCAAGGATGTGCTGAGCCGTCTTCCCAGGAATGCCTCTGTCCTCATTGAAGTGTCACACTCCAGGAGCAGTGTAATCCACGTTTCCAGCTCACAAATGACTGGAAAGGGAGAAAGATTTCCTGTTAATGCAAGGAATGTACTCCTTGTCAGAGGAATTACGTTCTCTCAGCAGGTTTGTCATCAGCTGCTCATCTGAGGAAAGTTCCTATCGATCTCCATTGGTGAGGAGCTGCTCTTGGTCCTCACAAAAGGAAGGAAGAAAAAAACCCATTTGTGTTTTTCTTAAATCACAGCGAATTCAAGGCTCATCTCTGAGTCAGTCTGGGGGGAAGAACGTGGGTTTTTTCAGTAGCTGCTCCTTGGGGAAGAGAGCTGAGGAGATGCAGCCCTGTGAGCAGAGTAAAGCAGGGCTGAGGAGGAGGGTGCAGATCCTCCAGGTGGAAATGCTGCTCCTCAGGTGGGCAGCACTGTGGAGCTTCAAGTCAGACTTTTAGCTGAGATCTCTGGATCTCAGCTCACATTGCCTGAGGGATTTGTCCCTGTTTGCACCTGTGGATCCAGGGCCTGCTGGATCACTTGTGGGACAAATCCTGAAGGGTTAGAGTTGCTTTTCCAGCCTGATGCTGGAATTCAGAGTGGGGTTGGTTCTTTCCTTCCCTTTTCCCTCCAACACTCAGGATCAGCTCAGTGCCAGGAGCAAATTCCTTAATTTGAGGTGACTCCAAATCAGGAGCTGCTGGCTCTTCCTGGGAAGCTGCTCCACCAAAAACAGCCAAAGGACAGCCCAGGGTGTTGCTGTGAGCAGAGCAGGGACAAGGTGGGATAAATTCCTCATCATTTCTCCGTTCTAGAGCTCAGTGAAACTGCAGAGAAATCCTGGAATGGTTTGGGTGGGAAGGGACCTTAAGGATCATCTTGTTCCACCCCTGTCAGGGCAGGACACCTTCCCCTGTCCCAGGGTGCTCCAAGACTTGTCCAACTTTGCCGTGGGCACTGCCAGGGATCCAGGGGCAACCACAGCCGCTCTGGGCAGTGATGGTTTGATCCCTGGAGTAGCACAGGGATGGCTTTTCCAGGCTGGATTTCTTGTTCCCCCCAGGTCTACGATGGCACCAACAGCTCTGCCCGGCTGCTGGGCACCTTCAGCCACTCGGAGCTGCTGGGCACCAGCATCAACAGCACCTCCAGCTCCATGTGGCTGGAGTTCATCACTGACGCTGCCAACACCAGCAAAGGCTTCGAGCTGCAGTTCTCCAGTGAGTGTCAATCCCATGTGTGCTGGCAATCCCACAGGTCAAGGTGTATTTTTATGGTTTTGTGTTGCACGTGAGCAAAGAGTTCATTCTGAGGTGATCTTGCACCCAAAGCGGAGTTGGAGTTTGGGAGAACACAGAATCCCAGGATTACTGAGGGTGGAAAAGCCCTCCAAGCCCATCCAGTCCAAGCTGTGCCTGATCCCCACCTTGTCACTGAGTGCCACATGCAGCCATTCCTTGGACACCTCCAGGGACGGGCACTCCAAACCTCCCTGGGCAGCCCCTTCCAACCCTTTCCATGGAGAAACCCTCCCCTGGCACAGCTCGAGGCTGTTTCCTCTTCTCCTGTCCCTGTTCCCTGGGATATGACCAAACCTTTCCTGTCGATCCAAAAATTCAGATCAAAACTCCAACATTCATTAAAACCCCTCTAATTTCCAACACGGCCCTTTTGATTCCCAACAAATCGTTGTCAGAAGGAAACACCACCATGGCTTTGTGTGAAACCCTGCTGGCTGTGAAATCCCCAGTGCCAACAGCTGCCCTTCCTCCCTGCTGCAGGTTTTGAGCTCATCAAGTGCGAGGACCCCGGCGTGCCCCAGTTTGGGTACAAGGTGCACGACGAGGGACACTTTGCTGGCAGCTCGGTGTCCTTCAGCTGTGACCCTGGCTACACCCTGAGAGGCACCAGGGTGCTGGTGTGCCTGACAGGGGAGAGGAGAGCCTGGGACCAGCCCCTGCCGACCTGCGTGGGTGAGACTCCTTCTCCTCCTTCTCCTTCTCCTTCTCCTTCTCCTTCTCCTTCTCCTTCTCCTTCTCCTTCTCCTTCTCCTTCTCCTTCTCCTTCTCCTTCTCCTTCTCCTTCTCCTTCTCCTTCTCCTTCTCCTTCTCCTTCTCCTTCTCCTTCTCCTTCTCCTCCTCCTCCTCCTCCTCTTCCTCCTCCTCCAGCACCTCCAGCACCTCCAGGGAGAGATTTCCTTGGATCCCACACCCTGCCCACCCTTGGTCCCTGCTTTGCTGATCCACTGACATTAACTCTGCTGTTAATTGCATCTACACTAATTAAGTTGTGTGTGGTGAGGGTCCTTGAGGTGGAGACACCTCCTCCTCTGCCAAAACTTCCAGGAAGTGATTTCCTTGGATCCCACACCCTAAACACCCTTGGTCCCCGTTTTGCTGATCCATTGACATTAGTTCTGCTGTTAATTACATCTGCACTAATTAAGTTGTGTGTGGTGAAGGTCCTTGAGATGGAGACACCTCCTCCTCTGCTAAAACTTCCAGGAATTTATTTCCTTGTGGGTTCCCCACCCTGACCGTTTTTTGTTCCTGCTTTGCTGATCCACTGACATTAACTCTGCTATTAATTACTCCCATCTGCACTAATTAAGTTGTGGTGAGGATCCTCTGTGAGGCATCTCAAGATGGAGACACCTCCTGCTCCTCCAAAACCTCCAGGAAATTATTTTCTTCTGGATTCCATGCCCTGTCCTTGGTCCTTGCTTTGTTGATCCACTGACATTAACTCTACTGTTAATTGCATCTACACTAATTAAGTTGTGTGTGGTGAGGGTCCTTGAGGTGGAGACACCTCCTGCTCTGCCAAAACTTCCAGGAAATTATTTCTTTGGATCCCACACCCTGACCACCTTCTGTCCCTGCTTTGCTCATCCATGTGGCATTAACTCTCATATTAATTGCATCTGCATTAATTAAGTGAGGCATCTCGAGATGGAGACATCTCCTGCACCTCCAGGAAATTATTTCCTTGTGGATTGCCCACCCTGACCACGCTTTGCTGATCCATTGACATTAACTCTGCTATTAATTGCCCGTCTGCACTAATTAATGTGGTGAGGATCCTGTGTGAGACAGAGAGCACTCGAAGCAGCTTTGACACGAAACACTCTGCCCTGACCACACATTTGACAAGGGTTTTTTGCTTCCTTGTGCTGTTCCAGCCCTTGTCCTTTCACTCTGGACGTGTTGAAGTGAGTGGCACCTCCTGATAGTGACATCAACGCGTGTCCTGGCATGTGACAGCTCCCAGCCAGGTTTATTTGAGAGCTGCCTGACACCTGATCCCATCCCCAGACATTTCAATTCCCTTTGCCGAGTTCCCTTTCACCTGCAGCTCTTCTTGCTTGGAAAATTGTGATTTTGTGTGTTAAATGAATGGGGCTGATTGCTGACTGCTGATTCCTGTCCTGCTGTGCCCAGGACTTGGGGAGGTTGTTGGACACTGAGTCCCCCAGGAGATCTCCACACCCAGGGCTGTGCTCAGCCCCTGGCACTCCATGTTCTCCCTCCCAGGAGGCAGGACCCTTCCTTGGCTGGGATTTTAGCCTCATTTATTGATGTAAAAAGGGAAATCTCTGTCATTTGTGCATTTTCTTAACCTTCACCCTGTTTGCTCTACATGTGTTGGATATGAGGCCGTGTCTGAGCGTGTGGAAATTAAAAAGAAATGAAAGAAAACTCAAAGAAATGAAAATTTGAATGGATATGTTATGGAAATTACTCCAAATCCTCACGTTCTTTGCAGTTCATTTACAGTGACATTTACAAGTTCTTTGCCTTCTTATCCTTCATTTTCTGATGAATCCAAGCAGAGGAGCAGAGCTCCTTCACTCCCCACGTGTGGAGCAGGGAAGCAGGATCCTGCCAGGCTCTGCCTTTGCTCCCTGGGGATTCAGAAAGGTGCAGGGAAGCTTTGCCAGGTGCTCAGAATGAGCACAGAAATGCAGAATAGTTTTGAGAACTCAGCTGAATTCAACGATTCTCTTCATCTTCGTAAGCTTTTAGAATCCCTGGAAAAAGCCAGGAGCAATCTCTGTTGCAGGGTGAGATTGTTACCAAGCAAGAGCCACAGAAAGCCACGAATCTCCCCCCTAACCCCATAAATATTTTTGTTGCAGCTGAGTGTGGAGGGACAATCAGAGGAGAGGCCTCGGGACGGATCCTTTCTCCAGGATATCCAACCCCCTATGACCACAACCTCAACTGCATCTGGACCATCGAGGCAGAGCCTGGATGCACCATTGGGTGAGCTGGGCTCCTGTGCTTTGGCTTCTTTCCCACGTGGAGCTGATTTTTCCAGGTCAAAAATTAAATGAAGCAAAGGGGGAGAAGCTGCTGTCGCTCTGAGAGGGACGAGCAGGGAGAAGTCACTGCTTTGGTTCCAGAATCAGGGAGTGGTGTAGGCTGGGGTTAAGGATTTACAGGGACATTTCCCACCAGCCCAGGCTGCTCAGAGCCCCCTGTGGCATCACTGCTCCTCTGTTTCCAGCCAGGTGTGTCCCCTGTGTGGCACAGCCCTGGGTGGTGACACCAGACCCTGTCCTGGTGCTGCCCGTGGTGCTCTGAGCTCAAACACCCCAGAGCTTTGGTGTCCATGGACAGCTTTCCACCCCATTCCTTAAAGGGATACATCCAGATTCAAACCCTTTCTCCACCAGATTAATGAGGAACTTCCCAAAAGTGCTGAATGGCCATGTGACACAATCCTGGAATGAGGAATGTGTTGTAGGAAATCACTGGGAATGTCCCAGGATCCAGGCAGTTCCTGCTCCCTCATCCTTCACTTCTGTCCCACCACCCCCACAGGGATTTTTGCCCAGCCCTGCCAAACCCTTCAGGGCTGCCCTGGGTGTTCCCACAGATTCCAGGCTGGCCAAAGCCCACAGAAAACTGGAATATTTGGACAAGCCAAGCTTTGACTGAGTGGTGGGATTTGAGGGGGAGAAATGCACCTTAAAAGTTCTGAAGAATAATAATAATAATAATAATAATAATAATAATAATAATAATAATAATAATAATAATAGTAATCCTCTCCTATCAGAGTTCCCAGTGCTTGACAGCCATTCCTGGCTGATCCCAAGCCTGTGGCTGTTCCATCCTGAATTCCTTCCCTCTCAATCCCATTTTTTCCTCCCTGCTGCCTCAGCACCCATCACCTCTCCAGCACAGCCTGTCCCTCAGGGTGAGCTCCGTGCTGCTTTTAGCCCGTGGAGTTCTGCTGGAGGCAGGTTTGGGCTGGTGTTTTCATCTTTATTTAATGCAGAAATCCCCTCCATTAGCACTGCCCTTTGGAATGGCTCAATAATGGATGGGTTTGGGTGTGAACAGAGGAGAAAAAGCCCAGCCAAAGCAGCTGAGTCCCTGCACAGGCAGCTTCCACTTGAAATCTCCTCTATTTTTATTCTCCTGGAAAAGGTTTTTATAGGACAGCGTAGAGAGGTCCCTTTTTCCCCCCATCCAGGGGCTGCTTCAGCAACTTTGCTCTTGTAATCCCTAAAAACACCCGTATGAGCAGAGATTTGGGATCAACCAAAGGCTTGGAAGAGGCCAGCAGTGAAAGGAGAAGGTTCCAGGAGGTGTCAGAGCCACCCACACCTGGTGACTCTGCCTTTCCCAGAGATCAGAGCTCCCTTTCCCTGCCCTTTCATTTCCCAGCTCCAGCAGCACAGCTGATCTCAGGGGAGTGGAGAGAGCACATTCCCAGCAACTTCATTTTTATGGTAATCCATTGGAAAAATAATCCTCTTCACGCATGATACAATTGTATAAAGCTCTCATTTATAACTTACATGAAAATTAATCACCAGAGCTTTTGGAATGAAGCTGTATCTGCACAGCACGAGGGGAAGGGCAGGGGCGTGAGGAGGGGAGAAAAATGAGTCTGCACTTTAGAGCCATGAAAGGGAAGGGGCTGCTCTTGCAGAGGGGATTGATCTGGGGCTTGGAGTGCCTTGGTTGGGCTGGGAGAGCTGGGGGAGAGGAGGAAGGAGGAGGAAAAGGAGGAGGGTGTGCTGGAAAATGGATGGAAATTCCTTGCCCAGCTGGGAGATGGAACACAGAGACATGGCTCTCAGAGAAGTAGGTTGTGGTCAATCGCTGATCCCAGTGTTGTCAAAGTCCACTGGTGTTGTTAATTCTTTCATGGGTATTGACAGGTTCCACTTTCCAGAGTTTCATCTAAAAACAGCAGTGAGAAAATGCCTAGAGCTGGAAGGGACCCACAGGGATCATCCAGTGCATCTCCTGGCCCTGCCCAGACCCCCCAAAACCCCACCCTGTGCATCCCAACCACTCCTGGAGCTCTGGCAGCCCTGGGAATGTGACCACTTCCAGCATTTTGGGATGTTCCACTTCCCAGGGACAGGATATTGAGCAGCTTTCAAGCTGGGGAAGCCTCTCTGGGGCAGAGGGAGGCAGTGGCAACCCCCAAACTGCTGCTGGGGTGGGAGGTGGTGGCTTTGGTGGCACCTCTGTGCCAGCCTTGCACAGCTGGAATGGCCAGAGCTTGGATGGGGAATGTCATAAAACATAAAAACACCTCAGGATGGTCATTTGGCTTGTGGGGAGCTTTGGGAGGAGATCCTCAAGGGTTGTTCACACTCTCAGGGCAGAGCTGGGCTCTCCTCTCTGCTCCTTGCTAAGCTGGCAGAACTTCCCCTCTCCCACACTTATATTTATATAAATCTCCCCAATTTCTAATTTTTTCCCTGAACTTCCATGCCTGTAATTGGGAAATTGGGATTGTCAGTGCAGGAATAGAACTCCTTTCCCCTCAGGAATAAAACTCCTTTTCCCTCAGGAATAAAACTCCTTTTCCCTCAGGAATAAAACCCCTTTCCCCTCCACTGTCTGCTGGAGCAGGGGCTGTGCCTGGTCTCACACATCAGGCTGAGGGAAAAGCTGAGATGTGCCTGTGCAATAGATGGATTTGCTCCAGAGAACTCCAGATCTGATATCCCAGCAGATTCCAGCCTGTCCCGTGGATCGCCTGGATCAAGGTGTTCTCCCCCTGGCACAGCCTGAAGTTGTTTTTTCTCAAATAAAGGGGGGTGGTTTAGGCAGCCCTGGAGCTGCTGGTGGCATTTCCAGGGTGTGCCCCCAGCCCGGCTCAACCTCTAGCAGCCTCTCCCTGATCCCAAGGTCTCCAGGGATGAGTTTTTTCCAGCATTTCTGGCTCACTGGGCCCAGTTAAGGCTGGGAAGAAACGTAATCACACCAAGGCAGCCGTGGAGAACAGCTCTGCACCATCCATCCTGATTTTCCTCAAGCTTGGCTTTATTTCTCTTTGCTCAAGGTCTCTGCTTGGGAGATTTATGATTCAGCTCTTTTGGTTTCTCCCAGCTTCTGTGGGCATCATTTTGTTGCTGAGGATTTTGCAGTGGGTTTTTTTTTTCCCCTCCCCTTTTTTTTTATGGCTCTCCCCTGATTTATTTATGTTTGCCCCAGATAAATGGGAAAGCAGCCAAGTGAAAACTTCCCTGTTTGCCTCTGTGGGCTGGCAGGGATTTCAGCACAGCACCTGATGGGTTTATTTTTTGCAGATTTTTTTTCTGTTTCTAGTTTTCTGTCCCCATTTCACACTGGGGTTGACTTGCCCATGGTTGGCCTGATTTTGTTGTGCCAGAGGGAAAATGGGGCAGTGACAAACAGGGACAGGGAAATTCCTCCTCTCCAGGTGGGATTTGAGAGCAGGAGTGGAAGGGATCAGCTCCTGCTCCATCCCCAGGGAATGGTCACATTCCCAAGAGCTCCAGGAGGATTTGGATAACACCTTCAAGGACAGGGTGGGATTTGGGGGTGTCTGCAGGGCCTGGAATTTGATTTGATGATCCCTGTGGGTCCATTCCCCCTCAGGACACTCAGAACTGCATCCTTCAGCTGGTGACTCCCCCAGGTGTCACCACAACCAGGGCAGGATCTTGTTCTTGCATGGTTCTTCTGACCTGGGAAGATCCCAAAGCTCTTGGAAAAGCCTGGATCCATCTGCTCCTCATCCTCCCACAGCAGAGCTGGGCCTGGGGAGGAGCAGGGTGAGATCCCACCAGGGATGTGTTGGGATCATGTCTGTCCTGTCCTGGAGTGCCACCAGCCCTCACCTGGCACGGAGGGACCTCCTGCCTCTCCCTTGGGTCCATCACTGGCCCAGACTCAACAGGAATTCCCTCACATGAGGCCTCCTGCAGCTTTCCCTCAGGAATTCCCTGTGGAAGTGCCTTGCCTGAAGGCCTTGAGCCTTCTCTCCAGGACAAACCCAACTTTGAAATCCTGTGGAAGGGAATGAAATCTGCCTTCAGAGCATCCAAATAAACCCTCAGTTGTCAGCTCATTGTCACCTTCATAACTCCTGCTTTCCCTCCCTTCCCTTCCTGGTGTGGATTTTGGAGCTCTCCCTCCTGCTGCCTCATTTTCTCTCTGTTCTCTGCTGAAGTTCCTCTGTTTGCTGATTTAAAGCCCATTCTGCAGCATCCAGACCTTCCCCAAATACATCAAAATCCTGGGAGGTGCTGCAATCCAGCATCAGAACTGGCTGCCTGGATGTGGCACAAACCATACTCCAGGTCTGAATTCCAGATGAGATAGGTTCTGTGTGAGCCTGGCTGCCTGAATGTGGCACAAACCATACTCCAGGTCTGAATTCCAGATGAAACAACACATTCTGTGTGAGCCTGGCTGTCTGAATTTGGCACAAACCACACTCCAGGTCTGAATTCCAGATGAGATATGTTCTGTGTGAGCCTGGCTGTCTGAATTTGGCACAAACCACATTCCAGGTCTGAATTCCAGATGAAACAACACATTCTGTGTGGGTCTGGCTGCCTGAATGTGGCACAAACCATACTCCAGGTCAAATTCCAGATGAAATAACATACTCCATGTGGGCCTGGCTGCCTGAATTTGGCACAAAGTATGTTTCAGGTCTGAATTCCAGATGAGACAACACATTCTGTGTGAGCCTGGCTGCCTGAATGTGGCACAAACCACACTCCAGATCTGAATTCCTGATGAAACAACACATTCTGTGTGGGTCTGGCTGCCTGAATGTGGCACAAACCCCACTCCAGGTCTGAATTCCAGGTGTTTTTTGCCCCTCAGGCTCCATTTCATGGTTTTCCACACCGAGGAGTTCCACGACGTGCTGCGGATCTGGGACGGGCCGGTGGAGAACGGGATCCTGCTGAAGGAGATGAGCGGCTCGGGGCTGCCTGGGGACATCCACAGCACCTTCAACTCCGTCATCCTGCAGTTCAACACCGACTTCTTCACCAGCAAACAGGGCTTTGCCATCCAGTTCTCAGGTGGGATGTGCAGGCATTCCTCAAAAACGTGACCAGACCCAGAGGGAAACCCCAACCAAACCTCAGCCCTGCAAACACATTCATTTCAATTCTTAGGGTGATATATTCCAATATTTACAGAGGATTCCAGGTTTGTGCAGTTGTTTTGGAGTGATAATAAATGGGGAGTACTTGGGTGAGTGATGATGTGACTGAGACACACTGAAACATCTTCCCAAGTTTTTGTTGGTTTTGGTTTGGTTTTTTTTTTCCATAACTTTCTGTCCAGGGTGCCTTGCTTGGCTGGGGGAACAAGGCAGCATTTTGGGGAGAATTTCTGCTGGATTTCAGACCTTTGGGATGACCCAGACAGAGGCAGAGCTTTGTGTCACCCAGCACAGTGGTGCCATCCTGGGGTGTTTTTGCCAGATTTGTGTCTCATCCTGCCAGGAAGGACCAGCCTGGGCTGTTAACTTCCTTATCTCCAGCTGCACAGAAAGAGAGGGATTTCCTCTGGCTCTTTCAAGAGCAGCTTTCTCTAAACTGCCTGGCTGTAACAGACTCTCATCAACTTAGCAGGAAATAAGCTCCTGATCTGGAGCTGGGCTTTATTGACTGCTCCTGCTCAAAGCCTTTGTTCAGCAGGTGTGACTAAGCAGCCAGACCTGAGCTCAGACCTGTCCACTTTGGGATCTTGGGAGCTTTAATGAGGTGGATAAGCTCACAAAACTCCTATTACTCCAGGATTTTCCCTGCTGGTAAATCCTTGTGCTGTTGGCAGACCTTGAGCTCAGGCAGCAGTGAAGCTTTGCCTGTCCCCAGCTCAGGGGACATCTCAGACCTCAAAGAGAGGCAGCAACAAGTCTGGAATGGAAACAAACACATTTCTGAAAGGTCAGGCTTGATGCTTCACAGATCTTGAGGCTAAATTTCTCTGCCACTCAGGGGAAAGCGTGAAGTGCTGGTGGCTGGGTTGATTTTGCAGCATGTGCCTGGCACAGAACTCTCCAAAACCACCGTGGAAGATCAGTGGGTGTCTGGCCTGATGGAGTAAACAGCCATGTGCACAATTCTACATCAAAGCTGCTCCCTGGGTGCTGCTCTTGAACTTGCTGGTCCCCAGAGCCTTTTCCAGCTGGAGTGGCAGATGCTCAGAGCAAAGGGAAAGGCACTTTTTGCGTGTGGGGGAACTTCTTGGGATGCTGAGGGAGGAGGGATGGGGAAACAAGGCATGGCCTGGATGTCTGGGTAAGGACAGAGCCTGAGGACAGCCGGTGCTGCAGGCCTGGTGTTAAATAAGCATTGATATTCAAGAGTGCTTTTAATTCCCTGCAGTGTCCACAGCCACCTCGTGCAACGACCCAGGGATCCCCCAGAACGGGAGCCGGAGCGGGGACAGCAGAGAGGCCGGGGACTCCATCACCTTCCAGTGCAACCCCGGCTACGCCCTGCAAGGGGAGGCCCAGATCACCTGTGTGCAGATCCAGAACAGGTTCTTCTGGCAGCCAGACCCCCCCACCTGCACAGGTACGGGCACAGATCCATGCTCTGGGCACAGGGACACAGATCTGTGACCTGGGCACAAGGACACAGGACCATGTTCTAAACCCATGGACGCAGATCCATGATGCGAACACATAAACACAGATCTGTGACCTGGGCACAGGGACACAGGGCCCTGTCCTGAATCCATGGACACAGGGCCCTGTCCTGGGTACATGGACACAGATCTGTGACCTGGGCACAAGGACACAGATCTGTGACCTGGGCACAAGGACACAGGACCATGTTCTAAACCCATGGACACAGATTCATGTCCTGAATCCATGGACACAGATCTGTGACCTGTACCTGTGGACACAGATCTATGGTCTGGGCACATGGACACAAATCCATGATCTGGGCACATGGACACAGGTACATAACTTGAGTCCATGGACACAGATCCATGTCCTGAACCCATGGAGACAGATCCATGTCCTGGGCACGTGGACACACATCCCTGTGCTGAATCCATGAACACAGATCCATGATCTGAGCACAGGGACACACATCCATGTCCTGAATCCATGGACACAGATCTATGTCCTGAACCCATGGACACACATCCCTGTGCTGAACCCATGGACACAGATCCATGTCCTGAACCTAGCTGTAAAATTTCACCCCACACATCTTAAAAAAGTAAGAAATATTTTTAAAAAGTATCTTTCAGGTCTCCAGAGTTGTGATAAAAAAATGCTGATTTTCTAATACTTAAAATTGTGTTTAAAGTTTATTTTCCAACCAGTTTTATTTTCCATCCAATTTTCCATCCAATTTTATTTTTCCAAAAGGATTTGGAGCAATAATCAGTGAAATATCAGTAACTGGGGGAGAGGCAGCTTGGTTGGAGCTAAACTGGGAAAATTCAGTGTTAAATTTAGGGCTCATTTGGGGTATTTAGCATTTCAGATGTGTTTTCCTCTCTTTGTGGCACAACTGCCAAACAAACCGGGCTGGGAGAGCCCCAGGAGGTTTGGGCCATTTGAAGTCTGCATCCCCCCCAGTCCCAGGCAGCACTGGCTGGGTCCAGCTCCTGCTTCAAATCCTTTGGAGACTCTGGGTGGGATTTTCAAAGGAATCCGAGGGTGTTGAACACTTGTTTCCCTCAGGCTTTTCAAAAATGAGTCCTTAGATTTCAGTTTCTTCAGAGTTTTCCCCTGACATTGCAGTCTGGGAGGGGGAAGCACCCTTGTGGTTAAAGCTGGGGTGAATGGGCACAGAAGAGATGCTGGTGGGTTCTTCCACGGCATTTCTGGGGGACTTTCAGCCAAATTTTCCATGTCTGTGCTGTGACTTCCTGGTGTGTCCCAGAGGGATAAAAGTTCTCCGTGCCTGAGTCTGGACTTGGTTGAAGTTGCTTTAAAGCTTTGGGGAAGGGTCTCTAATCTCTGTTTGGATATTTCTACACCAGCCCCACTGGGTTTTTCCTGATATTTTTCTCATCAAAGCCCACAGGACAATCCCATCTGCTCGTTCCTTGATGGAAAACCCTTCCAGGATTTATCCTGTCACTTGTGTCCCATCCCAGCTCGTTTCCCTCTCTGTGAGCTGCTCTCAGACCCCTCCACAAGCTGTGCTCTCCTTGCTCTCATCCCATCCCAAACATGGGAGGTTTGGTGGTTATTCCAAGGTATTTCTGGGAGGCCTTCAGCCAAATTTTCCATATCTGTGCTGTGGTTTCCTGGTGTGTCCCAGAAGGATAACGTTTCTCCATTTTGGGACTTGGAGAAAGGTCTCTAATCCCTGCTATGACATTTCTAGACCAGCCCCACTGGGTTTTGCCTGATATTTTTCTTGATATTTTTCTTTATCAAAGCCCACAGGGCAATCCCACGTGCTCACTCCTTCATGGAAAATGTTTCCAAGATTTATCCCATCATTTTTGTCCCATCCCAGCTCATTTCCCACTCTGTAGCTGCTATCAGACCCCTTCCTTTCATCCCAAATACTGAGCTGGGGAATTTCAGAGCCCTCACAAGGAGCCTGCCAAAAAAAAACTGACAGGAAAAATACCCAGTCATGTTTTGCCACAGTGAGAAACACGAGCAGGCACTTTGAGCCTTAAAAAAGTAATAATTGATTTTTCAATCAGCTTGGCATTTAATGTGCTGGGAAGTGGAGTAAACACGGCGGAGCCATTTAGGCCCAGGCGTGTTTTCACCTCGTTACAAGCCAGCAGGCCTTGACAGGGAGTTCCATAAAGGCAGCAGAAAAGTGGAAGATCTCCCTCTCTCCCCTCCTGGCTCCTCACTTATGGATTTTAGGAAGGTCCTGGTGGCATCTTTGTGGTGTTTGTCCTCTGTGGAATGGCAGAGCCCTCACCTGGCAGAGCCACCACAACCTCGTGTCACACGTGAACCTCAGGGTCACTTCCCATGAAAACACCCCAGGATTCTGTGCTATCTCAAGCCCTCCTGTTTTATCACATCTCCTTTTTATTCCGTTCCTGCTTCCCATTTGGTGCTTTGGAAGTCTCTGTGCTCCAAAGGCTCACCCTTGGTGGTTTTCCTGCAGCTCCCTGTGGCGGGATCCTGACGGGCCCGGCTGGGGTGATCCTGTCCCCGCAGTACCCGGAGCCATATCCCCCAGGGAAGGAGTGTGACTGGAAGCTGACAGTGTCCCCTGACTATGTCATTGCCCTGGTGTTCAACGTGTGAGTACCCAAGGGTTTGGTGCCATGGCCTTGGGGAGGGACCACGTGGTTTGGTGCCATGGCCACAGGGAGGGCAGGGATGGTCTGGGTCTGGGTGTGGATGTCTGAACTCTGGGAAGGAACCAAAGCTCATGGAAGTGCCCCATGCCCCTGGATAATCTGTTCCCAGAATTTTTCTTGCGGGGGGAGATCCTCATATTCCAGCTGCAGCTCCTCTTTGATGTGGCACAGCCCAGGAATCCCTGCAGCAGCTCCAGCTCAGGCTCTGTCTCTTGACTCCATCCCCACTCCTGGATTCCCCACTCCTGGGATGGAAGCAGGAATTTCCTCTGCCTGTCAGGATTTTGGAGCAGGAGCAGCTGGCATGAATGTCCTGCTTGGCAGAACTTTGGAGCAGGAGCAGCCAATCCCTACCCTGGGGTTCCACATCCCAGAACCTCAACCCGGAGTTCTCCAGGGACAATTCCCAACTCCAAGCTCTCCTCCTTTGCTTTTGCAGCTTCAGCCTGGAGCCTGGCTACGATTTCCTGCACATCTATGACGGGCCTGACTCCCTGAGCCCCCTGATTGGGAGTTTTTATGGCTCCCAGCTGCCAGAGAGGATCGAGAGCAGCAGCAACAGCCTTTTCCTGGCGTTCCGGAGCGACGCCTCCGTCAGCAACGCCGGCTTCGTCATCGAGTACACCGGTGAGGGCTGAGGGCACACCTGGCCCAGCAGCTACCTGGGGCTTTCCTGGCCTTATTCCCAGATTCTTCCACCTCGTTGGAACAGTGGGAGAGGCTCTAGATGCTGAGGAAAACTCCTTCCAGGAGGAATTCTGGTGTTTTGCCACCCCAGAAGCAGAGGGTGGAGAAAAGGAAGGATAGAGTCCTTCTGACCCAGAACAGTGGGAGGAGAGAGGGAGGTGAAAAGGAATGGAGTGAAACAGAAAAGTGGTGCTCAAAGTGTCCAAAATTTGTGATCAAGACATCACTGAGCCCAGGAGTACCCAGGATTTAAAAGTTGAGGGTGCCAATGTGCGATGGGCAGTGGGGGTTGACCAGTCTATGGCTCCCAAAACAGGGAATTGGTGCTCTGGGAAAAAAAATCCCATCTTTTTGTGCCCCATTCACTCGGATCACCTGGTGCAGCTGCTGTGGACAGGAAACCATGGGATCATCTGATTTTTCATGCAGAGAAGCAAAAGCAAGACCTGTGGGCTTTACAGTTTCCTGTTTCTCCTTCCACACCTTCCCCAAAATCTGAGCCCTTGATTTAATGCTTAAGCACACTTGAATTGTTCCCAGAGCCACTGCTCTCAGAAAAGCCCTTGTCTTTAATGAGCAATTTCCAAATGACAAAAGAGCAGGATTAATCAAAGCCTCTAATTATACTGCAGGCATGAAAAAAAAATAAGAGAAAGAAAAGAAAAACCAAAAAAAAAAGGCGTTAGAAGAACAACATGAACAACATGGAGGAAAGAAATATCTAAGTCCTGACAGCTCTGTAGTGTTCCCTGGAATGTTTGTATGGAAATGAGATTTTAAACTCTGCAGGGCAGAGAATTTTTCACTCTCTACCTGCCAGGAGTGTGGAGCAAGGTGGGGTTTGGCCTCTGCTCCCGGGGAACAGGGACAGGATGAGGAACAGCCTCAAGTTGTGCCAGGGGAGGCTCAGGTTGGACATCAGCAGGAATTTCTGCATGGAAAAAGGTGTCAGGCCTTGGAAGGGGTGGAATCCCCACCCCTGGAGGTGTCCAGGAATAAATGAAAGAATCCCAGACTGGTTTGGGTTGGAAAGGACCATAAAACCCATGCAGCTCCATAGGCAGGGACACTTCCACTGTCCCAGATCTCTCCCAGTTCCATCCAGCCTGGCCTTGGACACTCCCAGGGATGGGGAATCCAGCATTTCTCTGTGCCAGGGCCTCCCCATCTCCAATATGATTTGTCCTTGTGGCACGCAGTGCTCTGAGCTGGTGACAAAGTGGGGATGGGTCACAGCTTGGACTTGATGGTCCTGAAGGGATTTTGACAGTGGGGGTCAAAGCTGGGTCACAGCTTGGACTTGATGGTCCTGAAGGGATTTTCCAGCCTCAGCAATCCTGGGATTGTGTGAAATCAAAGTTTTGCCTTACTGCTTGGGTTTTGGGTGCCTGTGTGGGAACTGGAGCCTCCCTTCTCCCAGAGCTCCACAGGAGGGTCTGGAGCAGCCAGAATCCAAAGCAAATCCCAAATCCACACCCTGCAAATGGTGCCAGTCCTTGTGAAAATCCCACACATTCCCAGGTGCAAAAAAATCCTTAAAAAACCTCCCATTTCACTGATGAAAACAGCAGAAGAGCTGTGCCAGAGGAAAAAAATCCTGGAAAATTAATTTTTATTAAAAAAATTTTAATAATTTTTAAAAATTTTATCTCTTTCCTTGCAGAGAACCCCCGGGAGTCCTGCTTTGACCCGGGCTCCATCAAGAATGGCACCAGGGTGGGCACAGACCTGAAGCTGGGCTCCACCATCACTTTCTACTGTGATGGGGGCTACGACATTGAGGGGGGCCCCACCCTCACCTGTGTCATGGGAGGGGATGGGAAACCCACCTGGAACAAGCCTCGCCCCACCTGTACAGGTAAATCCCATGGGAAGGGGCAGGGGGGAGGATCTGCCCAGGGCTGGATCCCTCAATGCATCCCCCGTGGAAAACTTAAAAATTAAGTGTTCATTTAGAGGGGTTTTCTCAGTTTTTCCCTAATTTTTGAGGGGTTTTACCAGGAATTAGTTTTTATCATTTTTCAGGTGTTTAACAGCTCTTCTTTTAACAGGAAGAGCTGATTTCTGGGAGTTTTCTTGAGGGGTTTTTTTGGAGACAGACAGGAGAGTGGATGTGGCTGATCCAGTGCCTGGCACAGGGCAGGAGTCAGGAATTCACTTAAACCCCGGCTAAACCTGATCCTTACTAATCCAAACCCTCAATCTTGGGTGTTCCTGAGCAGGGGCAGAGCTCAGTGACAAAACAAGGGGGTTTTTCCTTAGGGTTTTTCTGTGGTTATTTTGTTTTCTTTTCTGACTTCCTGGTTTGCAATCAGACTTGAGCTGAGAAGGGAATCAAGAGGCAGCTGGTGGGGGGAAGAAATGAAACCCCTAATTTGGGAAGGCTCTGGCAGGGAAAACTGAGGAAAGGTGGCAAAAGGAGCTCATCCCCAGCTGTGAGGTGGGGAACAGTGCAAATCCCACATTAATTAGAGGTTTGATAATTCCACGTGGAGCCAGCACAAACTTGGGGTGGGACAAACCTGATATTTCCAATGAGAACTTTGAGGGTGCAGCACCTGGAGCAGGGAATGGTGGCTGGGGACATTTCCAGGATGCTCTATGATCTTTTCCCTTGCAGCTCCCTGTGGAGGGCAGTACACAGGCTCAGATGGAGTGGTCCTGTCCCCAAATTATCCCCAAAACTACACCAGTGGCCAGGTGTGCCTGTACTCCATCGTCGTGCCCAAGGATTATGGTACCAAGCTCGGAATTTTTATGGGATTCTCTTCTTGCAACTCTTATTTGCTGGGTTTTTAATGCTGTTTTTTAATAAGTGCATCCAGAACTGGAGATAAGGCAGATGGGAGAGTAGCAGGAGGTGCTGTTGGGTGCTCTTTGTGCTGGAGTCAGAGAAAATGCTGGATTTGTCCAGGTTTTGTCCAAAGCTCCACCCACAGGAGCCAATTACAGCTAATCAATAATTATTATTCCTCACTGGAATTCTGCACCTCCTGTTCCCTAGGCGAGGAAAGGGGATGAGTCACAGAAAATTCCCAGAGGGTTGGGAATCAGTGGGAAAAGGTGTTAATGAAGCCAGGGGAGGCTGCCTCTGGAATCTGGCATAAATAAAGGGCTCCCATTTTTCCAGGCTGTCACTCAGGCCTTGTCCCTGCCTGCAATAAAGGCAGCTGAAACACGGGACAAAAGTTGTGCTGGGAAAATAGATCCCAGATTGGAATGCTGGGAATCCTGGGGGGTCCTGGGCAGGACCAGGGGATGGACTCGATGGTCCTTGGGGTCCATTTCAGCTCAGGGCATTCTGTGAGTCCATGAAAATGCCTTGGCTCCGTGGCCTGGCTGTGTAGGGACAGCAGTGGGATGGCAGTGGGGACAGCAAGGGGACAGCAGTGGGATGGCAGTGGGGTGGGAGTGGGACAGCACTGGGATTGAGTGGGGATGGCAGTGAGGATGTTGGTGTGATGGCCATGGGGACAGCAGTGGGGACAGCAGTGTAGGGACAGCAGTGTGACGATGTTGGGGACAGCAGTGGGGTGGCAGTGTGATGACACTGGGGACAGCAGTGTGGTGATGCTGTGGACAGCAGCATGGTGATGATGGGGACAGCAGTAGGGGGACAGCAGTGGGATGGCAGTGTGATGACACTGGGGACAGCAGCCTGGTGATGCTGGGGACAGCAGTGGCTGGTCCCAGCCCTGTCCCTGTCCCTGTTCCCCACAGTGCTCTTCGGGCAGTTTGCCTTTTTCCAGACGGCGCTCAATGACGTGCTGGAGGTGCACGATGGCCCCACGGAGCACTCTCGGCTGCTCAGCTCCCTCTCAGGCTCTCACTCAGGTAGGGAGCTGCTCCCTGCCCTCTTTCTCTGTCCCCTGTCCCTGTCCCTGCTGGGGAAAGCAGCTTTGTCACAGCTGACACCCAACACCTGCTCCCTGTATCTCATTCCTTCACCTCTGTCTCTCCCGTTCTCCCTCCTCCCCATCCAGGGGAATCTTTGCCTTTGGCCACCACCAACGAGATCCTCATCAAATTCAGCTCCAAGGGTCAATCCACAGCCAAAGGCTTTCATTTTGTCTACCAAGGTGAGTTCAGGTGTGTTCTGGAAGTGTCCTTGGGTCGCTCCCAGGGGTTTCCTGAGTGTCCTGAGCTGCTTTTGGTGTCTGGGGGTTCTGAGCAGGGAATATCACAGGGAATTAGGATTCCTTTGGGAGCAGAGCTCTGGCAGTGCTGTCTGACTGCTGTGGGTACTTTGTATTCTGCCCTTTCATTCCCACTCAGCCTGAACCTTGCACATCCCAGGATTACCATCAGCCCCATCCCGGCGTCGTGCCCGGCGTCACACAGGGAATTTGGAGATTTATCCCGCAGCAATTCTTCCCAGTGGCATTTTTAGCACTTTGCTGGGTGTAAGCAGCTGAAATCCCGTCTGGCAGCTCGGAAATCCTCCCTCTGTGCGTGTCACAGGCTCGGGGCTGTCACACTCCTGCCCCTTGATCCTTTCAGTAACAGCTTTGTGCTGCACTGGGCGAGAACAACTCGGGGATTTTATGGGAGTAAATAGCAAATGATGCATGGAACAGTGGGAAAGCAGAAGGGATTTCTCACCCACGTGCTCCCTGGAGTTATCTGTGGGAGC
The DNA here is from genome assembly GCF_036417665.1 of Passer domesticus. NCBI lineage: Eukaryota > Metazoa > Chordata > Aves > Passeriformes > Passeridae > Passer > Passer domesticus. Next base: position 4,945,591 of record NC_087497.1, on the reverse strand, counting down.
ATCCAGGCTTTTGCTGCAAAGAGGGGACAGACACTGGCATGACCTGAGCTTCTCCAGGGGTGAAGCAAAGCCTGGTTTGGATTTTGGAGTAGTTAGAGATCTGTTCTCTTGAATTCCTGCCTAATGAGTGTGAAACAGCCGTGGTTGTGATTGTAATCTTCAAAGAGCTCAGCAGAGCAAAGGTTTTGATGAAACCAGGGAAGGTTTCCTCCTCCCTCCTGCACGAGCTGCATGGGAAGCAAGGGGAAAAGGGCGATCCTGATTTGGATCTGCCTGGCCAGACTCTAATTAGCTAAACACTCATAAATTTAAAGCAACTCAGAGGAAAATATTAATTGAATTCTTCCTTGGCAATAGACCTGGGGTTTTTTTGATGAGTTTTTCTCCTCACTTATCTGCCAGACTCATTCCTGTCTTTGACTGTAATTCTCAGTATTCAACAGGAATATCAACAATTTCAGCATCATCACAACTTCAATCCCCCTTTTCTCTCTTTTCCAAAGAAGATTTTTTCCCCAATTGCTGTTCCTTCATGGCCATGAGGCCCAGGGGGCTGAGGAACCCAAAGGGTTCCCCATGGAGGGGTTTAGGAACAATCAGTCAATGGCCAAGTTTGGATTGAGCTCCTCTTTGGGGTTTAGGAACAATCAGTCAATGGCCAAGTTTGGATTGAGCTCCTCTTTGGGGTTTAGGAACAATCAGTCAATGGTCTGTTTGGATTGAGCTCCTCTTTGGGGTTTAGGTACAATCAGTCAATGGCCAAGTTTGGATTGAGCTCCTCTTTGGGGTTTAGGAACAATCAGTCAATAGCCAAGTTTGGATTCAGCCCCTCCTTGGGATTTAGGAACAATCAGCCAATGGTCTGTTTGGATTGAGCCCCTCTTTGGGGTTCAGATACAATCAGCCAATGGTCTCTTTGGATTGAGCTCCTCTTTGGGGTTTAGATACAATCAGCCAATGGTCTGTTTGGATTGAGCTCCTCTTTGGGGTTTAGGAACAATCAGTCAATGGCCAAGTTTGGATTCAGCCCCTCCTTGGGATTTAGGAACAATCAGCCAATGGTCTGTTTGGATTGAGCCCCTCTTTGGGGTTCAGATACTTTGGGGTTTAGGAGCAATCAGCCAATGGTCTGTTTGGATTGAACCCCTCTTTGGGGTTTAGGTACAATCAATCAACGATCAAGTCTTCACCCAGCACCTCTCGGGGTTTAGCTACTCGGTGATTTCGCTGTAAACCTGACGAATCTCTGCTCCACCAGCTGCCCTGCCAACACTAACCCTGTTGTCTGCCTCCCCTGCCCTGGCAGCCGTGCCGCGCACCAGCGCCACGCAGTGCAGCTCGGTGCCGGAGCCGCGGCACGGCCGGCGCCTGGGCAGCGACTTCGCCGTGGGCGCCGTGGTGCGCTTCGAGTGCAGCCCCGGCTACGGCCTGCGCGGCTCCCCTGCCATCCAGTGCCTGGCCATGCCCGGGGCCCTGGCCCAGTGGAACTCCTCCGTCCCCACCTGCGTGGGTAGGTGTCGCCCTGGTTTTTTTTTTTTGAAGTTTTTCTAAGCATTCTGATGTTTGTGTTATTGTAACGAGCTTTCTCGCACGCTTTAAGGTAATAACTCATTGTTTTGCATTCTTTTGTGAAATTTGATGGGCTGTTGGTTTATCCGGTGTCATTGGAGAGGTGGCACTGTCACCCTCCAATCCACGGTCACTTTTGGAAATCTATAAATGTTAAAGTCAGAAATTAAGTGCCATCTTTCTACCTTGGAAAGCTGTATGTCCACGCAATTTTATTTTGTGTCCTATAGAGAGAGGTTGGTGGCACTGGGGGAGGTGGGTGGCATTGGGAATGTCATTCAGAGTGATGCCACTCTCTGGGTTGTCCTGGAAAGGGACAGGATTGGATGTTGGTCGTGTTTGTGGGTCTCTTCCAGCCTGGGGTGTTCTGTGGGAAAAATCAACAGCAAACCAAAACACTAATGAATATGAATGTAAATGTAAATTAATGAAATGTGAAATACTTCTTTAAAACCTCCTGTGGTTCTATCCAGAAAGGTTATCCCATCCTTGGAAGTGTCCAAGGCCAGGTTGGACAGGGATTGGAACAACCTGGGATAGTGGAAGGTGTCTGGGTGAGGGGATTTGGTGATCTTTAGGGTTCCTTCCCACCCAAACTGTTCCATGATTGTCTGATAAAATACAAAGCCCAGCCTGGCTCTGAATAAGAACAGTTTAACCCCAAATTCCGGGGAATTGACATTTTTGATCCAGTACTCTTGTGAGATCTGGGACAGCATCTCAAATAAATCAGATCTGGCTGAAAGCTGCTTTCACCTCCTCTGAAGGAGAGCAGCTCCTGAAGATCATCCTTGAGTGTTCACCACACCCGAGGAATGTGCCAAAAGTTGCACGAAAAAAGTTCCTGTAAAGAGGATTATTCCTACAAATCTCATCCTTAAATCACAGCCAGCTCTTGATTTCTTGTCATGTTAACGATGTTTTTAGCAAAACCAATTCCTTCTGCTTTCCTCATGGCAGTGCCCTGCGGGGGGAACCTGACAGAGAGGAAAGGAACCATCCTGTCCCCAGGCTTCCCTGAGCCCTACCTGAACAGCCTCAACTGCGTGTGGAAGATCTCGGTGCCCGAGGGAGCAGGGATTCAGGTACAGCCAGGACAGACAGGAGGACACTCAGGGCCATCTGCTGCTCTCAGAGAGGCCATGTGTTGGGAAGTCGCTGCTCCTTGTAGGACAGGGATGGATTGATGTGGAATTCTCTGGAATCAGGCATTCATTTACTGCCAGGATTAGGCAGGGACTCGTTGGTGATGTTTGTGACCAGGCAAGGCTGGGGCTGTGCCCGGGGAGGGTCAGGGTGGATTTAGGGAAAGGTTCTTCTTCCCCAGAGGCTGTTTGGGCACTGCCCAGGCTCCCCAGGGAATGGGCACAGCCCCGAGGCTGCCAGAGCTCCAGCAGCATTGTCAGGGAGGCACAGGGTGGGATCTGGGGGAGAGCAGGACTGTGCTCCCTCAGTGTGACCCTTACTCTGGCACAAAAGAGGGGGAATTTTGGTTAAATTTTAGGAAGAAGTTTTTTATTATGGTTGTCAGGGATGCTGTGGGTGCTTGAACCCTGGAAGTGTCCAAAGCCTGATTAAGCAGGGCTTGGAGCAGCCTGGGATAATGGGAGGTGTCCCTGCCCACAGCAGAGATTTTGGGGCAAAATAAGCTTTTAAACCCATCCCAATCCCTTAAAATTCTTTGATCCCATATTTTTGGGCCCCCACCAGTGCTGGGGTCTCCACTTCCACGTGGCACCGGGATCTGCTGTCACCTGGTCACGACCCATCAGCTTCCCTGGGACTTCCAGGGGGGGCAAAAAGCCCTTGGAGAAAGGTTTTGAGTTTTCAGGATCTGAAACAGCTGCAGGGAGGGGTCTCAGGGCAGCCCCCAGGGAGGGAACGACCACGGAGCTGGAGCTGGCTCCACTTCCTCTGGGTTCTCCATTATTAGATCTTAATTCCAGCATCACTTTACCCCCTTTTTGCACAACAATTAAAGGTTAAACAACTGTAAATCAGGGAAGGAGGTGAAATTGAAGCTTTCTTGGTAGCAGCACTCAGGAGCAGGATTTTTATGTAATCAGGGTAGAAGCTGGCACTTCTGCCATGAATTATTCATTCCCCGAGCAAACCTTCCTGAGTGAATTAATTTATACACGTGGCAGTAAATAGATGCAGATCCCTTGTGAATCCACATGTCAGACTAGAATTAGGACCTTAAAAATGTTTATTCCGTTAAGCTGGAGGAGGGGGGAGAGAGGAGAATAAATAATTTAGGCGGTGTAAGAGCAAACAAAACGCTCATTCTCACTCCTCTTCCAATAATGTAAATCACAATAGGGGTGTAATGAGGCAGGAAAAAAGGGAAAAAAGGGTCAGTGGGAGCAGTGATGGCTCCGTGGGGGTCACTGCGATTCCTGCTGGGTGAACTCCACTCACTTTCTGCTAAAAAAAAACACTTGGGAGGAACTTTACAGCCGGTTTTATTACCCGGAGTAAATCAAGGAGGAAATGGGTTTAAATGGCCGAAGTGGGGGGATTGGTTTTTTATTATTATTTATTTATTTTCAAACGGGGGTGGGGTTTGATTTGATGTTCGGCAAGGCAAAGGTAAGTGGGGAATTGGGTTGGATGAAGAAATCAGGGAATAAGATTTGGGGAGAAAGGGAGAGGGTTCACATGTGTGTAGAGAAAGTTTGAGGGCAGTGAAGTCTCCTCACTGCTCGTTTTGCCCAATTCTTCAGCCCTCTCCTTGTTTGGAGCCAAGATGTACAACTCATTTATGCCCCTGATTTATCTTAAAAATTCGTTTTGGATTTTTTTTTTCTGCCAATTTAATTTGAGATACCCAATGTTGGAAAATCTCATCCAGACCTTCCAGATTAAATGTGGATTTTCCCCAAAACCTGTGGCTTTTGCTCAGATTTTCTGCCTCACTCTCACCCCATTCACCAAACTCAGGTTTTTAATGGGACACGAAGGCTTTGAACCAGTAGCATTTAGAATTTAGGCACAATCCCTGTTAATGGTAATCCTGGCAAACAAAGCTGTGCAATTCCATGGAGATCCTCACTCCAGCACGAGCTGCTTTTCTGTATAAATGCAGATTTTTCAGTATAAATGCAGATTTCTGAGCTTTGTTTTTCAGTATAAATGCAGATTTCTCAGCTCTCCTGATGTTTCTCATCCAAGGATTTGTGTTGATGTTCCAACTAATGGAGTCAAGCGCTTTCCTAAGGCCTCCAAACCTTGTGGGGCATGGCAGGGAAAGGTGAAATCTGAAAATGCACTCGAGTGATTCCACTAAAAGCTGAGGAACAAGGCAGGAACTTGATTGGTTTTTTGAAATCCTGTTGTTTAATGTGAGATGGTTTTTGGGTTAATTTTATCTCCGGGTTGCTGCTGGTTGCTCTCGTTTGAAAGGGCTCAAAGTCTTCAGGGATTTCTCCAAACAGGGGAAAAAAGGCTGGGATTCTCAGCAGCTGTAAATGAGACTTTCCAGGAGCTCTGGAGAAGCAGCAGAAAATAGCATTTCTGTTTGGAAGTTTGGGGGGAAAATAGCTGGAAAATCCCAGTGGGAATGGTCAAAGGCAGAAGTCTCCAAGTTCTGCCCGTGCTGAACCCCCAGAGTGTGTAAACTCAATTAGTAACCCTTTAATTGCTATAAATTTTATTTATTCCAATTATTTTGGGGGTTTTTTTTCTTTGTTTTGTTTCTCTCTGCAGATCCAGGTGATCAGTTTTGTCACAGAGCAGAACTGGGATTCCCTGGAAGTGTTTGATGGAGGAGACAACACAGCCACCATGCTGGGGAGCTTCTCTGGTACGTGGCCCTGGAGCCCATCAGTTCCTGCCTCATTTCATTCACCTCACAAAATTAAACTTAAAAAAGCCTCAAAAGCTAGGAATAGATTTAAAGGGAATCATGTGCTCTCTTGGGTTGGGAATTTCAACTGCATCTGCCTGTGGGAAGTGTTGGGAGGGAACCTTAAGTACAAAACCAGTGGGGTTTTATTCCTGGAAATGGGAATTCCCTCAGCTCTGCTGGGATGTGAGGCCACCACACCTGCCAGGGTGACCAGAATGGGTGAAGGGCTAGAAAACAAACTCTATTTTTCCTTGGAATTTTTGTATTTCCTATGGAATCCTTGTATTTTTCCTTGAATTGTGGCTTTTAGCAGAGCAGGGAGGAGCCAGGCTCCAGGAGCTTTGAGAAGTTTTCAAATGCAGCACCACTGGCAGAACAACGGCCCAAAATCTTGTTTATTTTCCCAATGTTCCCTGAGCTTGGCAGGAGAAGGGTCTGGGCTGGAGCTGCCTTGTCCTGCTGCTGCAGCAGCTTCCAGGGGATGAAGGAATCCCGAATTTTCCCGGATCCCTGTGCTCCACCCACGCTGTTTCCCATCCCTTGATGCTTTTTGTCTGTCGGTGGCCAAGCTCCACGGGCTGAAATCCAGGAGCAGCCACTGGAAAGGCCCTGGGTATTTCTCAATTGGCCTCATTAGAAAGAACCTGATCAAAACCAAGAGGAGCTCGTTAAGTTGAAAGGACTTTGTGTTGTCAGCCTCTCCTGCCGCAAATCTCCCAGGAGGGGAGAGAGCTCCTCTCCACTGCCTTTGTGCACCTCTTGTTTTGCCAGGAACCACGGTGCCTGCGCTGCTCAACAGCACTTCAAACCAGCTCTATCTGCATTTCTATTCCGACATCAGCGTCTCTGCTGCCGGCTTTCACCTGGAATACAAAAGTAAGAGCAGCTCCAGCCTTGATCCCGCAGCTCCTGGGAGATGGGGAGGTGCCTGCGGGGCTGGAGAAGAGAGAGAAGGAGCTGCTGTGGCTCCTTGTTCCCGGGGAGGGAGTGATAAATGGAGAAAAGATGGAGCAGAGGGGTGGGATGGTCCTCATTGTGCTCTTGGTGGCTGTGTGGTGGCACAAAGGGGTAAAAACCCATGGGTGCAGGGCTGGGATCTGGGTTTGGGGAGTGCTGCTTGCCAGGGGCTGCAACTCTTGGCATTCCCCTGCTGGAACCTGCAGCAGACCTGGACATGTCCTCATCCCAAAAATCCTGGCTGGAAGGGTCCTCAGAGGCCATCCTGTGGGAGAAAGCAGGGTCAGAACAGAGACAGAACTTGATTTGCACATTTTGATGGAGCCTGAGCTTGGAAAAACTGCAGGGATGGGGCTGCACAAACACCCTGGGCAGCTCTGCTCACAACTGAGGGCTGAACTCGATGTTACCAGTGTTATCAGTGTTGTTATCAGTGCTGTTATCAGTGTGGGGTCTCTGCAGTGTTTCAGGTGCTGCTGGGGGTATTCCCCTCCCTCAGCTGCTGGATGTGCTCCTGTCCCCACAGCCCAGCACCCTGGGCACGCTCCTGGATCCAGGAATTTCTGTGCTTTGTGCTCAGAGCTGTCCAGGCCCTGCACAGGAGCATTCCCAAGGTGGTTGATCCTCCTTTTCCAGCCTCCAGCTGAGGGAGGCACAACCTGTGGAAGCTCTGTGGTCGTGTGGGCATCCACTCCTCTCAATGAAAAATTAAAAACACCTTAAAAAGGTCTTTAAGGTCCCCTCCAACCCAAATTCTGTGGTGGTGTGGAGCACTTGAGTGGATTCCTGATTAGAGATGATCCCAACACCCCCTGGAATGGCAGCACTTTGCTCCCAGCAAGCCTCATGCTAGGATTTTTTGGGAATACAGACCCCAGCACGTGGCTAAATGTGGTTCTAGACAGAGAATGTGTTTTCAAAAAGAAATCCCCAGCGGTGAGAACAAACCTGACTGAGGCAGGGAAGAGAATCCTTTGGGAAAGAGCTGTCAGGTTTGGATGGGGATGACAAAAATTCATTTTCCCCTGGGTCTGTGTTTGATTCCTGATGTCTGATCAGGAGAGGTGCAACAGCCCAGCCTGGGGTCTGTTATTGCCAGTGTTCGGATGACCCCGGCAGAGAATCATGGAATATCCTGGGCTGGAAGGATCCACCAGGATCCAGCCCTGACCCTGCACAGGCACCCCAACAATCCCACCCCGTCCAAGCACTCCTGGAGCTCTGGCAGCCTTGGGAATGTTCCCATTCCCTTCACCCTCTGGGGGAAGAGCCTTTCCCTAAATCCAACCTAAACATTTTGGGGTTGTCCTGCAGAGCCAGGATGATCCTTGCAGGTCCCAGCTCAGGATATTCCACGATTTTCCCAGCTCTGCTGCTGTGTGAGGCTGGATTTGGTGCCACTGAGCCCAGCAGCAGTGACGGGGTGCAGGAGGGCACTGCCAGCTCTGCCCAGCCCATCCAAAGGCAGGGCCAGGGCTGGGAGCCAGCCTGGAGCTCCTGCAGCTCCCTGGCTCATCCCAGGCTGGGCTGGCCGTGTCCCACAGCAGAGCAGGGAGTGCTGAGACACCTGGGGACAGCTGTGGCTGTGTCCCCAGCCCTCGTGGGGCACTGCTGGGCACTGGGGCTGGTTCTGAGCAGGGCTCTGCTCTCTGGAGCCAAGCCACCTTCTGCTGCTTTGGGTTCTTTCCAAGGCTGCAAATGGATTCTCGGACGGTGCAGTTCACTCTGGAGAGTGGCCACAGGAATGCTGCCCGAGGAGCTGGGGCTGCCACGTCCCTGAGGGGTCCCAGGGCAGCCTGGCAGGGTGGGAGGTGTCCCTGCCCAGGCAGGGGCAGTTGGGTGATTGGGGACCCTTCCCACCCAAACCAGTGGGAGATTCCTTGCAATGGCACAGCTGGGACTGCTTTAAAGCCAAGCAGCACAAAACCTTCCAGGATTTGCTGCCTTTACTCACTGAAACCTTGTCCATTATTGAATCCGGCAGGATTACAGCCACCACAGGATTGGGAGAGAAAAAATGTGCCCAGCCTGTGCTCTGGGAGCTGCAGGAATCCTCCTGCTGTGACTCTGTTTCTTCACCACCTCTATTCCAATCAATAAATCCTTTGAGCACCCTCCTGCAAAAATCATGGCCAGGTTTTTCATGAGCCTGGGGATTATCAGCCCTGTCTGTTTCCGTGGCTGAGGAAATTAATAGGTGTTGATTTTCAGGGCAGCTGGAAATAATGTGATTTCTGCTCTGTTTGTACAATTGGAATCTCCCAGCCCTGAGCCCTGGGTTTTTTTCTGTGTTCCTTCTGGCAGGAAGTTGGGAGAGATGAGCTTAAAACAGGGGAGGAAAACTCAGGTTTCTCCCTCACTGTGGTACTCAGGCTGAGCTCTTACCTCTGCATGCTCCAAAGCCGGGAACAATTTGGGACTGAGTGAAAGCCACTGATGTGAAGGAGAAGTTATTTAAAGCCATTTTTCCCTCCTGCCTCTCTGAAGGTCAAGCAGCACATCCAGGAGCGGGGAGGGAAGCGTGACTGGGCTTTAGGAGGAGACTCAGCCTCTCCTCACTCCTTTTCTCTCTTCATTTTTCCCCCTGCCTGGGGCTCTGTGGGGCTGGAGCAGAGCGGGAGCCCTTGCAGGGATGCAGGAGGTTATCGTGGAGAGGCAGCTGCCAGCACTGGCAGGGAGAGGTGTGAGGAGCCTGCAGGATTGCTTTTATCTCCCTGGGCTGTGCAGAGGGGAGAGGGAGACCTGGGAAGGAGAGGGAGATGGGGAAAGAAAGGAGAGGGGGATTTGGGGAGGAGAGAGAGGGGAAAGGAAAAGGAAAAGGAAAAGGAAAAGGAAAGGAAAGGAAAGGAAAGGAAAGGGAAAGGAAAGGAAAGGAAAGGAAAGGAAAGGAAAGGAAAGGAAAAGGAAAGGAAAGGAAAGGAAAGGAAAGGAAAGGAAAGGAAAGGAAAGGAAAGGAAAGGAAAGAAAGGAAAGGAAAGGAAAGGAAAGGAAAGAAAGGAAAGGAAAGGAAAAAGGAGAGCCCATCACCTCACGAGATGTCACAGGTTGTTAATTGGGTTTGCAGCAGGATAATTGGGTTCCCAGCTGTAAATGTGGGAATAGAAATGGGCTGTCCTTGGAGAATCCAAAGGAAACAGCATTTCCCACCCAGAGTCTGCAGTGGCGGTTGGTAAACGGGAGTGGGGTCAAACGAAAAGTGTGTTCCCATCCCTCCAGCCCCCAGCACAGCCCCATCCCCCACTCCCTGAGCTCCCATCTCCCTTTCCCCCACAGCCGTGGGCCTCTCCAGCTGCCCGGAGCCGGCGGTTCCTGGGAATGGGCTGAAGATCGGTGAGCGCTACCTGGTGAACGACGTGGTGTCCTTCCAGTGCGAGCCCGGCTACGCCCTGCAGGTACAACCCCTGCTGCAGGTACCATCCAATCCTGCAGGTACCAACCCTGCAGGTACAACCCCTGCTGCAGGTACAGCCCCTGCTGCAGGTACCATCCAATCCTGCAGGTACCAACCCTGCAGGTACAACCCCTGCTGCAGGTACCATCCAATCCTGCAGGTACCAACCCCTCCTGCAGGTACAACCCCTCCTGCAGGTGCCAACCACCCCTGCAGGTACAACCCCTGCTGCAGGTACAAACCCCTCCTGCAGGTACCAACCCTCCTGCAGGTACCATCCAATCCTGCAGGTACCAACCCCTCCTGCAGGTACCAACCCCTGCTGCAGGTACCACCCCTGCTGCAGGTACCAATCCCAATCCTGCAGGTACAACCCCTCCTGCAGGTACCAACCCTCCTTCACGTACAACCCCTGCTGCAGGTACCATCCAATCCTGCAGGTACAACCCCCTCCTGCAGGTACCAACCCTGCAGGTACCAACCCCTCCTGCAGGTACAACCCCTCCTGCAGGTACAACCCCCTCCCTGCAGGTACCAACCCTCCTGCAGGTACAAACCCCTCCTGCAGGTACCAACCCTGCAGGTACCAACCCCCTCCTGCAGGTACCACCCCCTGCAGGTACCAACCCTGCAGGTACAACCCCTGCTGCAGGTACCATCCCAGTCCTGCAGGTACCAACCCTTCCTGCAGGTACCAACCCCTGCAGGTACCAAACCCTGCAGGTACCATCCAATCCTGCAGGTACCCAACCCTTCCTGCAGGTACCAACCCCTGCAGGTACCAGCCACTCCTGCAGCTTTAGCTCCCTGCTGTTCCAGACTCTGCACTGCCTCCGTGTGACTCTGAACTTTCAGCAGTTCTCCTCACAGCTCAGTCCCACAGAACAATCCTTTTCCAGCCCCAGAACCAAGGACGCCGCTGCAGCTTCACACAAAAAGTGCAAACAGGGAATGGAGGGGAGCAAACTGGGAGGGTGGGACTGCAGAACCTGGAGCTAATTAACAGGACAATTAACCCCCAACATGGAAATGGACCAAAACTCATAAAAGTGTGAAAACTCTTGACTTGGGTCCATCTTGGGTGCCAGCCCTGGCTGGGCTCTTGTGCTGCCCAAGGTGGATCCTGTAAAGACCTTTCAATAAATCCCTGCTTTACTCTTTAACTCTGACCAGCCTCTGTTCCAGGTCTTTAGGCCTCACCAGAAGGATTCCTGCTTTTCTGTGTTCTCTGTATTCTTTACACATCTATTTGTAGCTCTGTTGTTGTATGGGTGGCCAGTCCCAGTACCTTTCCCTTCCTTTTCCTGAGGCAGAAAGACAAAACACGTTCCAGAGCTCCAGGCTGGGGGTCCCAGGTTCCTGTCCTGTCTTGGTTCTTCCTGGGAGCCAAGGTTGAAATCAGCTCTTGGAGACACATTTTCATCAACGAAGTTTAGTCCCTGTCTGAGGGAGAGGATTCATGATGTGGTTGAACTACCTCACTATTTATGTCTCTAACTGATGGTTTTTGTCAATTATGCTAATTTGCTAAATTTGTAGAACTGTATTCATCCCCCTTGCAGGGGTGAGCATTTTATGGACATTTTTTCCATATCGTCCCTTGGACTCCTCCAATAAAGACCAGCTTTAGAGTTTACCTCCTACACTAATATTATCCCCAAAGGACCAATACCCAAGTGTGAAAGATTATCTCCAAAGTGAGTTGTTTTATTCCGTTCTTTAAGGCATCACTTTTTCTGACACCCCCAGATATAATAAGCATCTCCCTCTGGATCAGATCCACCTTGCAAGGAATTTTTTCCTGCCAGGACAGGGACAGGCTGTCACCCTTGTTTTCCATCCACCCCCCAAACCCTTGTTTAGTTTTTGTTTTCCATCCCTTCAGGGCCACTCCCACATCTCCTGCATGCCGGGCACGGTGCGCCGCTGGAATTACCCTCCACCCCTCTGCATCGGTAGGAATCAACTTCTTTCTACCCTGATATTTATAACACTTCCCTAAAAAAAAAAATAAAACCAAGGCTAAAGAGCTGATTTAGAGAAATTCAGGTTGGTTCTGCAAGTGTGAGAGAGTGTGGGAAAACATTGGTTGCCAGGGAAATTGTGCCCGAGAAGTCCCCGTGGGCTGCCTGGGGAGTGCTTTGTTTTGGATGTTACAGATGTGGCTGTAGCACAAAATGTGAAACACAGAAATATCCCCCTCAGCACAAAACCATTCAAAAGGGAAAACCTCAAATTTCCTCGTGCTGGAAGCAGGTTGGTTTTATGGCTTGAGTTTTTTTTTTTTCCATCTGAAGTGTGGTTTATTTTTGTGGAATGCATCTGATACCACCAAAAGCTGCTCCTTTCACTGGGGGCCTGGTCCCTGCCAGGATCCCAACTTGCTGTGGCCACTCTGCTGTCCAGCAGGTGACCACAGGTCACTGGTTACCCTCAGATGTGTTTCAGATGTTCAGGTCTGGAAATGACTGGACATTCCATTTCCCTGTGGAAGAGGCCTGGAGGTGAAGGGAACTTGCAGGAGGTTTTTAAAATTATTTTCAGTCATTTGCTTTTAGCAAATGTAGATGTTTAAATATTCATATTGCACATTTTGCAGCTCTGAGAGAGACATTTATGCATTTAATAGCTTTAGTTAACAGTTATTTTGGGCTCCTGCTGTTCTCAGCTTACATCATTTGGCTTTAAAGTAATTATAAGAGCCAACAGTTCTTTTATCTGATGATCTGCAGGCCAGGAATAAATAGAGAGATGTTTCCAGGAGAATGACTGAGCTAAAGGACCCATTCCCTTGGGAGCTGCTCTGAATGGAGGCACAAGTCCTTGGGCTCAGCTGGGAGATCCCAGCATGGAGGAGGATCCCAAAAGCTGGCAAGCCACAAGTTTGCTTTGAATCAGCCCCAGCCTCCCAAGCCAGCAGGATTTTGGCTGCTTGGGGCTGTGCCCTGTCTTTTCACTTCCCTGGGAAAGGTCAGGCAGCTGCAGAGAGGCAGAAACACATCTGGAGTCACTCCTCGGAGGAGTGGCTGTCACCTCTGTGGGTGTTGACAGTCCTGGGGCTCTGTCCTGTGTCCACCAGAGCTCCTGCTCCAAGCACAGTTTGCAACTGTGCTGATTTTCCTCCTGGTCTACTTCCTCCAGCTGCTGGGCTTCTAAATAATTCAGAAGCAGTTCTATTAAAGAGCCATTAGGAGGAAAAAGAAAGAGAAATCTTCTGGGAGAAACCTCGTTAGGAGCAAGTCTGGGGTAATGAGATGTTGGACAAAGAGCCTGTGCCTGGCTGTCACAGCGAGTTAGGAGAGCACCTGGCTGGATTCAGCTGGTGCTGCTGGGACCAGGTGGAGGTCATCCAGATAAGCATGAGAAGGTGCTGTCAGTGTTTAAATTTCATGTGATGCCTTTTGTAAACATATTTTTGGGCTGTGGTGGCTGGCAGTGGGCTGCGGGCAGTGAGCAAACACTGAGTGCTGGATTTATCAGTGACAGACTGCCCAGAGATTGGCAGCTGGGGCAGGGAAAAGAAGAGGCTGTAACTGGGGTCAAAGTAGGATCACTCAGCTTCTTGACAGTCATTTTTTCAGCTGGTGAAGGTGTCAAGCAAATGCTGGTGCCTGATTTGGTGCAATGTCATGTGGGCAGAGCAGGTGCCCATCCCCTTTTGTCAACTGGCTGTCCCTCTGTGTTGGCCCAAACTGGATCCCTGGGCTCAGTCTCCATCTCCAAAGGGCAGGAGAAATGCACATCCATTCCTGATGTGGCCATGCAGTGCCTGGAAACTTCGTGCTGGTTCCTTTTTCTCAGCTGAGTCCTTTAATTCCTTGATTTCCCGTGGCCCTCAACCAGACAGACCCCTCAGGGATCCTGGCAGGGATCCTGTGGCTGGATCCTGACCATGAACCCTGGGGTTTTTCCAGCCCAGTGTGGAGGAACGGCAGAAGAGATGGAAGGAGTGCTCCTGAGCCCAGGATTCCCAGGAAATTACCCCAGCAACCTGGACTGCACGTGGAGGATCCTGCTGCCAGTGGGGTTTGGTGAGAGAGCTGGGTTTGGGTTGGTGCTGTCCCAGAAGAGGGGCTGAAAAATCAGAAAATCCCTGACTGGTTTTGGGTTGGAAAGAACCTCGAGATCATCTCATTCCAACCCCCTGCCAAGGGAAAACTATCCCAAGGTGCTCCAAGCCCCATCCAGCCTGGTCTGGGACACTGCCAGGGATCCAGGGGCAGCCACAGCTTCTCTGGCACCTGTGCCAGGACCTCCCACCCTCCCAGGGAGGAATGCCATCCCTAACCTCTCCTCCAAAGCTCCTCTGAGTCAGTTTGAAGGCACTCTGTGTCCCCGGGGCAGTTAAAGTCCTGCTGAGTGCCCGGGCTGTCCCTGGGCTCTGCAAGTGGGCACTGCTGGGCTTGGGGTTGGGATTTGAACTGGGGTTGGGATTGGGATTGGAACGAGGGTTTGGAGCTGGGATTAGTGCTGGGATTGGTGTTGGGATTGGAGCTAGGTTGGTGCTGATGTTGGGGTTGGGATTTGAACTGGGTTTGGGATTGGAATGAAGGTTAGAGCTGGGGTTGGTGTCAGGGTTGGAGCTGATGTTAGGGTTGGAGTTGGAGCTGGGGTTGGGATTGGAGCTGGGGTTGGGATTGGAGCAAGGGTTAGAGCTGGGGTTGGTGCTGATGTTGGGGTTGGAGCTGGGTTTAAAGCTAGGGTTGGGGTTGGAGTTGGTGCTGATGTTGGGGGTTGTTGCTCCTGTTGAAGCTTCTGCTGGAGCTGGGGTTGGTGTTGGGATTGGAGCCTGGGGTTGGTGTTGATGTTAGGGTTGGTGCTGCTATTGGAGCTGGGATTAGTGCTGGTGTTGGAGCTGGGTTTGGTGTTGGGATTGGAGCTGGGGTTGGTGCTGATGTTGGGGTTGGAACTGGGTTTAAAGCTGGGTTTGGTGTTGGGATTGGAGCTGGGGTTGGTGCTGATGTTGGGGTTGGAGCTGGGTTTGGTGTTGGGATTGGAGCCAGGGTTGGTGTTGGAGCTAGTGCTGGTGCAAAAGCTCACCTGCAATTCTAGAGCCAAACTCTTCCTTCCCCCTCTCCAGGTGCCCACATCCAGTTCCTGAACTTCTCCACGGAGCCCAACCACGACTTTGTGGAGATCAGGAACGGGCCCTACGACACCAGCAGCGTCATCGGGCGCTTCAGCGGCGCCGAGCTGCCCGGGCTCCCTGCTGTCCACCTCCCACGAAACCACCGTCTACTTCCACAGCGACCACTCCCAGAACAAACCCGGCTTCAAGCTGGAGTACCAAGGTGAGGAGGAACAATCCTGCCCTGGGGGTGGTGGTTGTTGAGTGAATTCCGTGGTTGTTGAGTGAATTCCGTGGTTGTTGAGTGACTTCCATAGTTGCTGAGTTAATTCAGTGGTTGCTGAGTTAATTCTCTGGTTGTTGAGTTAATCCCATGATTGTTGAGTTAATTGCATGGTTGTTGAGTTAATTCCTTGGTTGTTGAGTTAACTCTATGGTTTGTTGAGTCAATTCCATGGTTTTTGAGGTAATTCCTTGGTTGTTGAGCTAACTGTGGTTGTTGAGTGAACTCCATGGTTGTTAATCCTGTGGTTGTTGAGTTAATTCCGTGGTTGTTAATCCTGTGGTTGTTGACTCCACACCTCCCTGGGCACCCCCTTCCAACCCTTTCCATGGAGAAATTCCTCCTGAACTCATGCTGCCCCCTTCCCTGGCACAGCCTGAGGCCGTTTCCCCTCTACCCTGTCCCCTTTTCCCTGGGAGATGAAGCCCAAACCATTCCCACCTTGTGTTTTCCAGCCTACGAAGCTGCAGGAGTGCCCCGACCCGGAGCCTTTTGCCAACGGGGTGGTGAGAGGAGCTGGCTACAACGTTGGCCAGTCCAATCTCCTTCGAGTGCCTGCCTGGCTACCAGTCTGATCGGGCACCCCCGTGCTCACCTGCCAGCACGGCACCAACAGGAACTGGGACCACCCCCTGCCCAGGTGTGAAGGTATGGCCTGGGCTCACCTGGGCACTCCAGCTCCTTCAGACGGGCTGGGTTTGCTCTGGGAGCTGGGAATGTGCTCTTGGAGGGAATTGTGGGTCCCCGTGAGGTTGTTTTGGTGAATTTTTGGGGTGTTTCGGTGAATATTTGGGGTGTTTTGGAACCAAAGAGCAGCTTCTGAGGGAGGTTTCATCTTGGGGTGGGTGAGGAGAATCTGTGTCTCTCACCTCCCTGCTGGAGCTGTTATTTCTGTGTGACACACTCCAGGGGCCTGGGAGCGATAATTCCTTGGTGCTTTATTCCCTCAACAACACCCAGCTTCCATTGATCTAGCTCTGATAAATAAAAATAGCTGCAGGTAAAAGAGCCTGGCAGCTCTGAGGACTGTGTGTCCCTGTCTGTCTCCTTCTTGGGCATCTCCAAAATGATCCAGGTGGGAGATCCTCAGGAATCTTCCAAGATATTTTTTTTTTGAAACTGTGCTCTGCAGGCTGAAGATTTACATTCCAGGCATCCAAACTCACCCAAATTCTTATTTCTAACCCCCTCATGGCTGTCTCAGCCTTTCACCCCTCGGGCTGGTGGCCGGAATTCTGTGGGATTTACTTCCAGAAAGGTTTCAGGTGAACCTTTAAGAAGTTCAAAGCTGCTTATTGAAGATTTCCCAGCCCATTTCCCAGGAGCACTGACCTTTATCCCAGCACAGGCTCTGCAGGAGCTGGGAAGGAGGGAGAGAGGTGATATTTGCCCTCTTGTAAGTCCTTGAACCCCAGAGAACACAAAGCACAAAGAGCTGAATCCTCAGCTGCTCTCTCAGTGCTGGGCTCTGTGCTTGTACCAGAGAGGAATTATTTGAGGCCAAGTTAGGCCAAGGATCTGGATTTTTCTGTATCCAGAATTGTTACCTTTGTACCAAAAAAAAAGGAATAAAAATGGGGTATAAGGATGTTTAAGGGGATATTTGCTCACTGGGTTTGTGTTTCTCTCTGCTCCCCTGCAGTGCCTTGTGGGGTGCAATGTCACTGCCCAGAATGGGACAGTTTACTCTCCTGGCTTCCCCAACCAGTACCCAAATTCCAGGATTGCACCTGGCTGCTGACAGTGCCCTGTGGGATATGGGATCCACCTGAACTTCACCCTGCTGCAGACAGAGCCCTACAACGACTTCATCACTGTCTGGTGGGTGCAGAGGGTCAGGAGTCATTCCAAGAAGTCATTTTGGGAAATACTCCTGGCTTTGAAATAGCAGTAACTGGGAATGAGGCCCCCTGGGATCCCCTTTGCAGGCTGGGAGCTTCCTGGTGTTTTGGAGAAGTAAAAATTTTTTGAACTTTCTTTTAATATGAATAAATAAAAATATTATTTATGCATAAAAATGGAGATTATCAGCTTTAGGCAGCCAGGGGAGCTCTGATTAAAGAGTTTGTGACCAAATTTCGAGCTTGTAGCACACAAAGTCTGACCTTCAGAATATCCCCGTGTCTGCTGGGCAAACAGGGAGTGAAATTCCTTTGGGAAACAGGTCCTAATTCCTCAGGTTTTCTTGAGGTTAAAAGTGAAAGTTGCATTTCTGATTATCAGCTGGGAGCCAGGAGAGGTTCTAGGGGTTAAACTGGAGCAGGGAGTCTGAAATGTGGATGTGGGAAAGGGAGGATAAGGAAGGGGGAGGAGGATGAGGAGGAGTCCCTGGCATGCAGGGCAGGAGGAGGTTGAGTTCCTGGGCTTAAATCCTTGGAAAAAATCAATTTTTCCTTCTGTTCCTGCCATCAGGGACGGGCCCCAGCAAACAGCCCCCCAGCTGGGGGTGTTCACAGGCAACTCAGCCAAGAAATCTGCCCAGAGCTCCTCCAACCAGGTCCTGCTGAAATTCCACAGCGACGGCGCCAACGGAGGCATCTTCGCCATCTACTTCTATGGTCAGTGCTGCTGCATTCCTGGGAGGGGGAACCTTGGGAATATTGGGGAATAGGTCTGGGAAAATGCAAAAAAAATACCCTTTTACCCCAAGTTTTCCACAGAGTTTTTCAGCCCAGTTTTTTTTCAATGAAGTTTTTCAGGCCAGGTTTCCCCAGGAAGTTTTTCAGCCGAGTTTTTTTTCCACAAAGTTTATCAAACTAGGTTTTTTTCCAGGAAGTTTTTCAGCCCAGTTATTTTTCCACAAAGTTTATCAAACTAGGTTTTTTTCCAGGAAGTTTTTCAGCCCAGTTATTTTTCCACAAAGTTTATCAAACTATTTTTTTTCCAGGAAGTTTTTCAGCCCCAGTTATTTTTCCACAAAGTTTATCAAACTAGGTTTTTTCCAGGAATTTTTTCAGCCCAGTTATTTTTCCACAAAGTTTATCAAACTAGGTTTTTTTTCCAGGAAGTTTTTCAGCCCAGTTATTTTTCCACAAAGTTTTTCAAACCAGTTTTTTCTAGGAAGTTTTTCAGCCCAGATTATTCCAGGAAATTTTTCAGCCCAGTTTTTTTACACGAAATTTTCATACCAGTTGTTGGGTTTTTTTTCCCCACAGAGTTTTTCAGTCCAGTTTTTTGCAGGAAGTTTTCCAGCTCAGTTTTTTCCACAAAGTTTTGCAAATTTTGCCCTTTTTCACCTTTTTCACTTGGACTTTGCTCAAGTCACTCTGAGAACTCCAAGGATTTGCAGCTGGAAACATTCTCACTCTTGGAATTCTTTGTGGAAAAAAATCACTAATTCCAAGTTTAAAAAAAAATCAGAAATCAGTGAGTTTTGAGCTGGAGCACCATTTCTGAGGTGCTGGAGCAGCCTGGGACTCTCCCTGCTGGGTGGGTGACTAAATTCCACTGAGGCCACCAAGATCCTTTTTCAGCATCCCCAAAATTGCAGTTGACATTCCCAAAGGAAAAACATCGTCCAGGAGCACCCGAAATCTTCCTGTTGGGGTGGAAGAAACATCAAGATACAAATTCCTGCCTTCATCTCTGTAGGATTTGTTGGGGGAAAGGCTTGGTTGGATTTGGCCAATTCTGTTTCCTGGTGGAAAGGGAGGATTTTCCTGGAGAGGGAGGATTTTCCTGGTGGGGAGGGAGGAGTTTCCTTGTGGAAAGGGAGGAATTTCCTTGTGGAAAGGGGGATTTTCCTGTTGGAAAAGGAGGATTTTCCTGGTGGAGAGGGAGGAATTTCCATGTGGAAAGGGAGGATTTCCTGGTGAGGAGGGAAGAATTTCCTGGTGGGGAGGGAAGAATTTCCTGGTGAGGAGGGAAGAATTTCCATGTGGAAAGGGAGGAATTTCCATGTGGAAAGGGAGGAATTTCCTGGTGAGGAGGGAAGAATTTCCTGGTGGGGAGGAAGGATTTTCCTGGTGGGGAGGGAAGAATTTCCTTGTGGAAAGGGAGCATTTTCCTTGTGGAAAGGGAGGAATTTCCATGTGGAATGGAAGGATTTTCCTGGTAGAGAGCGAGCATTTTCCTGGTGGAAAAGGAGGATTTTCTTGGTGGAAAGGGGGGATTTTCCTAGTGGAGAGAGAAGAATTTCCTTGTGGAAAGGGAGGATTTCCCGGTGGAGAGGGAGGAATTTCCATGTTGAAAGGGAGGAATTTTCTTGTGGAAAGGAAGGATTTTCCTGGTGAGGAGGGAAGAATTTCCTGGTGGGGAGGGAGGATTTTCCTGCTTCCATCAGGCTGCCTTCAGGATGTGCCACTCTTCCCTTGCCCTCCCAGCCTTCCAGCTGTTCCGCTGCCAGCCTCCCACCATCGTTCCCAACGCCGAGATCGTCACGGAGAACGAGGAGTTCAACATTGGTAAAACCTTCCCTCGTCCTCCTCATCCTCACTCCCACCTCTCCAGCTCCTGGGGGTGCATTTTCCCCCCCCCAAATCCTGGTTTTCCAGGAGGTTTTTCCATGGGAGGTCAACATCAAAAGCAGCATCGAAGTATTCGTGTTTTTCCCAGTCTTTTCCTCCCTGGAAAAATGGATTTTTGGGAGAGATTTGAGCCTGTTTGGAATCTCTCAGGAGTCTTTGGGAATAATGACATTTCTCAGGTGTTGCACATGAAGCTTTAGAGCCTTTATTCTGCTTTTTGGGGATCTTTCAGGAGGTTTTTTGTGGTTTTTGGTTTTTTTTTTTTTTTTTGGTCATCCACATTTTGAAGTGGCTGCAGCCAGGATTTTTCTTGGAGCAGCTTCTCACCCTGGCTGCTCTCTTTGAGGGGAGTCTGCACCTGGAATAATTCCCAAATCTGGTGTGGTGACAGGAGTTTTCCCAGGGTGACTCCAGCATGGCTTTCCTAGCCTTTTATTTCTGATTTACTCCTTTTATTCCTGCATTTCCCCCTTTTATTCCCCTACCCCTTTTTTCTGCACCTACCCCTTTTATTTCCACATTTACCTCTTGTATTCCAATATTTACCCCTTTATTCTGCATTTTCCCCTTTTATCCCTGCATTTCCCCCTTTTATTCCTGTATTTACCCCTTTTTTCTGCACCTACCCCTTTTATTTCTGCATTTACCCCTTGTATTCCAATATTTACCCCTTTATCCCTGCATTTCCCCCTTTTATCCCTCTATTTCCCCTCTTTATCCCTCCATTTCTCCCTTTTATCCCTGCATTTTCCCCTTTTATTCCTGTATTTACCCCTTTTTTCTGCACCTACCCCTTTTATTTCTGCATTTACCCCTTGTATTCCAATTTTTACCCCTTTTGTCCCTGCATTTCCCCCTTTTATCCCTCTATTTCACCTTTTATCCCCCTATTCCCCCTTTTATCTCCCTATTTCCCCTTTTTATCCCTCCATTTCCCCTTTTATCTCTGCATTCCCATTTTTTACCCCTCTATTCCACCTTTTATCCCATAATTTCCCCTTTTTTGGCTGCATTTCCCCCTCCCATCCCTGTTTTCCATCCCTTCCCAGGTGACATCGTCAGGTACCGGTGCCTTCCTGGCTTCACCCTGATTGGGAATGAAATCCTCACCTGCAAACTGGGCACCCACCTGCAGTTTGAGGGACCCCCACCCACCTGTGAAGGTAATACTTCCACAAATCCCAGATTTCCCTGCTCAGGGAAGGTTTTTTTGGCACATTTTTCATCCTTGGGGTTCATTTTCCCATCTGCAGGAGTGTGGGATTTTGGGAGGAGGGAGTGAGACCCCCCCTGAGCAGGAATTGGAGTTCTCATGTCCCAGTTAACAATCCCATGGGATGAGCTGTGGTTCCAGCTTTTGTTCTAACAGAGTTTCCAGATATTCCTGGAGAGGTTTTTGTGCCTCAGGAGAGTTCTGGTTGTGGTGCTGCTCGTTTTGGGAGAGGTGTGAGCTGAGGCAGTGGGAACGGTTTGTTGGCTTTGCTGCTTTTTGCCCCTTTCTTTGAGTGTGACAATTGTTGGGATTTGTGGGATTTTGGGGTTCTTTGAGCCCCAGGGCTCAAGGTGTGCAGGGGTCATGCTCTGCCTTGAGCTGGCTCATCAGGACAGACCTTGTGCTTCCATCCTTCCTCTGAAAAATGTTCATTTCATGTTCATTTTTCCATTCCCAGTGCACTGCCCCATGAACCAGCTGATGACGGATTCCACCGGGGTGATCCTGAGCCAGAGCTTCCTGGGAAGTTACCCCCACTTCCAGACCTGCTCCTGGGTGGTGAAGGTGGAGCCAGGCTACAACATCTCCCTCACCATCGAGTACTTCCTCAGCGAGAAGCAGTTTGATGAGTTTGAAATCTTTGATGGTGAGAGATTCCCCCCTCTGACCTGCCTTCCATCCCAAACCTTCCTGGGGTTCCATAATCCCATGGCAGTCAAAGGGGAAGGAGCATTCCAGGGCCAGCTTCCCACCTGGAGCCTCCTGCTGGCCTTCCAGAAAGCTCCTCACTGATTCCTGGCATAGGGAAACAGCTACAATTTGATTTTTTTGGGATGGATCTGAAGGATTTTTCCAAGGGGCAGGAGTTGGGAGAGGGATGGCAGCAGAGATTGCTGCAGGGGGTGAGTTGGGAAAGGGGGAATTCTCATCCCTGAAGGCCACAGGGAGCAGATTCTGCAGCCCCAGGAGTTCTTGGGAAAGTGGGGGGGGGGGGGGGATTCTCAGGATAAAGAATGCAGGCACAGGGACTGTGCTGGTGCTTTTGGGGTCACCATGAGGACCTGAGCAAAATCCTGCCTTTCCTGGGATCAGCTTTGCTCCTGGATCCCAGGAGCAGGATGAGAGCCCTGGAACTCCCCAGGGAGCTGGGAGCTGCCTTTCCTCAGGGAAATCTCCCTGTGCCTGTTCCTCCTGCAGGGACACCGAGCCCCACCAGTGGTTCCATGGCTGCTGTGACTTTTCCCTTTTCCCTTTTCCCTCTCCCTGGCAGGTCCCTCTGGGCAGAGCCCCCTGCTGCTGTCCCTGAGTGGGAATTACTCGTCCCCTCTGACCGTCACCAGCAGCGGGAACAGCGTCTTCCTGCGCTGGTCCTCCGACCATGCCTACAACAGGAAAGGCTTCAAAATCCGCTACTCTGGTGAGTCCCAGCTGCCTCTGCCAGGGGCAGGAGCAGCTCCACAGCCAGGAGAATCCATGGAATTCCTGCAGAGATCCAGCTGTCAGGGCAGGAGCTGCCAAGGCAGGCACAAAGGCGGGTGCGTTCCGAGCTGGGGAGGTCGGGAAAAGCAGGGTCTGTCCAGGAGAAACCTTGGAGCTTTGGCTCAGTCTCAACCACTCCGTAACAATCAGGACCAGGATTGTGGGTTCACAGTCAGGAGAAATTCCAGGGAGAAACCTTGGAGCTTTGGCTCATTTCCCAACCACTCTTCAGAATCAGAAGCCTGATATGGAGTCACTGATGCCAGGGGCTGGATATCGGGAAAGGTTTCTGGATGAGGGGGTGGCCAGGCACTGGAAAAGTCTGTCCAGGCTTTGCTCAGCAAATGAATTAAGGGATATTTAATTATCAGGAATGGCTGGTAATGAATTAAAGGAATATTTAATAACCAGGAATTCCTGGAGCTGGGTGAGGCTCAGACCAGAGCCCTGCGCTCCATCCCCGCTCGACTCCGCGTTTATCCATCGCTGATTTTTGTTTTGTGGTTTTTGGGGAAGCTCAGTGCAATTCCTGGGAGTGGGAAGGGAATGACTCTGCTGCTGCTCATCCTGTGACTGGTTTGCTTTTCCCAGCTCCCTACTGCAGCCTCCCACAGCCTCCAGCCCACGGGATGATCCTGAGCCACTCCGGGCTGCGCCCCGGCAGCTCCGTGCGCTTCGGCTGCGACGCCGGCTACCGCCTGGTGGGACACAGCACCACCACCTGCAGCCAGCACCCCCAGGGCCACTTCCACTGGAGGGAGGCCATCCCCCTGTGCCAAGGTGAGAGCAGGGATGGCTTGGGATCGAGTTCTGAGAGTCCCTTGAAAAGCAGTGAAAAAAAACCCGATGTTTGGGTAATTCCGTGTTGAGAACAAGCTCGGAGCACTGAGGGGAGATCCTCGTCTCCAGGGCTTTGGGAATAGATGGCAAAGAGGGAAGGGAATGACTGGGAGCTGGAAAAGAGCAGCAGGGAAAAGGTTGGATTTTCCAGGTGCCCTCTTTTCCCTGGGAGAGCCATTGGTATTCAGCCTGGCAGCCTGTCTAGACACCAGGCCTTGGAGAGGGATTGGCCAGCCCTGAGCTTGCTGCAGTGACACTCCTGTCACCATCAGTGCCGCCAGGGATGGGCCTGATCCTGCCTCTGGAGCTGCTGAAACCTCTCAGAATTCCAGCACCTGCCAGCTGCTCTGGGATCCTGCTCCATGCTGTGGCAGGAGTGGGATAAAAACATGGGGAAAGACCCGGGGCTCTGCTGCTGCTGCTGCACAGGCAAAGTTTGGGCTCTCCAGCCCTCACTGGGCTCCATGTCGCCAAAAGTGACTTTTCCTGCTTTTCCAGCCCTGTTTTTGTGCACAGGGAACACCAGGAAGGGGAATGTTTTGGGGTGGCTCAAGAGAAGAGCTCAGGAGCTGAGCTGGGATTGCTCCAGGAGGGAATGGGAAACACAGGCAGATATTGGGATCAGGGGTTAGGGCTGTGTCTCCTGGCAGGTTCTGCTCCTCTCCCAGCCCCACAGAGCCTTCAGGAGCTTCCCGGTGGAGCTTCCCAAGTCCTGGCTGCTCTTCCCTTGGCATTCCACCCTGTCCAGACAGGAGGGAAGTGGATCTGCCTTTTCCCCAGAGCCAGGCTTGGAGAGGGATGGGTACCACAGGGTGGGTTTGGAGTCAGATCTGGATTTGCTTTCCCTCCTCCTCCTCATGCTGCTGGAGAAACAGATCTGGGGACATTTCCCAGCGCTGGCAGGGTTGGGAAAAAGGGTAACAGCATAAATGACAGTGATTCTTTGTGTATTTTTGCTGTCACCTGCCTGCCCTGCCCCCTGAGCCCAGGATCCCAGCAGGAATGGTGCAGAGCCTCCCCTCCAGAGCGCTGCCATCTCCAGCAGCCGCCTGGCACCGTGCCTGCTTTCCCATTTTTCCCACAAATTTCCCCCCTCTACCTCCTCAGCCATGAGGCTAAATTTAGCCTCTCTTCTGCTACAACATAATTACACAATTTGCTGCTTTGTGTAATGCAGAAGTGCTCCTGGAGAGGTGTTTGGGGTCGGTGCTGCTGTGGGGTGTGAACACAAAGCGTTCCCACTATCAGATCCTTTATCTCCACCTGGAAACCCAGAGCACTCTGCTGGTGCATCCTGTGGGACAGATCCTGTGGGAAGTGTGAGCCAGAGCCTCCCAGGAGAAACTGGGATTCAGGGTTGGCTTTGCTGGTGCAAAAGCTGGCTCTTTATGAAGGGTGGGCACTCCCTGCAGTGTCTGTAGGAAAGTTCAGGATCTGGGGTTTCGGTTTGGGATAAAAACAACAACTCCCTGATTTTTTTATTTTCAATTTTTTTTCCCCAGCTCTGTCCTGTGGAGTTCCCAGAGCCCCAAGGAACGGGGTTGTCTTTGGGAAGGAGTACACAGTGGGCACCAAGGCCGTGTACCAGTGCAACCAGGGCTTCCAGCTGCAGCCGGGCGCCGAGCCCAGCGCCGAGTGCCTGCAGGAGGGAGTGTGGAGCAACGGGAACCAGCCCCCCCTGTGCCTGGGTCAGTGGGCTTTGGGCTGCCCAGCCTGCAGAAATGCCTTTGGGGCTACCCAAAGGCCAGACAAAATTAAAAAGCATCAAGCAGTTGTATTTGTTGAAGAGCTTCAGGGGCGTTTAGGGCAGACAGAGCCCCCAGGGGCTGCACCCAAAATGGACAATGGGTCACAGGTTTCACACTTTTATAATTTTGGTTCATTTGCATATTGGGGGTTAATCTCCCAATTACAGCTTCAGGTAATGAAGTCATTTACCCCAAGTTTGCTCCCCCCCAGCTCAGTTTTGTTTCCATTTCTCAGGGCCTGAGGCAGCGAGGTGTCCTTGGTTCCTATTTGATGATTTTAACACCATTGCACGCGGTTTTTCACTTCGGATTTCAGGCACTTACAACATTACCCACAACATTTTCCTTTCAATTCTCAACCACAGCCCCACCAGGCGATACACCCCTCACTAAAAACCCACCACAGCTGGAACTTTTGCTGCGTTAGAACCTCACTTAACCAACTGTGTGCCATTTTCCCCCTCAGCCGTGACGTGCCCCGACGTGAGCAGCATCGCGGTGGAGCACGGCCGCTGGCGCCTCACCTACGAGGTGCAGTACCACTACAACGCCCAGCTGATGCTCATCTGTGACCCTGGCTACTACTACACGGGCCAGAGGGTGATCCGCTGCCAGGCCAACGGCACCTGGAGCATCGGGGAGCCCGTGCCCACCTGTAAAAGTGAGAGCAGGGGCACCCCCGGGTGGCGCCGGGGCTGGTTTTGGTTTTTGGGTCAGCAAATGGCAGCCCCGGGAGTTTCAGGGTGGTGCTGGTGGTGGACTTGATGGTCTCAAAGGTCCTTTCCAGCCTGGCTCATTCTGTGATTCTGTGGTGGTGCCCTTTGGGTACAGGATGGGATGGTTTGGTGCAGATTTTGGGAGGGAATCCATCCCTGTGAGAGCTGGGATGGATTTCCCAGGGCAGCGTCGCCAGGGGCTGGTTTTGTGTTTGGGCTCAGCAAATGCCAGCCCTGTGGGTTTCAGGATGGTCCTGGTTGCTGACTGTGGATAACCAAGGAGATGGTGCCCCTTGGGTTCAGAATGGGATGGTTTGGTGCAGATTTTGGGAGGGAATCCATCCCTGTGAGGGCAGGGAGGGGCTGGGATGGATTTCCCAGGGGAGCTGTGACTGCTCCATCCCTTCCAACCCACCCCATCCCTGGAAGTGTCCCAGGCCATGTTGGAGCAAACTGGGATAACGGAAGGTGTCTCTGCTGTTATGTAGGACTTAATTACTCCTGGCAGCAGCTGAGGTGGAGGCAGCAGAGCTGCTGGAAAGGAGCTGGGATGCAGGGAGATGCCTGGATGTGATTCCTGGTTTAATCCCAGCACTTCTCTGGGATCTCAAGCCCTTCAGCTCAGCTGTTGCTGTGGGGTCCCAGCAGCTTCTCTGTCACGGCTGCTCTGAAGTCAGGGCTTTTAAGGAGGAAAAATAAAGAATTGTGCTGTCAAGCCTCAGCTCTCACACAAACACCAGGTTTACAAGGGTAACAGTGTCACCTGCAAATCAAACCCAACGCGGCACACCAGCAGCTCTCAGTTGTTCTGACACCACTGCTGTGCTTTGGATCTCTCCTTTTGTCAGAGGTGGAGAGTTTTTCTCTCCAAGTGCAGACAGAGGCAGCAAAATCTCTCCTTCCCTGCTGCCTGCCTTTGTTTGTGGAGCTGTGGCTGCTGGCGTGGGTGACAGATGTACTTTTCCCCCTGCCAGCTCTTCCTCTGGTTCTGGGAGCAGGAGCCTGACCTCCTTTTGTTCCCTCAGCCTTATTGCCACCTAAATCCAAGTGACAGGATCTTGGCAGTGCCCCGAGGTCAGGAGCACCCAGCGGGAGCTCTGGAGGGTTTGCAGAGCTTGAAGGCAGAGAAAATGAAGATAAAATCAAGAGCTGGAGTTCTGAGGGGGAGTTGGGTTTGCAGGGGCTCCTGCATCCCACAAACCCAGCTGGGATCTGCAGATTTCTGGATTTTGGCTTGTGGGGGAAAGCTGGGCGTCCTTTTTAACTGGAAACTTTGTGCCATTCCAAGGGCAGGCTGGACAGGGCTTGGAGCAACCTGGCCCAGTGGGAGATGTCCCTGCTCATGGCCTTTAAGGTCTCTTCCAACCCACCCCATTCCTTGATTCCGTGGGTTTTCTGGGAATCAGCAATGGGTTAATGACAGAAAAATAGTCCTGTGTGGGGAAGTTCTGGTGTGAAAAACTCCTTTGGTTCCTTCCCAGCCTGTCTTTAGTGCTTCCCTTGTGTCCTGAAGCATAAATATTAACAGCTCTTATTTTTGTCACCTCGTCTAACATGGCTCTGGAATTATGACAATTCCTGGAATTATTTAATGAACTTCCCCACTCCCGCAGTAACTCCTGGTGCTGTGCCTGGATGCATTCCTTCAACACCCAGCCTGTTCTCACTATCCTTTGGGATCTCTCCTAGTTATCTCCTGTGGGGACCTGCCCACCCCTCCCAACGGGAACAAGATCGGGACCCTCACCAGCTACGGGGCCACTGCCATCTTCTCCTGCAACACTGGCTACACCCTGGTGGGCTCCCGGGTCCGGGAGTGCATGGCCAACGGGCTCTGGAGCGGGGCTGAGGTCCGCTGCCTGGGTAGGTGTCCCTTGGGAAACTCCTGTGGCACCCACGGGCGTGGGGAAGGCTCCTGGGGGCTCCTCAGGAGGGAACAGGGGATTTAGGGACTGATATCCACCCTGCGGGGTTTGGAGTGGATGTAAAAGGGAGGCAGGGTTTGATTCCTGCGTCCTCAGTAGGTGTGAGGTGTTTTGGGATGGGGATGTTTGTTTGTGACAGCAGAGTCTTGAGGTGACAGCCTGGAGCTGAAAGAGGTTAGGGTTGGGTTGGATATTGGGATGGATTCTTCCCTATAAACAGCATGGTATGGATTGCCCAGAGAAGCTGGGGCTGCCCCATCCCTGCAAGTCTCCAAGGAGGGCTTGGAGTGGCCAGGGATGGTGGAAGGTGTCCTTGTAGACAATCCTTATGTTCCTTTCCAACCCAAACCAGTCTGGGCATCTCTGAACCCCATTATGCCCAGAGAAGCTGGGGCTGCCCCATCTCTGGAAGTGTCCAAGGAGAGGTTGGACAGGGTGACCTGGCAGGGTGGAAGATGTCCCTATGGACAACCCTTACGTTCCCATCCAACCCAACCAGTCTGGGCTTCTCCAAACCTCATCCATGCCTGGAGAAGTCTCGAAGGAGATGTTGGACAGGGCTTGGAGTGATGAGGGATGGTGGAAGGTGTCTCCTTGTAGACAGTCCTTACATTCCCTTCCAACCCAAACCAGTCTGGGCTTCTCTTCACCCCAATCCCGCAGAGACCCGGGCGATGCCTTTTGGGGACACCTCTGCTGGGATCCCCAGCTGATTCCTGCTGTTTCCCCCCCTCCAGCCGGGCACTGCGGCGTGCCCAGCCCCATTGTGAACGGGCAGATCAACGGGGAGAACTACAACTACCGTGGCAGCGTGGTGTACCAGTGCCAGCCCGGCTTCCGCCTCATCGGCATGTCCGTGCGCATCTGCCAGCAGGACCACCGCTGGTCCGGCAAGACGCCTGTCTGTGTGCGTAAGTACTTGTCATTCCTTCAGCCCTGGGGGGAAATTCCAGCCTGGAAAGGGTTGGAAGGGGCTGTGGAAGGGGTTGTGGAAGGGGCTGGGCAGAGCTCACACCCACGAGGTGTGGGGCGGCCGTGCACGCGCGTTCGGGGCGTTTTTCTATCAGAATAAATCACACAGGACTCTTATTTGTTCATGCAGGAAAAAACACTATTCTTTATTCACATAACTCCTTTTTGTGCAGTTTTACAGACCTCATGTGTCACTCCAGTTGGTCCGTAGCTTTCTTGCTAATTACTTTATTGGTTAGGGTCTGTCAAATCTTTTTATTCTTAAATTCCTGTGGGGTGGCTGTGCATGCTGAAGGAGGAAGAATCTGAGGGATGTCTGAGATCCTGCTGGAGATTTCTGGGAGAAGAATGGTTGGAAAGGGTGGAATTTACTCTCATGCCCATGGCAGGAGCTGGAATGAGAAGTGCTTTAAACTCCTTTCCATCCCAAACCATTCTGGAATTCTGAGTTATTGCACAGAATAGACCTTGGGGGTAACAGAAATTTGGGATTGTTGATCTGAGCTCTGGTGGGGTCTGGAATGAGGGACAAATCAGGACATTCTGTGTGACAATGATCAATAAAGCTTTGTCCTCAGCTGTGCCAGGATGTCACATTCCTTAGGCAGCCAAGAATCTCCTGGTGGCTCATGCTGAGTTTCCTTTGTGGCCTGGAGCTGGCTGGAATCAAAGGCTCTGCCAGCAGCGGGGCCGTGCCCTCCCTGTGTCACCTGCTGAGGTGACAGCAGAGTGTTCCAGCCACTTCCCAGAAGTATTTGGGATGCTGGAATTGGCTTTGCTTCCCTGGGAGTTGCCAGAGCAGCTCCTGTACCTTTCACTTCATCCCAAGCCAATGGCAATCAGGGAAAAAAAAACCTAAAAAAATTAAAAAAAAAAAAAAAAATCCTCGCTTCAGGGATTTGGAAGTAAAATTTTCCCACAAAGTTTCTCCTACTTGTGCAGATTTCATCTCTTCAGGCCCTGTGCTGGAATTCTGATTTTCCTCCTATTTTCCCTCTTTCCTCTCTGCTTCCAGGTGTAACTTTTCCCTGCAGGGAGCAGCCAGGACTGGTATGGGGAGAGAGGAAGGGAACAGAGTTTGGGATGCCTGGGGTGGTGTGGGATTAAGAGCAGGAGCTGGGATTTTTGGAGAGGGCTATGTGGTGTAAATCAGTGGGATCCTGGCACTCAGCTGCCTGGAGATAGATGCAGGGAATTCCTGGGAATTCCTGGTGCCACTGAGACCTACAAAAATCCCCTTCTCTCAACCCCAAATCTTTAGGTTTTGGGATTGTGTGGGGTTTTTTTATGCTCTCTTACCTTCACAACTTTTTCCAATGAATAATCCAGTTTTTCTCCAGTAATAAATCCAGTGACATTTCCGTTTTGTCCTTGCAGCCATCACCTGTGGCCACCCTGGCAACCCCCCCAACGGCCTCACCCAGGGCTCCCAGTTCAACCTGAACGACGTGGCCAAATTCCAGTGCAACCCCGGCTTCCGCCTGGAGGGAGCTTCCCAATCCCAGTGCCTGGCCAACGGCCAGTGGAGCAGCACCCTGCCCTCCTGCCGAGGTCAGTCTGGGCCTTCCTTGGGGATTTCTCCACGATCCCAAGCCAGAAATCCCTGGGAACCACCCAGGGGATGTCCAGGGGATGTTGGAGATCCCAGGGCTGCTGTAAATCCCATGGATCAAACCTTGGGATTTTCTCACCTCTCTGTGTCCTCCAAGGTGTTACAGTGTGTTAGGAAAGGAAATTTGGGATCAGACCCAAATTTGGGGTCAGAGGGTGTTAAAGGCAGGCACAGCCCTGCAAGCACACCCTGGTGGTCACAGGCCATGTCCATGGAAAATCAGGATCTCTCCTCTGCTCCCCCTCAGATCACCTTGTCCAACCTCCTCGTTTATCTTCCCAGGAAATATCTTCCCACAGCTTTGTGCAGAGCCCTCTTCCCTTTTTCCCATGGGATCAGCACTCAGGTTCACTTCCCAAATCCCCTCCTCTCCCTGCACTCCCTCCCTCTGCATTCCCCTAATCCAGGATTTCCGACCATGCTGGATTATCAATTATTCCCTGCTGGATGATGGAAATCCCAGTTTGGGATCAGTTATTCCCAGCTGGATAATCTAAATCCCAATTTGGGGCTGGAGATCCAGCCTCTGCTGCTGGGTGAACACCTGCAGCATTGCCTGGACTCCCTTTTTCCCCTCCTTTTCACAAGAAATTTTTTCCACTCCCACCCTCAAAAATCTCAAGGGGAAAAAAAAAAAAAAAAAAAAAAACCTTAAATCACAGCATAAAATCTTCAACTTCTCACCTGTTTTTTTTTGGAGAACCGCACATTTTCTGCCCCACCCTTCGCTTCCCGTTATTTTTTTGGGTGTTGTTCTGTTGTTTGTTTGCAGTTGTGAACTGTTCTGACCCCGGGCACCTGGAAAACAGCGTCCGGCAAGTGCAGCCGAGCGGCCCCCACAGGTTCAGCTTCGGCACCACCGTGTCCTATCAGTGCATCCACGGATTTTATTTGTTGGGAACGCACGTCCTGACGTGCCAGGGCGATGGCACCTGGGACAGAGCCCTCCCCCAGTGCCTTTGTAAGTGGCCCCAACGCTCCCTGCCCAGCCCATCCCACGGGGTTTAGCAGGATTCGTGAGGGAAAATCATGAATTTTATTTATTTATGATTTAATTCCCCCCCCCCCAAAAAAAAATCCACCTGGGAATGATCCCACAGTGGTTTCAGGAGTTTTCCCAGGGAAGGGGGTTTGGGGTTGAGGAGAGGAATCCTGTTGAGGGCATTCTCTGTGTAGGGACAGGTGGATCCCAGTGGATTTGGGGGTTCTGGCTGGAATCCCAATGGATTTTGGGGTTTGAGGAGAGGATCCTGCTTGAGGGAGTTCTCTGTGTAGGGACAGGTGGATGCCACTGGATTTTGGGGATTCCAGGTGGAATCCCAATGGATTTGGGGATTTCCAGGTGGAATCCCAATGGATTTTGGGATTTCCAGGTGGAATCCCAATGGATTTGGGGATTTGAGGAAAGGATCCTGCTGGAGCGGGTTCTCTGTGTAGGGACAGGTGGATCCCAGTGGATTTGGGGGATTCCAGGTGGAATCCCAATGGGCTTTGGGGTTTGAGGAAAGGATCCTTCTGGAGGGAGTTCTCTTTGTAACGACAGGTGGATCCCAGTGGATTTAGGGGGATTCCAGGTGGAATCCTAATGAGTTTTGGGATTTGAAGAGAGGATCCTACTGCAGGGGGTTAAGGACAGGTGGATCCCAATGGATTTTGAAGGTGAGGAGAGGATCCAGCTGGGATGGTGCAGGTGGAGAGGGCAGGAGCAGCTCTGGAGCACAGGGAGGGCTCACCCGAGTGAGTGGAAACTCACCTGAGTGGCTGAGGGTACACCTGGGTGAGTGAGGGCTCACCTGAGTGAGGGCTCACCTGAATGAGTCCCAGTCTTACACTGGGAATTTGGGATCCAGAGTGGATTTTAGGTGCTTTAGGGAGGTGCAGGCAGGATCAGCCCCACCCCAGCATGACCAGTTTGTCCCTTTGGGCACTAAACCAGCTGCAGTCCCATTCCCTTCCTTTGGGAATGGCCTCAGAACTCCAGAAATTCCAATTGGCTTGAGCTGTTCCAAAGCTGGGATTGTTCCTTTTGTTTTTTCCATGTTTATCCCTCCACATCAAATCCTATTGAGCAGTTTTGGGCACATTTTCCTCTCCTTTTGTCTGGTCCTCACCCCTTGCATGTTCCTGGGGAATTGGTGAGTGATGATCCATGTTCCCACAGCCAGGAGGAATTCCTGTTAAAACCCCAATCCCAGGCTCCCTCACCCCTTGAGCACAAGGGACCTCCTTCCTCCATTTTATCTCCCATAAAATATTAGGATTTGTAGGATTTGTGGGCATTTGGAAATCCAGGTCAGTTTTACCGCTGATTCCTTGGATTCCTGGGGTTAAAAGTTTTTTCTAAAAAATAAGATTATCCCGTGGTTTTGTTTCCTGTGTGTTGAACTTCCATGTGAGGGTGGGGAGGCCCTGGCACAGGTGCCCAGAGCAGCTGGAAGTGTCCCCATCCCTGGAAGTGTCCAAGGCCAGGCTGGACAGGGCTTGGACAGGGAAAAGCATCCCTGCCCATGGAAAGGGTTGGCATTAACTGACGTTTAAAGCCCCCCAAGCCAGAATTCTGGATTCCCTGGGTGCTGAAGCTGTGTCTCTCTTGCAGTGGTGTCGTGTGGCCACCCCGGGTCCCCTCCCCACGCGCAGATCTCGGGGGACAAGCACACGGTGGGCTCGGTGGTCAGGTACAGCTGCCTGGGCAGGCGCACGCTGGTGGGCAACGCCACGCGGATGTGCCAGCTGGACGGGCGCTGGAGCGGCTCCCTGCCACACTGCTCGGGTGAGGGAGGAGCCTTGGGAGAGGCACGGGGGTCACTCGTTCATGGTCAGCTAGCCATGGCCACCGGTTCATGGTCACCTGTTCATGATCACCCATTCATGGTCACTCTTTCATGGTCACCTGTTCATGGTCAGCTAGCCATGGTCACCCGTTCATGGTCACCCAGCCATTGTCATCACCTCCTACCCATCGTCACCTACTCCTTGTGCCTCGAGGAGGAGGCACTTCCCTTCCCTTCCCTTCCCTTCCCTTCCCTTCCCTTCCCTTCCCTTCCCTTCCCTTCCCTTCCCTTCCCTTCCCTTCCCTTCCCTTCCCTTCCCTTCCCTTCCCTTCCCTTCCCTTCCCTTCCCTTCCCTTCCCTTCCCTTCCCTTCCCTTCCCTGAACTTCCCTGAACTTCCCTTCCCTTCCCTTCCCTGAACTTCCCTTCCCTGAACTTCCCTTCCCTTCCCTGAACTTCCCTGAACTTCCCTGAACTTCCCTGAACTTCCCTTCCCTTCCCTGAACTTCCCTTCCCTGAACTTCCCTGAACTTCCCTTCCCTTCCCTGAACTTCCCTTCCCTGAACTTCCCTTCCCTTCCCTGAACTTCCCTGAACTTCCCTTCCCTTCCCTGAACTTCCCTTCCCTTCCCTGAACTTCCCTTCCCTGAACTTCCCTGAACTTCCCTGAACTTCCCTGAACTTCCCTGAACTTCCCTGAACTTCCCTGAACTTCCCTGAACTTCCCTTCCCTGAACTTCCCTGAACTTCCCTGAACTTCCCTGAACTTCCCTTCCCTGAACTTCCCTGAACTTCCCTGAACTTCCCTTCCCTGAACTTCCCTGAACTTCCCTGAACTTCCCTGAACTTCCCTTCCCTGAACTTCCCTTCCCTTCCCTGAACTTCCCTTCCCTGAACTTCCTTGAACTTCCTTCCCTGAACTTCCCTTCCCTGAACTTCCCTTCCCTTCCCTGAACTTCCTTGAACTTCCTTCCCTGAACTTCCCCAACCCTTCCCTTTTCCCTTTTCCCTTTTCCCTTTTCCCTTTTCCCTTTTCCCTTTTCCCTTTTCCCTTTTCCCTTTTCCTTTCCCTTCCTGCCATGCTCCACCCCTCCTTGTTCCCTGAGTGCCAGCTGCTCAGGGCTGGCTTGGAGCACGTGGGAATTCCTTTATGGAGGGGAAACACCCCCGGGGCTGATGCTGGAGGCTCCACCTTGGGATTCAGGAATTGTGGCCATGTTTGCACCCAGCTCAAAACCGGGGGGGCTCCTGGAACCAGGGAATGTTTAATTTGGAATTCCGCTGCTGCGCTGGGGGTGGAATTCCCGATGCGGGTGACAAGAGCCACCGTGCCCTGGTGGCCCTGGTGACCCCGTGCTCTCCCTGGGCAGGGGGCAGCCAGGGCGTGTGCGGCGACCCCGGGATACCTTCGCACGGGATCGGGCTGGGGGACGCCTTCGACGTGGGCAGCGTGGTGAGGTTCAGCTGCGAGCCCGGCTACTCCCTGCGGGGCTCCTCCGAGAGGACCTGCCACGCCAACGGCTCCTGGAGCGGCACGCAGCCCGAGTGTGAAGGTACTGCTGTGCCACAGCCCCGGGGCTGCCCCGCTGTCCCCAGAGCTGCCCCGGTGTCCCCAGAGCTGCCCCACTGTCCCCAGAGCTGTTCTGGTGTCTCCAGAGCTACCCCAATGTCTTCAGAATTCTCTGATGTGCACAGAGCTGCCCCAGTGTACCCAAAGCTGCCCCGCTGTCCCCAGAGCTGCCCCGCTGTCCCCAGAGCTGCCCCAGTGTCCCCAGAACTGCCCCAGTGTCCCCAGAGCTGCTCCAGTGTCCCCTGGACTGCCCCGGTGTCCCCAGAGCTACCCTGGTATCCCCAGAGCTGCCCCAGTGTCCCCAGAGCTGCCTCGGTTTCTCCAGAGCTGCTCCAGTGTCCCCTGGATTGCCCCGGTGTCCCCAGAGATGTTCTGGTGTCTCCAGAGCAGCCCCAATGTCTTCAGAATTCTCTGAGGTCCCCAGAGCTGCCCCAGTGTCCCCAGAGCTGCCCCACTGTCCCCAGAGCTGTTCTGGTATGCCCAGAGTTGGCCCACTGTCCCTAGGACTGCCTCGGTGTCCCCAGAATTGCTCTGATGTCCCCAGAGCTACCCCGCTGTCCCCAGAGTTGTTCTGGTGTCCCCAGAGCTGCCCTGGTGTCCCCAGAACGCTTCCAGTGTCCCCAAGACTGCTCCAGTGTCCCCAGAATTCCTCTGATGTCCCCAGAACACTTCTGGTGTCCCCAGAACGGTTCTGGCGTCCCCAGAAATGCTCTCATGTCCCCAGAATGGCTCTGATGTCCTCGGAAATGCTCTCATGTCCCCAGGAATGCTCTGGTGTCCCCAGAAATGCTCTCATGTCCCCAGAATGGCTCTGGTGTCCCCAGAAATGCTCTCATGTCCCAGAACTTGCCTTTCCTGAGGACAGGCAATGCAGGGGGAGCCCCTTGGGGTTCTGGGGTTGGTTGTGTCCCCTGGGTTGTTTCAATTCCCCCGTTTCCCTGGCAGTGATTTCCTGCGGGAACCCCGGGACCCCCAGCAATGCCAGGGTGATCTTCAACGACGGCCTGGTGTTCTCCAGCTCCATCATCTACCAGTGCAGGGAGGGTTATTACTCCACAGGGGTGCTGAGCAGGCACTGCACCGTCAATGGCACCTGGACTGGGACCAGCCCCGAGTGCACTGGTGAGCACTGGCGCTGCCTCAGCTTTAGGGTTTGTGTTTTTCGGGTTCTGTGCTGCTTTTGTGGGTGGGTCTGGGTTCATATCAGGGGATGGTGAGCTCTCTGCACAGAGCAGGGAGACAAAACAATTCCTGCTCCAGCTGGGGACCAAGGACAAATGATCCAGACTTCAGACCCACGAACACAAACAACGTGGGCTGGAGAGAGAAAAAGAAGAAGGATGGGACTTCATGGGCTAAATCTGGAATTGGACAATTAACTCCAATATGCAAATGGAGCAGAACTTATAAAAATGTGAGATGTTGTAACCGGTCATCCGTTTTTGTGCCCATTTGGGTTCATCTTGGGTGCAGCCCTGGCTGGGCTCTTGTGCTGCCCAAGGTGGATCCATTGAGGAGATCCTTTATTAAAAGGATAGGGATCCTCCCCTATCCTTTTAACAAATCCCTGCTTTATTCTTTAACTCTGTCCAGCCTCTGTTCTAGCTCAGCCTCCACCAGGCATCACTGGGATGGAATCCTGCCACAGGGAGAGGGCAAGGATGAGCTGCCAGGCCCAGCTGTGCCCACTTGATGCCTTTTGGGCTACCTAAAAACAGAGGCCAGACAAAGTTAAGGGAATAAAAAGCAGTTCTATTTATTGAAGGGCTTTCAGGTACATTTAGGGCAGACAAAGCCCCCCAGGGGCTAAACCCAGAAATGGTTGATGGGTCAAGGGTTTTCACACTTTTATAATTTTGGTCCATTTGCATTTTGGGGATTAATTAATTCCAATTGCAGCTTTAGGTAATGAAGTCATTTACCCCAAGTTTGCTCCCCCCAACTCACTTTTACTCACATTTCTCAGGGCCTGAGGCAGTGAGGTGTCCTTGATTGCCAGGCCTGGAGAGGAATTGTTGTGTCTGCCCAAAATGGGGAAGCAGCAGCTCACACTGTGTGTGGAGTTTGGAGTTATAGACTAAGAACAGCAGGATTACAAATACATGAAAAATAGGAAAGCTCAAATCCTAAGGCACCAAGAGAGTGCCACCCTGAGAAACTCTGCTAAAGCCTGGCCTGGCACCAGCAGCAGCTCAGCCTGGGAATTCTGCTGGGACCTAATGGAAAAATCTTGCTCTGGGGTTCTTTTTCCAGCTGGATGGAGGGAGCTCTGGGATAATTTTGGGAGTGGGTGTTGGCCGAGCTGGGGGGGCTCTCTGGGGCTGCTCCTGAGTGTGACATTCCTGGGGCAGGGATGTGACCTCAGGGCTGGGAACGGGGTGGTGACAAAGGTGGATTTACATCAGAGGCAGTGACTGGGCTAAGTGGGGAGTGCTGTGTGCCTTCCCTTCACCCAGGTTTGACCCGGGTTTGCTTTAAAGTTTAATTAGTGTTAATCCAGCTCCTTTCAAGGTCTTAATGAGCCATTAAGCTCCACCCTGTGCTACAAACCTGCTCCACATTTAACTTTTTAAATCCCACCTGGATAAAACCACTCAGGACCACCACAGATGTGGTTCCAGCTGCCAGAAATTCTCCTTTTCCCCTTCCTTGGCAGTGATCAACTGTGGAGACCCCGGCGTGCCGGCCAACGGGCTGAGGCTGGGCAGTGACTTCACCTACAACAAATCCGTGGTGTTCCAGTGCACTCCTGGCTTCATGATGGAGTCAGACCGAGCAGCTGCCCTCACCTGCACCAAAGACCGCACCTGGAACGGCACCAAACCCGTCTGCAAGGGTAGGAACCTGCAGGGCTTGCAGGAGACAAGTTTTGCAGGCCACCAGAGTTTCCCTGGAAGCCTGGCTGGGCGCTCCTCAGATCCCTTGTCCCACCCGAAGTTTGGCATTTGTCAGGGAAGCAGCAGCACCTTGCTGTGTTCAGGGCTATCAATCTGTGCCTGGGAGGGAGGGAAGGAATTGCTCTTCTCCTTCAAAGCCCAGGGAGTAAAGTGATTTTGCACAAAAACTCGGATCAAGCTCGGATGAAATATTGTGTTTTTCCAGCAGACGCTGTGCTGGCATCACCCAGAAACATCTGAAAAATGTTCCCTGCAAGTCTTTTCATTATTCTGAGACGGCTCCTGTGGTTCAGAGATAGAAAAGGGAAATAGGAAAGCAGTGTCTGGGCAGGCTGGATCTCTTTTCCTCACCCCCCAGCGCAGATAAAATGTGTGGCAGCATCTCTGCATTCCTTTAAAAATCTGGAAAATTCACCTGTCACGGGGCTGATATAAAAACAGGCCACATAAAAACCCTCAAATGCGCTCCAGCTCCTTCAGAGGCTGTAAAGAGCAATTCTTCCTCTCCTTTTTCATTCTCTGCACTGAGCAAATGCTGCAGAAATGATCCAG
Organism: Passer domesticus; assembly: GCF_036417665.1. Taxonomy (NCBI): domain Eukaryota; kingdom Metazoa; phylum Chordata; class Aves; order Passeriformes; family Passeridae; genus Passer; species Passer domesticus. The sequence continues at coordinate 4,907,715 of NC_087497.1, read as the reverse complement.
AATGTGGCCAAGAGTCTCATTTGGAGGCACAGGTTTAGCTCCTCTGAGCTGAAGAGCAGAGCGCTGCAAAAATGTCATCTCCAAACACCCCAGGGTGGGTGAAAACCCGACAGGTTGTGGCTTCAACTGCTCGTCTGAGCCTCAGCCAGGTTGTCCAAAATGTGTGAATCTTCGGGGAAATCTGGGATGAGTTTTCACACCATGTCAGGGCAGATTTTTACCTTCAGCTGAGAATGAGCATTGACTTAAATATCGGATTTGTAGAGATGTTGAGGAAAATGTTCTTCCCCCAGAGGGTGGTGGGGCACTGAACAGGCTCCCCAGGGAGTGGGCACAGCCCCAGGATCTCAAGGAATATTTGGACAATGCTTGGGATTTTGGGGTGTCTGTGCAGGGCCTGGGCTTGGGCTGGATGATCCTCATGGATCCCTTCCCACAGGACATTTCATAATTTGGGATTGAACTCCAGACTTTGAAGGGTTTGTCCCCACTTTGTGCCAGTCCCAGGAGATACTCTTGGAGATCAGGAGGTGACTTCACTCCTACGTGGAATTTGCTTGTTAATGTAAATAATGAAGAAGTGGAGAGACCTGACTCTACTTTTCCTTTTCCTTTTCCTTTTCCTTTTCCTTTTCCTTTTCCTTTTCCTTTTCCTTTTCCTTTTCTCGTTCCTCCTTCTCTGCCTTTTCCTCCTTTTCCTCCTTTTTCTCCTTTTTCTCCTTTTTCTCCTTTTTCTCCTTCTTCTCCTTCTCCTCCTTCTTTGCCTTTTCCTCCTTTTCCTCCTTTTTCTCCTTCTCCTTCTCCTCCTCCTTTTCCTTTTCCTCCTTTTCCTCCTTTTTCTCCTTTTTCTCCTTCTTCTCCTTCTCCTCCTTCTTTGCCTTTTCCTCCTTTTCCTCCTTTTTCTCCTTCTTCTCCTTCCCCTCCTTCTTTTCCTTCTCCTCCTTTTCCACCTTCTCCTCCTCCTCCTCTTTTTCCTTCTCCTCCAGCCATCACCTGCAGAGCTCCGCAGGCCATTCCCAACGGGAAGGTGGTGGGATCAGATTTCAGCTGGGGTTCCAGCATCAGCTACGCCTGCCTGGAGGGCTACCAGCTGTCCCTGCCCGCCGTGCTCACCTGCGAGGGCAACGGCTCCTGGAGCGGGGAGATCCCCCAGTGCTTCCGTGAGTAGGCAGCTTCCCTCTTTCCCACCAGGAATCAGCAGGATTCTGCTTCAAATCCAGCTTTTTTGGGGCTTTTCCCAATGTTTTTTCCCAAGCTCTGCGTCACTGGTTTGGCAGCTCAGGGTTTAGAGGGATCGTGCTGTGCTTCGTGCCCTGTTCCTAAATGGAGTTTTCCACGAGCTGGAGTGGGAATTTTTGGTGCCGTGGTGATGCTTCAGGAGTCTGGAGCCAAAGTCTGGCTGCTCTCCCAGCTCCCTCATGGCTTGGTTTTTTGGGAACCTTGGTTTGGCATGTGTAGGGAGGAGGCAGGGACACTGGTGGTCACGCCAGGGACACTGGTGGTCACTCTACCCCTGTTACAGAAGGGTGATGCCACTTTTGGGATGAATCCAGGCATTTTCCGTGTTCCTGCCTACAAAATATCCTCAAAACTGGGTGTTTGGTCTCAGTGACCCAATCTTCTGCAATCAGGACTCCTGGAACTGCCAAAAAATCCTTTGGCAAAGGGCACCATGCTGCAGCAGAATTTGGGAGTGTTTTGTGGGGTTGGGTGGGTTTGACACAACAGCAAACACCAAACAAAAAAGGGAATTAAACATCTCCTGATGCTGAAGGCAGCTCTGAGTTCCTTTTCCAGCTGCACAACATCCATTTTCATATTAAATCCCACAAACCCCTCACTGTTCCTCACACCTTTCCCAGGATCTGGGATAATTAGTGGGCTTTCCGTGTGACACAGAGCCAAGGAACAAAGTGACACCGTGCAATTAGGGGAGAAAAAAGAGGGGGGAAAAAAAGGCAAATCCGGGGGAGAAGGTGGAAGTTAATTAACAACCACTGACAAAAGGAGATAATTACAAGGAATGCAGCCAGCAATGCCTTCTGCCACCCCTGATTCCTGAGCTAATCATGGAGCTGGATGGGCTGGATGGGATGTGACATTGCTGAGGGGTCTGTGGCCACCTCCGTGTCCCTTTGCTGTTACAGCCGTGTTCTGTGGGGACCCGGGGACCCCAGCCCAGGGCAGGAGGGAGGACCGAGGCTTCACCTACCGCTCGTCCGTGTCCTTCTCCTGCCTGGCCCCGCTGGTGCTCGTGGGGTCGGCGCGGAGGTTCTGCCAGTCCGACGGCACCTGGAGCGGGACCCAGCCCAGCTGCATCGGTAAGGGGGGCCCAGCTGCGGGGTCTGGGGGCTCTCTTCACTTCCAACCCCAACCCCGTGGTCCTTGCAGATCAGGATGGGAGGAGTGATTCATTAAAAAATGTGGATATTGATCTAGTACCGATATCCAGCTGTGACGGACAAAGAGTTTGAACAGTTTGAAGTTAGAAGGTGTGTGTTTATTGCCAGGGCAGCTGTGGGATAGCTCCCAAATACACACTGCACTTTACACGTGATTACAGACCCTTTTTATCTATACAAGTATTGAATACCCAAAATACAAATACATATTCATGATTTTGGTACAGCCCATTCCCCACTCTGTATGCTAATTAGTTCTAATGCTATTAAGCATGTGTGGTTCGTTCCTTGAAATGGGTCCGTGGTCCCTTTCATGGGGAGGGGGTCCCAAAATGAGGAAGTAAATGAAGTCTTCCTCGTTCTGACCTTTCTACTTTTTCAATGCAAATATGACAAATGAACCCTTGGAAGAACCCCCATTCCCTGTCTCCAACTGGTTTCAGAGCAGAGGAGGCCCACACCTGTCTTATGCTCCTAAAGCTATTCATCAGTTTCCAGATTCTTCATTATAAACCCAGCTAACCAAACATTGTGTTGACAAACAATCTCTTACTAGTTAACTACTAACTCTTAACTTCATCAAGGCCTACCCGTTTATTTTAATTAACTCCAATAAAGCTTATCTCTAATTTTAGCTCCTCTAAAATCTCTAAATTCCTTGAAGTTTATGTCTCAGGAGAGGGCAGGGAGGGTGGGATCACCATGGTGCTTGGAGCTTGGGATGGCCCTTGGGAGCAGAGGGTGTGGGTGTGGGGAAGAGCTGTCCTGATCCAAGGTGTGTGTTCCCAGTTTTTCTCCTGAGGGATGAAGTGCCTCTGGCTGCTTCGTGCTGCAGCAGGCAGGGATTTAAGGAACAAGAAGATCCGTGTGTTTTTCTTGTTGCCATGTGTTTCTTCGGAGCCAAATCCCTCTTGTGTTCCAGAGGTGCAGCAGGACCCATGTGCCTGGAGGGGTCTGAGCCCTCCTGTAAATCCCTTCCCTGTTTTTAACAGATCCCAGCCTCACGACGTGTGCAGATCCTGGGGTGCCTCTTTTTGGGATGCAGAACAATTCCCAGGGGTACCAGGTATGGCCATGGAAGAGGGGTGCAGCACCAAGCCAGCCCTGCTCAGTGCTTGGCCTGGATTCACGTGTCCTCCCATGAATTCCTATGTTATTCCATGGATTCACATGTTCTCCCATGGATTCATGCATTATCCCATGGATTCACGTGTCCTCCCATGGATTCACGTTTCCTCTCATGGATTATTGTGTGCTCCCATGGATTCATGTGTCCTTCCATGAGTTAATGCCTCCTATCATGGATTCACATGTTATCCGGTGGATTCATGTGTCCTCCCATGGATCCTTGTGTCTTCCCATGGATTAGTGTCTCCTCCCGTGGATTCACATGTTCTCCCATGGATTCACATGTTCTGCCATGGATTCATGTGTCCTTCCTCCATGGATTCTTGCATCTTTCCGTGGATTATTGTGTCCTCCCATGAGTTCATGTCCCCTCTCATGGATTCTTGTGTTATCCCATGGATTCATGTGTCCTTCCATGGATTTATGTCCCATCCTCTGAATTCATGTCTCATGCTATGGATTCCTGTGTCCTTCCATGGATTCCTGTCTCCTCCTGGGAGCAGGACACCCCAACATGCTCCTTTAGCCCTCCAAGTGGGTTTGCACAGCATTAATTGTATCTGAAATTAATTACAGTGCTAATTAATAATTGCTGCTATTCACATTAATTCCCATTAATTTTCATGCCAAATCCTGCAGGTGCTTTTGTTAATCCCATCTCTCATCCAGCAGGAAATCATCGGAATGGGGACAAAAATCCCACAGTGACTCCCTGTGGGGCTCCATTCCCACCCATTCCCTGCTGGGATAGTGGATGCCAGAATGGATCCTTCCATTTTCCTGCTAATTAGTTACCTTCATCTTGGGGTTTAATTAATTAATTTCAGGTTTAATTAATTTGGAGACGCCATGAATGGGATTTTTGCTCAGCTGGGAGCTTCCCTGGGAGTGGAGCTGCTCCTGTGAGGGGTGAGGTGGTGCCAAGGGGATGGAATGAAGGCCTGGCAGTCCCTGGGAAGCTGAGTGATTGTCTCCTGTTGGGACAGGTGGGAAGCATCCTGTTCTTCAGGTGCCAGAAGGGATATCTGCTGCAGGGCTCCACCACCAGGACCTGCCTGCCCAACCTGACCTGGAGCGGCGTCCAGCCCGACTGCGTCCGTGAGTCCTGGGAGTGCCACAGGGAGCTGGGGCCTTCAGCCAGGCTCTGGAAGAGGGATCCTTGGAGGAAATGTGCTGGATTTTAGGGAGAATTGGGGAATGCAAGGTTTTTAGTCTGCACCCACACCTGGCACTCAGTTCTGGGCTCAGAGGTGCTTCAGCATTCTTTGGTTTTGTCTTTTTCCCTTAAAAATGGGGGTGGCCAATCCTGATTTTCAGCTCGTCAGCTGGAGCCTGGTTCAGCTTTAGCTGGGAACAGAAACCCAACATGGGAAGCTCCTCATTAATTCCTCCAGCTGGGAAAAGTCCCTGTGAGCTGTGCTGTAGAAACTCTACCAGGAGGGTTCCCCCGTTGCTGTCACCGTGTCACTTTTCACCCTCCCCGTGCTCACCTGGCTGCTTTCTCTCACCTGTTCTCCCTGTCCTCTCCAGCCCACCACTGCAAGCAGCCTGAGACCCCATCCCACGCCAACGTGGGTGCCCTGGACCTGCCCTCCCTGGGCTACACCTTGATCTACTCCTGCCAGAGCGGCTTCTACCTCACCGGGGGCTCCGAGCACCGCACCTGCAAAGCCGACGGCAGCTGGACAGGGAAACCCCCCATCTGCCTGGGTGAGGGGCTGGCAGCACCAGCTGGGCTCTGAGACCCTCCCCAGGCTCTCAGCTTGTGGAGATCCTGAGCCTTGAGGTGCTTCAAAGGTGGTTTTCAAACTGCAGATAATCCCACGATTCAGTTCTGGGGTCAGAACTCCAAGGAAGGAGGGGGGAGGTGTTTTCAGCCATGATTTTGTTCCCTTAAAAGTTGTGGGATGGCCCAGCCTGATTTTCACTTGGTGGGAGGGTCTCCACTGTTGATCTCCACAGCAGAATCCCAGAATTAGGTTGGAAAAGGCCTTTTGAGATCATCAAGTCCAACCTGTGACCCAACATTCAGGTGCCATCTCCAGTCTTTCCTTAAAGAGCCACCTGGGGAGTTTTGGGGTCTAGAAGCACCTGCAGAGGACAAAAATTGTTTATCTCCCCCACATTTTACCTGCCACAGAGTCTTGGATGAAGAACAAGTTCTGATCCATTGAAATGGAGCCCTGTGGCTCTCCTGGAGAGCCAGAGGGTCACTCTGGACTCTTGGGATTGGAGCAGAGGGCAGGGCAGGACAGGCTGAGAGGCAGAGAGGGACCTGGGGGTGTTGAGGGACAGCATCTGGACATGAGCCAGGTGTGCCCATGTGGTGTGGCACCTGGCTGGATCAGGGATGGACCAGCAGGAGCAGGGAAGGGATTGTCCCCTGTCCTGGCCACTGGTGAGGGACACCCCGAGTGCTGTGTCCAGTTCTGGGCTCCTCCATTTGGGACATGGAGGGGCTGGAGCGTGTCCAGGGAAGGGAACAGAGCTGGAAAACTCCTGCTGGAGCTGAGGGGGCTCAGCCTGGAGCAAAGGAGGCTCAGGGGGGACCTTGTGGCTCTGCACAGCTCCTGACAGGAGGGGACAGCCAGGGGGGTCGGGCTGTGCTCCAGGGAACAGGGACAGGAGAGGGAACGGCCTCAGGCTGGGCCAGGGGAGTTTGGGGTTGGATTTTAGGGAAAATTTCTGCACAGAAAGGGGGGTCAGGCCTTGGCGGGGGCTGCCCAGGGAGGTTTGGAGTTCCCAAGGAAGGCCTGGACGTGGCACTCGCTGCTCTGGGCTGGGTGACAGGGTGGCCCTCAGGCACAGCTTGGACTCTGTGACCTTGGAGGGCTTTTCCAGCCTCAGGAATTGTGGGGTGGACAGTGCCAGACCCCAAATCTTGACCAGTTTGCTTTGCCCCTGTCGCAGCCGACGTCCGGCCCAGCGGGAGGCCCGTGGGCACCGCGCGGGAGCCGCCGCTCGCCAAGGCCTCAGGTGAGGGCTCGGGGGGCTCATCCCCGGGGACACATCATGGACACATCCCCGCTGCCCCCCAAACCCACCCTCCTGAACCCCTCAAAGCTGCCACCTGCCCCAGCCCGTTCCCTGGAGATCAAAGAGGATCCTTTCAGGAGCTGGACATCAACACCCACTGCCCTCCCCACAGCATTCCCTTCCAGCATTTTGTACATTCGACCTTTCTTTTTTGAAGTTAACTTTTGCTAATAAATTATTTCAGGTGTTGGTTTGGTTTTGAAACTTTCCTTGCGTTTTTGGTCGCAACAGGCAAATTAAAGTCACTGGTTTTGGCTTTGTCCCCCGTGGTGATGGCACAGAGTGGGTGGGATTTAAGATACTTAAAATAAAAACTATTTTAAAATATTAAATATTTAAAACAATTTATGAATTCAAAGACATAAATCCTGCTCTGTTTTTTTTTTCTCCCTGAAAAAATGGAAATGCTTCTGGTTTTTTGGGGGTTTTTTTTGCATCTCCCACTGCTGTAATTCCAGTGCCTGCGGATGTGTTTGCAAGGAATTCCCTGTGGAAAGGCTCCTACGAGTACATGGGGAAGAAGCAGCCAGCCATGCTCTCTGTCACCAGCTTTGACCCTGCCACCAGCAAGGTCAACGCCACCTTGATCGACCACAGCGGGGTGGAGCTCCAGGTGTCGGGTGAGGGACACGACAAGGTGGCCTTTGGGAGGGGTTGGCATTGGCACTGCCAGGGCAGGGACTGTCCCCTGTGCTGGCACTGCTGGGATGTGGAGATAAAAGCCCATTCTAGATGGTACAGGTCACATTTTATGGGATTATCAGAAGGTTCTGTGTCAGATCTTATTGGTGGACACTTCTTTACATTTAGTTTATTGGTCTGCATGGTATTTTGTGTGTTATATTTTGCATATCTGTCAAACTTCTGTGGTTTTACTTCGTTTACACAGTTTTTCTACTGATTCTCGTGAGACAGATCTTATTGTTTATACTGGTGCAGTTATTTTTCACTCTAGGAATAGATTGTTGTGTTAATGAATCTTTCACACCAAGATTGTTTTCTCATGGGAACTTGCAGCCATTAATTTAGGCCTGATTTTATGAGGCCTTTCTTTTATAATTTCTCTTCCTCTCTATGACACTGGGACACCTCTAGGGTTGTGTCCAGTTCTGGTCACTCATGACCAGAAATGGAGGGGCTGGAGTGTGTCCCGAGAAGGGAATGGAGCTGGAAAAGGGTCTGGAGAACTCCTGATGGAACCTGGAGAAAAGGGGGCTCAGGGGGCTCCCCAAAACTCCCTGACAGGGTGGGTCAGGCTCTGCTCCCAGGATAAAACAGCCTCAATCTGTACCAGGTTGGATTTTAGGGAGCATTTCTCCATGGAAAGGGTGGTCAGACCTTGGGACTGCCCAGGGAGGTTTGGAGTGCCCATCCCTGGAGCTGTCCAAGGTAGGACTTGGAGCTTTTGGCAAAAAACCTGAAATTATGTGAGCTGGACTTTGATGATCCTTGGGGGACCCTTCCAGCTCCTGATTCCATGAGTGCTCCATGTCCCTGCCCTCCTGGAGCACCAGGCTCTTCCTGATCCAGCAGCAGAACCTGAATATTAATTAAATACTGAGTTGAGTCCTTTCCCATGTGGAAAATACCTTCAGTATCCTGGGCTGTGTTTCCCAGTGTCCACTCAAATCCTGACGTGGTTTCTCTGCCCTCCCACTCAATTATTTCCAACCAGAGTGACCCAGAGCTGACAAAATCCCTTCTTTTCCAGGGATTTACAAGAAGGAAGACGTGCACCTGCTGCTCCAGGTGTACCAGATCATGGGGCCACTGGAGATCTTTGCCAACAAGTTCAGGAATGACAAATGGGCTCTGGATGGACACGTGAGTGCACAAAATCCACCCTGCCATGGATGTCCCAGCCTGGATTTCCCTTCCTTGGAGCTGAGGGACAATTCCCAGAGCTGGCAGGGGACATGTGGCACTTCTCCAGCAGGTGACAGCTCCTCCTGCAGCTGGGGGTTGGTTTTATTGCCCTGGGGTTTGGAATCCATCATCTCCCAGATGATGCTGGAGGAGAAACCAACGGGAGTTGTTCTATGTGGATGTTTTATGTCTGCTCAACATCTTGCTGGGAAAGCTGATTTTTCCTACTGAAGCCAACTCCTCACCCTTTGTCTGTGTCCGGGAGTTTCCCAAGCCCTTTAGGGATCCAAAGGAGCTTGGGAAAAATGTGGATCCAACTGACCCATGGCCACTTTTTCCCTCTCCCTCTGGAATCAGCAATGTCCTTTCCAGTTTATCACTGAGATTTGTTTTAGCTTCCCTTCCTTCAAGAATGGAGAATTTTCAGCTATTGGGTGGTGAAACTCCTTAAAAAAATGCCAGGATTTTCTGGGGAATTGCATCAAATTAATGCGCTTGGAAGGGGCTGGGATGAGCTGGGTGTTAAATCCAGGGAAAGGTTGGATAAATCCGTTGATTTCCACTCTCCACAGGTCTCATCGGAGTCCTCGAGTGGCACCTTCGTGTACCAGGGCTTTGTGCGTGGCAAAGGCTTCGGGCAGTTTGGCCTGCAGAGACTTGGTAAAATTCCTTGGATTTGCACTTTTCCCCCCAATTCCAAAAGCTCCATTTTGGCCTGGTTGGGGCTTTCCAGGCAGGGAATGTTTCTCCAATCCCTGGCTTGAATTTTCCACGCTTTCTGAGTTCTGCTGAACTTGGTGTGAGGATTGTGGGAGACAAACAGCATGAAACAAACAGCACAAGGGAAAAATTTATAATTTGGGAGCAAAATGAGGGATAACCAGGCTGCTGTCCAAAGGCGGGGAGAGTTTGGAAGCACAAACAACACTTGAATTTTTTTTTCCAAATTCCCAGATCCCTGCCAAGCCCAAATCCCATTCCCACCACAGAAAGTGTCTCCATCAGAAATCACAGAGGCTCCTGGGAGCTTAAACCACCCAAAATTTAAGCTCCTAAATACTTCTTAAAGCATGGTTTGAGCTCTTTAATCCCTCAGGATTGCTGGAATCTCGTCAACTTTATGGATTCTCGTTATTGCTGCGTTTCAGAGTCTCCTTAAAGCCCAACTTCATGCATCCAAGTTGGACCTTTTTTGCAAAATAAATCAATTTACACCTCTCTTTAATTGCAGCTGTAAATAAATGATGAGGCCTAAGTTAGGCTGGATCTCCATCCTTGCACATCCATTTTTAAATTCCCTTTTCCAGCCCCACTTCACTCATTTTGCTGCTGGTGCCACCTGTACTTTGAGCCAAGCCCTTTTCCCCCAGCAGGGGTTTGGAAATGTGGGAAATGTGTTCCTTTCTGCTGTGTTCCAGACATCAGCATGATGGAAAACGACCCCGAATCCATAGGCCACCACTTTGCATCCAACAGCAGCTCCGTGGCAGCCGCCATCCTTGTGCCTTTCATCGCCCTGATTATTGCAGGGTTTGTGCTTTATCTCTACAAACACAGGTGGGTTTGGGGCAAGAATCCCAAAAGTTGAAAGAAATTCAGGGATTTGAGGGAACTATCAGTGAGCTGGGCTTAAAATCCCCCACTTTAGGGCTGGTTTAATTCAGGAGGTGGAACAAAACCAGAAGGTTTGGGAGGTTGTTGTAGGGTTTGTGCTTTATCTCTACAAAAACAGGAGGCTTTGGGGTAAGAATCCCAGAAGGTGAAAGAAACTCAGGGAGTTGAGAGAAGTATCAGTGAGCTGGGCTTAAAATCCCACATTTAGAGCTGGTTTAATTCAGGAGGTGGGACACCAACAAAGAGGGTTTGGGAGATTGGAGCAAGAATTCCAAATGGTGAAAGAAATGCAGGGATTTGAGAGCAGTAGCAGTGAGCTGGGCTTAAAATCCCACATTTAGAGCTGGTTTAATTCAGAAGATGGGAAAATAAAGTGTGGTGGGATGAGGATTTGGGAGAGGAGAGCAATGAGGGTTTTGCTGGCCATTAATGGGATTTGTGGCCACATTGAGAAGGATTAAAAGCAAATTCCCCCCCACCCCATGGCTTTGAGCATGGTGTAAATTCAGTTTTGCTCCTGATCAATGCTGCAAACCCCCGGCAGGATTTTCCTGCCCCATCCCCACGGGTTTCCCCTGTCAGTGCCCTCCCTCAGGGCTGTCACAGTGTGGGTTTTGTCCCCGATCCCACAGGAGGAGACCCAAAGTCCCGTTCAACGGCTACGCCGGCCACGAGAACACCAACGTGAGGGGCACCTTCGAGAACCCCATGTACGACAGGAACCTGCAGCCCTCAGACATCATGGCTGGCGAGGCCGAGTTCACAGTGAGCACGGTGTGCACGGCCGTATAGCGCTGTCCCCGCACGGTGAGTGGGACAGGCCACCCCCGCCGCCACCGGTGTCCGTGGCACCGTGGGGTGTGGGGAGCTGGAAGGGTTTGGGATCATGGAGTGTACAGGGAGCTGGATGGGTTTGGGGTCGTGGAGTGATTGGAGCTGGAAGGGTTTGGGGTCATGGAGTGATTGGAGCCGGAAGGGTTTGGGATCATGGAGTGATTGGAGTTGGGTTTGGGGTCGTGGAGTGATTGGAGTTGGGTTTGGGGTCGTGGAGTGATTGGAGTTGGGTTTGGGGTCGTGGAGTGATTGGAGCTGGAAGGGTTTGGGGCCGTGGAGTGATTGGAGCTGGAAGGGTTTGGGGCCGTGGAGTGATTGGAGTTGGAAGGGTTTGGGATCGTGCAGTGATTGGAGCTGGAAGGGTTTGGGATCATGGAGTGATTGGAGCTGGAAGGGTTTGGGATCGTGGAGTGTGGGGAGTTGGAAGGGTTTGGGGTCGTGGAGTGTGGGGAGTTGGAAGGGTTTGGGGTCATGGAATGTGCAGGGAGCTGGAAGGGTTTGGGATTGTGGAGTGATTGGAGTTGGAAGGGTTCTTATGGGATCATGGAGTGTGGGGAGCTGGAAGGGTTTGGGATCATGGAATGTGTGGGGAATTAGAAGGGTTCTCATGGGATTATGGAATGTGTGGAGTTGGAAGGATTTGGGATTGTGGAGTGATTGGAGCTGGAAGGGTTTGGGATCATGCAGTGATTGGAGTTGGAAGGGTTTGGGGTCGTAGAGTCGCTGGAGTTGGAAGAGTTTGGGGTTGTGGAGTGATTGGAGTTGGAAGGGTTCTCATGGGATCATGGAATTTGTGGAGTTGGAAAGGTTTGGGATCATGGCGTGTGTGAGTTAGAAGGATTTGGGATTGTGGAGTGATTGGAGCTGGAAGGGTTTGGGATTGTGGAGTGATTGGAGTTGGAAGGGTTTGGGATCATGGAATGTGCAGGGAGCTGGAAGGGTTTGGGGTCATGGAACATGGGGAGTTGGAAGGGTTCTCGTGGGATCGTGGAATGCAGGGAGTATTCCATCTGGAATACTCCAACTTTAGGATACCAAAGCCACTCCCCCAGAATTCCCATGTGTCCTGAGCAGCTCCTTGCTTTCCCAGGTTCCCGTGGCCGGTGTCCAGTGTGGAGACTGTCCCACCTCACCATCCATCCATCCCCCCCCTCTCCTGCTCCCGCCCCTGCCGAGGCTGCGGGGAAGCTGCTGCACCTCCCTGGAATTCCCCAGGGGCTGCTGGATCCACCTCCTCCATCCTGCTGGATCTCCAAGCCAAAGGTTCTGCTCCAGCCCCGCTCCCACACCTCGGGAAGGCCTGGTGGTGGGAAGGCTTTCCCGAGCTGCTCCTGGAAGGAGCTTCCCAAACTTTGGGAAGAGCTTGGGCGACAAAGAGGTTGTGCACAAGGTGCTGGATTCGTGGAAAACACCTGGATGGGACAGGATGAGGATTTGTGTGTCTGGGTTTGGTTTTCTGGGTTGGTTTTTGGATTTTCTACCCCAGGGCTTGGGCGGAGGAAGGGTTTTCAATTGGGAGCTTTCCAAACTTTGGGAAGCTTTTCCCCTCTTCCCTATGTTTGGTTTTCCTTTGGGCATTCCTGGCTGGATTTACAGAAAACACCTGGATGGGACAAGATGAGGATTTGGGGTTTCTGTATTTGGGTTTCTGGGTTATTTCTGTGTTGGATTTTCTACCCCAGAAAGAGTTTTCCAAATGGGACCTTCCCAAAGCTTGGGAAAAGCTTCCCAAGGTTTTTCCCCTCTTCCCTGTGTTTGATTTTCCTTAGGGCATTCCTGGCTGGGTTTTTCCTGCCCCATGTTCCCCCTGATTTGAGCTGGGCCCAAATTCCTGATCAGGAATTCACTGCCAGATGATTCCTGAAGGGACAGGAATATCCAAAGGGACAAAAATCCTCTCTGAAAAGAGCTCAACACTAATTCCCCCAAAAGCTTCCCAAATCCTTTGCCCTTTCCATACTGATCCTCCAAAGGTCAGTGCCAGAGGAGTTTTAATTACCATCCTGAGCTGCATCCTTTATTTCCCAGGGGCACCGAGGTTTCCTGGGATTTTGTGGGAGCAGGGAAGGCTCTGGATCCTTTTTAGGATCAGGGGGGCAAAAGTGCCATTCCCAGGTCACTGAGTCCAGGAGGCTCCAAGGAAAATCAGGATGAACCCTTTGGAATGGGGTTTTCCATCCATGCTCCCATTCCAGCATGGATCTTCTCCTCCCTGAAGCTCTGCCTGCTGAAAACCATGGGATAATTTGGGAATTTTTGTTGGTTTATCCTTGATTTTCTGGGTGTAAATACATCAGTATTTTATTTTTGTTACTCCTGCCTCTCCTACAGGGAGCAGAATTCCCAGCCTGCCAAAAAATGCCACCTGTGCTCCCAAAAATGCCACTTCTGCTCCCAAAAATGCCACCAAGGTGCCCTGATTTCTCCCTGAGAAGTGGGAGCCGGAGCCTGAGCCCCGATCCAGCGTGGGCAGGGGCCAGGGGAATGTTCCCACATGGATTTGGGGAGGATCCCACGGTGAAATTCCATGGGCAGATGGATTGGGGTGGTGTCAATCCCAGCAGGACTCCAAGGGAACATTCCCCTCTTCCCTTGGATCCCACCCTGCCTCCAGCCGGGCTCTCCTGGCTCGTCCCTGATCTTTTCCAAGCTGAGTTATCCCTAAAAACTCCACAGCCCAACCCAAACCCTTGCCTTACCATGTCCCCATCCCAAATCCAGGGCCCAAAATTCCAACAATCCTGGAATTCCAACAAATCTGGAAGCAGAGCTTGGATCTTTCCACGTTCTTGTCCAAACTCCAGGGAATCCTCCCCTGGCTGCTCCAGGTGATGCACGTTGGCTTCCCACACTTGGCTCCTGTTCATTCCATGGAAAAATCAGGAGAAATTCTCATTCCGTGGAAAAAACAGGAGAAACCCATGTCCAGGAGTGCAAAATAAATCCAAAATATTTAAAACCACCCAGCAAGGAGAAGAGGGAGCACGACTTTAATGGAATTTGCTGCTTTGGATCCATGAATTCCCTTTTCCTGCTGTTGCCCAGGGAGCCAAGGAAGTGGGAAAAGGGTTTATCCCATTTTTTTGCGAGCTGGCTGGGATCTGCTCCATGCCATTCTCCATCCTTGTGCCCAGAGGACTTGCATATGGTAAAATAAATATGGAAAAAAGGGAAAAAAATGAAAATAAAAGAGAAAAAAATGAAGAAAAAAAGGGGAAAAAAAGAAGAAAAAAAGGGAAAAAATGAGAAAAATTATAAAAAACACAAAAAAAGCTCAAATCCCTCTTTTGTACAGAGATATATTTTTATTAATTAAAAGTTTGTACAGCTAAAAAATAAATAAAAAAAACAAAATGTAATTTTTTTTCATTATCGTAGGGAAAAACAAAAACAAAAAAAAGTAGTGGAAAAAAAAATCAGCTTTTTTTTTGTAAATGTAATAAAGTGTATAAATGGTTTCCATAAAAATGTACATATGGAATCTCTCCATGCCCCTGGCTTGTCTGCAGAATTCCCAGTTAATTTATCTGTCTCTGTATATGAGGCTTTTCCGTGTGTTCCCGGCGTTCCCTGCGGAATTTCAAAGCTATTTTCGATTTTGGACTTCCGAATAATAAAAAATCTCGATTTTTGCATTGCTTTTTCTTACAGCCCCCTGGTGCTTTTTTTTTTCCTTTTCTTCATTTTGTGTTTGGGGTTTTTTAGGTGGTTTATTTTTTGTTGTTGTTGTTGTTGGGGTTTTTTTTGCTTGGTTGGTTTTTTTGGGGCGGTGTGTGTGAATTCCAAAAGGTTTATCCCGGGATTTTCTGGATGTGCACACACCATTCATGCAGGGATGGAGATTCCCGACTTTTCCAGCACATCCCGGTTTCAGGAAGGAGGAAAATCCAGGAAAATTGGGTGGATTTTGATGAATGGCTTTGGCTTTTCCACAGGATTTTATCAGGGATATCCCATGGGAAGGGAGAACGGGACCCTTCCCGCTTCCCAACCCCCGCATTCCTGCTCCAGGAGCCCCAATTTGCCTTAGTGAGGTTTTAATGAACGCCTGCCCGGTGATTGGCAGGAATTAACTCGGGATTGAGGAAATTCGGGATGAAAAAGGCCCTGGCGGGGTCTTTGCTGCTCCCTTGCCTTTGATTTGGCTTCTCCCGCTCCCAGACGCTTCATCCTTGGATTCATCCTTGGATTTGTCCCCTCCTTGGCTCGGTTTGTCCAAAATAAGGAGGGAGCTGAGGTTTTTGGGATGGTTGGTGGGACAATTCCCAGCAGGCTGAGCCTGGGATTTTGGGGCACAGAAGAGATCCTGCCGGATTTCCATGGATTTGGGGGGAGGGAAGAGGATCCAAACGCTTTTGGAGCTTCCCGGAGGACCTGGGGCTGCCCCATCCCTGCAATGTCCGAGCCTGGAGCAGCCTGGGGCAGTGGGAGCTGTCCCTGGCCATGGAATTTTGGGTGGAATGGGATGGTCCTTAAGGTTCCTTCCAACCCAAACCATTCCAGCATTCTTCCTGCTCCCAATTCCCAAAGTTTCCCTCCGTATTTGGGGTTTAGTCCCTGACCCAAGCTCAGCCTTTGGGTGTTCTTGAGGAGAAAATTCCTCATTTCCCAAGCATTTTTTGCCACCAAGTTCCAGCCCTGAAATCTCCTCGAAAACAGGGATTTGGTGATTTTCAAAGCTTTCCCAACTGCTCTGAAAGGAAAGATCCCAAAAATCCTCCCTTCCACAGATCTTCCCGTGGCTGCTGATTGAGGGAGAGACCAGCAGGGAAACTGGGAGAGCTGGAACTGCCACTGGGAATCTTTTGGGGGAAAAAAAAACAGGGAAAGATCAGCAAGATATCCACCAGGAAAAAATTCCATGGAGAGAATAGCAGGACAGGAGCTGGAGCATCCCCTGGGCATTTTTGGGGGGAATAAAACTGGGAGAGCTGGAAGGAGCTGGAGCTTCCGCTGGGAATTTTTTGGGGAAAAAAAAACAGGGAGGGACCATCAGGTAAACTGAGGACTTCTCCAGGAATATCCCATGGGATTCCTCAGCGGGATCCATGCCCTGATGCCAGGAGTTGGCTCATCCCAAAAAAACATTTTTTAAAAATCCAGGAGATATTTTTAATTAGGATTTTCTTCTTTGAAAATGAATCCCCCCAAGTTCCAATTCCTTCCCAAAACAGCCAGCTGCCAGCCTGGAATATTCCAAGCTCCTGCAAAAACAAGTGGGAAACTCCCCGTGAGGAGAGTGGGAGGGATGGAAAAGATGGAATTGATGCCTTCTCCCACCTGGGATTTATAAACTAAATTATAAATTAAATATCTCTTTAATTAAATGTCACTTTAAAGATCACCTTAATTCAGCCTGAGGCTGGAGGGATAAGGGGGTGTCAGGAATAATAATAATAATTCCACATCCAGGAATTATTGCTCCATTTGCCCTTTCCAGCGGCGATTCCAGCTGATTATGGAACAAATCGTTGGGAAGCCTTGGGAATCCTTGGCCTCTCTCCCATTAAAGGGTGATTAAATTCAGCTTCCAAACTGGAGGGGCGTGCTTGGATCTTCCCAAGGGAATTCAGGGCATGGGAGGTTAAAAAAGGAGACAGCATTGAGGGGAGCTCTGTGCTCCTTTTTCTCCTTTTTCCCCTCTTTTTTCCCTTCCCCCCCCCCTTTTTCCTTCCTTTTTTTCCCATTCCCCCCCTTTTTTCCTTTTTTTTCCCCCATTTTTTTCCCTTTTCCTTCACAATTCCAGGGTTTTTCAGCAGGGAGCACATGGCTCATTGGCAGAACCGAGCCACTGGGATTGTAACTATTGATTTTTCCTGGCTTTTGCCACTTCTCAGTGCCTGGAAAACATCACTGGAACAAACGCTGGCACTTTGGGACAGCTTTGGGATTGCAGGCGCTGTCCCGGAGTGCTCCTTCAGAAATCTGCCAGGAGATCTGCCCAAAAATGGGAATAAATGGGAATAAATTGTTTAAAATCCATGTTCAGACACAAAAAAAAGAGCTCGGGTGAGGCTGACGGAGCTGCTTGAACCTGGAATACCTTTGTCCTGGAATTCCTGGATGTGGCAGCTGGGATGGGCTGCCACAATCAGCACAATTCCCAAATCTTCTTGGGAATTCACACCCTGGAAGGCCAAACCGCTTGGAACTGGACACAAATCCATGGATTACCTGCACCATTCCCACCTGCCAGGAGCTGGAGCAGCTGGATGTGGCCCCTTGATCCCAGCTCTGAACTTCCCAATCCTGCTGGAAGCAGCTCCTGCTGCTGGCACTGCCACCCCAGAAGGTTCTGGCTCCACAAATCCACTCCCTGCTGGATTTGGGATTTTTTTCCCTCCATTTCCTCGGTGCTGCTGCCATTCCTGCTGCTGGGAATGAAGAGGTTTCAAGCAGGGATTGCAGGAAGGGAACAGGGAGCAGCTCATTCCTCCTGGGAATGTCACAATCCCGTGATGGATGCAGGATTCCCAAGCAAAATTTGTGGCTGGAAGTGCCCAAGGCCAGGATGGAAAAACCTGGCATCCGTGGCAGGATGGTCCTTAAGGTTCCTTCCATCCCAAACCCCTCTGGAATTCTCTGCTGCTCCCAAGGAATGGTTTTGGGGCAGGATGGAGCTGCCAAGCCGGGCTGGGCTGAGCTCCTTTGGAAAAACCCTTGGAAAACAGATGGGAACAAAATGGTGTTGGCAGCAGGGAGAGGTTTAAGGATATCACATCCCAAATTTTGGCAGCCCGGGGAGGTGACCGGAGCAGGGACAGCTGCCAGGATTTGAGGGCAAAGAAGGAAAATCACAACGGGAATCTTGGGAATTGGGGTTTTGGGAATTCCTCAGAAGTGCTGGGGCTGAACCCCAGCCTCTGCCAAGGCCTGGGGGTTGATTAATGCCACAACAAACCTTCATTAAGAGGCCTAATTAACATTATTTCATTTACAGCCTTGTGGCAGCTGTTCCCTGCTTCCCATACAGGGAGGATTGTGCCAGGAATTGTCCAGCAGGGATACCTGGGATGGGATCTGGGGTCAGGGTCAGGTTTGGGTCCAGAAGGAGGGGATCCAACATTCCAGCCACGTCCCAAAAACCCACGTTTCCAAAAGTGGGAATTTAAAAATATTCCTATTTTTATCCATATTTTACGAGGATTTACAGCTCTGGGAGTGACCAAGTTGGAGCTGGGAATTCTCTTAACCCAAGGGAATTCTCTTAAACCCAAGGGTTTTCCCAGCCCTCATCCCATCAGCAGCATCCCTGGCAGGATGGATGTGGGAAGGTTGGATTTGATGATCCTGGAGGTCTTTTCCAACCATCACAATTCCATGATTCCCGTGCTTTCCATCCCTGTTTTCTGCCTGGGTGCCACCCCCGTGGGTGACACCCCTGTCCCCTCTGTCCCCCCCTGCCACTGCCAGGCCAATCCTGCCCTTCCCACCTTTAATTTGGGCTCTCAGGATTTCCCGGCCTCATTCCCACAGCCAATTCCATGGAAATGGATGGAAATGAATTCCCTGTGACTCCCTCTTCTCACCCTGCAGGAATCTTGGAGCTGTCTTGGGCAGAGCATCCAAAATTTGCCCTTTTTTCCTGGAGAAGCTTCCTGAACTTTGGTCATCCTGCCTGTGGGGCTGGGAGCACCATTCCCAGTGTTTTGATGGAGTTTGGGATTCATTTGTCCCTTCTCCTACAACATTCCAGCAGAACAAACCACTTTAAAAACAAATCCCTTTCTTTACGAGGAAAAAAAAATCTAACCCATCAAACAATAATCCAAGAATAAAAATCAGGAATTTTATGGCACTTCCAATAACGAACTCCACCCTCAGAAGCTCATTTACGTATTTAAGCCCTTGTTTAATATTCTAATTAGCAGTTAATCAGCTATCGAGAGAGAACAAACGGTGATTAGCTCATCTTCACCTCCTCCAGGTGATTTGGGCTCATCATCTCCGGGAAACTTTCCTGCTATTCCTGAATTATTCATGGCCACGGACACGTCCCGGGGTGGGATTTCAGGACGGTCCCGGTGGATAACCGAGGAGGAGCAGTTCCTTTTGGGGTAAAGGGAGCTTTAGATGGGATTTTGGGAAAAAATTCCTCCCTGGGAGGGTGGGAAGGGGCTGGGATGGATTTCACAGGGGAGCTGTGGCTGTCGCATCCCTGGAAGTGTCCAAGGCCAGGTTGGAACAACTTGAGATAGTGGAAAGTGTCTCT
This sequence comes from Passer domesticus, assembly GCF_036417665.1. Lineage (NCBI taxonomy): Eukaryota > Metazoa > Chordata > Aves > Passeriformes > Passeridae > Passer > Passer domesticus. Next base: position 4,888,623 of record NC_087497.1, on the reverse strand, counting down.
GCCCATTTAATTTAATTATTCCAGGCTATCATTTATCCCGATTCTTCCTTTCCTCTTTTCCCACAGCTTTCCAAGGAGCTGGGAAGCAAAGGAAAGCTCCTGCGGGTCGCCTCAGGTCTGGAGGAGGAACTGATACAATCCCAAATTCCTCGATTCCCTTTTCTTCCCTTTAGCCTTTCCCATCCCACCGAAGGCAGGCAGGACGCTGGACTCCTCCCTGCCATATTCCCGGGGAGCAGATTCTTAAAGCCCTTGGAATAATTTGGAAAGATTCCACCTGGTTTTGCACGGCAAAGAAGCCCTGCCTGGCCAGGGTTTGGATCTTGAGGATTGGATGTCTGGGAGCAGGGATCAGCTGAGGTGACAAGGACTGGGCTGGCTCCCAGGAGAATCCATGAGGCACGAGCAGGTGGGAGAGGGAGAGGCAGGAGCTCCAGACAGCTGCTTCCTGGAATTTTAATTAATTCCCGAGCTTTTTAGTCTTCCCAGACGCCAGCTTTGCCAGGATCTGGATTCCCGGCTCCTGGGATGGATCAGGAAGGTCAGAGCTGCTCCTTGCCAAGGCAGAGCTCCCTCACTGCTGCCCTCAGCGATTTTTGGGAAGCTGTGCTGGCTCTGGAAGCAGCGGGATCAGCTGCAGCAGCATCCCTGGATGTGCCGGAGCTCATCCATCCCATCCCAGTGTGGGACAGGAGCTCCCAAGGATTCCTGGATCCTCCTGGATGTCCAGGATGCTCCACAGACACAGCAGAGCTTTTCTTGCTCTGTCCTGGGAAGTGGCTTTTCCCTGCTCCAGGACCAAAACTCAACCCTGATCCCACCTAGAAGTGGCTTTTCCCTGCTCCAGGAAAAAAACCCTCAGCCTTGATCCCACCTGGAAGTGATTTTTCCCTGCTCCAGGACCAAAACTCAACCCTGATCCCACCTAGAAGTGGCTTTTCCCTGCTCCAGGACCAAAACTCAACCCTGATCTCACCTAGAAGTGGCTTTTCCCTGCTCCAGGAAAAAAAACCTCAGCCCCTGATCCCTGCTGGAAATGGCTTTTCCCTGCTCCAGGACCAAAACCCAGCTCCCAACCCCTCCTAGCCCTTCCATGTCCATCCCAAAAGTGGGAAGGGGTCAAAGGACGGGAATTCCCCCTTTTCCCACTTCAGCCCGGTCCCGGGGGATGCTCCAGCCCTTTCCGGAAGGAAAGCCGCGTTTTTCGGGAATATCCCAGGCTGGAAGAGCCAATTCCACGGGCTCGCAGCTCCCTCTCGTGGGGAGAAAAGCCAGGAAGAGCTGGGATGTGCCCAGATGTGCGGCACAGCTGGAGCGGGATTCTCAGAGGGGCTGGAAAATGGGAATTCAATGGGAATTCAACGGGAATTCAACGGGAATTCCAGGGAAAAGGATGGGAGGCTCAGCCAGGCTGTTCCTTCCACCCTCCCCACAGGGATTTTTGGGATTTGGGACAGGGCTGGATGTTTTCCAGCTGCTCCATCTCCACATTTGGGTTTCAGGAATGGCATCCAAGCTGCTTCCTCATGGGATGAAGAACCTCATCCCTCTTCCCAGCTGTAGGAATGTGATGTGGGTTTTGTTGACAGAATGACTAAATTATCTTTTGTGTCTTTAAAAAGCAATAAAGCCTAGAAGTTTTTTGCTTTGATTTGGTAAAAAGACACTTAATAGAACTTTTGAGACTTTAAACTTAGGGCTGTCTTATTAGACAGAGACTAAATTAAAGTCTTAACAAAATAATTCACTAGAATTATTTATATATATAAATATAAATTATATATATATATAAATATAAATATATATATATATTTATTCTATATATAGAATTATTTATAATGAAGAGAACAAAGGAAATAATTACTTTTATAGAGTGTTTTAGTAAGTCTGAAAACCTCTTACCCCTAGCTCAGTTTTTCTCTGAAAAAGCTTTGTTATTTTACATTTCATTAAAACTTTTCTGTTTCCAACACTACCCCAGAAGCCATCCTACTAATTTTATGCCATTTGGAGTAACAAAACTATCTCAAGTGTAATAAATTCTCTGAGAGCTCATAAGCTCAAAGAAAAACTTATCACCCAACTTCATCCCAATCCCCAACTTCAACCCTCAAAATTCTGAGCCCACCAAGGCCTTGCTTTGATCCAAAGAAATCCACGCATCATTCCAGTTATTAAGAATCCAGCTTGGTTTTATTGTCCATTTTTTCAAAAAATTGTTGTTTTCCTCATCACAATTATAAAATACCCCTATTTTTATCCCTATTTTACAAAGATTTACAGCTCTGGGAGTGACCAAGTTGGAGCTGGGAATTCTCTTAAATAATCCAACCATGATTTTGGTTTTGGAGGGGGGCTTTAAAAATTCCAATTTAAAAAAGAAAAGGGAAGGCTAAAAAAGAGAATTTCCACCAGCTCCTTCAAACATCACAGGGAATTATAAAATGTATTCCATGTTTTTTGGTTTTGGTTTTTTTTTTTGGAAAAAGGGTGCAGGGAGCAGATTTTAAACCCCATGGATGGAAACAGGATTAGAAGCCCTGATTCTGATTTACATAAAGATCCCTTTACAGATTCTGGCAGCATAGAGGAACCCTAAAGCATATTTAAATAAAATTTATGCCCACTCTAAGATTTTTTTTTATGCTGCCAGAACTGTGTAAAAGAAAATCAGGTCCCAAATTTGGGTTTATTCCCAATTATTAACATTTTTGGGCTGCGTTTTCCCCTCGTCCACCTTCACTCCAGAATCAGGAAAGAGCGGAAGCTTCTCCTCATGGGATTGCAGTGTTGTGGGAAGGGATTTTTGGGAAGGGATTTTCCTTGGGGAATTGCTCAGAACCGGGGGCAGCACAGAGGAACCTTAAAGCGCATTTAAATAAAATTTATGCCCACTCTAAGGTTTCTTTATGCTGCAAAACAAAATCAGGTCCCAAATTTATTTTAGGGCTGTGTTTTCCCCACGTCCACCCTCACCCCAGAATCAGGAAAGCGCGGAAGCTTCTCCTCATGGGATTGGGATTGCAATGTTGTGGGAAGGGATTTTTGGGAAGGGATTTTCCTTGGGGAATTGCTCAGAACCAGGGGCAGCACACAGGAACCTTAAAGCGCATTTAAATAAAATTTAAAAATATTCCTTTATGCTGCCAGAACTGTGTAAAACAAAATCAGCTCCCAAATTTGGGGTTTATTTTAGGGCTGTGTTTTCCCCACATCCACCCTCACCCCAGAACCGGGAAAGCGCGGAAGCTTCTCCCTGTGGGATTGCAGTGTTGCGGTCACTTTGGGAAGGGATTTTCCCTGTGGAAAGGCTCAGAACGAGGGGCCCTTGACGCTGCCCGGCTCCGTCAGGCGTGCGGCCGCGTAGGCCGAGGCTCCCAGGCAAGCGGCCGGCTCGCAGAAGCCCGGCAGCCCCGGGGGCCCCGGGGAGCCCGGCCGGCCCGCCTCGCCCGGGGCGCCCGGCAGGCCCCGCTCGCCCGCCTTGCCGTCCACAGCGTGGCCTGGGATGCCCGGGAGACCTGGAAAGGCAAGGGGATGGGGTGGATGCGGTGCTGAGATTCACGCGGAGATAGGGGTTTGCCTGAGAAACAGGGGTTTTACCTCAGAAATAGGGGTTTTACCTCAGAAATAATACCAATTTTTTTCCTGAAAAATAGTGATTCCCCACCCCGAGAAATATGTATTTTCCCTGAGAAATAAGCATTTTCCCTCAGAAATACGCATTTTCCCCTCAGAAATAGGGATTTTCCCTCAGAAATAGGCATTGTCTCTCAGAAATAGGCGTCTTCCTCTCAGAAATACGCATTTTCCCCTCAGAAATACGCATTTTCCCCTCAGAAACACACATTTTCCCCTCAGAAATATGCATTTTCCCTCAGAAATAGGGATTTTCCCTCAGAAATAGGGGTTTTACCTCAGAAATGATACCAATTTTTTCCTGAAAAATAGGGATTCCCCCCCTGAGAAATATGTATTTTCCCTGAGAAATAAGCATTTTCCCTCAGAAATACACATTTTCCCCTCAGAAATAGGGATTTCCCTCAGAAATAGGCATTTTCCCCTCAGAAATACGCATTTTCCCCTCAGAAATACGCATTTTCCCTCAGAAATAGGGTTTTCCCTCAGAAATAGGGATTTTCTCTCAGAAATAGGCATTTTCCCCTCAGAAATAGGCATTTGCCCTCAGAAATAGGGATTTTTCCTCAGAAATAATACCGATTTTTTCCTGAAAAATAGGGATTTTTTTTTTTCCCTGAGAAATAGGGGTTTTGCCTGAGAAATAGGAATTTCCCCTCAGAAACAGGGATTTTTTCCCTCAGAAATAGGCATTTTCTCTCAGAAATATGCATTTTCCCCTCAGAAATAAACATTTTCCCCTCAGAAACACACATTTTCCCCTCAGGAACAGGGATTTTCCCTCAGAAATATGCATTTTCCCCTCAGAAATAGGGATTTTCCCCTCAGAAATAGGCATTTTCCCCTCAGAAATAGGGATTTTTTTTTTTTCCCCCTGACAAATAGGAATTTTTCTTCGGAAATAGGGGTTTTTCCTTCAGAAATAATACCAATTTCCCCCTGAGAAATAGGGATTTTTTTTCCCTCAGAAATATGGGGTTTCTCCTGAGAAATAGGTGTTTTCCCTCAGAAATAGGGGTTTTTCCCTCAGAAATAGGGGTTTTTCCTCAGAAATCAGGATTGGGGTGTTTGGGAATGCTGCTGGAGATGTTTGGGGATGCAGGCAGAGCAATTTCAGAGAGAGGGAAAGAGGTGGCAGAGATGAGGAAGAAGGAAAGGAAGGATGATCCACATGCAAGATTTGTGGGATGAGCCCTAGGAAGATTTTGCGGGATGAATCCGGGAAAATTGACAGGATGAACCTGGGCAGGTTCTGTGGGACAAAGTGAGGTTTTGTGGGATGAGCTTTGGCAGTTTTTATGGGATGAACTTGAGCCCTTTTTGTGGGAGGATCCTGGGCAGGTTTTGTGGGATAAACACGAGCAGATTTACAGGATGAGCCTGGGCAGTTTTTGTGGGATGGATCAGAAGGTCCCCAGCCACCACTGGGCTCATCACCCCAAGGTGACAAAGGCCACCTGGGGACACCTGGTCTCACCTGGGATCCCTGGAGGACCTGGCATTCCTGGGTGGCCACGGCCAACCTCTCCCCGCTCGCCCTTCTCTCCTCTCTTCCCTGTGGGTACAAAAAGGAGGGAAAGACTCCATGGAAACCCTGGATGGGCGATCCGGGACAGGGACAAGCGTGGCAGTGCCACCCCAGGAGGGTTTGCACTGGCACCGTGCCATCACCACCCACCTTTGGGTCCGACATTGCCGATCTGCCCGGCAGCTCCCAGGATTCCGGGGACGCCTCGGGGTCCCATGGGGCCGTGGGGTCCCTGGTCACCGGGTGGCCCTGGGGGGCCGGGGGGACCGGGGGGTCCCATGGCCCCGACCCCGCCCAGGGCGGCTCTCTTGGCGCTCACGGCCACCTCTGCCAGCTGCTCTGTGGGGCAGAGAGGGGCCGGGATGGGATCCATGGGGTGGGATCCATGGGACAGGATCCATGGGATGCATAGGGTGGGATCTATTGGAAGGGATTCAAGGGGTGGGATCCACAGGATGGGATCCATGGGGTGGGATCCATGGGATGCATAGGGTGGGATCCATGGGATGGGTTCCACGGGGTGGGATCCATGGGATGCAAAGGGTGGGATCTATTGGAAGGGATCCATGGGATGGGATCAATGGAGTGGGATCCACGGGGTGGGATCCACGGGGTCCATGGGATGGGATCCATGGGATGCATAGGGTGGGATCCATGGGATGGGATCCATGGGGTGAGATCCATGGGATGGGATCCACGGGGTGGGATCCATGGGGTCCATGGGATGGGGTCCACGGAGTGGGATCCATGGGGTCCATGGGATGGGATCTATGGGGTGGGATCCACGGAATGGGATCCATGGGATGTGGTGGCCCCGCTCCACCCTCACCTTGCAGCATCTTCAGCACCACGTCCACGATGTGCTGGTCCCCAGCATCCCGGCCCTGCCAGGAAGGGAATTTCGCTCCTTCTGTCCCCTCCCAGAGCCCTTCCCAGCCCCAATCCCAATCCCCATCCCCTCCCTGCATCCCGGGTCACCTTCCCACCCTGCTCTTCCCCGTTCTGTCCCAGGGCAAGTGCTCCGTGCTCATGGCATTTGAGTCCAAAATGAGGGTTTTAGGGGAGAATCCCAACCCTGCAAATCTCTGCTGCTGGCTGGTTTATATGGGGACGGATTTGGATGCCATACACAGTGGGACAGAGAATTCCTCCCCAGGAAGCAGGATCCCAGCTGCTGAGCAGTGTTTTCCCAGAGGAACCGGGTGGGAAGGAGAGGCAATTCCCGCCGAGCAGGAGGGTGAGGAGGTTTGTGGGATCGGGATACTCACGGCTGCGCCCCTCGGGCCCGGCATTCCCGGCACTCCGCGCTCCCCCACCAGCCCCCGCGGGCCGGGCGGGCCGGGATAGCCCCGAACTCCCGGTGCTCCTGCATCCCCCGAGGGGCCGGGAAAGCCGAGCTCTCCCTGGATGCCTTGCTGGAGGAGGGATGGACGGAGAGGGGCATGAGGGGCTCAGGCTGTGCTGAGCACGGGGGCTGCACCCCAAGAGCCCAAAATGTCCCAAAAACCACAGACAGGACTGGGTCCCAAACGGGGCTGGGGCTGAACCCAGGGTTGGATCCCAAAAATTTGGGCTGGATCGCAAATGGGGCTGAGGCTGAACCCAAGGCTGGATCCCAAAAATTTGGGCTGGATCCCAAATGGGGCGGGAGCTGAACCCAGGGCTGCATCCCAAAAATTGGGGCTGAACTTGAACCCAGGGCTGGATCCCAAAAATTTGGACTGGGGCTGAATCCAGGGCATGATCCCAAAAATTGGGGTTGGATCCCAAAAACTGGGGCTGGGGCTGAACCCAGGGCTGGATCCCAAAATGGAGCTGAGGCTGAATCCAGTGCTGAGCCCAGATCTGAGCCTGAATCCAGGGTTTAATCCCAAAGAGGAGCTGAGCCTGAATCCAGGGCTGACTGTGGTCACTGGCTCCCATCTCCAGGGAAAATATTCCCTCAGCACCTCAGCCAGGAGGATCCAGCTGAAGATCCCACAAATCCCCCCAAGTTGTGGGGTCCCCTCAGTCCCAATCCCCCATCACTCACCTGTCCCTTGGGTCCTGGCTCTCCTGACTCCCCCTGGGGACAGAGGACACAGGAAAGGAGACAGCAGGGATTTAGGGCTGGAGCTGGGATTTAATGCCAGGCAGGATCCCCCAGCATGGGAAGGGATCCCCCAGCATTCCATGGAATCACCCACCTTCTCTCCCTTGAGCCCTGCCAGGCCGTGGACACCCGGATCTCCCTAAAGGAAAGGCAAGGAGAGAGGGGAACATTCCCAAAGTCACCCCCATCCTCTGGGATGAGGGGGGAATTCATGGAGAAGGTGCCTGGAGCCAGTGTTAAACCCAGCTCTGCTAAACCCAGCTCTGTTAAACAGCCTGGGATGTACTCACAATGCTGCCTTTGGGGCCGGTTTTCCCTGGAGAGCCCTGGGAAAAGGAAAAAATGGGATCAGGCCAGCTCAGAGCAGTGTCCCCAAGAAGCCACCCTGCTGTCCCCAGAGCTGTCACCTTGTCTCCTTTGACTCCAGGCAAGCCTTGGGGTCCTGGGATGCCTGGAGGGCCCTGCTCACCCTTTGGCCCCTGGAAATCCAAGGAAAATGGGAAAATGAGTGATGGGACGCAATGGGAAAATCACCCATCAAGGAATTTCCCCAAGGCAGTGAGTGCACAGGCAGTTCCCATCCTCCAGCTGATCCCAACCTTCCCTAAATCCCAGCTCTGAGGGGACACAGGGCACAAAACCACGGCGAAGCCATGCCCAGAGCAGTGACCTTCCTGGGATGGATTCCTGTCCTCAGGAAAAGCACCAAAAATCAGGTTTTGCCTGTTTTTCCAGGAAAGCTCTGGAGAGGGGCTGGGCTCTCCTGGGATGGGAGGAAATTCCTGTCCCAGCTGGGGTCCCATTAATCCCTGAGCTATTCCCTAATCCCTCAGCAGCAGGACAGGCACGGGATTGACCCCGGGATCAAAGGGGGAGGTCTGGCTGTGTCCCACTGACCCCAAATCCGGGCTTGGAATCTCCCATCCCTGGGCTGAGTGTCCCCCAAGTCCCAGCCCAGCTTTGGGGACAACTCAGAGCATTCCCTGTGTCCCAGAGTGGCTTTGGGGACAACTCAGAGCATCCCCCGTGTCCCAGAGTGGCTTTGGGGTCAGCTCAGAGCATCCCCCATGTCCCCGCCCAACTTTGGGGACAACTCACCGGCTTTGGGGACAACTCAGAGCATCTCCCATGTCCCAGCTCAGCTTTGGGGACAACTCACCGGCTTTGGGGACAACTCGGAGCATTCCCCATGTCCCAGCCCAACTTTGGGGACAACTCACTGGCTTTGGGGACAACTCACCGCTCTGCCCGGCTCCCCGGGGGGCCCCACGAGGCCACGCTCGCCCCTGTCACCCTGCGGAGAGCCGGGGAAGGAGCCGAGTCAGGGCCACCCGCCGTCCCTGGCACGGCCACACCCCCGCGGTGTCCCCAGCTCACCTTCGGCCCGGGGACACCCTGCGGGCCCTGCTCACCCCGAGGTCCGGGCTCGCCCTAAAAATAAGAAAGAAAATCCCACAGAAGATGGGATTGACCGGCGTGGTGTGCTCCTTGTCCTTCCCCCAGGGAGGGGTGGCCCTGTCCTTGTCACCACCGCAGGGGTGCCGGGAGGAGCAGGGGGGGAAGGAAGTGCCCGATTCTGCTTTTAGCTCGCAGGAAACGGGGAAATAAAAGGAAAAAAAGAGAGAGATCAGCCCCGAAGCTGTCCCCGGGAGGGACACGGCGACATCTCGGTACTTACCAGCTGCCCTGGGGCACCGGTGACACCGGGGTGGCCCCGAGGACCGGATTCACCCTGTGAAGGGAGAGAGAAAGGGGTCAGGGGGGACAGGGAGGGACAGCAGGGACAGAGAGGGGACAGTGGGGACAGGCACGGGACATGAGACGCGGGGTGGATGCTCAGAGGTGTCACTCACCTTGTCACCTGGGCCACCTTTGCTTCCTGGCTGGCCCGGCAATCCCTAAGGGAACAAAGCCGGGATCAACTCCTGGCCACAGCTCAGTGTCCCCTCAGGGTGTCACCCCTGGCCACAGCTCAGTGTCCCCTCAGGGAGTCACCCCTGGGCACAGCTCAGTGTCCTCTCAGGGTGTCACCCCTGGGCACAGCTCAGTGTCCCCTCAGGGAGTCACCCCTGGGCACAGCTCAGTGTCCCCTCAGGGAGTCACCCCTGGGCACAGCTCAGTGTCCCCTCGGGGTGTCACCCCTGGGCACAGCTCAGTGTCCCCTCAGGGAGTCACCCCTGGGCACAGCTCAGTGTCCCCTCGGGGTGTCACCCCCGGGCACAGCTCAGTGTCCCCTCAGGGAGTCACCCCCGGGCACAGCTCAGTGTCCCCTCGGGGTGTCACCCCCGGACACAGCTCAGTGTCCCCTCGGGGTGTCACCCCCGGACACAGCTCAGTGTCCCCTCGGGGTGCTGGCCCTGGCACCCCTGGCAGAGGGGTGTCACCCCTCAGGGGACAGGCTGGGGGGTCCTGCACTCACAGCTTGTCCCCGGTGTCCCGGCGTTCCCGGGCGTCCGGCCTGTCCTGTGCCACCCTGTGAGGGACAGAGGGGGTGTCACCAGGAGTGGGGGGCCCACAGATGGGCAAGGGGCTCCTGCCCAAAGGGGGACAGTGGCCTTGAGCCCGTGGCCAGGAGCTGCCATGCCAAGGGACATTGTTCCCTTTGTCATTCCTGTTATTCCCAGCGGGTGGCATTCCCTCACCTTCACTCCTGGGATACCTGGGGTGCCATCCTTGCCATCGATGCCCGGGAGACCCTAAAATGGGGATGAGGCACTCATGGGACACCTCAAAGGGACTCAAAGGCTCATGGTGGGGACAAAAAAACGTGGGGAGGGAAAGGAACATTCCAGCTGTGCGCCGGAGGGGACAAGGACACGCGATGGCACAGCCAGGGACAAGGGACTCGTGCCCAGGCAGGGCACAGGTGCCACCAGCTGTACTCACATTCTCCCCCTTGGGGCCGATGTCACCCTGCGGTCCCCTGATGCCACGGCCACCCTGGAGCAGGAGGGGACAAGTGTCAGTGTCCTGCTGGTGCAGGGGACAGAGCTGGGAGGCAGAGATGCCCCTCGAGGGCACCAGGGCAGAGTTCTTTCCATGTGGGAACAGTGCCAAGCTGGGAAAAGGGGACACTGGCACTGGGGAGGTCACCTACCAGCTCTCCCTTGTCACCAGGGCCCCCAGGTGGTCCCTTGGGGCCTTCCCTGCCCTGGAGGAGAGAGGAACACAAGGATTGAGGGGGCAAAGTGGGACCCCAGAGCAGCCAGGGCTGAGGGAGGGGCACCCACCGGCCGCCCGGCGGCTCCAATGCTCCCGACCATGCCCTTGTAGCCAGCAGGGCCCTGCAAAGAGAGCAGGGAAAGGTCGATTCCCACCCCAATCCATCCCTGCACCCCTGAGACAGCCCGGTGTGGAGGGATGCTGCTGGGAATGATCTCAGTGGCACCTGGAGCCCGCAGCCAGGGGATGCCACCCGCACTCACCGTCTCCCCCTTGGGTCCTGCCATGCCAGGATACCCCCGGAGGCCCTGAGGTCCCTGCAGGGAAGGAAATCACAGCAAATTCAGCTGGAAAAAACCCAGGAGCAGCCCAGGGGGAAGCAGCAATTACAGCAAAACCAAACACTGGAATCCAAACACGAGGAATTCCAATCCCTCCTAATTCCAGAGCCCCCCAGCAGGTGCTTTTCCAGCCGTCAGTTCCATAACTGCAGAGGGCCCAAACTGCAGCCACTTCCCTGGGCCAGAGCTCCTGGCTTCAAAGCAGTTCTGCCCTTTCCTGGCCTGCAGGGCTCAGCCCAGTAATTGTTTTTCATCTTCAAAGTGCTCCGAGAATTCCCGTGGCTTTAATTCCCGCCGGGGCAAGGGGGACTCAGGGGACAGCAGGGATTTATCCCAAATTATCCCTGGTGCTCATGGAGCCCTCCAGAGGGAGAGGTGGTGGCATCCATGGCTGGGAGGGGATGTGATGGAGGCTTTGCTTCAGTCCCAGTGCTGGGAGCAGGGACAGGCCAGTGTCACCTCCCTGGTGTCTGGGGACAAAGAGGCCACCCCCAGGTCCTGCAGCACTTGGGGGACAGAGGAAGAGAGGAATAAAGGATTTACCGGAGGGCCTGGGACTCCTTGTTCTCCTGAGGCACCAACATCCCCCTTGGGGCCCTGGGAATGGAGAGAAAAGGGAATGTTGGAGGGAGAGGGGACACAAAGCAGCCTGGGGACACCACAGCCCCCCCTGGCACCTGGCAGGGGATGGGGACAGGTGGCCCTGCCCAGGAAGCCACCATAGGAAGGCCACCCTCGTCTCCCATTCCCACATTTTCTGTTTTCCTCTTTCTTCCCTTCTTCCTTTCCCTTCCCAAAACTCCTTCCCTGGCTCCAGCCCCACAGGGACAGCCACATCTGAATCCTGCTGGGATCTGCTGAGATCCTGTTGAGATCCTCCTGGGATCCAGCTGGGATCCTGCTGGGATCTGCTGGAACACTCACCGGCTCTCCCTGCTTGCCGGGCTCTCCGAGGGCACCGGGGCGGCCTCTGTGTCCCTGAGCGGGGAGAGAGGAAATCCGTGAGGAAAATCCCTGGCAGAGCTGCAGGGTGGTGGCACCATCCTGGTGGCCACGTCCCACAGAGCCCCCCTGCCACCACATCCCACCCTGGGGTGCCCGCTGGGGACATTGGGGAGCTCAGAATCCCACTGGGGAGGTTCAAAATCCCACAGGTGACATGGAATGGGCTCACAATCCCACTGGGAACATTGGGGGGCTCAGAATCCCATTGGGGAGCTCAGAATCCCACTGGGGACATTGGGGAGGTTCACAATCCCACAGGTGACATCCTGAGCTGGCACTGGGGCCTTGGACAGGGTGCCACCCCCAGGAAGGGACTGGGTCCCCACAGGGACCTTTCCCACAGCACCTTTCCCTCCAGGCCTCCCTGTCCTGGTGCTCCAGAGATCCAGAGAAGGATCCTTCACTCCTGGAGGTGACAATTCCCATTTTTTCCCCCCATGGCAGCTCCAGGACTTCCTTACCTTCAGTCCCTGCAGTCCCTGGGGGCCCTTGGGACCTGGGGGGCAGCTGGTGGGGCACTGGGAGGAGAGGAAGGACAAGGATGAGTTGGGAATGACCTGGAGAAGCCTGGGAAGAGAGGAAGGGAGGGGTCCTGCCCCACGTGGGACATGGGGACACCCTGGTCACAGCAGGGGACACAGTCATGGCAGCTCTCACCAGGAAATCAGCGCTGCCTTCCAGGCCTTGGAGGTGTCCTGGGAGTCCCTGCAGGGAAGGAAACCCTCAGCATTCCAGGATTTTACATCGGGATGGTTTTACAGGAGCAGGGAGCAAGGAGTGGGGTGGGAGGTGAGAGCCAGAGCCCGAATTCCAGCCCCAGTCCCCAGGATGAGCCTGGGGAAGCTTCTCCCTCCTGGAGGTACTCACAGGTTTCCCTGGAGGGCCTGGGGGACCCCTCGGGCCATCGGGTCCAGGGTCACCCTAAGGAAGAAAGCCAGGAAAGGAGAATTTGGGATGGGGAAGGGAGGTGGAGACCTGGAGAGTGCCAGCAGGAATGGGGACATCCCCACGGTGGTGGCACCAGGGGAACCTCCATTCCCACATTTCCGGGTCATCCCTGATCATCCCAGGAGCCCTGGAGGGCAGAGAAGCAGCTCCTGGTGGAAGAAGGGGGACATTCTTCCCTGTCCCCTCCTGACTCCTCACCTTGGGTCCCAGCACTCCGATCTCTCCGGGAAGTCCAACCTGGCCTGGAAGCCCCTTAGGGAGAAGGGAGAGAAATTCATGGAATGAGAGAGGTCCCATCCTGATTCCTCCCCTCTGGGGGTGCTGAGGTTTGAGCTCCTCCTGCAGAATTCCAAGCAGGACCCCAGGCCACCCATCCCACCCCCAGCGTGGCACTTACAGGAGGTCCTGGCAGTGAAGGACCCTGTGACAAAATTAAAAATAACAATTGGTTTAAATTCCTGAAATCCTCCAGAATTCCTGCCCAAGGAGGGCGATTCCCACCCCACCACCAAGGATGGAGCGGGGGGGACTTGGGGGGTGCCCACCCCACCCATGGGAGCAGCAGATACTCACAGGGAGCCCTGGTGGCCCTGGGAGTCCGGGCTGGCCCTGCCAGGACACAAGAGGAGAGTCAGGAGCTGGAAAAGGAGGATCTGCTCTGGCAGCTGCTCCAATTCCCCCTCCCTGGATGCAGCCTCAGGGCCAAAAACTCCATCAGGCAGCTCCTGCATCCATGGATCCCTTCCAGAGTGACAGGGACGGCCCCAGGCTGGGGCTGGGGGGAGGGGGCAGCCTGGGAAGGTGGGAGCTTGGAAAGGTGGGAATTTGGGAAGGTGGGAATTTGGGACGGTGGGAATTTGGGACGGTGGGATCATTGGAAAGGTGGGAATTTGGGAAAGTTGGAAATTTGGAAGGTGGAATCCTTGAAAAGGTGGAAATTTGGGAAGGTGGGAGCCTGAGAAGGTGGGAGCCTGGGAATGAGGGAGCTTGGGAATTTGGGAAGGTGGAAATTTGGAAGGTGAGATCCTTGGAAAGGTGGGAATATGGGAAGGTGAGAATATGGAAAGGTGAGAATATGGGAAGGTGAGAATTTGGGAAGGTGAGAATTTGGGAAGGTGGGAATTTGGGAATGAGGGAGCCTGGGAATGAGAGAGCTTGGGAAGGTAGAAATTCAGGAAGATGGGGATTTGGAAAGGTGGGAATTTGGGAATGAGGAGCCCGGGGCTGCCCCTCACTCACTTTGACTCCTGGCCTGCCAGTGGGTCCTGGCTCCCCCTTGGCTCCCGTCAGGCCCTGCAAGGGAAGAGACCCGGCGACTTATTCCCATTGCTCCTGCTCTCCAGCCAGGAGTTCTTGCTGGGTTGAATCCATCAGGAATTTCACGGCACAGGGATGCCCTGCAGGGACCCTCACACACACCCTGGGCACATCCAGCCCTGGCAGGGACACGTGGGCAGCTCCACCCATCCCTGATCCTGGTTTTATCCCTGGGATGGGGCAGGAACCCACCCAAACCTCCCCAGGCAGCCATCACACCCCCAGGGGACCTGGGGACAGGCAGGGTGAGGTGGCAGCTCCGTCCCCTTCCTGCCACCACCTCTGCCAGGCTGTGCCAAGGAGGGGACAGTGGCAAAGTCACCGGTGCCACCTTATGGGTGCCAAGGAAGTGGGGACAGTGGGGAATTGCTTCAGATTTATTCTGGAGGAAACAAGAGGAGCTCTGCTGGGATTCCAAAGGTGGGAAGGGGTGGAAGAAGCAATTCCCAAGCTCTTTTGGGATTCCCAAGGTGGGAAAGGGTGACAGAAGCAATTCCCAAGCTCTTTTGGGATTCCCAATGTGGGAAGAAGTGGCAGAAGCTCTTTTGGGATTCCCAAAGTGGGAGAGGGTGGCAGAAGCAATTCCCAAGCTCTTTTAGGATCCCCAAGGTAGGAAGGAGTGGCAAAAGCTCTTCCTGAGCTCTGCTGGGATCCTAAAGGTGGAAAAGAGTGGCAAAAGCTCTTCCCGTGCTTATTTGGGATTCCCCAGGGGCTTTCAGCTCCTGCCCAAAGGGATTTGGGCACGTTTTTATGTGGGGCAGACCCTGGGGACAGGAGCAGTTTGCTGTGACCCCACAGGCAGGGACACCAGGAGGGGACAGGGGACAGCTCTCACATCAATGCCCGGCTTCCCTGGGGGTCCATCCGGACCAGGAGCTCCAGGCTCGCCCTTGGCACCCTGGAAAAATGAAAAATTGGGATCAGGTGGGAAGGAGGCCCCGTGGAAGGAGCGGGATCACCGGGATGGGGTGGGTACTCACCGGGGAGCCAGCAGATCCTACAGGGCCTTTGTCACCCTGGGGAAAGGGGAGAGCTGGAATAGGGATGGGGCACCCCACAGAGCCCATCCTGGGGACCCCGATCCCTGTCCTGCTCCTGGGACAGGAGGGAGCTGCTGGATCCCACAGGCAGGGCAGGATGGGGACGGGGCTGGGAAAGTGGGTTGGGTTTGTAAGGGTGTTAGTGGGGTTTGAGAGGGTGTTAGTGGGGTTTTGTGAAGGTTTTTTGGGGTTTGGGAGGGTTTTTTAAGGTTTTGTGAGGGGGGAATGGTGAAGGTTTTACTAGGGTTTTGTGAGGGTTTTATTGGGGTGAGGGTTTTTTGGAGTTTTTGAGGGTTTTTGGGGGGTTTTGTGAGGGTTTTCGTGGGGGTTTGTGAGGGTTTTATTGGGATTTGTGAAACGGGGTTTTCTGAAGGTTGAGCTAGGGTTTTGTAAGGGTTTGATGGGGTTTCTGAGGGGGCTTTTGTGAGGGTTCTACTGGGATTTTGCGAGGGTTCTGCTGGGGTTTGTGAAGTGGGATTTTGTGAGGGTTGTTTTGGGGATTTGTGAGGGTTTGATGGGGTTTCTGAGGGGGCTTTTGTGAGGGTTCTACTGGGCTTTTGTGAGGGTTGTGCTGGGATTTTGTGAGGCTTGTGCTGGGGTTTCTGAAGCGCTGTGGCTGCTCTGGGTATAAATAACACTGAAATAACACCACATCCTGGAGAAAGGGCACTTTCTGCTGCCTCACAGGGCTCCCCTCTGTTCGGGCCCCCATCCCACAACCCGTGGAGGATCCAGAGCCACAATCCCCCACCACATCCCTCTGCAGGAACCCCACTGGGGTGTCACTGTCCCCCCACAGGTCCCCCCTTCACTGGGCACCTCTGGGGTGCTCCCTGCCCCAAGCCCTGCCAGCACCCCAACCTCCCTGTCCTGCATTCCCCAAAAACCAATCCCACCCCCAATTCCCGAGCTGGAGATGGAGCTGGATTTGGGGTGCAGCACCAAACAGAGCTGGGGCTGCTCTGTCTGCCCTAAATCAGGAGTGGGAAGAGCAGGGAGCGGCACCCCCGGCCCTGTGCCGCTCACAATGTCCCTTTTGTGCTCCGTGTCCCCTCCCTCCCTCCCTCAGCCAGCACAGGTTGCTGCTCACTCACGTCGATGCCATCGGCTCCCGGCACTCCTGGGGGACCGGGGGGCCCTCGTGGGCCAGGCTCTCCTGGGGGCCCTCGCTGTGGAAAAAGGGATGGGATCCACGTCAGGAAAGACCCCAAGATGTGTGGGGAATGTGCTGGGAATCCTCTTCCAGGGAGCTGGCATGGAGAACACCCCGAGGGCTCAGAGCTCTGCCCCCCCTGTGGATCCCCCAGCAAGGGCATGGATGGGGAAATAAATCCAGGATTTCTCACACTGGCACCTCCAGCTCTTCAGTCCCTGCCCAGTTTCTGTCCCATTTCTCCCCTCTCCTTGGGGAACAGAGCGGGGTCTCCATGGGGTGATGGCAGCGTTTTTACCCCTGCTTCCTCTTTCCCTGGTATCCAAGGATCTCCTGCCCTGATGGAGCAAGATCTCCATGGGGTGACATTTTTGCCCCATTTCATCTCCCTCTTTCCCTGGTATCCGAGGATCTCCTCCCTCCATGGAGCAGGATTTCTGTGGGGTGACATTTTTGCACCATTTCTGCTCCCTCTTTCCCTGGTAACCAAGGATCTCCTGCCTCCATGGAGCAGGATCTCTGTGGGGTGACATTTTTGCACCATTTCATCTCCCTCTTTCCCTGGTATCCAAGGATCTCCTGCCTCCATGGAGCAGGATTTCCATGGGGTGACATTTTTACCCCATTTCTGCTCCCTCTTTCCCTGGTAACCAAGGATCTCCTGCCTCCATGGAGCAGGATCTCTGTGGGGTGACATTTTTGCACCATTTCTATTCCCTCTTTCCCTGGTATCTGAGGATCTCCTGCCTCCATGGAGCAGGATCTCTGTGGGGTGACATTTTTGCCCCATCCTGCTCCTGCCTGGATGGAGCAGGCTCTCCAAGCATTTCTACCCCATCTCTGTCCCCCCTTCCCTGCCACTCCCAGAGCGGGGTGTCCATGGGGTGACAGCAGCCCTTCCAAAGATCCCTTTTAGCTCAGAGTGGAATTTCTGGGAGCACTGGCAGGATTTAGGCGCCCCAAACCCCAGGATGAGGTGGGGACCCCCAGCCCCTCTGTGTGAGCTCTCCCTGGGCCAGGCTGGCTCTGCTCCCAGGCTCCAGACAAAAGCTCCATTCAGGGAAGCTCCCGGAGCCTGGTCCTGGCTTTGAGGTTTGCACAGGACTCGGCAAAGAAACCTCTGTTATCCTAACGGGGAGTTCAGGGGGAAGAGATTCCAGTGCTGCAGACTGAAGCCCTGGTGTTGCTGGAAATGGGAAGCAGACGGTGGCTGGGCTGCACTCCTGCAGCTCCTCCAGCCTCCCAGGCTGGATTAATTTAAAAAATTAATATAAATATAAGGAATAAATGTAGGAATCGATGTAAATCTATAGGGGTGAGAGGTGCTGCTGGTTCGTGTACACAACAGGAGAGCTCCACCTTGGATCAATCCCTGAGCCCATCCCCGGGATCTCCCCTGAATGGCACCTTTGTGCTGCCCAAGGAAGGAATTCCAAAGGGTTCCTTGTTCCCGAAATTCCCACATCCCCCCTGCTCCGCTCCCCTGCCCCACAAGCCCATGGGGGACCCCGGGGGGGGTTAGGAAGGAGTTGTCCCCCAGTTTCCAACAGGCAGCTCAGGAATTACATGGAAAAATTTCCCAAAACCTCTAAAATCTGATTTTTTTTTTTGCAGTTGTAAGGCAAGGAGAGTTTTCCCAGGTGGAATCCCACTGCCAGCCCCTCTCCAGGGCTCACTTTCCCTTTTTCCAGACCCATTTTCTCCTGCTCCTGGGTGAGTCTGGAGAGTCCACGGGGACCCCCCGACAGCCCCACAGAGTCCTGGGACCACCCTGGCAGGGGCAGAGCCCCCCCAGCCCTGCTCAGCCCTGATCTGCTGCAGATCCCAGGAAAACGGGAGCAAATTTCCCAAAAAATCCAGTGGGAAAGACAAATCCCCCCACTGCTGCTCCAGAGGGAAAATCAAACTAAACTCCTTTAGCCAACAACTCCTGAATTTCCAAGTCCGCACGGGTTGGCTGTTCCCACCCCGGGAAAAACACGGGAGAAGCGCTGGGGGAATAAAGCCAAAATGCTCAGCACTGCGAGGGAGTGGAGATGGGGAATGTCCCCTCTGAATCCCCCTCTCCAACCCCTCTGCATCCCCCTCTCCATCCCCTTTTCCATCTCTTCTGAGTCCCCCTGTCCATCCCCTCTGAATCCCCTCTGAATCCCCCTCTCCTTCCCCTCTGCATCCCCTCTCCATCCCCTTCTCCATCCCCTCTCCATCCCTTCTGAATCCCCCTCTCCATCCCCTCTGTATCCCCTCTCCAGCCCCTCTGAATCCCCTCTCCATTCCCTCTCCATCCCCTCTGAATCCCCCTGTCCAGTCCCTCTGAATCCCCCTCTGCATCCCCTCTCCAGCCCCTCTGAATCCCCCTTTTCCATCCCCTCTGAATCCCCTCTCCATCCCCTCTCCATCCCCTCTGATTCCCCTCTGAATCCCCTCTCCATCCCCTCTGAATCCCCCTTTTCCATCCCCTCCGAATCCCCCTTTTCCATCCCCTCTGAATCCCCTCTCCGGCCCGGAACCGAGCCGGGCACTCACGAGCTGGGCCAGGCAGAGGCAGGACGCTTGGAGCAGGAGCCAGAGCGGCGACACCGGGCTGGTGGCACGGGCCATGGCGAGCCGGGCTGGCACCGAGCGCGCCTGGCACCGAGCGCCGGCCGCCGCAGCGCTCCGGGACACCGGGAGGGCCGGCCCAGGAGGAGGAGGAGGAGGAGGAGGAGGAGGAGGAGGAAGGGGCTCATTAATATGGAGCAGAGGGATGAGGGCAAGTCCCCGCCCCTCTCAGGTGAGCCCGTGGCGATTTGGGGCTGGATGGGGACAGAGGGCACGATGGGGACAGAGGGCACGATGGGATGGGCTTTGGCACGATGGGGACAGGATTTGGCACAGTGGGGACAGGATTTGGCACGATGGGGGCAGGATTTGGCACGATGGGGGCAGGATTTGGCATGATGAGGACAGAATTTGGCACAATGGTGACAGGATTTGGCACGATAGGGGCAGGATTTGGCACAGTGGGGACAGGATTTGGCACAATAGGGGCGGGATTTGGCACAATAGGGATGGGGTTTGATTCATCCCGGCCCCTTCCTCCTCCTCCTCCTGCTGGATTATTCTTCCTCACAGGGAAGCAATTCCACCAAAACCTGGCGGTTTAGGGCAAAAAAAGAGCATTTCTTTTTGGATCTATCCCTCCCGGAGCTGCCGGGATGCTCCTGCTCGTGGCCCCGTGTCCCAGCACTGTCCCTTTCTGGGACACGAGTGGCACTTTTGGGAGGATTATGTAATTCTGCTTTTCCAGAGTGCTTCAGTGACAGATTTTTGTCTCCTGTCGGTGCCATTGCTCGTTTTATCGCGGTTTTTTGGGTACTGCCCCATCCTGAAATTCTCTCCTCAGCACCCTGCACTGCCAGGTCCCCCTTAGGGCAAGGGACAGCAGCCCAGGGTCCCCCAAAATCCCCCAGCGAGCATCCCTGAGCCCCCCAAACCCCCCACACAGCACCTCTGCACCCCTGAGTCCTCCCCAACCCCATATCCAGCACCTCTGAGCCTCCAAAACCCCACATCCCTGAACCCCCACCCAGCACCCCTGAGCCCCCCAAAATCCCCAACCCAGCATCCCTGAGCCCCCCAAAATCCCCCACCCAGCCCCTCTGAGCCCCCAAAATCCCCCACCCAGCCCCTCTGAATCCCCCCCAAACCCCCAAAATCCTCCACCCAACGCCCCTGAGCCCCCAAAATCCCCAACCCAGCATCCCTGAGCCCCCCAAATCCCACGTACAGCACCTCTGCACCCCTGAATCCCCCCCAACACCATACCCAGCACCTCTGAGCCTCCAAAACCCCACACCCCCGAACCCCCACCCAGCATCCCAGCACCCTGAGCCCCCCAAAATCCCCCACCCAGCCCCTCTGAGCCCCCAAAATCTCCCACCCAGCCCCTCTGAATCCCCCTCAAACCCCCAAAATCCTCCACCCAACACCCCTGAGCCCCCCAAAATCCCCCACCCAGCCCCTCTGAGCCCCCCAAAATCCCCCACCCAGCCCCTCTGAGCCCCCCCAAACCCCCACCCAGCACCCCAGCACCCCCCTCCAGCCCCCCACAAACCTCCCGGCTGTCACCTCCGCCCCCTGTGTCCCCCCCCCCCCCCCCGCCCCATTGTCCCCCATTGTCCCCCCCAATTGCCTCCCACTCTCATCACGTGACCCTCCCCATTCATAACCCCGCTGGCCCCTCCCCTCTCTCCCTATTGGCTTCCTCCCGCGCGCCGCAACCAATCACCGCCCAGCGCCGGCGGCGCGCGGGGGAGGCGTTGCCGCGCGGGGCCGGCGCTGATTGGCTCCTCCCCCGGCGGCAGCCCCGCCCATAGCGGAAGCAGGAAGCGGGCGGGCCGGCCGTGACCCGCGGGCGGGCAGCGCCGGCCGCGCCATGACGGGAAAATCGGTGCGGGACGTGGAGCGCTACCAGGCGGTGCTGGCCGGGCTGCTGGCCGAGGACGAGAACAAGTTCTGCGCCGACTGCCAGGCCAAAGGTAGCGCGGGTGGGCGGCGGGGCCTGCTGAGCCCGCGCCGCGCCGGATGCGCCCCCTCGGTGCCCGCCCCGCTCCCCGCCGGCCTCGCCGCTCGGTGCGCTCCGGTGTGCGCGCTCCCCCGAGGGGCGGGCGGCCCCGGCTCGGTGTGCTGCGGGTGGGCAGCGCGGTGTTTCCGCCAGAGGGGAGCGCTGCGGTGGTGGCGGGGGGACAACGGTGCTGCCCCGGCGGTTATGGGGGTTTGCGGGGGCTGGGGGCAAGAACGGGGGGGTTTGGGGCAGAGAACGGGGGTGTCTGGGTGCAAGAACGGGCTGGGTTTGGGGGCAAGAACCGGCGGGTTTGGGGGCAAGAACGGGCTGGGTTTGGGGGCAAGAACGGGCTGGGTTTGGGGGCAAGAACGGGCTAGGTCTGAGGGCAAGAACGGGCTGGGTTTGGGGGCAAGAACGGGCTGGGTCTGAGGGCAAGAACGGGGGGGTTTGGGGACAAGAGCGGGGGGGCTGGGGGTAGGGAACAGGATGGGTCTGGGGCCAAGAACGGGGTGGATTTAGGGCAGAGAAGAGAGTGGGTTTGGGGCAGAGAACAGGGTGGTTTTTGGGGCAAGAACCCCGTGGTTTTGGGGGAAAGGACCCGGTGGTTTTGGGGGAAAGAACAACGTGGTTTGAGAGGGAGAATAGGGTGGTTTGAGGGAAAGATCCCGGTGGTTTTGGAGGAAAGATTCCGGTGGTTTGAGAGGGAGAATAGGGTGGTTTTGGGGGAAAGATCCCGGTGGTTTTGGGGGAAAGATCCCGGTGGTTTGGGGGGAAAGAACCCGGTGGTTTTGGGGGAAAGAACTCCGTGGTTTGAGAGGAAGAACCTGGTGGTTTTGGGGAAAAGAACCCGGTGGTTTTGGGGGAGAGAACGCCGTGGTTTTGGGGGCACAGCAGGGGGCTTTTGGGCGAAGGAACCCGGTGGTTTTCAGCTGAAAACCCCCAAATTTTGGCCGCAGCCCAGCTGGGTTTGGTGCGGGTCGCACCGGGAGGAGCCTCTGGAAGCCGAAGGGAGCTGGGGAGGGAACGGCCCCAAATCTCCCGTGGGAATCCCGGGAAACACCCCAGAGTGGGGTGGGGGGCCTCTCCTGCAAGGGGGGAAGAGGAGGGACCTGGAAAAGCCGGGGCTGTGGGATTGAGGGAATTCCAGCTGGGGAGTCACGTCCTGTCACCTGGGGCTGGAATGCCAGCGCAGGGAAGGAGCTGTCACCTCACCCCGGTGAGGAATTCCACATTTTTGTGGAATTGTCCTCCTTTCCCACCTTGATTTTCCCTGTGAGGTTGGAATCTGTGGCTGCCCCATCTCTGGAATTGTTCAAGGCCAGCCTGGGATAGTGGAAAGGACAGGAGGAGCTTCGAGGTCCCTCCCAACCCAAACAATTCCGTGTTTTTCTGATTCCAAGGTGTGTTATGACCCTGAGAGAGGAAATGTTTCAATTCCAGAGGATAAAACAAAGGAATAAAACTGTTCCTTGTCCCCTGCTTTGTTTTCCTGCAGCAAAAGAGTTAAAGTTGCCCAAAATCCTGTTTTAATGAGCTGCCATAATCTCTTGGAGATCTGGACTTGAGCCTCGTTTCCCAAGAGCTGCTGGAATTGAACTTGGAGGAGGGATTGGCCAAATCCATCTGTAAACAAAGGGCCTGCTCACCTCAGCGTGACCTCCAAAACTGCACAGCCCCCTTGGACAGTGTTAAAAATTAGATAATTATGATTTCTTTTCACCCCAAACCACAATAGCCTCATCCTTCCCACCTGCCTGGAGCACACCTGGCTTTGGGATGAAGGTGGGATCAGGATGTTCCTCTCCCTGTGCCAACCCTTTATCTCCTGGCACCTCCTGCCAGCCCCAAGGGCAGAAATAGCTCCTTTATCTCAGCCCAGGCCTGGGAGAGAGCAAATTCCACCAAAATGGGAATCAATTCAACCCCACAGCTCGGGGTGGTGGAGCTTCTCCTGGTCACAGCACGTCCTGGAAGTGCAGGGTTCTAATTAATTAATTATTAGCATTATAATGAAGCTCTGGTGAGGAGTTGAGCCTTTCCAAAGCTGGAAGCTGCTCCTGGCTGGGAGCAGGGATTGCTCCAATCCTGGAGAGCAGGCTGGGGCTGTCCCCACTTATCTCAGCCACTAATTACCCCCTGCACTAATGAGATTCCTGGAAGTGGGAAATCTCCTCCTCCAGGGCACGTGTGGCCATGGGAGCTGGCTCTGCCCAGAGCTCCAGGGAATTCCTGCACTTTTGGGGCAGTTTTGGTACTTTTGATCAACGTGGTGCCACGGGAGCTGTCTCTGCCCAGAGTTCCAGGGAGAATTGTGCATTTTTGTGGCAGTTTTGGTGAATGAAACTGTCTCTAGCCAGAGTTTCAGGGAATTCCTGAAGATTTGGAGCAGTTTGGGTGAATGGAGCTGTCTCTGCCCAGAGTTCTGGGGAGAATTGCTGCAGTTTTGGGGCAGTGTTGGTGTTTTTGGTGAATGGAGCTCTCCCTGCCTGAAGCTCCAATGAATTCCTGCAGTTTTGGGACTTTTGATCAACGTGGTGCCACAGGACCTGTCTCTACTCAGAGCTTCAAGGAGAATTCCTGCAGTTTTGGGCCAGTTCTGGTGAATGAAACTGTCTCTGCCCAGGGTTCCAGGGATTTGCTGCATTTTTGGGGCAGTTTTGGTACTTTTGATCAACGTGGTGCCACAGGAGCTGTCTCTGCCCAGAGTTCCAGGGAGAATTGTGCATTTTTGGGGCAGTTTTAGTGAATGGAGCTGTCTCTGCCTGAAGCTCCAAGGAATTCCTGCACTTTTGGGGCAGTTTTGATGACTGGAGCTGTCTCTGCCCAGAACTCCAAGGAATTCCTGCACTTCTGGGGCAGTTTTGGTATTTTTGGAGAACGTGGGGCTCTCCCAGCCCTGATGCCACACAAGTCCTGCTGTTCCTGCTGGAATACCTTCACCATTGCTCTCTGCCCATGGAAAGGAGCCCGGGGTGGCTCCAGCTGCTGCCCTCAGCACTTCCAGGGGTTTCTGGAAGCAAAGCAGGGACCGGAGCAGCCTGGGGTAGTGGGAAGTGTCCTTGCCCATGGCAGAGGTGAATTAAATGAGCTTTAAGGTCCTTCCCACCCGAGGCAGTGTGAGATTCTGTGAAATCTCAGGGTGGTTTTGCTGCTGCTGCAGCAAACCTCGCTCAGAGCTCTTGTTTGGCAGGAAATTGGGTGAAATCTCTCCACTCTCTTCCTCTTTTTGTTGCTAGCCTCGTGTTTGGGGGAACTGGGAGAGCTGAGGCAGGGCAGGGTGGGCACTGCTGAGTTCTGATCCTCTCCTTGGAGGTCTTTGCTGTGGGAATCACTTGGAAAAACCACCTGGAGAGAGCAGCACTGGGCAGGTGGGATTTTTGCTGCTTGCTGCCATTCCAAGGGTGCTGTGGTGCTGCTGCTCCCTTTGTGTGTGTCTGAGAGATAACAGGGCTGCTGCACACCCTGAGCTGAGCATCCAGCAGCACATTCCCTGCTTGGAATGTGGCAGCCTGGAGCTGGCTTGGCTGAGGGAGGGAGGGAGGGATGAGGTGAAATCTCCGTCGGGATTTGGAAAATTCCCACTGAGCGACACCGAGTGGACTCATTGCTGCCCCTGCAGCTGATTTTCACCCCCAGCTAATTGTGTTTGGTTCTCTCCTTCTCCCCAAGTCTTCCCTCTGCTCTGCAGTCCCATCCAGCAGGCTCCGTGGACCCCGGGGTGCTGACGTCGCAGCGGGAGCTGCCCAGAGGTTCAGGTTGCCCTGTGCTCCCCCTGCTTTGTCTGGCTCTTCCCTTCATCCCTTTGTCTTGTGAGATCCGTGGGTTCCAGGCCTAAACCCATCCCTTGTGTCCCGAGGGATTGGATGGTGCTGCTGGCATAAATCCAGGTTTCATTCTTCAGTAAAAAATAAAAAAGGTGTCAGATTGGGGAAATCCCTGCCCAGAGGTGGGTAAATATGGGATGGGAAGGGGGAGAAGCTTGGGGTGGAGTAGGTGGTATGGGGAGGCTGATTTCTAGTGGAATTTGGGAATTATTTTATGGGGGAGCTGCTTTAGTCCAGCCTAACTCTTGTTAATCCAAACCAAATATTCCCGAAAATCTGCGTGACTCAACTCCTCCTCCTCCAGCAGCCTCTTGAGCTGCAGCTGAATTTCCTTTGCAGGCAGAGCAATTCCAAGAGGAACTTTTTAAATAGCTGCTGGAACAGCTGCATGGGAGGAAGGAGAATCAGGATGGCAGTGCTGGTGGAGGGGGAGTGGTGCAGCCTGTGCCTTCAAAAACCCAAAGTGGAGGGGCTGGAGCTGCTCAGCTCAGCTTAGGAAATCTGGGATGAGGAGAAAGCTCAGCCTTAGGCCAGGGAGTCTTGCCAGAGGGATCCATGTGGGTTGTGTGTTCATTTGAATCCTCAGCTGCAGCCACAATATCCTGGGATCTTCCATTATTCTGCTTTTCTGCTCTTCCCAATTCAGATCTGAGAGCTTTGTGCACAAAGGGAGTGGAAATGCTCTGAAATTCACTTTATCCCCCTGGGATCTTCACCTCAGCAGGGTAAAACTGGCAGAGGACACAGCTCTGTCCACCCTGAGCCTGCCTGGAGCTGTAACTTCCCACTCAAGCAAGGGGAAAAAAGCATCAGTGTTCCCAACAGGGATTTAGTGTGGAATTAGTTGTAGGAAGATCCCTTTTAAGCAGAGCTCTGAGTCACACTTGGATCTGTGGCCCTACACCTGCCAGAAATAGGGATAATCCTCGGAGCAGCAGCACCTGGGCTCTCCGTGCTGCCCCACCTCTGGAGGTGGGAAAAGAAAGCTCCCCCCCAAAAAAAAAAAAGCCATGTGATTCCCAGCTGGAGTAAAGTTTGTTCCTATAGAAACTGCCAGGAGTTATGTAAGGAATGGCAGCTGCAGTGCAAAGGGAGCTCTGCTCCAAAATGCAAAGTAGGTCTTGAAACGGAGCAAAAAGTCAGGAATAGCTCGGGGCTCCTTCAGGTTGGTCCCTGGTTGTGATTGTTCCCCGTGTCCCAGGAAATCTGGGACAAAATTGGAGCTTTTAGGAGGAGCTGTCGTGAGCTTGGAGCAGTGAGTGCGAGGCTGGATTTACCTGGGCCTTAATAAATTGGTTTTTCTCTATTTTTGGCAATATGTGGCACTCCTTCCTGCCCCTTTCCCTAGGAGTTTCAAGGGATGTTTAGCTCATGAGACTGAAAATCAGTATTATTATAATTAAGATATTAATTAATATTATTATGATTATCATGTTCAGCTCTAGATGCTGAAAAAATTCTCAATCCATCAAAAACTGACCCAGGACCTTCCTCTGCTCAGAGCTTTTTTAAGGACTAGGTGGCTTCTAAAACATCCCCAACTCAAATTAAATTAAAAACCAGAGTTTAAATATTTTCAACACCAAGTGGCACATTAAAAACATCTTAAAAAGCAGCAAAATTCTATTTACAGCATCAAAAATCAACTTAGTGATGGGAGGGCTTCCACCCTGCTGCTCTGTTTACAGGTGCACCTATCACCTAAATTATTTGCATTTCATGGAAATTCAGGCCTCCCTGGAATCTGCAATTTCCAGGATTGGCTGATGTGTGGTTTTGACTCAAAAATGATGCCACAGGAAGTCCATGGATTGCGGAATTGACTGATTTTTTTGTTATATATTTATATTTTTAAGCTGTGTCACCATCAGTGTTGATGTCACCCGGTTGTTTTTCATGGATTCTGGTGATAGCACTGCTTGAAATTGTCCCTGTCACCTTTTCATTGACTGAAGGAACAACCACCCCTTTCTGCAGCAGCAGGAAAGCCCCACCCTGCTGCTCACAGAAATTTTCATTTCCTCCACCTGCACCTGCACTTCAAAGAACACGATGGTAGCAGTGATAAACTGCTCATTTTTACCCAAAACCACACAAATCTTGGGCTTCAAGGCCACAGGGCCCTCAAATGTTAGATATTTTTTGCTAAACTGGAAGATTTTCTGGCAGAAATCAGAGCCAGCATCTTTGTTTTTCTTGCAAAATATGGTTGAGGCCTGTAATTACTGTGAGGGGAAGAAAAAAAAAGCAAAATAAAACTCTCAAACAGGCCTTTCTTCTTTCAAAGGATGGTATAAAGCTGAATTTTTGGGTGATTAAACTACTTGATCAGGTGTAGATTTTTATCAGACACCTTTTGTGGGTGTTAAAGTGAGGGTCTGGCTTTAGCATCCCCCGAGAGCTGCACAAATCCCTCAGTCTGGCCCTAAATCTGGGAGGGCAGCAGGGATTAATCCCAAATCCGAGGTGGATCCCTGATCCCTGCAGCAGGATCCACGCTCAGCTCAGTTATTAATAGTGTTAATAACTAAATAACATCATTTAGAGGTCTTGGAGCTGACTGAAGTGGGTTTTTAGAGTTTCCTTTGGTTCCCCCAAGCCCTGGAGGTGCAGAACAGCCATTTCCAGCAAAGAGCAGAGGAAGTTGTTGTGCAAGAGAGGCTTTGTCACAGCTCTGAGCAGCATGAATGGCACTAAATCCTTGAGCAATTTCTTCCCAGAACAAGGAAACCACAAGGCAGAGGAACCTCTTGGCTCCTGAGTTCTTTCCTCCTTTGACTCTGCAAAAAAAAAAAAAAAAGAGGATTATTCAGCTTGGACTCGAGGAATTTTTTCCCTGGTGAAAAGCTGAGGGTGTGGATATCCCCTGGCAGGGATTCTCCTGCTCCAGGGAGAATTCCCCACATCCCTTTTCCACAGACAGCCATGGAGCAGCTTTGGGACCCATGCATGAGGCCACATTTCCCTGGAATCTGCTCATTTCCACTGGGAATATTTCATCAGGCTCTCCATTGTGATGCTCCCTCAATCCTTGCCATGGTAGCAGCTCTTTTTTTTTTTTTTCCCCCTGCTCTTCCTTTTCCAAGGAGCTGTGGTTTTGCAGCCAGCTCCTGGTTTATTTTTAAATGCTTTCTGCAGAGTTATTACAGCAAAAAAAGTTGCCTCAGGAGCTTGGGCCAGAATTTGGTGCCTGAATAAAGGGTGAGGAGTGAATCCTGGTTTATTTTTAAATGCTTTCTGCAGAGTTATTACAGCAAAAAAAGTTGCCTCAGGAGCTTGGGCCAGAATTTGGTGCCTGAGTAAAGGGTGAGGAGTGAATCCCCTTGGGATTTCTCAATTAAAACCAATTAAAACCACTCCAGGGTGTGAACTTGGAGCAAGTGACTCGTTTGGAGCAGGCTCCTCAGGCTGGGAGTTGAAAAGGGAATTAGGCTGGGGGTTTTAAAGGGAATTAGGATCCTTTTCAGTCATTCAGATCATTCAGCAGCCCTTGGAGCATTAATGAGCAGGGCTTAGATGGCGACTGGAGCTGGCACGAGCAGCTTGGTATGTGGAGTTTATTTTGACAGGCTGGGATGTAAAACAGGCTCTGGAATTGTCTCCTGGAGCACGAGCTGGGCACTGGATCCCTGCTGGATCCTCCTCCCTGGGGAATGCACTCGGTGTTCAGGGAAAATGGGAATGCAGATTCACTGAGCAAGGGATGCTTTGGGGTTCCTGGTGCTCCTGCAGCCCCTGCCAGGCTGGGAGTGCATCCCAAAGGTGTCTGAGCCAACCCAAATCTTGTGCCAGAGCTCAGTGGGCATCCAGGCTCTGAAAAATGTTGGGATTCTTACTCCAAATTGATGTTTCCTTCAATCCAGGAGGGATTTGTGCAGGCCTGAGGTGAAGCTCCATGAACTTGAGCAGAGCAGGGTTGGTGCCAGGTGGCTTTGCTTTCCATGGATGTTAAAATCATCCTAAATGCTGAGACATTTAGCATCATAAAATCGTCATCAAGCTGAGGCAGAAGTGGTGGCAGCACCAGGCAAGGCTGGCACTGGTGGTCACAGGAGGAAACTCCCAATTTTCCCTGTGGGAATGGGGTTTCCATTTTGGCCTAGTGGCTCTGAGGGCCTCAGCCTCAGGGGAATTGATTTTAGAACATCAACCAGAGGATTCATGCAAGAAACAAATTTTTTTAGCGGTTTAAGGAGCTGAATGTTTCTGTTGGCCTTGTCCTCAGCCCTCTGGGAGATAAATGCATAATTTCCTGAGCCAGGAGGGTGAGGTGCCCCTGTTCTCAATTAGTGGGTGTCAGGGTGTGCCCACTTTTGTGAGGGGTGATAATTCCCCCAGGCAGCTCAGCAGTACTGATTAAAGCTGCCCTGTTGTTATTTATTGATATAAACCCATTTTTTCTCAGAAAAATATTCCCCTAAACTCCAACCCAGGCTTTTTTCCCCTTTTATCACTGAAGCTGCTGCAGAGTCTGAGCTGGGGTTGGGTTTTGGGGAAGTGAAAAGCAGCAGCACAGGGTGAAAGTCACATCTGGAAATGCTACCTGGAGCTTTTTCGAATCAAGTCACCTTGAAAAGAGCTGTGAAACCCTGGGGAAATGCCTGCAAAAAGCCCTAAAAAGCAAAATCAGAGCCGCTGGGCACTTGCAGGGAGATTTTTAGTGGGAGATGTTCCAGTGTGTTCCCTCCAGAGAGGGAAGTGGGAGGTTGTTTACATCTGCACCAAACCCTTCCCCCCTCCCACAACCTCAGGGCTTTATGAGACGTTTTAAAAGAACATTTTTAGAAGGCATTTGAAGGTTAAAGTGTTGGTTTGGTTAAGCTGGGTGTCTGGGAAGGGGATGTTGGATCCAACCTGACCCCACCAGGGCTTGCTGTGGCTGCAGGCTCAGGGAGCATTTTGGAAAATCCAGATTTCCTCCCTGTGTGGCTCTGAGTCCCTCCTGTGACAGAGCAGAGCCCTGAGCTGCTGGGCTCACAATCTGTGCCCTGGCCCTGCAAAAAACCAACCCCACATCCCCCAAATCCTCCATTCCCTGCAGGTTTGATGTATAATTTTATCACCTTCTCTTTCTGGAACTGCTGTGTGACACACTGCCATCATTGTCAAGAACTCACATATTATAGGTGCAGTTGGCTAAGAAAAAAAAGAGATCAGAGTGTGATTAATCATTTAAGCAATAAACAACCAAAATGAAATAATAGATATAGACAAATAATAGCCCACAATAATTTAATGAAACCTACCTCTTTTCTTTAAAAACTGTCTGTAAACTAATTTCAGCATGCAGGATAACTTCTTTCTGCTGTACTTACATACTGGTTATATAAATAGAATTTGGTGGAACCTTCCCTGCAGCACCTTGTGGCTGTGCAAGGACACCCAAATCCCAGCTGGAATCTCCCCAGGGAGCAGCTCCCCCCTGGTTGTATAATGTGTTTATTGCTGGGAGGGGTCCAAAAGCCCTAAATACTCATTTTTATTTAAATATAATGAAGCTGCTGCATCTTGGCTCTCCCAGAACTCGGATTTAGGAGCTGCAGCACATTCCAGCTGTGGCTCCCTGGCTGTCCCAGACCCCTGAGGGGACACTGGAGCAGAGGAGGGTGTGACACTACCCCTGAGTCATGTTTCAGTGGGAGGTTGTGGTGGCTTGAGCTGGTCCATGTGACAAACCCAGTGAGCTGATTACTCCAGGAGCTGCCCGTTAATCCTTTTAGTCCTATCAAGGCTAAATTTATCTGGAGTTTAAATCTAACCTTGAATCTCATGATAATCCTTCCAGCAGTCTCACGTTAGAGCCCTGGGGGAGAATTCCGTGTAGAAATCACAGGAAGGATCCTGGCCAAGGGTTTGATTCCCATTTTTTGGGCATGTTCAGGTGGTGCTGAAGTTGTGGGGTTTGCTTTGATAATAAGGGAGGTAATAATGGGACTGAGGTGTAGGCAAGGGTGTCTGGGGAAGTGAATTTCTCAGCTCCATTAAATTGCTATCATTCCCAAAGGCCACTCCTGGAGAGGGAAAAAGCAGCAAATAATGGCAGGAAAGGCCAGAAAACTTAATAAAGGCATTTTTAATTGAATTCCCTGGAAGAGGTGCTGGAGTTACCTGTTAGAGGTTGGATAGCTGTGCTCTGGAAGGGTCCCTGAGTACATTTATCAACTCCAAATCCCTCAGGATGCTCCAGGCTTTCTTCAGGAATAGGAATTAAACTGTTAACAGCATCTCAACTACAGCACTGCTTTTTTAGGGCTTTGAAATTACACTTTCCCCCTCTTCCCCCTCCCACCTCCCTCTCATTAACTTGAGGCTCTGCTATTTTAGCTGTGGCAAGAAAAGCAGGATAACTCTTCATCATCCAGAAGAATGCCTGGAAAAAAGGGCTGGTGGAGGCTCTTGGATCCCTAATTCTGTGTTTTCCCAGTTTCTCATGCACCGGGACACCAGTTTGTGCTGGGAGCAGAGGGTTTAATTTTAATACATTCCTAAAATATTTATCAGCAGGATTGAGGGTCTGGCATGGCTGGGAGAGGGGAGGGAATTCCTGTGGATCTCTGTGTGCCCTGCTGGCATTCCTGGGTGCACTGAGTCCGTCTGAGCTCCTTAATCTTTCCCTTGTGGATGTTTTTTTTATCCTTGGCATGATCTCCCAACCACACCTTGGAGCTGTCCTGCATGAAAACCAGGAATGTCTGACCTTAGCCAATACCTTTCTTTTGTTCTGACCCAGGAAAAGCAAATAATGTCCAGCAGAGCTGTGGAAACTGGAGTGAACTGATCATTGCTTGGGCTGGGATTGGTTTTGGGACAAAATCCTGGGCTCAGTGCTTGGTCCTGGCTCAGCTGGGAATTTCTGCCCAGCACTGAGGAGATTGGAAGATGCTGAATGGGTTTTGGGTTTTTTTGGGTTTTTTTTGGTGGTATTTTTTGGGGTTTTTTTTTGTTTTTTTTTGGTTTTTTTTGGTGTTTTTTTTGTTTGTTTGTTTTGTTTTGGGGTGGTTTTTTTATTTTGTTTTTGGGTTTTGGTTTTTTTTCTGTAGGGAATATTCTGGAGCTGAGTTAACGAGGAAGAAAAAAAAAAAAAGGAGGATCACAGGCATGGCAGAGCTCAGGGGGTTGGAGGTTTTTTTTTTGGGGTGGTTTAAATTCCTGTTTTCCTGCCTCTTCTTGTGTGGATGGAAGAGAGAGGCAATAAATCTGCAGGGATAATGATTGGAGGAGATCTTGGAAGGGTTTTATCCAGTTCCTTGCTCAGAGCAGGAAAAGTGCAAATTTTGCCTCAAATTCAGCTGTTCCTGAGGGATTTTAGATCTGAGGGGTTTTAGATCAGTAGCAGCACCAGGTGTGAGCTTTTTCTTGGTGAAATCAGGAACTTTTTCCCTCATAGAAAGAAAAGGACAACAAAATTGTTTAAGTTCTTGATTTCTTTCCTCTTCCTCTTGGAGCTGTTTGGTTTGTGTGGATGGAAGAGGGAGGCAATAAATCCCCAAGGATACCAATTGGGAGCATCCTCCTGATGTGGAATTCCAGTTTCCAGCCTGGATGAGACTCCAAAGTCCTCAATCCCAGTTCACTTGGTGCAGTTTCCCAGTTGCTCCAGTCAAAAAAAAAAA
This sequence comes from Passer domesticus, assembly GCF_036417665.1. Lineage (NCBI taxonomy): Eukaryota > Metazoa > Chordata > Aves > Passeriformes > Passeridae > Passer > Passer domesticus. The sequence goes on along the minus strand of NC_087497.1, from coordinate 4,856,418 downwards.
AGAAAAAAGGGTTGGATTGGTGGGAAACACTTTTCTGTCTCTTCCCAGGGCCACGATGGGCGTCCTGGAATATTGGGGTGTTCATCTGCATCCGCTGTGCTGGGATCCACAGGAACCTGGGAGTTCACATATCCAGGGTCAAATCTGTCAACCTCGACCAGTGGACACAGGAACAGATCCAGGTGAGGGCTGGGGTAAAACACTGAGGGGTTTTTTTAAATAAACCAAGCCAGGATAGCCCAAAAAAAAAAAATGGGAGAAGTGGAGGAGGAAGAAAATTCCAGCTGAGATAGGTTGGGAGGGAAAAGAACAATAAAATGTCCTCATTCCAGGCTGGACAAACAGCAGAGAGCAAAGCTCAAGGAGCTGCTGGTCTCTTAAATTACCAATCCCTGCTTCCCTGGAGGTGCTTCCCACCTCTCCTTCCAGAGGGATTTTGGGTTGCTAGCAGGATATTTATCCTGCCTTGGGCTAAAAATTGCTTAGAATTGGCAAAAGGGATGGGAGGGGATTGGAGCAGCTGCCTCAGCATCCCCTGGGGGTGAAGAGTGGCTTTCAGGAGCATCTCCCTTCCCTGGATTTCTCTTCCCTGGCAGCCTGGGATGTTGTGGGAGAGCTTTCATGCCTGGGGAAGGAAAATTTCAAGGAGTTTTTTTGGATTTCAGTGCGTGCAGGAGATGGGGAATGGCAAAGCCAATCGTCTCTACGAAGCCTACCTGCCCGAGAACTTCCGGAGGCCCCAGACAGACCAGCATCCTTTTTTTTTTTTTTCCCTGGAAAAACATGGAAATTCCATGGAGATTTCCATCCTGGAGCTGTGTGGTTAAACCTCCCTGAAGGAGAAGTTGTTCCCTTGGGCAGGGAATGGGAATGAAGGGATTGGGGTGGAGATCTGGGACACCAAGGTCACCACAGCACCAAAGGCTGCTTCTCCCTGGTTTAGAGCCTGCTTGGATTTGACAGCCTCTTGGGACAAGGAAAAACTGGGAAATATTCACTCCGAAATTCTCATTTTGGAAGAGCAAAGAGAATTTTGCTTTTATTTTTGGCTTAAATGGAAAAAAAAATGCACTGGAATGGAAAAAAATCCCACTGGAAAAAGGGTGACGTTTCAGAGTGAACCCAAAAGCTGAAGGTTTTGGAGGGAACTGGAGGGTTTGGTTTTCCAAAGTGCTGAGTATTCCAAAGGCTCCATGGAGACCTAATTGTGGATTTCCAGGACCTGAAGGAGCTGCAAGGGAGATGGAGAGAGAAGGGGGGTGGATTCCTGCCAGAGGGCAGGGAGAGGTGGGATTTTGGGAAGGAATTCCTCCCCTTGAGGGTGAGGAGGGGCTGGAACAGATTTCCCAAAAAAGCTGTGGCTGCCCCATCCCCGGGAGTGTCCCCAGGCTGGATGGAGCTTGGAGCAGCCTGGGATAGTGGAAGGTGCCCCTGCCCAAGGGATTTAGGGTCCCTTCCAGCCCAAACCAGGCTGGGATTCTCTGGTGGAATTTTAATGCTTCAGCTGTAACTCCCACCTTGCAGCAATGCTGAGTAAGCAGGGACAGAATGATGTGAACCTAAAAAAGCCCCACAAAATCACCTTTCCACCATCAATTTTTGAGTTCATCTGGCACCTGAGGTGCTTTTTGAGGTGCAGGATCCTGCTGTGACCACTGTGATCTGAATGTGCTGGGGGGATGCTTGGGGCAAACAAAAAAAAACAATGGAGAAAACGCAGCAAGGGCTTAAATCCTGATTTAATTCCCTTTTTATAGCACTGAAATAACCTGAAATAACCCAGGGGCAAAAACCGAGTTGGGATCCAGCAGTAAATTATTTTAAGAAAGTTACTGCTGGAAATGCTCTTTAAACAATGATTTAATTTAGTTACAGCCTGTACCTTGTTCCTCCCTGTCAAATAAGGCTTCTATTCTGGAATCCTTTGTCCTTAACCAGCTGCTGTAGAGCTGTGGAGAGTTTTATCCGGGATAAATATGAGAAGAAGAAATACATGGACAGAAGCATCGACATCAACGCCTTCAGGGTGAGTCTGGAGGCCTCAATTTGTGATTAAAACAAAATATTGAGATATATCTATTGAAATATTCCCTTCTCCGGGGCTGCTTGCACTTCATGGAGTGAATTCCTGCCCAGCACTGAGGAGATTTGAGGATGCTGAGTGGATTTTGCTTAGAGAATATTCTGGAATATTCAGGGAATATTCCAGGTTATCCAGGAAAAAAATGCAGGATCACAGACATAGCAGAGCTCAGGGGTTGGAGTTTTTTGGATGGTTTAAATTCCTGTTTTCTTCCCTCTTCTTCATCTCACTGATGGGTTTGTGTGGATGAGTATCTCACATTGGAGGAGATCTTGGAAGGGTTTTGTCCAATTCCTTCCTCAGAGCAAGAAAAATGCAAACATTTACCTCAAATTCAGGTTTTTCTGAGGGATTTTAGATCTGAGGGGTTTTAGGTCAGTAACAGCAGCAGGTGGGAACTTCTTCCCTCATGTCAGTGATTTTTCCTTCATAGAAAGAAAAGAACAAAACTGTTAAAATTCCTGATTTTTTTCCCTCTTGGAGTTGTGTGGATGGAAGAGGGAGGCAATAAATCAGGGATAATGATTGGAGGAGATCTTGGAAGGGCCTGGTCCAATTCCTTGCTCAGAGCAGGAAAAATGCAAATTTTACCTCAAATTCAGCTTTTTCAGAGGAATTTTATATCTGAGGGGTTTTAGATCAGTAGCAGCACCAGGTGTGAGCTTTTTCTTGGTGAAATCAGGAACTTTTTCCCTCATGTCAGTGATTTTTTTCCCTCACAGAAAGAAAAGGACGACAAATGGAAAAGGACCAACGAGTCAGAAAGAAAACTGGAACCCATCATCTTTGAGAAGGTGAAAATGGTAAGATCAGGAAGAAAACCCTGGAGCAGTTGTGGAGCCATCCCTGAGGCAGAGCAGAGGGATTCCAGCCTGCTCTGGGAGCATTTTTCTGGCCTCAGTCACACCCTGGGTGCTCTGAGTCACTGGTGGGAGTTTGTTTTGCTCTGCTCACCAGACACTGAGCAGATGTGCAGGTTGGAATCCAGCTATTCCCTGCTGGTTTTTCCAGCTCCAGCAGCTGCTTCTCCCTAGTTTAGAGCCTGCTTGGATTTGACAGCCTATTGGGACAATAAAAAACTGGGAAATACTCTGAAATTCTCATTTTGGAAGTGCAAAGAGAATTTTGCTTTTATTTTTGACTTAAATCCACTGGGGAAAAAAAGAGGATTCTAAGGGTTAATCTTGTTCAAACCATTTCAGAGTGAACCCAAAAGCTGCATAAGATTTGTGTTGTTTCTTTTCCCCCAGCCTCAAAAGAAGGACGAAACGCAGCAATCCAGGAAAAGTTCCCCCAAATCTGAGCCAGTCATGGACCTGCTGGGCCTGGGTAAGAGAAATTGGTGCAGAAATTGTGGGAATTTGAGGAGTTCCAGTCCTAATTTTCCCTTCCAGGTGAACAATTCCAGGAATCCTGCAGGAATATCCAGCTTGAGCTGCTTGGGGAAAGAGTTTTCCATGTTTTTCCCTTTATCCTGTGGTGTTCAGGAGCAGCTGGAGCTCTGTGGGACAAACAGAACCCAGGGGCACTTCCCAAATCCTGCTCCAGGCCCTTCCCAGCTCCGGAGGGATGCGGGAGGTCGGGGCTGGGTGTGGGAGGGGTGGCAGTGGTGGCACAGAGGGGACACTCAGGACTCCTGTGTCCCTGCAGACGCTCCGGTGACAACGCCCGTCACCAACGGCCGGCCCAGCAGCCTGGAGAAGGACCTGGACCTCTTTGCATCCGTGGGATCCAGCTCAGACTCCAGGAAGGTGAGCTGGGAATGCCTGGAAAAGCCTGGTTGTGTCAGGGGTCGCTTGGGATGGAAGGGACATTAAAGGGCAGGGACATCTTGCACTGTGCCAGGGTGTCCAGTGTACCTCAGGCACTTCCAGGGATGGGGAATCCATCTGGGAATGGAGTGTTTCACCTCACATATCAACAGTCTGCCCTGAATGTTCCTTCATCTAAATTTCTTAACTAAATCCTGAAATTTCCCTGTTTCACGTTGAAGAATGAAGAATCTCCCTCTTCCATTCCCACAGCTGGGAATGCTGTGCCACTCTTTCACCATCAAACACACATCAGCTGTCTGCCCTGAATGTTCTTCATCTAAATGCCCCTTAATTAAATCCTGAAACCTCCTTCTTCCATGTTGAAGAGTGAAGACTCTCCCTCTTCCATTCCCACATCTGGGAATGCTGTGCCACTGTTTCACCATCAAACACACATCAGCTGTCTGCCCTGAATGTTCCTTCATCTAAATTTCTTAACTAAATCCTGAAATTTCCCTGTTTCACGTTGAAGAATGAAGAATCTCCCTCTTCCATTCCCTCATCTGGGAATGCTGTGCCAGTGTTCCACCACACACATGAACTGTCTGCCCTAAACCTTGCTTCATCTCAATTTCTTAATTAAATCCTGAAATCTCCCTGTTCCACGTTGAAGAACCTCCCTCTTCCACCACCCCAGCACATCCCTGTGTGTGGATGGATGTTCCCCTTCCCCTGTGCTGGGTTTTGCCCTGATCCTGTCTCTCTGTCCCAGGTCATTGGCTCCACACCATCATTTGGCATGGAAGGGACATCAAAGAGCATCTTGCACTGTGCCAGGGTGCTCCAACCTGGCCTCAGACACTTCCAGGGATGGGGAATCCATCTGGGAATGGAGTGTTTCACCTCACACATCAGCTGTCTGCCCTGAATGTTCCTTCATCTAAATGTCCCTTAATTAAATCCTGAAACCTCCTTCTTCCACGTTGAAGAGTGAAGAATCTCCCTCTTCCATTCCCACATCTGGGAATGCTGTGCCACTGTTTCACCATCAAACACACATCAGCTGTCTGCCCTGAATGTTCTTCATCTCAATTTCTTAATCCTGAAATTTCCCTGTTTCACGTTGAAGAGTGAAGAATCTCCCTCTTCCATTCCCACATCTGGGAATGCTGTGCCAGTGTTCCACCACACACATCAGCTGTCTGCCCTGAATGTTCTTCATCTCAATTTCTTAATTAAATCCTGAAATCTCCCTGTTCTGCATTGAAGAACCTCCCTCTTCCACCAGCCCAGCACATCCCTGTGTGTGGATGGATGTTCCCCTCTCCCCTGTGCTGGGTTTTGCCCTGATCCTGTCTCTCTGTCCCAGGTTGTTGGCTCCATGCCAACCTCTGGAAGCGCCGGCTCCGTTCCCGAGAATCTGAATCTCTTCCCGGAGCCCGGAGGCAAAGGGGAGGAAGTGGGCAAGAAGCAGCTCTCCAAAGACTCCATCCTGTCCCTGTACGGCTCCCAGACGTCCCAGGTGCCAGCACAAGGTAACCCTGCAGGGAGCTGGGACCAGGGGAGGGTGGCTGGGGTGTCCTGGCAGCTGGAAACTCCAGAAGTGGGAATGTGGGTGGTCCCTGGGAATCCCAGATGGGGTGGGTGGGAAGGGAATGTGAAGCTCATCCCGTTCCAGCCATGCACTTCCCACTATCCCAGGTTGCTCCAAGCCTTCTCCAAGCTGGCCTTGGGCATTTCCTGGGATGGGGCAGCCACAGCTTCTCTGGGAATTCCATTCCAGTCCCTCACAGGGAGGAATTCCCTCTCAGCATCCAACCCTGCCCTTTAGCACTGGGAATCAGGAATTCTGTCCCAATATTCAACCCAAATCTGCCCTTTAGCACTGGGAATCAGGGAGGAATCCATCCCAGTATCCAACCCTGCCCTTTAGCACTGGGAATCAGGAATTCTATCCCAATATCCAACCCAAATCTGCCCTTTAGCACTGGGAATCAGGGAGGAATCCATCCCAGTATCCAACCCAAATCTGCCCTTTAGCACTGGGAATCAGGAATTCTATCCCAATATCCAACCCAAATCTGCCCTTTTAGCACTGGGAACCAGGGAGGATTTCCTTCCCAATATCCAACCCAAATCTGCCCTTTAGCACTGGGAATCAGGGAGGAATCCATCCCAGTATCCAACCCTGCCCTTTAGCACTGGGAATCAGGAATTCTATCCCAATATCCAACCCTGCCCTTTAGCACTGGGAATCAGGGAGGAATTCCATCCCAGTATCCAACCCTGCCCTTTAGCACTGGGAATCAGGGAGGAATTCCATCCCAGTATCCAACCCTGCCCTTTAGCACTGGGAATCAGGGAGGAATTCCATCCCAGAATCCAACCCACCCCTCTGCCACTGGGAATCCATTCCTGCACGTCGCCGCCCAAATTCCCTCCCCACCTTTGCTGAGAGCTGCGAGCAGCACAAGGAGCAGCTCAGCCCGGGCATCCCCAGCAGTCTGTGGCTGGAGCTGTGGCATCCCAGCCCCTGAACTGACCCGTTTTTCCCCCCCTCCCTCCCTGCCTGCCTTCCCCAGGAGCGATGTTCATGGCGCCGGCTCAGCTGGGCTATCCCGCCGCTCCCTACCCCGCCTTCCCGGGAGTGCCCCCTTCCAGCAGCATGATGGGGGGCTTGATGGCCCCATCCGTGGGCATGCTGGCCCAGCCTGGAGCTGCTGGCATGGTGGCCCCCGTGGCCATCCCAGCCGGGTACGTGGGCAACGTGCTGGGCGTTCCCAACGGGATGATGGGCGCCCAGCAGCCCGGCTACGTGGTGCCCCAGGCCGTGTACGGGGTCCAGCCAGCGCAGCAGCTGCAGTGGAACCTCGCCCAGGTGAGGGGGGGGTCCTGGGGGGCTTTTCCAGGGGTTTTCTGGGAGTGGGGAAGCGGGGGGGAATGAGGGGATGTGCAGGGGTGGGATCGGTTGAACTGGGATTGGTTGGGTTGTGGGAGCGCCTGAGGATCCCAGGGTGGGTCAGGCTGGGAAGGAATTCTGAGGTTGAGTCCAATCCCAACCTCATCTCCCATGGACACATCCAGGGGTGGGGGCTCCAGAATTCCCTGGGCAATTTCAAGGCATGCCCACCCTTTCCATGGAGAAATTCCTGCTGATATCCTGAGAACTCTGAAATCCTCCCATACCTGGGGACTCCAGAATTCCCTGGGCAATTCCTAGGCCTGACCACCCTTTCCATGGAAAAATTCCTGCTGATATCCTGAGGACCCTGAAGTCCTTCCATACCTGGGGACTCCAGAATTCCCTGGGCAATTCCTAGGCCTGACCACCCTTTCCATGGGGAAATTCCTGCTGATATCCTGAGAACCCTGAAATCCTCCCATACCTGGGGACTCCAGAATTCCCTGGGCAATTCCAAGCACTGACCACCTTTTTCATGGGGAAATTCCTGCTGATATCCTGAGAACTCTGAAATCCTCCCATACCTGGGGGCTCCAGAATTCCCTGGGCAATTCCAAGGCGTGCCCACCCTTTCCATGGGGAAATTCCTGCTGATATCTGAGGACCCTGAAGTCCTGCCATGCTGGGGAGCCCCACCCTGCTCCCCTTTAGGGCTCTGCTGGTTTGGGGAGTGTCCTGGCCCATCCCTGACCTCTCTCCTGTCCCATTTGCAGATGACCCAGCAGATGGCTGGGATGAACTTCTATGGAGCCAATGGAATGATGGGCTATGGACAGTCCATGGGAGGAGGAGGAGGAGCAGCCCAGGGCAGCAATCCCTCCCTCAGCTCCCCGCTGTGGAAATGAGCCCTCGCTCGCACGTGACCATTTCTGCCTTTGTTCTGTTCTCCAAACCTGCTCCATGAGACATTCAGGGTTTTTTGCTTTCAGGTTCGGGGCGCCCAGCCCAACCTGAAATTATTTTTTTTCCATCCCTGAGCTCCATCTCTGCCTTTCCACTGTCACAAACACGGGGACAGCTCGGTGGCCAGGCCACGGGCACAGCCCCGTCCTCAGCACAGTCAATGCACACAGGGAGGGAGGGCATCCCTCCCTGCACAAAGCTCCTCCAGAGCTCCTGGGTAGCACTTGATGCCCTGCTGGGCACCTGGGCACAGGTGGGACTGGGAAATCTGGACTGAATCCTGCCCAGAAAGCTGGGATTTCTCACTTCAACTGCAGTGTTAGATTTATTTTTTTTTGGGGGGGGTGGATAAAGGGTGGGGAACCTCGTTTGGTGCTGAGGAACTGGATTTAAGCCGAGCCCAGGGGCAAGCAAGCCTTGCTACCTCCTCCCTCGAGCGGAGCTCTCCCTGCTCCCACCCTCCTTGGAACCAAAGCCCTTGGGAAAAGCCCTGTCCCACCCCCCTGAGCAAGCAGGAATCTCGCCCGGAGTGGGGGCAAAGCCGATGGAATGTGAAAAACTTGCACTCCTGAGGGAATTTTCTGCCTGGTGTTAGGATTTGATGGAATTTCACTTTTAACAATCTAACCAGAGTTAATTCTCCGGGGCTCAGAGCCCTGTGCAAGTTTTCTTACACTTTTAAAAATGACTCTGACATCCTAATTTATACTTTTTTCATATTTTTTTTTTTCTGTTTTGTTTCGTTCTTGTTGTCGTTGTTCCTGTGTAAAATCCTGGTTCCTCCCTTTCCTGGCTCGCTTGGGACATTTTAATCTTAGGCCGATTTCTTTTCTCATCTCCAGTAGAACCCAAAACTGCTTCAAAAGTCAGCAAGAAGTCGGACTTGTGGTCTGCTCTCTCCTGTGGATATGTAAATTCCCAAATAAAATATTGCAGTGGACTCCTCTGGTGCTGGTGGTCACTCCAGGTGTGGGAATTTAGGGAATTTCATCCCAAAAATCAGCCCAAATTCCCTCTGGGTTGGGCTCTGTCCCAAATGCCAGGGATCTGAGGGAGCAGAGCCAGGCCTGGAAGAATCCAAAGTTGACACTTTTATATACAAACCCCTCAGCTTTGGGATGGGGGGAAGGTGCAGCAGAATTCCTGCAGCTGCTGGGATTAAAAGATTTCATTCCAGCTTTAATTCCGTTATTCCAACCATTTTAAACTCGGGTTTAACAAAATCTTGTCCAAAAATGTGAAGGATGAGGGAACATCAGAGAATTGTGGAATTCCAGGATGGTTTGGGTCCCATTCCATTCCACCCCCTGCTCCTTTCCCAGATTTCTCCAGGCTGATTTTCCAGCTTTGGACACTCCCAGGGGTGCAGCAGCCACAGCTTCCCTGGGAATTCCATCTCAGCCTCACAGGGAGGGATTTCATCCCAAAATCCCACCCAACCCTGCCCGTCCCTCCTTTTCCTGTCCCTCCCCATTTTCCCTGGGAAGCTGGAGGGGATTTGGAAACCAGGGAGGTTTGTGGGGTTCTTGTGAGATCGTTTATTCATTATGAGATTTCTTTCCTCACATCAAACCTGCTTTTTCCAGGGGGAAAAAAATGTTTTATCCCATTCCCCTCTTTCCCAGAGTATCCATGAGGGGTTGTGGGATGATTTTTTGGTTTTGGGGAAAAACTCAAGCACAAGCAAAAAGTTTTCAAGCTGGCTTTAATCATCTCCACTTGCTGCC